>NW_026087411.1:1957500-2557500 GCF_022539395.1 Myiozetetes cayanensis | reverse complement strand
TCTTTGGGTGTTCCTACCTTCTCCTGGCTTACACATAAGATGACAACACGGCTGAAAAGACCCTGCTGGATGCCCAGAAAGGGACAAAGTTAGTCATGATCAGCGTGCAAAGAAAGATTAGACACGAATAGAATTGGATAGATTGCTTTGGACAACTTCACCACCTTTGTTTTTCTTCCTAAAATTTGTTGTGGGTTCCTTTTTAGTAAAATAAATCACAGCACTATGCAAACCCCCAGCAATGTCACTGTATTTTTGGTGGCTCACAATTAGCTCTGATAACCCAAAGGATGGAGGCTAGCATATGTCATGGGTGGAGTCAGGAATAATGTGCATCTTTGTGTCTTTTGACGTATGACAGATCTCTTCAGTCAGATGCAGGCCTGGCTGAATTCAGCCACCTTGGCCTGGATATTATCCATGTGGCTAAAATTGCCAGTCCATTTACCCTGGAAATTATTACCGTGGTGCACTGCCAAATGCACAGTTGCATTGTTCCTCTGCTTCGTGCTGTTGGGTGTTAAATGTACCTCTGAGCCTTAAGCAAGTCTAGATTGAGTGTTTTTTGTTTACAAGAAATTATTGGGGGCAGTGGAATCTTTCAGTGTTCTTTCAAAACCTACCAAAACCTTTGTCATTTACTTCTAGCTTAGGTAGTTATGACTTAAAGGATAAGAAGGAAGTAAAAAGGCTTATGTAAGAGTTCAGATGATGGATCACTTGAATTTATAGTGGGAAATCTGCTTCAGTGAAGGCTAGAGTAGGAGCTAGAGTGGGAGCCAGAAAATTCCAGGATTTTCTCCACACAGCCAGAGATCAGTGACTAACCCAAGTCTGTGAGCCATAAAATGAGCAGAGTGTTGA
Source organism: Myiozetetes cayanensis (assembly GCF_022539395.1). Taxonomy (NCBI): domain Eukaryota; kingdom Metazoa; phylum Chordata; class Aves; order Passeriformes; family Tyrannidae; genus Myiozetetes; species Myiozetetes cayanensis. Next base: position 2,556,636 of record NW_026087411.1, on the reverse strand, counting down.
GATCTTAGATAGGTGCTGGTGATAAATCTCCTGATGATGTGGAGATAAGGGTTCTCCTGTCCTTATCTACAACAACTGTTTGCATGGAAATACACAGAGAGAGACTTTGCTGTGCTAAAAAAAACACTGAATGCTGGGACTGTCCTGGCTGGGAACTGTGTGAGTCCCATTTTAAAGGATGAACATGCTCAGGTATCCCTAAAAAGCAGCCTGGAAAGCTGTCAGGATCTGCATGCTTAAGAGGCATCCCAAGCTGGGAAGGAGATGTTTGTTTTCCAATTAGCTCTCATCTAAGGAATAGACCTAAAAGAATCAACCCTCCTTTAGGAAAATTACCTGCAAATGACAAATTCTTCACTGTGGTTCCCAAAGCAGAGAGATTCTTTCTGTTAGGGTCACCCATTGTGCAATAAAAGTTCTCTTACAATTCCATGAGGAGATAATCTTGTATCTCCATGGGGAAAGGTTCATCTCTCTGTGCAATTCTTCTTTTGGGTAGGATAAGAAAAGCAATTGCAAGGATTAAAGAGTCACAGCTCTCCTGAAGGAAGCAGGATAGCAGCCCTCTCTGGGAACCAGCAGTGCCCATCAGGGAGAAACTGTTCTTGTCGTGCACACCACACATTTCACTGTGCAAAGGTTGAGCATAACACAAACCTACATCTTAGTCAATAAAACCTGCACACAGAGTAGAAATATTATGTCCTTTCTTGTTTGTTTTGCAGAAGAGAACAGAGGCTTGCTGGCACTAAGAGAAACTTATTTTTTCTTTTTTCTTTTTTTTTTTTCTCTTTTTGGCTTTCACTGCCATTTTTCCTCTGTGGAAAGAGGGAGACATTCTGGCTGTAGTTGCATCTGTTTTCACTATTACCAAGAACAAAACTCCCATTTTCCAACTGAACTTAAGGTCCAGTTTCCTTCAATAATTCCTGAATCTTTCTCACATGATTAGCTCTTGTCATGATGAGCATGAGAAGGAAACCAGGAAGGGGCAGTGCAGCTTTCCAGAGCAGGATCTTTAAGGCTCTTTCCTGGAAGTCTCACAAATCTGGGGCAAGGTTTATTACAAGGTTGAATTACAAAATTACATGGCTCTAGATGACTGGTCTGTTCCGTGCTGCCAGCTCCTGAAGCCTGAAAGGCTCTCTGGTAGGGCTACCACTAAGCCTGGTGGTGGCTTGCAGACCAAAATAATCCCACTGCTCTCGTGCATGGATTCACCCTTGGCATTTTTTTAGCCTCCTTTTGCTCTCCATCTGGCATTTGCCTCCTTCCTCTTTCCCTGCAGCCCACAAATGTTTGCCGCTGTCTTGCTCTTTGATAAACAGGGGCTAATCTTGAGGGAGCACATCCACCCTGCTGGCCATGCAGGAGGAAGTGGTGGTTTTCCTCAGAGCACCGTGGCAAAACTCCCCTCTGGCAGCGAGACCCCACTCCCCACCTTCCCCTTCCACCCCTTCTCCTACATCCCTGTAACCAGAGTGAGTCCTGGGCATGGGGGCCAGAGAGGTCCCCGCTGGGCAAAGATGATTAGATTCAGTTAAAAATGAAAAATGTGATAGATCAGATGGATTAGACAGAGGATAGATTTCTTCTTCTTCTTTTTTTTACTTGAGTAGCTTGAAATTTTAATAGTAAATTGAATTTTTAATAACTGTAATACTTTTTAATTTGTGGGGTTTAGGCTGGCCAAAGGTAAATATCTACAATTTGAGCAACGCTGCTTTGTTTGGACACTTGGTATTGTTTGTTTTTAGAATGAAACACTGTACACGATCTTCCAGCCCAAATGTGAGTGTCCTTTCTAAAATTTTCTTTCTAGGAGTGAACACCCCCATAATAGTCATTGCTGAACTGTTTGCAGTAGACAAACACAAAAGGGCTGCAAATGCAGCCAGAGATGGAAATCAAAAGAAAGATTCTCAAAAATGTTTGGCACTCTTTGCTCACCTTTGCAATATACATCCTGCCCCTCTTCTTAAAATACTTTATTTTTTTAGTGTAGCTGGGTGAGCTGATATTTCTTCTGCTCAAGCTGTCTCTAAACTTATATTTCCAACAGTGGCAGCAGATTATGAGACGATACTTATAGAAATGACATTATATCATTCTTTAAAATACCCATCCTGAAAGGCAAAATCTGCAGAAATTATAGGACTAAGAGGCCTCCTTAGAGAGGCAGAAACTATTTTAACTCGTTATTTTTAGAGCTCTGCAAATCACATATTTTTCTCTTCACTGGCAATTCAAAAAAAAAAAAATTGGAAATTGTAATAAGTTTTAAAAAAAAGAATCCTTCACAACTTTTTTTTTTTTCCCTATAAAATGGAAAGTTGAAATATGTCATTTGTGGGCAAATGAGATGCTTCACTTTAATTTCACCACTTTTTTTAGTTCCTTTCCTTAGGAAAAAAAATAAATAATCACAGAATGGTCTAATATGGGCTTGGCTGCTCATGTGGATGGGATGGGGGTTCTTGGCCAGGACAGCTGTCCTGGAGCCCAAAGGGTGACATGGACACACAGACAAATAAAGGCATCCTTAGCTGGCTGATCCATGTGCCTGTGTGTTCATGGACCTTGCTCCCACCTCCATCACATGCCATGAATTGTGCCAGATTAAACAAAGAGATTTGACCTGGAATATTTGAGAGGAATAACGCTGATATCTCCCTCATTGCCGCCATTATCCTCAGGTTCTTGAATCAGCCTGTTAAGTCGATTGCCAGGGTGGGAATTGCTGTGTTGAGCTGTGTGTGGGGAGGGGTGGATCACCCACCTATGGAGCACCCGAGGGATGCTGCCCTCCCATCCTGCCTGGTGCTCTGCCCACCAGCGCCTGGGTGAGTCACGGGAACAGCTGTTTCCAGTGAGGAGATGGTGCTGTCAACAGAGCAAACAGCTCTGAAAGGTTCTGGTATCGGGGAAGGTTGAGGGCTGATTTCATTTTTATGGAAAGGGTTTTGAAGAGGGTCCTAATTGGAAATAATCAGCCACTAAAAACTGACATGGGTAGGGAAGAGGTGGGTGAAAAAAAAAAGACTAATAGTGGTGCAATAATTCCCCATGGATTCAGGAGAAACTCACATTCAGTGTAGCACAAAATTTGTCAGGATTTGCTTTGGCTAATGCAGGATTTAAAAACAAGAATGCTGCTTACTAGAGACATATCTAGCAAAAATAAAAGGTTTGGGGCAATGAATGAAGATGTTTACACTGTGAAGCAGAGGGACAGGAGAGCTGCGGAGGGTTAGGTGATCAGTGGGGATTGATATGATATTCTGGGCGAAGAATTATATTTCCTGGGTGTCTTATGGGCAGCCAGTTCGCTGGGGTCCCACACCACTCTGCTCACAAGCACGTCCCAGAAGATAGTCCTGAGCTTTTTCCAGCTCAGGCAAGGACTGTTTCAATATTCATTGTCAGTAAAGAACACTAATGCTTCTGTTTCCTTTTTCTTTCTTCTTTTCTAACGAGAAAATATCTCAGTCAGAGAAACTTGGTTTTCAGACATCTCACTTCCAAAACTTTTTCCTCAGAGTGATTCAGCCTGCAATTTAAGAGTTTTTGTTTAATTACATTTTTAAACTTCCCGCCCTTAATTAGTCTCAATTTTTTTTATTAACACATAAATATGCTACTATTTGGGGCACAAACAGACAGAGATTACAATTAACAGAATAATTACACTCTTTTTGTCAGTGTAACCTCATGGTACAGAAAGTATTACAAATCCATTTTAAAACATATTAAATGTTCATATTAATGAGGATAATAGAGAACAAGTACCAGCAAACTAAATATTGTTAATGATTTTGAGCTATTAAATTCATTACCATTTCCTTTCATAATAAAGTGGTTACTTGCTAATTAGACCTTTTTTAACTCAACATTATTGAATTCATTACATTGTGTGCAGTTAACCCTTAAAGATCTGCCTGGGTGTACAGATGCAATTAAAAAATAATTTCACCGGCGTCTGAAGCCGAAATGCTGTTCACAATCCCGCTTGTATTTTTGACAGTAGCTCCATGTACTTTTCTCCTGGTACATTTTCTTGACACATCATGCCCAGCAGCTTCGTAGCTGTCACAGCAGCTCCAGCAGCACGCACGATGGAAACATGCTGTATTCATTTCATTTAATAGCGTTTAATGTTAAAACTAAAGTAGAACCCACTTGCTTGGCCAGGGAAAAAATTATCCATCAGCACACTAAATGGTTGACGTCAACGAGCTGCTCTTCTCCGAGTTAAATCTGCTGAGAGTTGGGATGATTTACCTTTTCCTCCTACAGAGACGGATACACTCGTGCCTATCTGGGTATCTGGTCTTTCTCTGCAGCCCTAGATGGAAATCCCATCCCTGCTAGAGTTCATGTCAAAATTTCTCTTGATTTCGAGGCTACCCCCGAACTCATCTTTCAGCAGCTCTGAGGGTTTGCTCCCCACTTGGGAAGGGGTACATGCTCACCATGCCTGTATCTTATCCTGCGTATCGGATGGCTGGAGAGGGCACTCCTGGGGACTAATCAGAGGGCTGCTTTGCTTCTCCTTCTTCCTTCAGTTCTCACTTATTCAAAGGAGGGAGAGAACAGAGCCTTCATCTCTTAATTTCTTTCTTTTTTCACCATGAAGCTTTTTTTTCTTCTCAAAAACCCCCAAACCACAAACAACACCCCCGCACACCAACCACTTTGAAGTTATAGGTGCTTATATAACACAAAGATACTTATTCTGCAAACCCCTGGGATTGATGGATAGCACTCCATGCCTTGCCTGGTTGTGGCACAGCACTGTGGTAGGAAAGGGGAAGTAATTTCTGAGTGGAAAACAACATTTTTGGAGCAACTGTGCCGTAGCAGCAGTGGCCGCACCGGCAACCAGGCGTGCGCCGCTCAGGCTGTGTGCCGTAAGCAGCCCCACCGAGGAATAATTTTCCTTGGGTAGGAAAGGCTTCCTGACACTTATTGCTGCTGTACCTGATGGCTGGGAGCTGGGCTGATGGATACCCTGCAAATCCAATAGATACCAGATTAGATATGCAGGTCCTGTTCGGCTCTGCAGGAACACTGTGCCGCTCCTCAGCTCCGGCCGCCCTCCTCCCGCCAGCACAGAGCTGTGTCTGTGGGTGACATATGGGGGTGCAGCTCTGGACCCACCGGTGGGGCCCCTGCTCCTTCTCCTGGCTCAGGCACCGCAGCTGCACCGCAATATATAACAACAACAACACCACATATTTGTAACCTCTGTTTTATTTAAAACCAGGTCCCGTTCACCTGTAAACAGCGAGGGTATAAATGTGCCTCACCGATCACGTTGGACTATTGTATTATACAGTCTATTGAGTGTTTTTGGCAGGCACGAGCCCCTATGCTACTGTGTCCTTATTTTATTATTGTTTTGAGGGTAGAGCTGTGTGATTATCCATTCTTGCTTCAGGCATAGCAAGCCATCTGGAATGCTTATTAAACCCACAGGCAGATCAGAAGGATATAACTCTGATGATGTACATGTACATGGGCTGTACTACATCATCAGAGCATTGCTCCTCTGATGATGTAGTACACATTAGTGGGCCTAGATAATGGATTAGAACTAGCAGAGTGAAAGTTAGACTTTTTGAAGGATGGATATGGTGAGGTTTTTTTCTCCCTCTGGGTAACTGCTGGCATAAGATGTGGAAAGGAAAATTTAAAAGTGAGCCAAGGAGGCTTCAAAACTTGTAAGTGCTTAGCTTGTCAATGGGGAGGGACAAGTGGTGATCAAGAGGCTTAAGGAGACAGCTTTGAAACCCTGAATCATTGCAGAGAGGTCATATGTACTTGTCTGCTCCAGTGAAAAGGGACATGGAATGTGTCCAGAAATAATGCTGCTTCTCCAATCCTCTTTTGGCTGGTCATCAGGGAGTGGGTTTTTGGTAGGACTTTGGCTTTTCATCATGCTTCAGTCCCACATCAAAAACCCAACACCCTGTGTTATGACACATAGAACTAGTTTTTCAGCAGTTTCCAAATTTATGCTCATCACATATTTGCAAGTACTATTTAGAAATAAGCTTTTCAAATGAACGAGGGATCTGATCAGCTTTCAAACTAGCCATGTGTCTTCTTTTCTGAGTATGAAAAGAAAATCAACATCAGTAAAAAAGAAAAACAATCTGGGCACTACGTGCGGGCTGTAGGTGAAGGAAGGAATAACTATTTGCATCTCTGTGGAGTTCTAAATATAATTTCTATTTCTCTTTGTTCATAACCCTTTTTGCAATGCTTTTCCGAGGTAGCTGATATTTGTCTAATCATGGAAAGGTGTTTCGTGTCTAAACAAAACCTTTTCCTGTGAAAGCTGGAAAGGTTCATAAAAGTTAGGTCATTCAGTCGGGAAACTGAATGTGTGCTATGCAATTTAGATAACAAATTGCACACTTTAAATATCAAACTGTAAATATCAAGTACTCAAAAGAATATTGACATTTTTGAGCAATTCCGAGGAGTAACAGAACTTTCAAAGAGGAGCCGTACATAGTGAGCATATGCTCTAAAAACCATAGCTGCAAAGTAAGGCAAATGCCTGTTCTAACAATGGCAAATAGCAAGTAGGGAAAGGTATGGGTCACATTTTATTAATGCTTAGTGTGCCTCAGGTTTCTCAACACCCTCGCTGTGGGCTGTGGACACCTGTGTGGCTGAGGGGAAGGTGCAGCCTGAGCAGGGAAATGCACGTTTGTTAAAGCAGCAGGTAATTATTTTGGGTGCAAAACAGCAGCGCTGTAGCAGCACTTGAGTAACTGCTTTGCCAGAATCTCTGTTTTAAGGGGACTGTGTGTCTTTCCAGTTGGACGGTGACCAGGTTATCCTGGAGGTGTAAAGGTGAGTTAATAAAAATTCCCAGCTAGAGGACTGGAGTTCATAATTTACGTGACTGTAAACTGATAGTTTCCCTTTTGACAGATTTTGAGGTTTTTCTTGGTGAAAGACCATAGTGAACCCCAGCTGTGACCATTATGTGCTCCTCTTTACCTGGGCTTGACAGCCAGTAAGAGGGTTTGCTGTCCCTCATTCTTAGCAAGAATCTGGAGAAGTTTCTGTTTCCTTCCTGTGCAGAACAGAAAGAAACTTGGAAAACTCTTCCCTCGCACTGCAAATCAGATGGCTCCTTTTTGGATAGTCCATGCTAGCACAGCTCCTGGGTAGCAATTTTGGCAGGAGGGGGTTGTATGGGTGTCTGTGTGTGCATGTTGATTTCCAGATTTGCACCCCTCTTAGTGAAGCATCCAGCTTTTGCCCTTTTTCCAGCCTTCCTTCTGTTCTTTCCCTGGGTGCTTCACCGTGTTTGCACTCACAGGAACACCTTCCTTCTCTCCCACATGATTATCCCTCCATCCTCTGGAGTCTGTTCCCCTGCAGCCCCACTGCTGGGCTGTTGCCTTCCCCCAGCAAAGCTGTCCATGTCCCCCACTCACCTTCCCGTGCCAGTTTGCTGCTTTCCCTGCTGCCACTTCGTCCCCAGCTCCCGTTCGCTGGGGAAGGAGATGACAAACTGTCACTTTCTCAAACACCCTCCACCGACTACTCTTAAAGAGGCAGTGGGATAAATGAAATGCAGCATTCGAAAGGCTCAACTCCCCCAGAAAATATTCCACCCACAAGTGGGGAGCTTCAGAATCCATTCCTAGCAGTTAATGCTCCATCCTAAATGACACAGCTTTTCAGTAGTGACATGTGCATTGATCTGCATTACAAAAATAAGAGAAATAGCACTTCTTTTCAGCAGCAGATAATTACCAGCATACATCAGGTTCCCTCCTGCTGATACCCACAGGGTGGAGGGGATGGGAGTGGGCATTAGGTGGAGGGGACGTGGCCAGCTTGCACGTTCAGCCAGATAAATAATATCGATTGGGACTTGTGTGGAGCCTCAGCAACACCCCCCCCCTTGCTGGTTTGATTAGCCACAGGGGGACATTCGCTCCACTTAGAGGATTTCACCCCAATCATGTCTGCCATGCGAAGGTGCTAGTTAGGCTACATGCAGAAGCAAGCTGAGAGGTTCTTCAGCCCTAAGCAGAAAAGACCAGAGCCAGGTGACTGTGGCCCTGGTGGAAGAGCTGGATGAGCTATGGGATAGAAATGTGTAAGAAACCCTCTCACCCTCCATCACTGGGATGCAGGCACCCTGGCATAAGTGCAGAATTCCCCTCTGTCCCTTCCCTGCCACCTCTTAGGAGGCTTAAGAGGTGAGGGAAGAAACTCCCAAGGGCCAGCTACTGATTTTTGTAGTCTGTGTGATGAAATGACATGCAGCACTGGGACAAGAGTGTGCCTGATGCATTTGAAAGGTCCCCCTCTCTGGGGTTTGGCTCTGTGTCCCCCTTAAGCAGCCACCACCCTGTGCAGGTGAATTCATCTTTGCAGGAACTTCTGAGCTCCTCTGCAATGAGCCCCCTCAGGCAAGAGACACTTCAAATATTTGTGAGGGAAGGGGTGCCACTCATCAGCCACCAAACGCCCCCACTGCCCTCCAGCAGGACAAGGGCCTTTGCTGGGCTTACCTCTCTTTTGGGGCAGATGTCTAAAAAATTACTGCTGTCATTTTTCTGGCCGAACCATCGGTACACAAAACCCACCTTCATTTTCACAGGAGTGCTGGAAAAGCTGCAGCTCTCAGGGAAAGGGGCTGCTGCTGCCTAAGTGGGACTTTCCCATTTCTCACTTCATAGTCTGTTGTTCTTTAGGGGCAAATAAAGCCCATTGGCAAGGGGACTGAAAGTGCTCTGTGGGTCTAAGCACGCTCCAGTGTGTTAGCTCGGCTGAATTTCCTCTCATCAGTGAATGCAATCTGCCGTGAGAAAGTTTTACTGTCTCCGAGTCCTTATGAAAACATTCTTAGATAATTGAGACATTCCCAAACAATTAAGATAACCAGATGTGTCTGTTATTTGTAATTACCTGAACATGAATTCTTTCTTCAAGAACAGTTCAATTTTTTTGTGCTTTTTGAATTACTCTAGATAATGGATAGGAAGATTAACTCCTCTGAAAAGTAATCCGTGGTTTGTACCTAGTATGTCTCACTCGGATGCAAAATCACCTCCTCCCAGAATTAAGTACTGGGGTTGAAACAATATGTGAAATGAACTTTCCAGTTCTGCTGGACTCGTGATCCACAGCCTGCAGTGCCCTTTCAGGTGACACCATGGGGTGAACTCGGAGGCTTAAAGTCTATGAACAACCCATGAAGAAGATGCTAAAATGATTTCTTCAAGCAGGGAAAATTGCTGAAGGCTCGAAAATGGTTTCACAAACCACTTCGTTAAGTAGCACAGTTTGAATAAAAAGGCTTTTGCACATGCTGCATTTGCACCTAGAGCTTCTGCAGCGTTGTCATTTTACAAAGTGCCCGGCTTGCACTGCATTGCAGCACAGGAGCAGGAGGAGGTCGAGGCACCCTGACAAATTCACAGGGTAGGAAAGACACCTCTGCGTTTGGCCCCTCCTTCTCCTACTGCCTCAGTATCAGGTGGGCCTTAGCCCACGCCTCAAAATTGTTATTTTCGGGATAGTAGTCTTGACTTCTTGTTGCAAAATGTGCCTTTGAAGTCTTCCCACTTCCCCACTTCATCAAACAGGGCTCGAATCAGAACTGGCCGTTCACGCCCAGCTCTGGGGTGTGCATTGGACCATCACCTTTTCCCTCCCTCCCAGTAGCGTAGTCATGCTGAGCTTCCCTCCTGCTCTGCCTGCAGGCCATGCTGCAGACAAGTGTTTTATCTGAACACTGGCTCCTCTCCCACACATTACAGCCTTTTTGTGGGCAGCTCCCTAAATTCAACTCCCTCAAGAACTGTGTGTCAGGGTCCTTCCTGCACCGAGGGCTGTAGCTCGCTGCCCTGTGCTGGTTATTCCTGATTTGGGATCATTACCCCTCTCAGTCCTCCACTGAGGTTTGCACTGCTGACTCCCTCCAAATCCCTGCCTCTGGTCCTTGTCCTGGCATTGTCTCTTGGGAGAGACAGGCAAAGGGGAGCACTGCTGCAGCTCGGGGCATTTAGGCTGCTCAATCACAGCTATTATCCTCATCTGTGGTACATATCTTACTGCTCATACCCTACCTGGGCACTGGAAATTGGAAGGGGGGGAGTGTCCAAATCCCATAGTCCTTGTCTACTTTTCCTGTTCTGTTTACTCCACTTTTACTCTGTGAGTCAATGGCCTCATCTTTGTCTTCTCCCCTGACAACTTCCTCCTATTCTGTATGCTTACCTGAGCTTATTATTAATAATGGCAAGACCAGTGGTGATGATGTCACCTCCAGCTATTGCAAGAAAAGTTTATTTTTCAGGAAAAAAAAAGAAGAAAAGTAATTCTTGCATGAGTACTTCATGACTGGTGAGTTCAGAATAGAGTTTTTTTCTTGAAGCTCATTCAAACCTTCCCTCTTTCTCTTGACAGTTTTGCCCTGGGCACTGTTATCTTTGTTGTCCCAAAGGAATATCCTTGAGTGTGTTAAGTCATGTACATATCAACTGAGACTTCTGTCACCACTTTCCAGCCTGCTGAGGACCTAAAGATCACAATATTACCTGGGTGCTGAAAATAAATGGGACTTAGAGGTGGTTTGGAAGACTAGTGAGAAACGGTTGTTTTCAGCCCTGCTGACTAGTTTGGTCTGCTCAGTATGAGGTGAGCTCCATCCTCTCTGCTGCCCACACTGAGATATTGGCACCTTTGCCCAGGTATGAGGAGCACATGGTGGAATAAATACCTGGTTGTTAGAAGGCCACCTCCCTCTCCTTCAAAAGTGGAAGGCATCATTTAGTTAGTACTTGGAATTCCATGATGTTTTCAGGAAGGTCTGAGCATTTTTCATCCCTAGTAAAGCAGGATTTCTGGTGCACAGAGGCAGTTTATCACTGATTTCTTCACCAGGTTCCTTCAGGACTGATTCTCGTCAATCAGACCACTGCTTTTTATTATTTTATATTTCATATGGTACGTGTTTTTGTGTTGCAAGAAAGGAACATGCACCTTTCTTTTGTATGGTCATTTTGTGTTAGTCTGCAGCTCCACGTGGCAATCTTGTGGCAAATCATGTGGCAAACTGGTGGGAAGAAGGTGACTTATGTGAAGCAAACCACGTGCTGAAGTTTGCCTTCAGGTGAACTAAGACTTGTCAAAGACTGGCTTGGGATTTCAGGAGTGGCTTGAAGCCCTATAACAAAGTAGAGAGTTACACAAAAGAATTTAATTTTAATAGCATTGTGTGTGAGAGTGAGAAGGTTGGAGTCCAGTCACATGGAGCTAAATAGAAGGAAAGGGAGGCAGAGGGAGAAGAGAACTGAGCTAAGTCAAAAAGATTGCAAAGAATTATAACAAAAAAGACAAGACAAAAGCATGAGGCATGAAGCACGCTAGGAGAAAAGTGTTTATTCAGTTTGAATGTATTTGGTTCTGGGATGAAGCGAGAAGGGGAGGGAAAGGAAATAGAGCCTGAAACCATTTCTCTAACTACCAAAGAGTGGCTTTTCATCCCTTTTCTTGAAGGTTTCATCAAAATGTGTGAATGCCCTTTTTTCCAAAGAGTTTTTTAAGTGTCTTTTTGTACTAACAGTACAGCAGAAAACATGGTCCTATGGTGAGCAACATAGAAGGTGTGGCTGCAGGTGCCCAGGAAGACAAATCCATGGAACATGTCTCTTTGTCAACATCTAAATCTCTTGTCAGGTGCAAGTTGGTCTCTTCTAGAGGAGCACTTGGGAAAACTGGCAAGCCATGAAGGCTTGGAATTTCCCATTGCCAGGTCTCTATTCCTCCAGAGTGCTCAGCTCCTCCTCTGTCTCTGCCCAACAGTCCCCACAGTTATGAAAGGGCAGTTTACATCCCCTGCCTCATAAATGCGCTGTGCAATTCGTTGGCTGTTATTTTCCAACATGAGGAGGGACAAGGAGGAGAACCAAGACAGGGCTAAGCCAAGGATAGCACCGGCCTTGGGGGGTACCATTCAGACCCCCCCTACACCAGCAGCATTCAGGCCTGTTTACCCAGCCTGCCCTCATCACAAATCTTGTATTTCCAAATGAATATTTTAACGGAAGGGAATTGTGTAGATTGTTAGTGTAGCTTATTAGGTTTTAAAAATTCATGTTTCTAAATTCCCAGTATTATTTTCCCCTTGCTTTAAAGAAAAAAAGGAAAAAAAGGGAAAAAAAAATAGAAAAGCGGGGAGGGAGGAATCTCTTTACAATAAGAGTTTAATTGTCTGTTTCATCTGGAAAGCCCTCTGAATTGAAACTCCCTTCTCCACAGTGCTACCTGAGCACTTCACAATTTTATTCTCTTGAAGTGTCTATTTTACCATTTGTCTCACTTTCAAGCTTTTAGCTAGAACTGGACATTTGTGGCCAGACAAAGGAATTTAAACTAAGTAGCGTGTTATGGACGACTTCAGGTGACTCTGCTTGGATTATATCCCTCTGACACTACAGCAGCAAAAGCAAAGGGCATTAACACGAGTCTATTGAATGTAGACCTGCAACTGAGATGAGAGAATTTCACTGCATTTCCCATTGCATCTTTCTAATGACCTTACCCCTGTGTTTGGGAGATGCCTGAACTAAGAGAACTATTTTATCTTTTTTTTTTTTTTTTTTTTTTTTAAGTTCCTAGAGAAAGATGTTTATGTATCAGGAAACGATACGTTTAACCTGGAGTGTCTCAGGATATGGGAATTTGGCCTTCTGTCTCATTTCATTACCAGCTTGGAGCTTAAGTTGGAAAATGGAGTAGACTTAGTGATATTTCTGGTGTGGCAGATGGGGCTGCCTTGTAATATGTAGTAAGGATAGACACCTGAATATGGCAGGTTTTGCAATAGGGGACAATAATGAATACGAGTGGTAAATCAGTTAAATGACAGCTAATTCCTCACCAAAAAACTCAGCTGTACTGGAGGTGCTGTAGGACTGTGAAGCAGTGGCTGCCCCAGAAGCACCTTGTTGTGCTGGCAGACAGGAGTACCAGCACTAGGAGGGAATCGGGGATATAAAACCCCTCTGCTGTTACTGTCAGTACTCAGGTACTTTGCTGGAATGTCCCTTCCAGTGCTGCTTAGAACCAGTCCAGAAGGCATAAAATATGCTAAGCAGCTGCTAAAGGGGAAAAAAATAACATGTGGCAGAGAAAAGATGAAGGATGGGCATAAAAATATATAGAAGACACTTCTGATGGGAATGTGAAATATGCCATTTTTCTGGTTGTGGTGCTGCCGAGCGCTGTAGCTGTGCTGATGGCAGGGCTGCAGCGGGGTTGGTTTTCTATTGGGGGCAAACAAGATGAGGGTAAAATTTTAAGCTGAGGAATTTTCTGCTGCTGGAAGGCAAATTACTACACGCACTACTACAAAAGAGCTACACGCACTACTACAAAAGAGCAGGGGTAAACAATACAATATGCTGGGAATTGCAGATGCGTGTGCAGGAACGCCGTGAATACATTAACTGCCCGTGTTGTCAAGGCAAGTGACAGCGGCTGACTGAAATCCAGGAAGGGGCTCCTGTCAGCGCAGCCCTCGCCCGGGCAGAGGCACATCGCTCCTAATAACAAAGTCTGTTCCGTTTACATTTGACACGGGGAGCCAGAGCCTCTTGTTTGGGGACTTTTATTTATTTTGACCCAGGGAAGTCCAAGCTGAGCTGCTCCGTCAGGCAGTGAGACAAACTCATCCACGCCGCTTCATGAGGAGGAATGAATTTTCTGTACCCCTCTTTGCTTTCAGTACATTTTTTTCCCTCCTGCAGGACTTTACTGTAGGAAGGACAAAAAGAAAAGCACAGGAGTAAATAAAGAAGGCACTTCTTGGATGCTCCAACCATTCGTGAAGTTATTCCATGAGGGGCAGAGAACCGTGGAAGTCTGTAGTGTTTTTTTTGCCTACAATCTGCACCAATCTGTGCAGAAAAGGGACTGCACAGTCCCAAGTTTCTCTTTCCTTCTGCTTTCCTTCTTTCCTTCTCTTTTCCTTTTCCCCAGGAAAACCCTTCAAAGGCCAAATCAGTAGATTTAGTCCATGTCCCAGTTTGATTAAGGTAGATCTGTATGTGACTTACCCTGGGCTGAGCATATCCAAGGCAGGAAGGTAAACATCCCATTGTGCTGGATTTGATGAAAGAAAATCCTGGAAAACGTTGTGCTTTTCTAAGAAAACTGCCAGAGGCAGATTATTAGGTCTGAATTAAAATGCAGACGAGATTCATTAAATTGTTGACCCTGCCCCCTCCAAAAAAAAAGTCAGGTTGCCATCTTAAATTGACAGCATTAGAGACAAATTATGTGCACTGATTATTAAGTGTGGGCTAAATTACGGCTCGGAGAGCGGGCGGAGCGCTGTGGGAGGGGGGGCAAGCGGAGCAGGCGAGAACCATCCTGCCTGTGGGCACAGAACAGGGCCGAGGGGTGGGGGCCCTGTGGCACCAGAGGTGCAGAGGTGGGGACAAAGGAGCAGGAGGAAGGAGCTGAGCCTCCTCCAAGGAACCTGTTCCCACTGTGATGGTGACCTGGCACCCCGGTGTCATCGTGCTGCCCTGGGACATCAGCACTGGGGATGTGAACTGAGCCCAGGGACTGCGTTGCCCCTTTTCTCTGGGATAGAGGGAACTTTTCATTAAAAAAAAAAAAAAAGGGAAAGAACCACCCAGACCTTGGAAGAGTTGGATTTAAGAAGTTAAATCAGAAAGGTAGGGTAAATTAGAGACTTGAGAACCTAATTTCTGTCACGTTGGTGGAATAAATACTGACCATTTCACCATCTCAGACAAAAAAAAAAATGGGAAAAAAGCAGGCATAATAATATGTATATTACTCACTAGACATAATTCTCTGAGAACACTATGACCAGTATATAAATAGCAGAATGAATGTTATTAACATGTTAATTTTACTAACCCTTTAACCTATTGATTAGCCAAACAGAAGGAAACAGCATCTTTTCATGCTTTGCCCCCCCCTTGCCTTTCATGTAATTGGATTCAAATTCACATCTGTAGCTACTAAACCCATGTTTTCAACCTTTCTTCTCCACCTCCCCACCCCCAACTGTTTAACCTCCCTTCCCCAGCGCTGGCATAAATGTAAGCCTTTATTTGTGAATATTCCGATAAGCACTTTGCCTCCAACTATATTGTTCAAGTACCAGCATCATTGTTACAGCTGTAATTGTTACTATCAAGACACAGTTCTTTGTAATTAGAAAGTCAAGATGGTATTCAGCAGTATGGCAGCACAGATTCTCATTTGTTAGGCTATTAGAAAAAAAATGTTTACAGAGAAAACAGTGTCATTGTTTAGTGCTCTTAATTGACCATCTGCCTGGTAAAGAAATGTCCAAAGAAGGATAAATAAGACTATAGTGCACTTATTTATTTATTTTCTTTGTGCAATGAGTAAATTAGGAAAAGCAACAGCAGATCCAAACTAGACAAGACATTGCTAAATCAGGCTGCAAGTGAAATCATGTCATGAATACATTAACTTTTATTTCTCTCAGTGTCAAGACTCATGTCTGCATCTTCCTCAAAGTTTGTTGGGAAGAAAAAGGAGGCCAGATCTTGGTGGGCACTGTGGAGTTGACAGCATTCATCTTTTAACAAAGTCAAGCATATGCTGCTTTGAGTGCAGCATCTTTGCATGCTCAATGACGTGTTTAATGTCACCTTTCCCACTGTAAATCATCCCTGAGTAAATCCACAAGGGAGAGTGGTACTAGGAATTAAGCAGGAGAGAAATAAAATTCATGACCATGTGGTTCTATCTCAGGGAATTTGGTACGTATTGACAAGAGAGCTTCACACCTGACGGGGCCGAGAGCTAATTTGTAGTAGGGCTGTTTATCTTCTGCCTGAAAGGAATACTTTTTCATATTTAATGTGCATTTTCCTCATCTCCATGTGTGTATGTGTTTGTGATTTAACGTGGCTAAGGGTGCATCTGGTTTTGCTGCTTGGCAAAAATGTAGTTTCAAATTTCGGGCTCATTCAAAATTCCGCGTTTTCCCTACGAAAAAGTAAAGGAGGGGCAGTTTGGTCTTCAAAAACCAGGTTTGATGTTTTCATTGCACTTACCTTGTCTTAGGTAGGGAGTATTTGATCTATTCTTGCAGCATTTGTTTACAGTTTTGAAATGAGAAATGAAAAAAAAACCACCCAGGAGTATTACCATGCTAAACCAATATGGTAAATGACCAAACTGATCTTTTGTACTATTTGTCTTCCAACATTCCAGGTGGAAATAATCCAGTACATTTATATGTTGATTTATTACAGTGTGAAGGGAAAAAAACCCTAAAAACAACCATAGAGAGAAGCAATAGGGAAAAAAAAACAGGGAAAAGAGAAATTAACTAAAAAAGTAAGGGTTACATTTAAAAATAATTTCTCAAAATATTACCTTCCAGGTTTGAAAGGCACCAGGACACCTGCAAGAGAAGCCCCAGTTCTGCCTCCTCCATGATGAGGTTCATACAGAGATGTCACCTCAGGTGGTGACAGGGGGACAGCAACCAGTGCCCTCACAGCACTGTCAATGTGTGTGACAATGGTCACAAAGCAGGTAGGTAAAATTTCCTAATACTTAAAAAGCTGAAAGGTCTTCAGTGTGAATTTTCTTTCCATAAAATATCTCCTTTGTTACCTTCACCTGATGCCTCAGTGCATCATCCCTTTTTCCACCTGTTCCCTACTGAAACCTTCCTTTTTTTCATTTCCCCTGATTGCTCTGCTAAATACTGACCATAGTAATTTTTGTTTCTTTTTCTTCCCTGACATTTACTCTTTGGCACTTTTTTTTTTTTTTTTTTTTTTAGTTTTGAGGGAGTACCTCAAAATCTTTGTTTCCTGCCTGATGGCTTTTGAGAAGGGGTGGTAGCTAAAGGAACCCAGATAATTTTTCTTAAAAAAACCCCAGCAATAGGTTTGCCTCTAAATTTAGACTTTTCCTCCCGTTTCTGGAGATCTTTCATTAATGTCAACTGCATTTTTTCAGAAAGCAACAACCCACCTTTTTTTTACTATTTTTGTTTGGTTTTTGTTTGGTTTTTGCCTTCCACTAGGGAGCATAATGAATATAATAGCTTCCACCAACAGATACAGGAAGGTGAGAAGTGCACAGGGTTTTCAGGGTACTGCACCTTTTCCCTGTCCTAGAGACACACAAATTTGTGAGGTCCAAGGCCTTTCTTTGATATCTTCTGTACTGGAACATACAGCAGTAGACATCCCACCCTACCAAGACTGAAAAGCCTGCTCAGATATCCTCCTGCTCGAGCATGCTGGTGTCCCCACCCACACTGCCCGTGTCCTCAGTGCTGTGCTGGTTTGATAAATGTTTAATAATGACTTCTCGCAGGTGCCTTTACAAACTGCACCTGTAGCTGTTTCCCCAGCACCAGGGGGGTGAGTGCTGGCACCTCCCCTGTGCGTGGAGCCCGTGCCTGCACTTCACCTGCGAGTGCTTCGGAGCACTGAGCAGAAGCAGCGGCTCAGGGGGATGTGATTGACACCGGGAGTTGTAAGCTCATGCATGTCTAGCTACTTGTTCAATTTGTTTAGTCCAGTGGTCTCCTTTATTAGGAGCCTTAGGGTTTTTCTTTTGATTTGGCAGGGTGATTATAATGAGAGCTCCTTAGTGCTACTCCACCAGGGTATCTGCCCACTTGCTCTCAGCCTCTGCTGTATGGCTTGTGATTAATGTAAAACAGTCAGATGCCCTTCAGATCAGTCGAATTTGGGGAGTCTATTACAAACATGAAAAGCGTGCTGACCGCACAAAGCCCTTGGTGGTACCAATTAAAGACAGCGTCATTCGCTTGGCACTTCTCATGCCACTGCTTTTTTTGCCTTTTTTTTTTTCCTTTTCCTTTTTACAGCAAACCTTCCACTGGCAGTGGTGGCCCCTCTGCCACCATGCACCTGTGCCAGGCTCCAGCCCCAAGGCACGGCTTCCTCGGCTAGTGGGGGAACACCTTGCTTTCCCCTCCTGCTGCCCAATTTCTGTGCCCCTCAGCTAGCCCTCCATCTGGCCAGACGTGAGCGGTGGGATTTGAGTACAATATCTCCTCATGTCATCATGCAGGGATGGGAAGTGCTGCCTGGACTGCCCCCAGCAGAAAGCCCTGTGGTGTCCCCTCCCCGCTGATGCAGCGGCTCCGGGCTGCCACTGCAGATCATTTGACAAATTTCACGGTAAGACCCCAGCTTATCATCATTATCTTTTTATTCCAGTCAGTATTCCAAGTATTCCTTGAATGTCACAAGTGAAGAGCTGGATTATACACAAAGTGTCCAGTGTTAAATCCTATTTACATGCAAAAGTTGTGCCAGCTTACCCTGAGGTTAAATCAGTGCAAACCCCTTCTGTGAGGACTCTTCTCAACTAATGAGAATGACCTCCTATAATTTCTTTAATTAAAGAACAACAACCACCTAAATCAAGATAAAACATGCTTCATATTAAATAAGGTTGGCCAAGCAAATGGGTTTGCCTCGCTTGAAGTGCTGACTCCACTTTTTGCACAGACTGAATTATCCAAGTGCTTTGGACAGGGCAAATCTCAGCTCTGGTTTCTGGCTGTCTGCAGCAGGGAGGGAGGGGGTGTCACACCTGCCCCCACCGAAGGCAACAGAGGATCTGCCTCTTCCTGTGAGGTGCCCAAGGTCCCTGTCCAACACACACATTTTGTGTTAAATCCCATGCACCACATTTGATATTCCACAAATCCTTCCCAAGTGTCTGGATCAAAGTGTTATTTTTCATGAAAGTTACTCCCCCCGCCAGCACTCTGTGTTTGTCAGAAAGGAATGAAACTGCAACATATAAAAGCAGAGAGAAAAATTCTTTATTTCTGAAATTTTATCTTTCAGAACCAGGTTGGTTTGTTTGTTTGTTTTGCATAAAGCTTTTAATAAATCTAAGATCTTGTAACTTTGATTTATTCACCCTCTGCCTACAACATAGACTCCAACTGCACCTCTTACTTAATGGATTATTAGGAACTGAGGAACCCTCATGTAAAAAACCCCAAACAATACTGGTTTCTTATTTCTCTGATAATTTCTTAAAATAAAAAGAAAAAAAAGACTTTTAAAAGCTACTAAGATGACACTTTCAGTTGTGAAGGAAATAGCTTTTGCTATTTTCACTATTTCACTCTTTCCTTTCTCTGCTGATTCAGGGAACTGCTGAGGACAGAAGTGGGGTTGCTTCCATTCCAACAGCAACAATCTCATCTCAAATCTTGTGATCATTGTTTATCTCAAGGTATCCCTTCTAATCCAGCTGTTTTCTAACTCTGTCCCGAGAATTGATTATTCAATGACTTTTCACAGACCTAAACCCTTCACTTGCTCAAATCACCTGCTCATGTAGGGATTGTGCCACTCTTCCCATCAGCGCTCAGACCCTCCTGGAAAGGGCAAAGCCAAACAGAAAAGTTGCCCTGTGAGGCTTTGGGACATCAGTGGTGTTCACTGTGTCCGTATCTTGCTGCAACCAGAACCTTCTGAACAAAAATCACCACAATTAATTCCAGCAGAAAATGTGCTGGAATCACTGGAATGGGATTTCTTCTCAATCAATATTATGGAGCTCCCACCGATCTTTTAATAATGTTTTATTCATGGATGAAAAGATACTGGTGTCCCAATACATTCTACCCATTCATGTTCAGACCTGTAAATGAACCCCCAAATAATGGTAATATTTGGTTGCCTGCTACACGTATACACTCCACTTACTTGTATATAAATTAACTGCATTTAATCCCTTTAAGCATTAAAACGTAAGCAAACAAATTGACTAACAAAATACAGTGGGGCGGCAGAAAAAGGAAATAAGCTCAGAAAATAATTGGTTCTAAGGAAGTTAATGAAAGTTTGTAGCGTGCTTTTTATATGAATAGAGTTCAGAAGAGATTGTTTTTTTGAAGTGTTACTCACAAATCTCCCGTATCCACAATGGATCTTTTGTTAACCGTACCTGCACATTTATTGTGTACGACAGTCTAATAAAATGAAGTCATTTTAATAAACATTGTATCAGAATATCCTATCTGCTATGTGGCACTGCGAATTTCCACTACTGAAGGAAACATTTAACATTCTCACCATTTTAATACTTTTAATAAATATTTGCAATTCCTCTGATAATGCATAATGGCAGAAAAATGCATTGCCTCCAAAATTTATGTGGCTGCTGGCAGGTGGCCATTTTCCAATTTTCTGTCTCGCTAATATACATTTATTATGTATTTCTAAGGGCTTTTTTCCCCAGCTTTTGGCTTGCCATAAAATTACTGTTTCTTTTACAAGGGGAAGCGCTTGTGACAAAGAAATTTCTATCCAACCTAAACCTGACAAGTGGACATCTGCTGGCCAAACTGGAGAGGAAAAACATTTGCCCATCATAGCTCTCAGTTTGATCCCTTCCCATCAGCTGAAGCCACAATATGTTTGCATCAGAGACTCACATTCTGAACTGATAACAAGAATCAGTTCTCCCTTAGTAATATTTTCTGAAGTGTGACATTGCATTGCATCATGTTATGCATGACATGACACGAAATAACAGAACATTACATGATGGGTTATGACATAGGGGGAAGTCAGATGCAAGTTAATATTATGCATTACATTTTATTTTTTTTTTCTAAATTGTTGGATCAGGGCGCATGATGAGCTGTGAGTGGTCTCTTCTATGCTGGCTTTATACAACAGCATCAACAGAGTACCTGAGCACCACCAGCAGATAATTAAGCCTCTATTGATAGCTGAAATCCTTGAATCTCTCAATGAGCGCATATCGTTCTCTGTATTTAAGTAGCAGCATTCATTTGAAGAGCAAGGGAGCAGTGACTAAGTAGGAAGCCTAAACAGGCAGTAAGAAGTGGTAACACTACAAAGATGATACATTCTTATCCTCAAAATGGAAGGAAGCTGATTTTGTGAAACTCTTTATGGCATTCACAACAAAGCAGGGGATATCCTGTGTCACAGAGCATGTGCTTCTTGAAGATCCTTTCTGGTAGCAAATGATGCTCAGAGAGTGTGATTTGTTATCAGGGAGCTATTTACGATGGCCAAGATAGAAGGGCACTGAATAAATATCTATAGCTCTCAGAAACTGAGACATGATGGTGCAATAGATGGAAAGAAATATCTCAAACAACAGAACCTCCCTACCAAAGGTGACTGCAAATGCAATAGCTTTTTCTCTTGCTTTATTTTTTCAAAGCTGCGAAGCAACAGGATAATCCAAATAAATAATATACTGTATCCGATGTTTTACAATAATATACTTTGATTAAACTAATTCCTGGAATGATAAATGCAAAGGAGACAGACTGCCCTGTGTCTGTGCTCACAACAACAGGAAAGGTAGATTTGCCTCATCAGATATTGTTAAGTAAGCTCAGGAAAAAAAAAAAAAAGAATTCTTGGCATAAAGACGGAAGTAGCAAAAATACGGTTCACTTTGACACCTTCCACACACTTCCTAAAATCAGGGAGCATTGTCAGCACCTTAAAGAAGGCACTGATGAGAGGGTCTTTGACCTAAAAAGGGACAAAACCCCAGTTAACTGAGGAACAGGACTGGCTGATGTGCAAGAGGTTTGATCTCCAATTTGCTGGGGAATTACGGGCAAGTTGCTTCATTATCTGCATTTTTGGTTTTCCCTTTACTTGACCTCTCTTGGCCCCAGCTCAGGAAAGAGTCTCTATTTGGAAAAGTGCTTACTGGACCTACTGGGAATGTTTCAGTTTTCCTGAACCAGTCCTGGAGATCCTGCAGAACTGGATACGGAGAAGGCAAAGGCGCATTTTTCACTGATGATCATGCCAAGACTAAAATTGTAGTTTGGAACTGATCAGGTAGAAATTTTCTGTTGAAAATTATTGTGTCTTAATTCTTTTTCAAGAAAAGCACCCATTTATCTATTTTGAAACTGATTCAACTGAATTGGGTGCAAACTTTGCAAATTCTCACCAGAATTTCTCAGATGTCTGAAAAATTATGGCGATCTCCAATATCTGCCAAAAATATACTAAATTTTATTAAATACTTGTTTATAATTATTAAAACTAAGATATAAATTTATTTTATAGATAGTAAACAATTGGTAAAATCTATTTAAAATATGCTATACATATCTCTATCAATAAATAGGTTGTAAAATATTAATTGTTAATATTTAATTAATAATCAGTAATTTATTAGATAATAATAAATATTATGACTATTAACTATTATGTATTAACACTTCTTACCAATTATTCACTATCTATAAAATGAAAGTATGGACAAACATTTCTATAGATTATACATTATATATTATAGAATATATATTATATACTTATATATTATATTATATATATTATATGTTATATATATACATGTATACATATATATGTAATATATACATTATATATTATAGAATATATATAATATATTTTATATATTATATATATTATAGAATATATATAGAATATATACTATTTACATTATTTACATTACATTTACATATTATTTTCATTAATGCAATATTATAAAATATATATTCTATACATTATACATTATAGAATACAACATAATACAATCTCCTCTCTGTTTATTACATAATACAAATAGTATTGTATAGAAATATATAACTAGTATTAGGGATTCAAGAGAAAAAAAGCCATGATTTTTCTTGGCAAAGGACAATATTCAGGTATTGGGATGAACAGATGAAGGGTCCTTCTAACCTTCCTCCTGCCACTTACCCTCCTGCATATTGTAGACTTTTTACACACTTTTTTTTTTGTCTAATTAATTTCTTCCTGAATTTACAGCTATGCTGCCTTTCCACAACTGCTTTGCAGACTTGCTCCCATGTAATATTTAGTTGTGATCAATCCATCTCACACTAGAGAACTGTCTGTGCTTTGTTTGCATTTGGTTTATTAAGTGGAGGACACGTCATTAAGTTTTTGTGTGGCTCACGTTCAGTGTGGGTTGATAAGAACCAGATATTTGAAGAAATGGAGATTAAAGATTTCCTGTCCCCTCATGGCCAGCTCTCTCTTAGATGAAATGAAGGATACAAGGGAGTGATACAATCATTTCTCTACCACTATCTCCTGTATCAGTGGGCTGAATCTTAGCATTTTTGATAATGATTGTGTTCCAAGAAGAATTCATGTATAAGTATTTCCTACTCTGGCTGCTGATTTCATCCGTGTCAGTGAGTTTGGTCTGCTTGCAAAAGATTTCTCAGAAATAACTTTCCTTTTTTTTTTAAATGGCCACCCTTTGCAAGGAAAAAGAAACAAAACACAACAAAAACAAGCAAAGTAAAACATCTGACAACAGGGAAAACTGTGGCCCTTCTCCATGAATCTTCTTAAGCTCATACATTTTAGAAGTATTTAATGTGATACTTTGTAGGAATAGACAGCAGCAGGTGACTGCAATAACTTTAAAGAACAGCTTTTTCCTGTCACTTCTCTTGCAGTGTGACCCAACATGTTCCCAACAGATACCACTTGCACAGCATCCCCGTTTCTCTCAGGAAAATCAGTATAGATTGGTAATAAAGCATAGCAACATACAATTAAAAATTAATAGCAAAATGATTACATTATTCTCTTCTAGCAGCAAAAAAAAAAACAAACCCTCCAACCTACAACAAAGGCCTTTAAAGCACTTTGGCTGTTTTCCAAAGGAGTTGATTAATACTCCATGTAGAACGACTGCTGGGATGCTTTTGCCAGGCAGGAATTGCTGACTGTCCATCGAGGAACCGGGCAGGTGGCAGGGAAGGAAGGCTCTGCTCCACATCCCGGCGCCCTCAGCACAGGAAAAGCTGTTCAAATGGCAGCAGCGTGGCAAGGCAGTCCTTTGGATGACTGGAATAATCCGTGACATTCAAAACCGAGACACAACGCGTCGGGAAGCCTAGAGAGAGTGGAATTGCTTTCCTCAACCCCAAAACAAAGGCTTTGCAATGTTACATATATTATTCTGATCACAAAAGTCTCTTGCATTAGGGCTTTCAGCATGAGATAATTGACCTTGACATTGCTTTCAGCTGAGGGCACATAACTCTTAGTGCAGTGACTTACCTTGAAGAAGGTTTTGCAACTGCAAAGAATATTTACTTACTATCTTCCCCTTTTTTTTTTTTTTAATTCTTGAAAACTGTGCTCTGCAAGGACAAGTAGGCAGAAGTGTAGTGAGGGATGGAAGGTATTTTATGTGGATGAACACATGAAGAGGTGATTATGTATTGCTAAAAGTCTAATCCCTGGATAAACTACAGTTTGCTATTAATTCTTTGGACTTGCTTAGCTGCTACTTAACATTTCCACGACTTAACAATTATATTCTTGAGCTAAGAGTAACTTTTCAACAAAATGTGTAGGGATTAGAAACATTGATAATTATATTAATTAATATTAATGGGAGTGACAATATTTGTAGTCATATGACAAACATAAGGAAAGCAGGGCTTTAATTTTATCAATTAATTCCGTTTCTAATTGCTTTCACTATTCAATTGTCAGAACGTGTTCTACTTGCAAGAAGGAATGTGTTAAGCAGGCAAAACACAGACCAAAATTGAGGGGAAAGAGGGCTGTGTATTTGTATATGGCATCATCTGTTATCCAGAAACATACTGAGCCTTCTCTCTGGGCTCCGGATTTTCTCCTCTCTATTTATTATAAATGCCAGTCATCTGGAGTAATGGGCTCAGTCTCGTTGAGATGGGTTAGTAGGCAGAGAGGCCATCAGGAGCAGGAAATGCCACTGATTGAAGAGCTCTCCAAGTTATCAACTATCCTTCTTCCCACACCTTCCCATAGGTGCAGGATGAGCGTGGGACAGCGAGACAAGCAGACCCTGCAAAAGAGAGCTCAGTGTGTGTATCTATACTGACTGTTCAGATTTAATACACTGGATTGGATCAGAGTTGTCTCTAGAGGAAGTCAGAGAGCTGCAGTCCATTGGCCTTAATCCTTCCCTGTGCTCCCGTATCTTTATACTGCTCCAGCAGCTCCACACCGCCATAAAACCAGCACAATCCACCCTCCACGCTCCCTGGTGTGAGGGAAATCCCTCACCAGGTCCCTTGCTGAGCACTACAGCTGCCACAGAGGCTTCCTGGCAGCGGGAGGAAGGCACACCCCTCCCTGCAGATGTGTCCAGTGCTGTGGGATGATGCTCTTGCTTGGTGTCCCACAAGCTGGGGACGTGCAAACGCCAGTAAGGGTGGAGGTGTGAAAGTCTTCACGTCCTGATACCATGATTTCAGCCCAGAAGGAAATCTTAATGTGCTGAAGTTTCCCTCTGCACAGAGCCTCCACCACACAGCAATCCAAGAGGCCAATAAAACAAATAATGACTCTCTCCTGGGGCAGCTGCAATAAAAAAATGCTGCCAGCTAAGAATGGTGCCTTTGATGGCTCTGCAGGCGAGATATCAACAATCTCTACAGCTGCTAATCCCCTTGTGTGGTTTTACACTCGCTGCCCTCACAGCCTGTGCCCAGATGCTCTGTGCAACGTTTTGGGGTCTGCTTTTCCTCTCAGCTCATCCCTCCTCTGGTCCTGCTCAGGTGACACCCCTGTAAGGCTCTGAGTATCTCACCGAGCACTGCGTGCACAGATGAAGGGAGCTGTCACCCAGCACATGCTGCTCTAGTGGCCTGTGGCTGCTGCCAGCTAACCTGGGAGCAGTTGCTGCCTGCCTTCCTGAGCTCTGTGGATGTTGAGCTCTGGAATGGCAGAGAAAGTGGCCTGGGGAGTGCTCACCAAAGTCTCAGTGAATATAGGGGGACTCACTGATGAGGACGAGGCAATACCCCAAAATCTCTTGCTTTTTGTGGGCTGGAGACTTTGCCCATCCCGTTCCCCCTCCTTGAGTTAAGCCAATGCTGATCCCAAGCATATTTGCATCTATGCTTATTTTCAGAATAAAATCTGGAGAGCACAATTCCCTCTTGTTGTGCCAGCCACATCATTGTCAAAAGGCATTCAGGACAGATTCAGATCATTTGTGCTGCTATAAACGTTGCTTCTTCCCCATATCCTCATCAGGGGACAGAGTTCAGAATTAGTCCTTTTGTGTTTATTTCCACTACTCCGGGGTGGACCTGGGAGCCTTTGCTTCTCCCCATCAGGAAGCAGAGATTTAACGTATCGAACGCACCAGAATTGCTTAATGAGTGCTCAGTGAATATTAATAAAAGTTTGGACGTGACTCAGGCTACAATGGCTGAGAAGTTTGAAAGCTTTGGTTCAAGATTACAGGAGGCTGTGAGAAAATATGGTATCCAGCAGCTAGCATATAGTGCAGATATTTCACTATCCAGGGATCTCTAATTACTAATAATGTACAGGAACAGTATGATATGTCCTTACAATTGCAGAATCCTTTTCAAAGATAATCTTTAATAGTTTATTTGACAACCTGTAAAATTATAGAAAATTATTAGTCTTGGGAATTACAAAAATCCCCATAGTACAGTCAAACAATAAAATTATAATTACCTGTGGGTAATTGAAATTTAACTGTTTTTTTATTGTATATTACACATCAATAGCAACATAAGTTCAAGAGTGTCCCCCTCCCCTCCCTTTTCTTTTCCCTACAGAAATGGGGAAAATGGACAACCCTGCTGGTAGCTTGTGAGCCCTTGTCACAGAACAGAGCTTGAACAATTTCGATTAAAGCAGTATGTTCGAGACTGTCATTAGACCTGCATTAAATTACATATCTGGAATGTTAAAAATAAAGAGTACTGAAGCTTATTCACAGCTGCCTGTCGTAAAGTATGCAGTCAAGGTTTTTATTATCTTTAAAGTTCTTATTTTTCTCTTTTCTAAAACTTATTGTTTCATCAAACAAATATCTAGCACATTTAAGAACAGTATGAGCACAGGAGCAGAACTGCTCGAAATGGATAAAGCATTAGCGTGTTTCCATTCTGTGCTCAGTAGTATTGTTTAGTACTAACAATGGTAATTTATCAATTATACACGAGGGAACAAAGCTCTTCACCATCTCACAGCTCCAGAACTACCTATTACGAGGCCCAAAGCCTGAGACCCCTCCCAGACCTTGTGAGGCAGCATTTGGAGTTAGAATTTGCAGTAGCAGGTTTTGCCTTGTCCTCTCTCGGTGACCCCATGGAGGCTGCTCAGTACTCAGCTCCATGGCACATCAAGACTTTTCTAAACCAGGAAAATTATAACCTTTTTTTTTTCTATTTTCTTTCTGAAACAGGGCTTTTGATGCAGGCACAAATGTTCACAGCCTGCTCTTGTCTAGCTGGTGAGACCGTCCAGTCCCTCTTGTGCCATTTGTGGTGGCATTACAGACTTTGAGAACAATCTGAAGGACAAACCCCAAGCTTTTTGGAGGCTGCTAAGCCCAGAATATGGTATGTTTGACAATTAACTGTATGTTGAGCAGCTTTGTTATATGCTACTGAAATGCACAAAATCTTCTATAGAAGAATCAGGCTGGCCACTTTTATTTGATTCTGTAAAGTGCTTTGTGATCATTATGTGAATATAACTGCACAAGTGAAAATACCTCTGTTTTAATAAGAGTTTCAATTAAAGTATTTAATGCACAGATTTTATCGTGAGAGAGGCATCACAAAGCCCTGAGTACAACATAATGGCAAGCCAGGTATTGTTATGATTACCGTTACTATTATTTATGTATAATCATTGAAGTATTAACTGAAAACTGGGAAAGGGAGTTCCTGAGCCCCAAAGAGCTCACAGTAACAGCTTTTTGTGCAGAAGGCAACAATAGCAAACCAGCTCTGCTTCATGGCACAATTAATGGTGCATGCAGCCCAGGTTGGAAATTCCTGATCCTGCATGGGTTTTCCCATTTTCAAAGATCAAAGAAGGCAAAAAATGCAGATGGATTATTTTGGTGCCTCTCACTCTTCCCACCACCTCTTTTCTCTGCCTGTTGGTGTGAAGGGCACCCCTGCATGATAGGACTGGGATGTGTCTTTTTTCCCAGCAAAGCAGCTGGAAACTTCTCATCAAAGTGGTTTCATTTAAATGCCTTTACAAGGGAGAGATATTTTGCCTCCCTCACTTGTCCTTCCCACTGGAGATTTTTAAGTGTCTTGGCTTCCTAAAAGCTAAAGTGGAGCTTTCAATTTTGATGCAATTGATTTAAACCAAATATAAACCTTTCAAAAGGGGAAACCCCAAGAGGGACTGTATCATCAGGGCTGTTAATGGGCTGAGCTGCAGCAGAGGAGAGACAGGGGTGCCCCAAAATCATGATCCTTGTGCCAAATAGCCGTGACCTCATGCACCACACCAAGGAGATGGAGCTGAGAGGTTTGTTTGGCTTTGGCTGTTTCCTAATCTTGACCCTTGACCAACACCTGAAAGCTACAGGCAAGTTTTTCTCCTTCCTTATCTCGACCCTCACTCCCTGGCAGATTCCAGCTGCTGAGCTCAACCGCCCTGAAAACGAAGCCGGAGAGCTCTTGTCCAGTAGGATTTATATAGATGGGATGCTTGGAAGCTAAATCTTCCAACCACTACAGTGCACCATACTGTAAGACAAAGAGCAGGAGATAAATTTTCCTGCCTTTGAAATTTCTGCTCATGTCACTCTCTGGGGCTAATTTTTACCGTTTTGTCTGAAGGGAGAAGAGCTATTCTGATGTGAGTGCCTCCTCTGCACTGCAATGCAGGGATGGAGCTAAGGATGAGCAATGGTAGCACTGTCAGGATTACAGCCAGGGCAGATTTTTCATTTTGCTAAAAGTCACTTTTTTTGACACGGGAATCAGGAAAATACATGGATGCAACACGTTGAAAAGAATGAAAAGGTTGTGATTTGCTCCTGCCAATATGATTCAAATAGAGAGACCCAAGCTTTATGGTAAAGGGAAAATGTCTCTTCCCATGAAAACACAAACTTTGAGTACAACATAACAGGAAGGGCCCTAGAGGGGTTTTGGGGAGCTCCTCATGGAAAGGGAGCTTTCCATGGGCTTTTTTTCTCCTGTTGATAGGGTGAGCACATGAATGTTTAGGTAAAGAAGGATGCAAGCTTCCAAATTAAAAACAAAAAGGGGGCGGGGGGGATTGGCTATTTTTCTTTCTCATGGATGAGGTTAGAAGGTTAATAAAAAAGTTAATCCCAGCCTGCTCTGCAAAAGGGAACAGCTCACATTTGTGAGACTTCAAAAGGCTTCAGAGTGTCTGTGTATGGATGTTGTTATTTCCTGTCAGGGCTATCCCAAGAAGACGGGGCAGGGAGCTGTTTTTTGGAAGAGGAGTCTGTCTGTTAACTAAATCAGCTGGAGTGGAAATAAAAAGGTTTATATAAAATGGTTTTGAGAGTAAACTCCAATAAAGTCCTGGGGTTTTTTTGGTTTTTTTTTTTGACCTGTGAGGACATGAAATTAAAACTTAGTGGAGGCCAACCAGAACATCTCAACCAAATGACCCACAGAATCTCTTTTTGTTTTGTTTTGGTTTGGTTTGGGTTTTTTTGTTTGGTTTTTTTTGTTGTTGTTTTTTTGTTTGTTTTGTTTTGTTTTTTGGTTTTGTTGTTGTTGTTGTTTTTTGTTTTGTTTTGTTTTTTTAATCCATTAACATGAATTTAACTTTTAAATATGTGAGTGGTTTGAAAAGGAAAAAAAAAACCAGTCAATTTAGTAAACATTCAGCAAATTACAGCACCAAGCAGTGATTCACAAGGAGATCTGCGTGTCCATTTGCTTTGCAGCACTGAGGTAATGCTTATTGCTCAGCATAGAAAATTACCTCAGGCCTTGTTGGGCTTTTCTGGAGAAATATATACCACAGTCCAGGTTACTGATATCCCTCCCTGCCTCGCTGTCCCCCTGCACAGCTGAGGGTCCATACTAAGACAGAGTGTAAATGTTATAGTCGATATCCCTTGGCAGAGAAACTGCACTGCAATTTCTTTTTTCCTCCCGTTCTTCCTTTTGCACGAGGCTCCTTTGCTACCAGCTAACCATTTCCTATAAGAAAATGGCATTGTGTTAAAGTTATATAGTGTATCATATTAAATTTTATAACAGTGCTTTGTGTTTTGAAAGACTTTGGGGGGAAACAGCATCAATCAGGGAACCACATTTGATAGACTTGGAAGGGGCCTCCTGGGTCATTTTGTCCAAGACCTCTATGAAACAGGAAGGCTTCTGCAAAATACCTTTCCCATAAATGTATCTAACCTTTCCTTAAAGACACTGAGTGATTGTGCCATAAATACCTCAAGCAGCTAAACTGGTCTGATTGACCTTACGATCAGAAAGTGTCTCCTAATACTGTACAGAAGGTACAATTTTCCATTCTTGCAGCTGTGGCTAAGCAAGAAAAAAGGGCAAATACACAGTAATGGGCAACAATACAGACTGTGCAAACAGTTTTGCTTTCACTTTACTGCCATCACCTACCATAAATCTGGATGCACCACTGATACTTGGTTTCCCAGTGTAGTGTCTGTGATCCTTGTAGTATCTATCTCACTTTGACTCTGACTTTTGGAGAGCCACCATTACAGGGTGCAGAAATAAGGAAGACGTACGAGCAGCACTTCCCAATTCAGAAAACCATTCCAACCTGATGCCAGTAGTTAAAAGTATTTATTTCTATTTTCTACTTATTAGAATTTGTGGATTGTTTCTTGTCAGGACCATGGGAGTGAGAGGAAGCACAGGGCTTTCTATGGTTCCATCAGAGTGTCAAGGAATAATTTTCATTCTCCAATTCCAACAACTATGCATATTGAAAAATAAATATATGGTAGTTTAGCTGTTTGTTTTTGCAATAGCAATGCCTTGTGTGCTGGTTCTGCCCCACACTGCTCTGCCTTCTTTCTCTCAGCAAATATTAGGAGAAGTGTCATTCTGGGTAGATGTGTTATTAAATCACAGACACATTCATTGCTGAGAGCTTCCTGAGCTGCACATAAACTGTCTTTGGTTTGGTTTTTTTTGTCTTCTTTTTTTTTTCTGCAAGCACTGAGAGGTGGTGAGAGAGCTGAAGGCCAGTTCTCAAACACCTATTTTCATCAGGTGTACAGTGCTTATGGAGAGGGGTTGTCTGATGGTGCCCCTCTCACCTGACTGACCACCCTCTGGACACAGGAGGAAGTCAGACACCCTTCAGTGTCCTTGTGCTGCTCCCAGGGAAAAACATGCCTTTAAAAGCTGAATATGCCACCTTGGTGTCAGTGAGACATTGATGCACAAAGGAACAACCATCTCAGGTTCATACAGGTTTTACTGCAGTCACCAACCACCTCCTGAACACACAGAACCATTCCCAAAGGAGACTCTGGGAGCTCCAGTAAAACCTGGGACAAAGACTGTCTTATCTGATGCCCAGAAGGAAAAAAAAAAAAGCTCATAAGAATATTTCACTCCTGACCAGCAGAAACATACTTCAGACTGAGGAAGACTCAAGAGGAATTTTTTTCTTCAGAGAAAAAGATTTTAGAAGGTTGAGGCATCCTCAGCTTGGTTTCAATGTCCATCCACTGTTCTGGGTTAGACCAGGCTGCTCTTTTTATTTTTTGTTTGTTTGTTCCAGAGTTGTTCTTGTACATAAAAGACTGCTGCAAAATAGGCCAGGAAAACTGGAGTTAAGTCCTAAAAGCAAAAGACACAGAAAAGATAATTTAGAAAGAATATGGTGATCCTGGGTTTGAAGACATCTTGGTAGCTGTGCATGTCCCTGCCCATATTTTTTTGCTGTGCTCTCTTTATTTCTCATGCTTTTGTGCCTATTCAGGCTGGCACTCACCTTGTGATTCTCAGCTCAGGGATCATCGTTTCCTAAAGGTCTTAAATCAGTCTTTAAAAATACAATTTTTTTTTAATGCTGTCTCTATAGAAATAACTAAATGCCATCCTTTCTCTGATGTGCAAAGTTGTAAAATATTTGTTTAGTATTTAATCACGTCGAAATAGGTGAAATTACACTAGAAATACACCTCACCCCAGTGTCGAAGGGCAGAGGCTCGTGAGATTGTGACAAAATCTGATATTATAAAACTGCAAAATATCTGTGCCAAGAAAAATACAAATACTAACAGGCCTTCTTTTATTGCTTATATTCTTTTCACTTTTTCTCACAGAATTATCAAATGAGGCTTCCCTCATCACAACAGAGTTGAGCCAGTCCCAAGCCCAGCTCAACCCTTACTCCTCTTCTGCCTTAAACTCCAGCTGTAAAGAGCAGCTCTTCTCTGCTGGGGTGATTTGAACCCCACATTTGCTTAATTGTACCCTGGATACTCAACTCCATGACAAAAATAAGATCCTCCTGCTTCAGTCCCTCATATTCCCCATTTTCCTCTCAGTGCCCCTCCATTCTCTATATTCTAAGTACTAATTCTGGGGAGAGAAACGTATTTTATTTTGTTATGTTAGGAGGGGGGAATGAAGGCAAAGAGGGCTTTTTTGTGGTTTTATTGTTATTATTATTGAGGGAGGGTTTGTTTGGTTGTGGTTTTTTTTTCATTACAGACAAGTTCTGACCCATAATTGTGCTCTTAGGTACTCCTGAAAATAAAAAGTACATTTGCATCAGGTGCTCCTAAAAAACAACAAAAAAATTATATATCATAGAGGTTTTCTGATCCTGTTCAGTGCACAAATGCCAATCAGAAGCAAATATGGGGCTGTATCTTGCAATCCATTTTGATATTTACAACAGAACATGGCATATCATTTAATTTAAATTTGCAGCATGCTCAGTGTAATTAATGCTGTGCAGTGCCTAGAAAATCGTGATTTCTTAATGTGATACAATGCCTGCATGCTGAGAGCATTTTTTTTTAAACTACTGTATCATTTTGGAGCATTAATGGGGAGGCACTGCCATTAAACAGGAAAAAGAGCCATGCTCGCTTGCTCTTTATGGAACTTCCATGTAGCTCCCCAAAATATGATGCAAAGTACAGGTTTGTTTTAAAAGAGAGGGGAGAGTCAGAGATTTAATTTTCCCTTGACACAGCATGATGCCTGAATAGCCAGACAGCTATTCCTAAATTATGTGCATTTCATTCCTAGGAGCTGTGAGCATTTTGAATGGGCTGTTGTTAAATACAGTACACAAGCATAAATACTCCAGGGAACAGCAAGCTGAAATTTTGGCATGAGCAGAAATCTGATGTTGTATCTGAGCACGTAATAATAATGCATATTGATTTGTCAGGAGTGCTAAGAGAGGGGGGGAGTTGGTGTTCTGGGATGAGAACTGGTAAACTCGGGAACATCTTGTGTGATTAGAATAAGGTGTGGTATTTGTGTGCTGCGGTTCTGGCAGGGACAACAAGGTTCACCTTCGGACCTGGAGAGTGGTCGGGGTCTCAGTTTTGGGACTGAACCCAAGAAACTGAATGCATGATAAAGACATTTATATATTATCCATAAGTGAAGCACGGGGAATTTTCATCTTCACCTAGAAAATTGGGCAATGAAAGGGTAACTGTTTGGCAAGGAGGGTTGGGACCAAAAGCCCTTCAAGGTCAGGAGCTTAACTGCCTTGACTACGATGAGCTTGGGTGTGAGTTTACCTGCTTTGTGATTGAATTGTGCAAAAAGAAGAGGAAAGAAAAAATCCAAACCAACACTCCCCCTATTATTTCTCAAGGAATCAGTTTCTGCCAGAGGTACTATAAAAGCTCTCTTTATAGACCTGTTGATAGCAAAGCAAATTCTTCAGGTCCTCTAAATAAATCTGCTCCTAAACATAATGCTTCAATTTCTATATTCTCATCTGACAACTGACAATTCAACCTCAAGAGTAATTGGTCCTGTCTTTGAACCTCTGCAAATGCTGCATGAGGAGGGTGGACAATTTATTGATTTAGATTGATTTTTGTACGAAGCCTCTGAGACAGACGCGGTGTCCGGTGATACTCGCTGGATATATCGCACTCCTCGGGCACATCCACGGGCAACCAGGAGGCTTCAGGATTATGTGGAGGTGCTCAGTAAGCACCTGCAAACTGTGCTGTGTGGGACCTCTCTTGAGTGATCATCACCTTGGAGAGAGATGCCAGTTAATTGGCCAAGTTTGAATTTCAGCAGGGTGATGACACAGCTCTTCTGTTGGGAAACCATCCCAAGCCATGTGGAATTTCCACAGGCAGGAACCAAAGGGTTGTTCTAGTGCAGATTGCCCAGTGTGTTGATCTCTTCATACTGTGGCTGTTGGGATGATTGCTTGGATATTTCCACACCTGTAACTGTATATTTCCAGTGCTGTGGTTATTCAAGAGCACTGCAAGACAGGGCAGTGGATTTGTCGGGAGTGAAAGGATTTGTGAACTGGCTGTTTAGTTTGTGACAAAAAAAAGTGTCATTGATATTAATAGCTCTGAGCCCCAGTCAAGACCTAAAAAAACCCAGGGAAACAGCAAAACAAAAGAAGACAGGAACAAGATGGCACTGAGGGTCTCATCACCAGGGATGGTGATTAAGACGTGAGGCGAAGGGCTGCCCTGCTTGTGTGTGAGTTTGGCTGGGGAAATCACCCCAATCCCGCTGCCTCGCTTCCCTCATCCATAATGAGGGAAGGGCTAACTTTGCAGCACACTTTGCATTGGCACTGCATGCTAACTTCATTACTGTTTGCAACAGCCTGTGCAATCCTCAGAGGAAAGGAATAATAACAAAAAAAAAAAAAAAAGATAATTACCAAGCACATAGTTTTCATCTACAATCTTCATTTCAGGATTCACTATTCCCGATGTCAATATTTTATAATGGAAGAATGAGATATGCTAAGTTTCCGTTTGATGGAAGTAAATTCAGATTTAATATTGCCAAGGAGCTGAATTTTTAATACAGCAGAGCAGAACGCAGCCATTCCAGCCCCTGTTTGAGGCTCCTGCCGCTCCTTTGTACCGGCTCAGCGATGTTCCCATGACCAGGCGGAAAAATGGGAAGAAGCTGCTCTGAATTTTCAGGGGGGTGACAGTACTTTGTCATTTAGCACTGTCACGATAATTGGGAGTGTCACACAATGAAGCAACATGACACACCCCTGGTAAATGAAGAGTTTTCAAAGTGATGTACAGCCCCTGTCAACTGGCAAAGCTTTTGTTTGTTCACGGAGCCAGGCAGCATTTCCAGAAGGAAAACCGCACTGGAGGGGCACCCTTGGAAAGTTTGCTGTAAATTGATTTCCTCTGTGTTTTTATAAAATGGGATAGATCCTATGAACAGCAGGAGAATACCCTCTTTTATCACACACTCCAACCTGCTGAGGACTTTCCACAAACTCTTTAGGAATTTACCTCTTTTTGTTAAATTGGGTTGGATCTCATTAATAAAAGAATGGTATAATGGAAAAGAGTTTCTAAAATTATACTGTAACCTAGAATTGCAGGATTCAGCTTTCTCTGCCTGAAGAAAAAAATTCTGAAGCATTAAACTTACTTTATCAAGCATTGCACCTGACATGCTCTCATAAATTTTACATACATTTTAACTTATTTTAATATTATGCAGGCTTGGTTTAAAATATTCCCATGAAGTAACTAAAATGAAGCTGCTCAGCCATAAATTAGAGCTAAAAAAATACTTGTTCCCCCCCGCCCCATCAATATTTCTTTACTTAAAATCATGTGTTGTATGTAAGTTAAATTTTCCCTTGCTGAGATACTTTGTATATCTTAATAGGAACTACCACAGACCCAGTGAGCTGTATTTCTGTAGGGTCAAATGTACTTTCTTTGCTTTTTTTAGAGGTGTCCTGCCTAAAAGTAGATATCAGTAACCCTTTGAATGCCATAGTGTAGCAGGGCCCACAGCTAAACATTTGGTCACATATATATATATATATACACACATACATTTATTTTATATATTTATAAACATCTGTTTTTATACTTATACATACCGATACAGATATATATAAAATGCATATATAAAATATATAAAATATATAAAATTATTATATATATAACTATATTTTCTACATGTATAGATACGTATTTGTATTTGTACATATACACACATTTATAGATATGTATATGTAGTATATATATGTATTTGTCACCCTAAAACCTTCTCTTTTCCAGGCTGAACAGTCCCAGTTCTCTCAGCCTTTCCTTGCAGGAGAGGTGCTCCACCCCTCTTGTCATCATGGTGGCCTTCTCCTGTAAAAAGATCTAAAAACACATACATATTTTTCCAGGAGCAGCCCTGCTGGTCGGATGGGCAGACGACGGCACCGACAGAGGCTTCCCAGTGCGACACCCCAAGGTTTTCCCTTCCTTGGGCCAACGTCCTCCTCCAGCAGGTACAACATCACCGACAACTCATCACAAAGCCCCGTTTGTGTCCCGAGCCCTGAACCTATTTCAAAGCCCAAGCTAAATTACACAAACACTTGCCCATAGACATAACAGGACTGTTATGAAATGCTGTCAGCTCGTTGCCATTTTGCCCGAGCACACCCTGCGTGTGCCTGTCAGGCCATACTTGGGCAGCTCTGCCGCGTGCGACGTGTCCCAGACACTGGGGCGATTATGTCTGAGCGCTCCTTATCTGATGGGGCGGCCCACAGTGCTGCACATCTGCGCTCCGAGGCTCCGCTGCTGCGCGGCCACGCCACTATTTATTTTGCTTCTGCAAGTTAGTTTTCCTTGAGAAGCAGCAGGGGCCTTCTTCAATGAACTGAAAAATGTGTATTGTATGAAGGTCTGCAGAGGGTTTGTACCGTAGTTCAATGGGCAAATGCGAACCCAGGGGATGACATTTCATTTAAACATTTGGTTTACATCTTTACATGCCAAAAATATTAATATCCTGACTTCAGCAAACTGAATTCAGCACTTTTTTCCCCCCCCTCCCCTTAAATGAAGTAATTATAGCCAAAACACTCTCTGTGGGTATTTATTCTTCCTTCTCAGAGGTGGAGTTTCGCACACGAACATTTGGTTTTGGGGCTGGAATTGTCAATAGCTGCTCACTTGACACTTCCCCGTTCGTTTGCATTGGAAACCACCAGTAGTTTCTTTTCTTGTGTTTATTGTATCACTCTCAGCCCTTTGATCGGGACACCTTGGATAACAGCAAAGTCTAGCTTAGTGCCTGTTTGCTGGTTAAAAAAAAAAAAGGTGAAGAATATGGTTTCTGTCAAAGGATCTACAAAGACAGTTAATGTAATTGAGAAGCAGAAGGGCATTTATGGAAGTGCATCTGAATGTCCTCTTCACATGTAATTGCATCAGGAATTCTACATTAACATGCAAGTGCTGTCCAAAGGGAAAAAAAAAAAAAAAGAAAAAAGCTTATTTTTAGGTAGAAGCCCTCAGTGGGCAGTAAATTACCCATAATATCCCCCAAACTAGCAATTAGCCCTGTTTGCTGACTACCTGAATTGTTTCACAGTAGTTCAGCACAGTCTTACCAGTTATCACCATACTTATAATCAGAGATTCCGTGTATGATTCCCGCAGCTCCACATACTGCCTGCCTAAGGTCAGCAGGAATAGCAAATACATTTTATTTGCTTCTTTTGGCCCTTTAAAGCTGTTTTCTCAGGCTACAATATGTGAGGAAAGCTGATGCTGCCGTGCTGCTTAACTGGCAAGAATCTGAATAGAGGAAGCAATTTGGAAGTGTAGGTGTACTTTGGTATTAGTTAGTATTTATTTGTTTGTGTTATTCTGTATTTATTCCCTTATTAGCAGACAGTCCTGCCTGGAGACTGAGCTTTCTACCAGTTTCTGAGGTTTGCTTTTCAGAAGTTCTAACACTGGAAGATATTTTTCAACATGAGCCTGTAACTGAGGAGTGGAAAACTGGAAAATATGGACTCAAAAACCTATGGAATTTTTTCCCTTAAGGTGGCGGAGCAGTTTTCATATCCTCAGACATCCATGCTTTGCCAAAATAGTAATTCAGCTCAGAAAACAGTAGCTACATTACCTGTTTCTGCAGCAGAAACAATCATGGGCCTACACATGCACACCAATACAAGCACACACATCCTAACAGCAGCACTGGGCTTCAAGGAAGAAAACTAAGTAAAAACGAGACTAAGGAGGCATTTGAAAAAGAACATAGAAATGTTTGGACCCTGAGCATTATTAAAGGTGTATTTCTAAGTGCTGCACACACCTTTCTGAGTAATGCTTTAATTGGCATGTTATTTCTCAGGCAAAATCCCACTGAATTAATTTGGTGCCACCATTTAAACCCCATTTTCAGTGCTGGTTCTGTGTCACCTTACACTGACATGGACCTGTATTCCCATCTCTGATCTGCTGGACTAGATCTGGGTAGTGAAGGAGATGGAACAGGAATTCATGCTCAAGAGGAACAACTACAGACTGGCTCTCTTTGCAAAGGCACTCTGAGAAGCAAAGAATGATTTCCCTCTCCATTAGTTTTTAAGCCAAGACAAAGAAACAAGAGTCACATGGCCAACTTTATGACCCCAAGAATCTCCCCAAATGGCTCCAAACCTCTGCTATTTCAACAGCAGATGCTCAGGTAGGGAGTCTGTAGCTCCCAGTTAATGGCTTAGTGAGGCAGTGACCAGTTTGGCACTCAAGGGGAAAAGGGAAGACTTGGTGGTGACAAGTGCCAGCAGACTCATTTTTCAAAAGAAGAATTTGTTTTCCAGAAAAAAAAATAAAAATCTTTGGGTTGAACGCTGTTTCCACCCTTGCTAATCAGGTCTTGACTAAGAAAAGTCCAAATAAACTGATCATAAATTAAGTAATCCCCGTTGTGAGCATGAACACACATACCTGGCCAAGGCAGGCACAAGCAGATTGATGAAACAACAAAGTTCACCTTGTTTTCTGAGCTGAAAGCTCACGCTGTTTCTTGGCAGAACAGGCATGTCAGGCCTGTAATAACCACTTGCTACCTTGCTTCAATCAGCATTGAAACCAGCACAATATTAACATCTTAGGGAAAATCCATCTGGAAACTGCTTTCTGGGGGAAAAAAATGAAAGGGAGATAACTGAATACCACACCCCGGGATTATTTATTTACTGATTTCACAGTAACTTGAAGGAACTGAAAATTTCTGCCCCCATCACCTGAAAATTTTGTATTTCAAACATTTTCTGTCAAATCACAGAGCTGAATTCCTGCTCAGAAAGAAGTGGCAAAGAACAGCTGTTGTTCACCTGAAGGAAAATCACTTGTCTGGCAGAGGCAGAGGTTGGAATTTGCTGTTTGGTTTTACTCTGGAGGAGTTTTTGTGGGCACATCTTCCCGTGCCCAGTACAGCGGGTGGCACTGCTGGGACAAAGCCAACCTGGCAGAGCCAGGCAGAGTCTCCCCAAGCTGGGATTCAGAGCAAACCCAACCAACTCAGATATGGGCATCTGTTGCATTTACACCTCAGGGGGTTGAGCTTGGAACACAGGAGCTGAACTTTAAAAATAGTTCCAAAAATGTTACTTTTTGCTGACAAGGTAATACTCAAATTGACTTTTCCTTTTGCCTCCTGATGGCCCGGTATGACTATACATTGGTATTATTTTGCATCACCTTCCTGTTGGATCAACTAACATGATAGTTTCAGGATGTAGAGGGTACTTATGTTTGGCATTAAAAAAATAAATTATGTAAATCCTGTTGTCGGAACATTACTACAAAGTCAACTGGGCAAATGAGCCAAAGAAAGCCTTTCCTTTATATTTTTCTCTGATTTTTTTCCCCTATTTTTCCTGAAGCATTGCTGAAGTTGGAAGACAGGAGTGATGGTGCACAGCACACATGTTCTAAAATGCATCTACCCTATGTGAATGCAGCCTGTCCTGCTGGTTCAGCTTAGAAGCTCACTGGGCATGTTTTGGAGACTTTTAGCATCTCCAGTATATTTTTGGAGAGGAAGTAAACAATCCAGGGTCTGGACACTGGACTTTTAAATTAACAAAATATGTATTGCTTACTCTGAAAAACACTTTGCCAAAAAATCTGGGCTAGGGAGATGGCATTTGGCACTGGATTAATTTCAGATGAAGTTTTAGGACCAGCCTAGGCTGTAGGTTTGTATTCAGTGATGTTTAAAA
The DNA here is from genome assembly GCF_022539395.1 of Myiozetetes cayanensis. Classification (NCBI taxonomy): domain Eukaryota; kingdom Metazoa; phylum Chordata; class Aves; order Passeriformes; family Tyrannidae; genus Myiozetetes; species Myiozetetes cayanensis. The sequence continues at coordinate 2,516,536 of NW_026087411.1, read as the reverse complement.
GTAATGCCCTAGCCAGTAACTGCTGGGATCAGGCTCTGCCAAATTTCTGTCACCTTGGGCTTCATTAGCATGTGAAAACAGACCCCTCTTGGCTTTGTGTCTCACTGAAAAACAAACCACCAGGGCTGGTTCACAGCCCTCTGCTTTGGCCAGGGGTGTAGAGCTGCCTCATGCACTCAACTTTAATTTTAAAGGTCATTTTTTTTTCCTACAGCTCTTCAAAAGTTACCAGAGTGAAGGTTCCTGATTACAATGAAGAGTAACTCAGGTAAGATCCTAAAGGACCCACGAGCATTGGCTGACCAGCTACTTAGCAGAATGACTAAATATTTTGTAATTAAGTCCTTAATTAAAATTGTGGTTTTGATAAGAATAAAATCCTGCACTGCCATATGAAATATTTCCTGTATAATTAAGGGGACCACAGGTTGCATTAACTATCTCCAGCCATTCTAATAGTGAGTGAACCAGAACACTAAAAATATTTGCAGAAAGCAATTCTGAATGAATAACACAGATAACTAACACGTCACTTTTCTTAAATGAAGAACCTTCCCTAAGTCATATCCCTTCAATCAGGGAAAAGAAACAGCCCCACATAACTAGTCTGTGTGCACAGCACTTTTTGTCTACTGCACAAACACCATGTTTTACCTTTGAATTTCCTACAGAGGCAGGAAAAATTATCCTCCCTCCACAAATTATTTTGGGAATAAACATCTAATAGAAAAAAAAATAAAAATCATAGTCTGTTCATAGACAATGTGAAGGGCATGTGATATTTATGAAGGTACTAATTTGTAAAGAAATTATTCCCTGTTTTGGTTGGCAAAAGTCTTTGAACACAAATTATATTAAGGTCAGGAGGAGTCCAGGCTAGGTAGGAAAGAGCAAGGCAGTCAAACTTTTGGGAAGACATCCAGGGGGGGGTACAGACCATGCTGGGATCTAGGCAGCACTGGTGAAAAGAGCATTGCAAATGTTTATTTACTTTTTGTACTTATTGGCTTCTTAAATAAAAGAACTGATCCCATTTAAAAGCCCTGACTGTCATTGCTTTCCCCTTCCTTCCTTCCAGGAAGAATGAGCATCAGGTAATGGGATACAAGTGGAAAACCCTCTGAGATGCCCGTGGATATCAGTACAACACAGCCCCTCTTTGAATGCCAAGGTTATAGGTAAGGTTTTACAACAGCATCATTTCCTAAGGCTGAAAGAACCTTTAATTTTTTTCAAGCCACACAATGATTAATATATGTAATTTTGGAATTTCTGAATCACACATTGATGAAAATCCATGCTAATCCATGTTAAACTCCAAGTTCAGTGGAGTAACACTAGGAGGAAAATGGCTTCAGCTGGGATCAGAGTGCATTTCAGTTGAGGCTCCAGGAAGGATTTTTAGACTCTTCCCAGTTTTATATACCCAAAGCAGATTGCTTCCTTGGCTTGCATGAGGAGGATTTCATCTCCTTTGGAATTCTGGGGTAAACTGTCCTTGTACAAAATTTGTTCAGGGTCAAGTTTTAGGCAGTATTTTGTGCTGCAATAACCACACCATGACAGACAACCTTTTCAGCAGATAAGAAAAAAAATCCTCTTCTTCAGGTCAGTACAAGAAAGGAACATGACAGAGCTATAAATACAGAGCCCAGAGGTGCAAAATCTCCTGCATTAAATGCGGTCATTGGCCACGTTTACATTTTTTCCCAAACATTTCAGGTGTTAAGACAGAGAAGCAAATATATACATGGGGGAATATCTGCAGTGAAAGCAGCTTCTCACTGTTAAATGAGCCTTACAATTTCTGTGCATTTTTTCCGACAATTATTTAAAAAATATATATATAACTGATTAGAGGGAATTGAGTTGGCTAAATCAGGTACATGTGCAAACTCAGGTTCAGAGGTGGGAGAAGCTGGGAACTGAGGGAAAAGGCTGCCTGACCACATTTCCATTTGCCAGGTATGGGCCAAGGAGACTCAGTGGGGCTAAAGGAAGATTTTCAGATGACAACTGAAACATTTTAATCTGTGATACTAAAAGGAAAGCCCTGGTCACCAAGCAACCAAAGTTACTTGTAGATTGTGCAACTGATTTCCAGAGGTGTGCAAATACACTACAGTGCCCAGTAAAGTCAGACAGAGGTGATGGGGGGAAGGAAAAAAAAACAAACCACTTTATGGTCTCAGGAGCGTAAGACAAATATGAATCACATAAGTAGTGGTACTTTAAATCTTATCTGCAAGGGTGCCTTGGACAAGCTTTGCTGTGAGGGTGGTGAGGTCCATTGTGATGGTTGGGTGAAAAAATTGTAAATGGCTGGCAGAAATTGCCATCTGCATTTGATAAAAAAATAATCTGTACCCACACTTACAAATTCTAAGGATTTGCCAAAGGTTACCACTGGCCACAAAGAGTTTCGAGACTCTGTCTTTAAAGCTGTGCTTAAACCCAAAAATTAAAAAATCAAAACTCCAAGGTATCAGTGTAAATGTAAGTGGCAAGTCTCTGGAGGCTCAGCCAGCACTGGCTTAAATGAAGCCATGCCCAGGTCAGTGCAGCCAGAAGGATGGTCCTGATAAGGTAAGAAAGGAATGGAGGTAAAATGGGAGGGCAGGTACCAGTGATTCATTGCTGATCTGAAGAGTTTGCTTTACTCACCTTGCCAAAAAAAACACCACCAAGTGGTACAAAATTTTGAAAAAAAAGATACTCTTCTTCTAATAAAAATTAACTAATTGGTTATTTTTTTTTCAACTCAAGAAACAAAATTATTTAATTTTTTTTTTTTCTGAGCATCACTTTAGAGTTGTACCTTTTTGAGGGGTTGGAACTAGATATTCTTCAAGGTCTCCTTCCAAGCCAAGCTATTCTATGATTCTGTGAAAACAAGTTCTCAGTTTGGCAGTTTCCCAGGCCCTTCACTCTGGGGGGTTCTCCAGGGCTTTCCTCAGGCATCCTGTGCTAAACGGGCTTCCAGGTTTCAGTGAAAAAGTGGCACCACTACAATTTCAAGATGACAGCACTATGGCAAACCAGTTGTCATATGCTTGAGTTACCAGCCCAAGAGGTAGATTTACAGTATTATGAAAATATATGCATTTTGAAGTGCTGTGAATTATACCAAATAATCCTGAATATCTCTTTTGCTATACTAATGAATCAAACCAGAGCTTTCCACATTATCTGCAATCACCATGGAGAAAATGGGTTTCAGTGTACATAGTTTCTGTATAAATAGTGCATCTCCAGCACATTCTGTAAGTAAGTAGTGTCTGATTGCATAATAATAACAATAATAAAGAGAGAGCTGTCCAGCGTGCACATGGGCCAATTAAAGTATCAAGTGCACGAGGCTGCAGCATTCCTGGCAGGGGGAAAGTTGTCAGGGAGGTGCCTGGCTTATCAGTGCTCTCACCTCCGTGCCTCAGCCTCCCACCAGCCCTCTGTCCCCAAACCATGGAGTCTGGAGACCTTTTTCCCTCAATCCTTGCACGGAAGCAGGTCATGGGCACAGCACAGCATCCGGCATTTTAGAGGCTCCTGGCAGAAACCACGGGAAACATGCCTGCAGCACCAAGGCACAGCTTACTGGTTTGAGTGAAGCTTCAGCACTTGAGCAATTCCCACTGTGCCTCCCAGCTTTGCTGGGCAGGATTTCCTCCGGCTAGAGGGACCAGACCCAAACTCCCCTGCGTGCCATGGGTATAGTTGAGAATTCATGGAAAGCCGGAGGAATGTACTTAATGGGGTGGCTGGATCATATGTTTATGGCCTGAAACAGGAGATCCCAACCCAAACCACTTTCTTGGTTTCTAATGGTGAGAGGCAGAATATGAAGATCATATAAATTCATGCTGGGGAGTGGATATGAAAAGAGAATGTGGGCAAAACCTGGGACAACCCACAGCCTCAGTAGCTGCCTTGCCATTAATTATGGCTAATGGGCTAATAAACACCTTCATGTTTAATGCACTGCACATTCAGCCTGTGGAAACTCCCTTACAGAGATGACCCAGAAGAATTAGACAAATTAAACCCCAGGATGGTGGAATCATGCCTTGCTAACAACATTGGCATAAAAGCAGTAGAGCACTGAGTGCTCTGGGTGCCTGGAGACAATCATTTACCACCCAAAAGGAACTTCTGACAGTTGATAACATTCATCAAATACTTTTCATACCCTCTGTGACAAGAAGTGGGTGGTCACAACTATTCTGGTGTGGGTGGAAGGGCTTTTCCACGTGAGTGTTGGAGTGGGCCAGGTGGCAGGAAACACAACACCTGGGCTGTGATTTCCTGGGCACATCCCAGCCTAGACACACACATACTAATGCACTGCTCCAGAGGCCTTTTCCAGAGGATAATTGCATGCACTGCCCCGAGCACTGGGAACGGGCCACTTCAGGGAATGAGTCTGCTCCTCAAGAAACAGCCACTTACTCCCCTCTCAGCTCTGCAGAAGGGCAAATGTCCCTGGTTCAGGCCTTGGAAATAATGAGGTAAAATGGACTCGGCATCGTTAAAACCTCCCCAAAGACAGGCCGGGATATTAGAATATCTGATTGGAAAAAACCGACGGGCAAACACAGCCTGCCTGGACAGGACCCCTCCTCCCACAGAACTGTGGCAAAGGCTCCCAGGTCACAGAAGGGGAGCTGGGAATTAATCGTGAAGTAGCCTGCAGGAATGCTACAAAAAGAGCCCGAGCCAAAAGGCAGCTGGAGACGCTGACAAGGGGGTCCTGCAGGGGGTTTGCAGCGCTGCAGTTGGAGACCACGATTCTCCTTCCTCTCCCAACAGAAACAGGCCAACAGTAGGACAACCAGGCACACCATGCTGGCTTTCCCAAACGGTGGAGCATCCGGGCACTGCTGGGAAAACAGGCAGCTCTTTATTTTGGGATCCTAAATACAGAACCGGTGCCCAACTTCAGATAATCAGAATTTTATCCTCTCTACAAAGACCTTCCAAAACACAAGTGATCACTGTGAAACCTGGAGTTGCTTTTTATGTTTTAGCTGAACTTATAATGAATCCAGACTCAAAAGTTTCCCAGTACCTCTGCCATTAATTAAAAAATTTAAAAAATAGATCTTGTGACACTTTTCTAAGGAAAAACAAAGCGGATGTAGCTCGGCTGCCCTGGACACTCTAACATTTAACTTGGTTCACTCCCAAAGGCCATGATCCAACCAGATACTCAAACACCTGTATAACTCAAATACACTTCTAAGTACTGCTCTGAACTTTGGCAAAAGTAGGGAAAATAAGTTCTATTAAAACACCACTTTCTTTCTTTCAAATCTGATTTTTTTGAGAATCTTGACTGCAATGCATCATGTTAAGTATTTCCTTCCCCTTGCAGAATATTTTAATATTAAGCCAGATATTTTTATATTTCCACAAATTAAATGCACCATGGCTGAAGGTTTGACAGAAGCTCTAATTTGCACATAAAAAGGTAGAACGATTTCAGTTTTGACAGCACAAGCTTTTGATTTGTTAATAAAGGCAATTCTTTCTCAATTGTGAACATACTCCCCAAATAAGACAATGTAGTTTGTAGCAAATAAAAAAACCCAACATCTTCCTGGCATGGAGACTAAACTTTTGATCCGAAGTTATTACAGAAATTCAGATTTTATAAAAATAAAAGAAACTTTCACATTCAAGGTTTAGTAGCAACAGAGCAGGAATCAGAAGAAGAGACATGTTCCTGCCACATCCTCTGTACCTGTTGTTAGCAACCTACCTTCAATGTATTTGGATAAAGTTCACTGCTAGAAAGTACCTGTGAAAGCTGAAGTAGTTTTGGAGGCTGAGGGTGAGAAAGCCATGTGGAAATGGTTTTGGTAAAAATTAACACAGATTTTCCTTGTGATGTCCTAATCAAACTGCAATCTAAGAACACTAGGATTTCAGACTCTCGTGATGAAACCCAAGTTTATAAACCAAGATTCAACCAAGGCCAAAGCCAAGGCCAAGTTACAAGAGAACAAGCCCTCAGAGATCTGTGCCCATGTCAGAGCTCCCCTTTTTCCCTGAGAGACCACAGAGGAGGAGAGAGCACAGAGCTGCAAAACAGGCTGGGCAGAGCCAGCTGAAGCATGGAAAAAAAAAAAAAATTGGATTTCTGATCTCAGATCAAATTATTCTAAAATTTTCCCTGTGTGACAGCCAAAACCTTCATCATGGAAGCAAAGCTCAAAGTACCCAGGATCCGTTTCAGGATATAAAAGGGTAATGAAGGACTCACCCATGGTCCTGCCAAGGCTTTTACAGTCTCGGCACATACTTTGCCCTGGCATCAAAAGTTGAATAAAGCTTCTCAACTCCTGTGAGAAACATGTCCAAACAGCCTGGGGCACAAACCAGCCCATGGTGTTACCAAAACCTCCCACTTTTGAGAGCTGTCACTACCCCAGACCCCAACCAGGGGCTGCTGGGTACCACTTGTGTGAGCACAGGAAAGCAATGAGCAAACGCCATGAACGTGTCTGAGGTGAGATCCAGCACCTCCCAAGTGGTACTGGAAAACCCTTCCTGGACATCTGCAGCCACAGCACGGAGCTGGGGACTGTCAGGGAGCTGGGGACAGTGGTTACTTACTGGTGACTGGCAGCAGCACATCCTGCTCTAATGCAAACTAAAGCCATGACACAGCCTGCTAGCAATCTTTTACTGTGCTGCACGTGGTGCTTTGCACTGACACCACACACAGTACTTTACTGGCCCACAGGCCCTCCATTTAATGCAAAACCTCCTGATTTTTGTAACCTTCTAAGCTTTTGCTGGAGGAAGCAAAGCAGTTCATTATTGAAAGGCATTTTTGTTTTCCCAACAGTGTCACCTCCTGCTTTTCTTTGCTTGCATCTCACCACAGTTGCCTCCTAATCAAGTGTTGGTGAAACAAGGCTGAAGGTATTTTGGTCATGTTTTCACACTTGTGATGTACAGTTGCCTTGTCTCCTTCCACTTTCCTTCTGACTACACTCTGCTTCACAAATGCAGCCATCTGGCACAACATCTCAGTTTCTTCTATCGACACCTGAGTAATCAGAGCCCTTTTTTTCTCTTTTTTTTTTGTTTTTAATTTTAAATAAAGCAAGTGTTTCCAGTGCCAGTGCCCAGGGTTATTAATAGGCAAACCGCACCCTGTTAATGAGAAGCAACAGAAGTGAGAGGTCACTGGTATTTATGCTAGAAAACATTTAGGGTGAGATGAGAGGGGGAAAAAAAGCACCTAGCATTTTCAAAGAGACTATCACAAGTCATCTCCAGCACTTTGTTGCCTTCACATTGTTTTATTTTAAAACTGAACCTCCTTCAGGTTTGTGCAGTAGTGGCACAAAGACCTGTGGGGCACCAGGGATGGCATGTGTGGCACACGCCAGAGGAAATCCAGCTTGGGGTGGTAGGAGGGCATTTAGAGAACACTCAGGAGGTATTTCTATATATTGTCTGTGTGAAATATATTTTTGAAAACATTGATGGCAAAGTTGTGGCCCCAAAAATATTACCCCATATTGCTGTATGGCCCAAGTTGCATCCCAAGAGATTTTTTTCCCAGCCTTGTGTCAAAGGACATCTCTCAGACCTTCTCTTTCTTGCTAACACTCACCTTTCCCATGCCAGAAATAAATTTGACAATGCTGACTTGATCTCCATCTGGCTGCCATCCCCTCCACACATCTGATCCTACCCCTGAACTCTGTCCCTCTTGAAATAAAAGACGGCCACCACCCCACGGACCAACTGACCTGGAAATCCTGCACGGAGATGTACGAGCAGCGGAGCAGCTGTGCCAAAGGAAACTCACAAATCACATCCTCTGGGCACCGGGACAGCTGGCAGAGAGACAGAACACACGGGCTGCCTCTCCACCTCCCGCAGGCTCCGTGAGTGCTGAGGCTCCTCTGCACCACCTAAACCTGCTGCTGCTCTCACAGGCCTCTTGCTGCAGCCCTTCCAGGCAGGAGGAGATGGGGCAGTCAGGAGCCAGGAGAACCATCTCCCAACAGCTCAACAGAGCCTGAGCAGGGGCAGAGGAGAAGAAGCAGGATGGGGGATGAGCACCCACCTGGCCAGTCGCTTGGAGCAGTGCAGCACGGTCGGGTAGGAAGCAACCACAGCAGCACCTGAAATACAGACACAAAGCCTCAGGCACGAGAGCTGCTGCCCCGCCATCCAAGTTGTCCCAAAACACAGGCGTCAGCAGTGTGATTTTTGCAGTCAATACCAATTTGGAAAGTGCCATCAATAACGTGCCAGTACAGTTCAGGGATGACTACAATGAACCTGCACTGGAATCCCTGTTTCTTCTTCCCATTTGTTTTAAACAGAATTTTCCAACAAGTGCACTGGGCATCTGTGCCACATCAGCTCAGGGACTCTTTGGTTTGGTGAGTTAGAAAGGATTTTTTGGTTCTATGAGCTTCCTCCCTCTGTGAGTGGTCAGCAGGGGCCACAGCATCCTTTTTGGATGGATTTACAACTCACGGAGATGCCAAAGAAGTTTGAAACAAAAAGCTCAATCTAGACCCCTTCAGAACCTGAATGCAAATTTAGAACCAGACTAGGACAATCTGGAGTTGGGTTTGTGAGAAATACCTGCTTTTCAAGACACAGCCACCTGGAAGATTCCCTTCTTCTCTTTCAACCTGAAAAGAGAGACAGAGCAGTTAATGGGGGAAGAGAAAGGCCGTGACAATGACAAGCTCTGTGAAAAGTTTCTTTGCAAATAACAGTTTAACACTAAGGAGTTAGGTTAAAATGGTTTCAAAGTCTAAAATTAGTTACATTTTAAACTAACAGCATATGCTTTTATTGTCTCTGATCTAAAATATAATCCCAGGAGGCTGTGAAAAGCATGCAAATTACGGAAAGCTAATTTGCTCCAACAGCGACACCTCCCATGTAGTTGGGAGGTCTATTAGACCTAGTGTACTCTCCATTATTTGCATATTAATAGCACCTGCTGAAATACTTTGGGATTTACTTTTCCTGCCAGCAGAGGGACAAAACAAACAAAAAAATGATATAAAATTCCTTTCCTACAGATTTGATGAACTATAAACTATTTAGAACGTGTGAAGATTGCCAAATTAGTGAGAGGCAATGGGGTGGGACTGTGATACCACCTGGGATTTTCAGAGAAACTGGACTGCAAGTCTGCTGAAAAAAAAAAAAAAAAATATCCCAAACCAGAAAAACAAACAACAAAAAAGGCCTCTCTGGAAAGTGCTGGGTAATTTGAAATCGCTCACTTGGCTCAAGTCTGAAGAATGGAAAAGTTGAACTAAAGAAATCCAGACACTGCAGCAAGAAAAAAAAAAGAAGAAAAACATGACAAAAAAAATCCTACATATCCACAAGCCCCGAAAGCAGAACCCCCCAAAGTGGACCTTGATTAAAAATCTACAAACCCCCAGGCTTTGATATTAGCCAGGCCTGCAAGGCCTAGTCTCCTGCACATAAAACAAAAAATAAATTAAAACCAGCTACAGCCTGAGATTTACTTAACAAGCCAACTTCCAGTCTCTGCTCATGACCACTGCTTCCCCTTCTGGCCCCCGAGCTATAAAAAAAGCCCCTTGTATATTCCTATAGCTCATCTTCCTCAGGGTGAGGGTGAGAGCAGCTTCCTTTCCACAGTAGCGCATGGAAAAAGCTCCCCTTGCAGCGCCAGGCTGAGCCAGACCCGCAGGCTGGATGTGCAACGCGTGCCTCTCTGCAGAGCGGATTCAGGAAGCTGACCAGGGAGACAGGGACGTTCCCCAGCACCTCTTTTTCCAAACAGGCAATTGGCATTCCTAAAGAAGGGCCAGCCATGTGCTCATATTCCCTGCAAGAGTTACAAGGGGCCCGTATTTCTCCATGTTCCCTCTGCTTTAATTCCGATTACGCACCCTCTTTTGCATAGGCACGGAAAGGCCCACCAGAGTTAACTTGCTGCTGCTGTGCCAAATTTCTGTAGCATTTCAACTACCATTCCCAAATGAAGGAGGCAATTGACTTTAAGTTAAAATGACTAAATGGTTCTGTACATATTCCAAAAGTAGTGAAAGAGAGTTTCATGAAGGACAACAAAGCACGGAAAAGTGCGGCAGCAGAGCCAACCCCATCCCTTGGCACCGTGTGGCCCGTGTGAGGGGAGTGGGGAGAAGAGGGGATGTTACTGGGAAATGTATTATTACTGGCCTCTTCTCTCTTCAGCACAAACAGAGCCCAGTACATCTTTCAGCTCTGCACAGCCAAGTGAGACCTACGCAAAACTTGCTCGGTGTCAGTGGTAATTACCGGAGGAGGCAATCAAACATTACAGCAACGGGGACCCCAGAAATGCTGCACACAGACAACTCCCACCATGGCCGTCAACAAATGCTAATTCTCATTAATGTGTGTGTTACTCCTCAATGCTGCAGCAGTGGTAGCCATTAGTATTGGCTGGTAGCTAATTAGTAGTAAGTAGCAGAACTAGTTAAAGTTGCAGGATGGCAAATGGATGCGAATTGGAGGGACTTGGCTCTGAGCTTGTGATCACTGTGGGTGATAATTTTCAGCACATTTTTGAAGAGTCAAGAACCTCTAAACAGCTGGCAGGGAAAGGGGCAACCAGAACAGTTCCTGGGAGGCCTCAGTGGTTCAGGGCACTGAGAAGCAGAGCTCCCTCCTTGTGTTTAGGTTCCAGCTAAAAATGGTTAAGAACTGAGCGTTGCTGTCATTCAGATGCCCTATAAAAATGGGTTTGTACCCCATTTCTAGAAGAGAGCAGGATCTGCCTCCTTTAGCTTTTCTATGTACCTGCTGTGGGCTGGTCATGGATCCTGTGCTTCAGGGATGGCACGAGCAGGCACGGAAGGAAGGAAGGAAGAGCAGTTCCCCTTGGAAGGCAGGAACACATCCTGCCCTGGGATACAGCAGGGCCTGGAGACATGGCTGTTACTGCTGCCATGTCCACAGCTAAAAACATTCTGTGCTGCCTCACAGCACTGCCCCAGCCTCTCTGTAAACTGTTCTTCCAGTTACAGAGAGCCCTGCATTTGTAATGACAGCAATAAAAATAATAACAATAATAATAATAAAAAAGCCACCCTGGAAAGCAAAACCCTATTATAATATTACCTATTATAACAAATTGAATATTCCTTACCTGAAATTTCAGGAGCAATTAGCAAACAGAATTATCCACAAACGTGTGTATGCCCCGTTATCCCTGTAGTGGTTTCAGCAGCCACATTCCCAGCCTGCAGTTTGCTATCCAGCAGCTTCCAAACCACAGCTTTTCCTTCTTTCTTTTTTTTTTTTTTTTGATCATGAAGTTCATGGCAGCCAATGTTTTACCACCTGCACACTGGGGGAGAAAAAAAAGCAAGGGGGAGAGGATCAATATATACAGTATGTTTATATTTAGCAAGAACATGTTGCAGAGTGGGGAGCTGTGATGTGTGTGTTGGCATTGTGTGCGAAAGGATCCTTAGTGGCACTGCAGCTGGAAAAATTAGTGGAAGATCAGGGAACTGTCTTCAGTGACAAACTTTCATCCGGCAAGTTACAATTCTGTCGTAGGAAATGGTGCCTTAGACTGTAGCTGATTTGTGAATCCCAGAAAAGGCAGATCACTGATTCTTCATCAGAACTGCAGAACCTGATCTATAAAAATTTGGGCCTCAGCAGGAGGCTGTGTCTAAGTGTGATTTGCATTTCAATTCTTAGTGCACCACAACCTTCCAGCAGCACTACCACAATGAAACTTTTTGGTCTCAGTGTGCTCAAAATCCATATCAAAAAAATAAAAAATCCTGCTACAATGGCAGCCAGTTGTTAATGGGAAGGAAAGAGGCATTTATGTTCGAATTGTTTCGCAAAACACCATTACATCAGAGTCTTTCATCATTTTGTGGGGGATCGAGTCCCCTGACACCATCTTCAGGGACCTCATGTGGTGCTTGTCACTATCATTCCACTTGCACAAACACCCCGGCCCTTTCATTTATTATCTGCCCAGAACCCAGAATATGTTACATTATTTAGTTTTTGTTCTGTATGAAGAATTCCCAACAAATAAAAGCCATTTCCCTGAAAAAAAAAGAGGCAAAAAGAGGCTGTGAGTGATGGTGAAGGGAATTTCAGGCAGACTCCCTTTGCAGGAGGGGCAGCAGCTCTGCCGTCCCTCCCGCTGACTGATGGCACAGCTCCAACTCATCCTACATGGAGCAGCCACCAGCACTGGCAATGATGGCATGATGCTCACTTATTTCCCTAAAAAACTGCCTGGGTCAGGCTCTGAACCCTGTGTATGTGCTACAGATGAATTATTCATAGGAACGGGAGGGTTTCCCTTCACTGCTGCTGAATCAGGGAGAGGGGTTTGCAGAGAGAGGTAAAAAAATCCACTCCTGGGTCCTTTAGCCAAGGAAATGTTCCACGTCAAACCCTCCCAGCCTCTTAACCCAGTGTCAACAGAGACAGGTCTTCATGCCCTTCCTGTGTGCTTGGGAGGCCAACTGAGCCAAGCTCTCTGAGAGGAATCCAGTGTGCAGGGCTGTCCACGGGCCAAGGAAGAGGGTTATTAATGTTCTGGCACAGCCCTGCTCCCTCTCCTTGCTGCTCATGGAGCCAGGTTTTGTCCTGAAGAGCTACACACCACCACGAATTCAAATCTACATTTATTTTTGCAATTTAATCCCTGTTTTCCTATGTGTAGAATATTACTGCCACTTACTCAGATACGGCTAAACTCAACAACCCTTTCCAGGGACACATTCTCCAGCTGATTAAATTTCCAGGCTCCAAACCTCAAAGGCCAAGTAAAGGGTACAGGAGTGTGTCTGCCACATCAACATCCCAAGTCTGTTTCCAAGTTTCTTTCTGCTTTTGGCTGTTGACAGGATAGTGACTGGAGCAGGTAGAGGCTGAATGCAGGGCATTTGTAATACCTATTTCAATCCCTCTCTCATTAGTGTTGCCATGTTGGGGCCCGGTGATTTGTTTCCTTGCACAGTGCTGCAAGCTGGCATTTGCAAGACTGCAGCACTTTGACTGTGAACTTCCATACCAGCTGCTCCCCTGTGACAAATGGAAATCAAATCTCCACACTGAAGGTTTTGGCTCTTCTTGAAACTCACTGAGAGAAGTGGGGTGTTCCATAAAGGAAAGGCCAAGTTTTGGGGAAGTCCCTCCTGTGTCCCAGTGCCTCTATTCAGAGACATTTAGGGAGGTGATTCTACAGGACAATAAGACACTGACCCTCTGGAATTTCTGACCCGGGACAATCACTTAATTTTCAAAATGTTTGCTTTCACTCCACTGAGTGTCTGAGAGCCCGATGGGAATATTTCAGACTGAAAAAGAAATCTGGTCCCGAACTTCCTGCTAAAAAATAAATAAATAAAAATCCTTCACACAAATGAAGGATTAAGTAATTTTTTCTTTTCTTTAAGGACATTTGTTAAGAGCACAGAAAGCAGTCCAGCTTTTGTCAGAAGTACAGCTTTTACCGACTGCTCTGCAGCTCAACATCTCTGGCATTCAAAACATACAACTTCTGTGTTTGTACTACATTTCCCTAACAGCTTACATCGAGGCCAAACACACAGCGTTCTGCAAAGGTCCTCTAAAATAAGCTTATTTAAAAGAGCAAGGTCAGTGCCCAACACATGTCAGATTCTGTGAGCAGAAATCAAAGAGTTTGGAGCAAATGGAATATGTCAGAACTCGGTGGATTTCCATGCCAGGCTCTTTTACCAAGTTCACGTTGCTGTGCCAAAACCAGTAACAATCTCATCATATGGACTTCAGCTTTGGAAAAGTGTCTGAAAAAAAAACCCCAGTCTCTGTTCATGGGCTACTTAGCTCAATAAATAAAACTAAGGCATAAATGTGTTTATCTGGACATGCTATTTATTGTCCCTGTAACTGTATTTTTCCTTTAATGGGACACACGCTGATTCCATGCTTCAGCCCTAGGCTCTATTAAAATCAAATTAAAAGCATTAGTAATGTAGTTAATTCCATTTATAACATGACCATAAAGAGAAAAGAGAATATTAAAATAGGAAAAAAATATAAATGGGATTTAAAATTTAAAAAAAGAAAAACACCACAGTTCCAGTTGGATCTTTGCCTCTCTGCCTTTTTTTTTTTTTTTTTAGTAAAAAAGGGAAAACTTTTTCCTCTGTTCAGATAAAGTAACTCTGCCCAGTCTTTTAAACCATATCTTGCAGACTGATATTTGTGATTTCAATTAAAATATGCTATTGTCACTTTAGCCTCCCTCTTTGGTATTTTAAATTGATCCTAATGGCTTTGCCTTAAGTGATTTGCGTCCCATAGTGAATCCCTGTCACTTACAGCACCTCCCACTACTGCCCTCCCGAATAATCACTAGCAGATAATCACTCCTTCCCCCTTCTCCCAGCGTCATTCCCGCTTCCCCCCGACTCCACATGCTGGTACTGGCTGCGAAGTATTTGCTCTTTAACATCTTTAACATATGGCTTCTTGCTCTGGCACACAACAGTCAGGCATTTAAAAGAGGGATAAAAGCTGCATGAAAAAGCCAAACTGGTGGCTCTGCAGTTGGGCTTGTGTCTCTCTGGCCTGTTTTCCGGAGGGTGAGGAGGAAGGGAGGAGTGGGTTGGGATTACGGTGCCTCCAGCACTGTACTCACAGTGTAGGTCCTGGCAGGTGCTCACACAGCCCAGCTCCACTTGCTGCTTCCTGAGAGAGCTCTGTGAGATGGACACCATCAGAGGAGAACCTGTTTGGGAAAGCAAAGGTCCCACTGGGGACTTCCCACCATCAGCAGAGCCCCTCAGGTTTTGGCTGGGAGCATCCCTGGCCTGTCCCTCCACTTCCCAACCCTTGCACACCCTGGAAGGAGAACTTGCCTTCTCCTCCTCAGAGGAGGGTCCTTTCTCCTTTGCCTTTCATGGATCTCATCATTACTTGAAGAATCATTTAGTTTGCATAACTGTCCTCTGCCATACATAATTCCAACCTTTCTCTTTAAATTGGCTTATTCAACTAAATACAGTCTTCTGGTTTTGTGGCTCAGCTATCGAGGCTTCCAGATGGGCAGCCAGGGTGATGTGGAGAAAGAAACCAAACTAATAATATTAGGAAACATTTTTTTATGTACATTTATGAGATCTACCAGCAGGTGACTCCATTCTAAAATATCTGTTTTTTCGTAGAATAAAATGCTTTCTTTCCTACACCCTGATCATCATCATAATGCCCCACTCTGAAAAAAAACCAGTGTTAAATAAATAGCACTTTCACTTAAGCTATGAAATATTTCTTTCCGAGTAACACATGAAATTGAATTAGAGAGATTCGGGGATTTCCTGATCTGTTCCTGTCTAATCAGACCTGATTAATTCATATCAAACTGCAAACCTCAGTTTTATTTTGCTTTAAAAACTCGAGATCAACAACAAGTCAGCAATATGTACATATCACAGAAGCAGTTAACACAGAAAGCCTACAGACACCAACTCTCATAGAGTCAAATGGATATGATTAAACATTTGGCATCATTTATTAATATTTTATATATTCAAATATATACAGAGCAGATAGGACCAGTCAGAGGGATGCTCTTCACCAGGGACAATTATATTTATGCCTAAGAACAGGAGATGCAGCTCAGGTGTCAAAGGGCGCTTCTTCAAAACAGGAAAGTTATTAACAAATAATAGGGTTATGTGGGAGGGTTTGTAACACAGAACTGCACTAAACCATGATCTACACAGACAGTCAAAGTGTTTGTGTGGTACCGGGCACAGCAGAATAAGTTAAGTAAGATAAACCAAAATAAAACCACCTCACAAATGCAGGATTGCAAATGCAGAACAGGCAGCCGTGCAAGGGGTATTTCAGAGATGTGCTGAGCCGTTATTCCTGTGGAACGTGGGCTCAGAGCAGCTCCCAGACCTGACCAGTCTAATCCGCGTCAGGCGGGGAGACGCGGGGTCGGGAGGCTGACTGTGGACTTGGGCGCTTGGCACAGCTGTTTTCCTTAGGTGCAATCCACTTGTCACTGGTGGTGGCACTTTGCATTTGCTGTATGGCAGCACATGTGCTTGCCACATTTGGGACCCATTATTATCTCTTTCCCCTGCAGCCACTTCCCTTCCTTTCTCATTAGCTGCACGTCCATATATTCTTCCACGCTCTCCCGCCACATCCCAGTGCCAGCTCTTTGCCCCCTCTGCTTGCTCTGCTGACTGCACACACTGCCTGGGCCAGGGACAAGCTTCCCATATTCCAGAATTTTTATATACGTTGCCAAATTTACATATACATATGCACGTGTGTGTGTGTATTTATATATCTCTACACGTACATGCATACATGCTCTATAGGAAATCATACCTATTCCATCTCTGCAAATCATACCTATTCCATCTCTTACCTCTTCAGAAATAGTTTTGCTACCAGGGAGAGCACACAGAGGCAGAGAAAAGTTGAAGAACAGCCAAGGAAATCTTTCAAACATGGTGAAAACCCAAACTGAAAGCAAAGGTGGGGAAAAAAGGATGGGAAGGACTATACGTCCAGGTTTCAGCCTCTGCTATTAAAACTTAGTTACTGCACTAGCACAGACCTATTAGTAAATGTTGATATATTGGCTTGCAGATGAAGCAGTACCTGACTGCCTGCCCAAAGAGGCAGTTAAATGTTTCTGCTTGCTTTGTACACACAGGACTGACTGCAGGACTCATTTTTGCTCAGTGCTGGGTCGGTGCATAGGACAACAACAGTTAAGAAGAAATGTGGTTGATGTCTCATTTTGAGGGGCTGCAGTACTGCCAGCCTCCTGACTCCAGGCACACACAGTTTCCTGCCAGGATGCTGGGACACAGGTACAGAGGAAAACATCTCCAGTGTGGAGAGAGGAGCCTGCCCAGGCAAGTTCCCACTAGGCAGTGGGAATCCAATGCAGAGTCTTCCTCGGGCTCCCTGCAGGTGTGGGTGTGCAGCCAGTAAAGGAACACTGAGCTTCACATAAAGGAGCTTTTCACTCTTTTAAAGAATATTAAAAATGTAGTAGGCTCTGATTCACATTTTTACATCTATAAAGATCTCCTTGATTACCAAAATTCAGACAAGGTCAGATTTCCTTCTCATCCCCCTTCCAACCCAGAGCATCCCAGGGTTTGGGAGCTTCACACCTGAACACACAGGTACAAGTCAGTCCAGTGGAGATGCCTCTGGGAAATGCAGATCCACATTCAGCTTTTCATTTCCACATACATGAGCAAGCTAAAATCAAAATTTCCACTCATAATAAACCTCCAACCTCCAAACTCTAATTAAACAGGTTTTAAAAAACAACAACAACAAAACAAACCAGCAAACAACGACTCAGCTTTGATCTGCTTCTTTTTTCACTAAATTTATCTTTCAGTATTTTCTAAACCTCTCATCCCAAGGAAGCAATCACAAAAACCCATTAGGGTTATTTTTGTACAATGGCAAGAACACTGAATTACCTCCCTGATGTAGTTCCTGTCTAGGTAAGCGACACAGCCAAAGCTGGATCTGCATGTCCTACACACCTGCTGTTTTTAAATGCTACTGCAAGGCAGCAGTTGGGAAAATGATGTTGCAGCGTGAGCGCCGTTCCTCCTCTATCCCTCAGCTCATGACTGCCCTGTTCAGCAACAGGTCAGCCCAGCACAATCTCTCACTTACTTCCAGGCTCTCTAAGTACCAGTGACAGAGGATGAACCATCCCTGGGCTCTCTCTGCAGCCCCATTACATTAATGAACAGCATTACACAAAAAATTGCTGCCGACAACTAAATCCTTTCATAAATCACGATGCTTTTGGACATGTCCCTCCATTCTCCCACCCTCTTACACATAAACACGGAGAAGGTTTAGGAAAACCAAAAAAAATCAGGGTAATTTTGGTCTTTTCTTTAAGGCAACTATTTGTGAATCAGCTCAGGAAATCAGTCTGCTCACTTTGGGATGCACTTTTGAGGCATTTGACTGGATAGAGAGAGAGACCATCTATAGATAAACCAGAGACAGGTTTTCTATTGGTACCTGTTGCTGCAGGAAAATTCACAGCTCGGTCAGGAGAGGTGAAAGGATGGAAAATGCCTGTCCATTTAACGTAAATAGTTACACTATGCACATACATTTCGTGCCATCTCGCTGCCCTCAGAACCGTCAGGAATGTTAAGTAGGTAGGAGGCCCCTCTGAGCAGGGAAACGTCCATGGCTCAGGGCAACACTCCCAAAAAACAGCCTGGGGGGCTAAGAAGGTTCAGCAAGCAACAAACATGTGATGGATTTTTAGACACGGCCACCCCTGACAGAGCAGCTGATCTGCACAGGGCAGTGGATACCGAAGGTACCCGGAGCCTGCACAGGTCCCCTCAAGGGGGAATTAGGTGAGGATGCTGAGCTTTGCTTTGCTCTGCTCCACCTTCTGAACAGAAGGGTTCTGCTTTTGGGGTGAATTTAGTTCAGCAGCCCCCAGCCACGCCATAGGAGCAAAAACTTTGAAACCTCCTGGCTGAGGAGCTTGGCACTAAAGCTCCAACCTGTGACCTGGGTCGAGGTTTTATCAGCCATCAAGAAACAGCTCTTGTAGTACATGAATGGCCAACTCAACTGCTTGGAGAAAGGAGCTGATTCAGGCTGCCAGTTTTGGCTCTTACACAGATAATAAACTAGACTGGCCTTTCTCCTGACATCACACTTCAATCAAAAACTTTCTCGCAAAATGTCACTTTCAAAGTTGCAGCTTAAAAAAAAAAAAAAAAAAAAAAAAGTCTTTATAAAAAATTCATGGCCACAATGATCTGATAATGCAGCTTTCTGATACCAGCAGATGTTTTGTCTAACATGTTCCCTGAAGCTGTACTCTGTGCCTTCATATCTTTCATTTCCAGTTGCTATCTGCTGACTGTGGGATGTCATGTACGTACCCTATAGCGATGCACAGCAATTCGCATCTCACACCGCCGTGCGTAATGAGCTTCACAAGATGCTTGTCGCAATAACTCCGCACTTCCCCAACCATATGGAACACAACACTCCAAAGCCCACAGACACTTTTTTTTATTACAGTTCAGATCCTTAAAACATAATCTGTGTGATGTCTAGTGAATGTACGTGAAGAGCTGCTGAAAACAAAGTTAACACTTGTTCACATCATCTGTTACAAATGTCCAATTTGGGACAATAAATTTCCTCGGAACCTGTTCTTTTGCTGACTCGTTGCTTTATCTTTTTTCTCTTTCTCTCACGTCGTTTTTTTTATGAACTATGCATATGTATTAAATGGGATTTGTTGTCCCTAGATACCAATTTGCATAAAGTGCAAGCCATCATTGGTTGGAGAGAAGCAAATTACTTCTCCAGCAAGATCACACTTCTTTTTTTTTTCCTTTTTCTTTTTTTTTTTTTTTTAATTTTAACAAACCGCAGGCAGAGGCTGTTAACAGCACTTAGCCAGATATGCAAAGTATCACTTTTCTCAAAAGCAGCTTGATCAATGAGGAAAAAAAAAAAAAAAAAAAGAAGAAGAAAGGGAAGGTATTATTCAGTTAAGTACAATGCAGAAATGTCCCAAGACTGAAAGCTGTTCACCTGTAACCTGAGCTGCCTGATTCTCAGTTAAATACAACCCCAGTACGCCTTAGCACTTGGACACAAAGCAAAACAGCCTGACTGAGCAGAGCCTCTCAGGATCACCATTCCCACTGTCCCCAGCGTGTTCCTAGAAGTCTCAAGTGGTCATTCCACATGTTGCTCAGCTCCCTCACTCATTCCTTGCTTGCTCATTCCTGTCCCCACACATTTATTCACCTTGGGCACTCCTGAAGGGCTTGAAATGCCTGTACAAGTGCAGGGAGGCTCTCTAACACCCTCCCCTAGTTTTCCTGCCCCCCTGGCACAGGGCTTCTCCAGAGGATGGCAGCTGCCATCCTAGCAGGCTTTGGACAAGTCCAATCTCTTTGTTTTCCTTGTGCACCTCATTGTGCACACCTGGGACGTGCTGGCAAGAGCCTCGGCTGGAAGAACGTGACAGATTCCCAGGTTCAGAGCAGCCCTGCACGAGCCCACTGCTTCTGGGCACGAGGAGAGACAGAGCAGAGGATTTTACCAATTCCTCAAGAATCAGATTATCTAAGCAGAGCTGTGATGCACAGGTACAAGTGCACCAGCCCACCACTAAAAGGATTTGCAAGCCATGAGCCAGGCTCAGTTAAGAAGTGTGAGATAGCAGAATCACTGAAGGGAACAAATCAGCAAGGATGCTGAGCTGCAAAGTTTCCAGCTAGGTCTGAACTGCCCAAGAATTTAGTGCTGGGACATTGCTGGGGGTGTTGGGGAGAAGGGGTCCTCTTTAAAGATAATCTTTTCTTCTGTTAAGCTCTCTAAAATAATGACTGCAGGATCTGCCTCTCCCTAAACATTCCCTCAGAATTCAATCCCAAATCCATCAATATGATGTGTTTGGATTATTTTACCTCTGAATGTAATGGACAGATGATGCTCTCTTAAGAATGGTTCCTGGGATCACACATAACATTGGTAATTGATTGCAGACACAGGACAGTTAATCTGGGCAAGGATGAGGACTTGATGCTGAGATGTCTTTCAGGGAGCTGCGGGTGCCAAAAGAACAAGGAAGGGCGCAGAGTGTGTAAATTCTCAAGAGATAGTCTGTATTTTCCTGCATCTATGCAAAGACATACAAATACCCACAGATTTTATGCTGTGTGATGATTTGAAGGTGGAAAAAAATAAGTTTCTGGCTGCAGAAATATCGGCAACTTCCTGCGGCTTCTGCAAAGGAAGGCAAAATGCCCCAATTTCACACACCTCTCCCATTAACGTTTGCTGCTTTGTTTCCATATTTATATTTGTCACATTTAAAAGGAGTAAAATAGAATTTAAAAGAAGATCCTGACTCCCAAATGAGCACGGAAGCACAAAGAAGTCATGCAAAGATTATGAGAAAAACTCACATGAGGGAATTAAGTGGAGGCTTTGAAAAATGGGGCCTTTTTTTTTTGTAACCAAGGGCGCTGTCACTGCTAACCAAGAGAACTGCTGTGGGACTGGGTGAATCCTGGTTGGGACACCCTCCCTCAGCCAGGGGAGAAGCGCATGGAGCTCGTCTCCCTCAATCTGCAGCTTTGAGAGGCAGGAAGGATCAACAACTTTCTCTCTGAGGCTTCTCTCGCTTGAAATCCCTGGCACTCTCACCTGGCAGCGCAAAGAGGCCGTGCCTGGGTGCCTCGGTGCAGGTGCATCTGCAGCCCCATCCCTCTGGAGACTGACATATCCAAAGGAATCCATCGCTGAGCTCATCCCAACGCCGTGGAGAAGACCCAGCTGTACAGTAGGCGCCGGATAACACGCAATCATGGTCTCCCACTGCAGCAAATTCTACATAAACCCAGGCCTTTGAAAGAGCAGCAGGGAAAAAAAAAAGAAGTGTTTTTCTCATTCCTTATCTGTACCTACTCCATTTTACCTAAGGCTCGCTATTAGCTCAGCTGGTGATGTCACTTACTTCACTGGAACCTGTTATCAGGAAAGATTTCTCCCAGGATTTTCTGTTTTGCCGGCGCTGCTCTTTGTGCAACGTTGTATTTCATTCCATTAGATAAAGGGTTAAGTAATGCACGTTTTACCCATATAGACTAAGTTATACTCCCTGTGGGTTGCTGGCTTCCTATTGGCTGGAACAATGACCTTGGAAACAGACAAAAATGATGCATTGTTGCAATAAATATTATAGCTTGCACCTGTTTCTAATTAAGTCTGCCAAACAATTTCAGAGATACTGAAAAGAGAAATGTGTTGGCTTCTAATCGGGTGTTCTTTGCTGTTTGATCTGGATTTTTCAGCCCCCCACATGACCTCGCCTTCTTGGTTCTTGTTTTTCTTTTTCTTTTCAGACTCGCAGAAAGCAGTAGATTGAAAGAAGGCTTCTGAAAGAGGGGCATCTCTGCCTAAAATCAATTGTAGCTAAAAACCTGAAAATTGATGGATTTACACCAAGGCTGAAAGTAGTTTATGGCAGGAGACCTCAGAAATCTCCAGTATGGATTATTGCTTTTATAGGTCTGTTTTGGTCTTCTCCTCTTCCTTCACCTCCTCCTTCTCCTCTCTTTTTGGAGCTCAAAACAATCTCCAGCTATTAGCAGTCAGGATCAGGCTGACTGGGAAGCGGGAGGTTTTTGCAACTGGACTTCAACATGTTGGAGAAATAGCTAAGGAAGGGTTTTCCTGCTACCACTCACCAAAAAATGTAAAGGGAGCAGCGGTCCCCTTCCTCTTGCAGAGTTAACGATACCTCGGGAAGGCTCTGGCAGTTGCTGCTGTCAGAGCAGGGGCTTTAGGGCAGGTACAGATTCAGGAATAGAGCACTGAGGCTTCACAGGTCACAGTTTGCAGTTCAGCATCACACTTTCCACTCACTGTATCAGTTCTGAAGTTCATCTCCCACTGACAGCGCTCCTTGGTGCTTCATTCCTTGCACACCAACCTCCCCAGGCAGTGCAGCCTGCATGGATTTAATGCCTGCTCTGTGATCCAGCTCCATGGACAAATGCAAACATATGTGGCAAATGCTGACAGTTTTCCCGAACATAGGAAGGCAAGAAATAAGGAATTACTGTTATCTCCATTTCCTAAACGGGGACTGGAAGCCACAGCTCAGCTGACACTTCTGGCTGTCAATGACAGAAGCAGCCCAGTCCCTTCGGTCCCTGTGGGGTCCCTTTTCTCACGCTGGGATAAGCATTTGTGCATCTGTATTTTGGAACTGATTGAGGAACTTATCCATCTGAAAACTAATCCAGGAGGGGAAAAAAAAAAAAAAAAAAAAAAAAAAAAGAGTTTTTATTTCAGCCACATCAACTTCCTGATTCTGGTTTGAATGCAGCCCAGCAGGATGGGACTGAGCAGCTACGACGGTGGGAGTGGAATGCAAGAATTTTGGATGGAATTACATGAAATCACAGAAGAAATATGACATCAAGAAGACAATGCAGGTCTCCAGAATGCACAGATGCCTTTCTCTGTTGTAAATGCCATCCCCTAACAACCTAGCAGAGGTTTGCTGGCTGTGTACCACTGCTCTGAGCCACCCAAGTTTATCCTGTGTAGACAACATATCTCAAGAGAGTTGTGTTTGGTGGAATTAAATGACCCTCTGCCCAGTCAAAAGTTAATTATTTGGGGGTGGAGGTTGCAGGGAGATTATTTCAGCAGCCATACTAATGAAGGTGGGATCAGACAGGTTAAAAATAAGCGCAGGCACAAGGAAGATATGGGAAGGGAACAGCTTAACCTGTGCACTGGGATGATGCCCTGCATCGCTGCTATGGCAAGAGTTTCGTTCAGGAGGAGAGACAGAACTACAGAGATATTTTGCAGGGTTAGCACGTCTTCCTCTGCCTGATCCGCTCCCTCTTTCCCACTTTTCCCTCGATGGCAGGTAATAAAACGCCTGCTGGTACCCCCCATGACTGGAGGTACCCCCAGTGGTTCAGCCCATCGTGAGTGCTGTGCCAATCATTTAACAATTCCCACAGCTGCCTTTGTGAGAAGCCTCTCTCTTAAGCCTCTGGTTTAAGAATTTAGAGTAATCATGTAAAAATGATACCCCTGTGCTCTATGATCCGCTGAATCTCACTAATGCCGGATCCCAGAAGAGGGCTTATTAATGAAAAGATGCAATGCCTCTCTCTCTGCTCATGTTTCACATGAATCTCTCTCATGGATTCGGCAGTAAACCGTACTGCTGATAAAGTGGGTATAATGAACCTCCGTGCTCCACGAGAAGGAAATATCGGACTGATGGAATAGTTACCTGCTCCACTTCCCAGCACAATGGCAGGCTTGGGAGGGACAAGGAGCAGTCTCAGCTGCCGCGGGAACAGCGGCGCAGACTCCCAAATCCTGGGCCCGCTTTGCAAAGCGACGCCTTCGGCTGTGTGAAAAGATCAAGAGTTTGGAAGGGAGCGGCTCGTAATTAGCTGAGAGAAATGAAATTATGCTTTGTTGTAAATCACCCAGTCAACAGAGGGAAGGAGGTTTTTAAAGGGACAGCAGCACCTTGAGGCTACTCTGTGTCCTTTCAACATCACACAGTAGTCAAAAACCCAGCTGGCTCTCGCCAGTTGGCCAGATTTTCAGCAAGGACGAGCACCGAGTGTTCTGCAAACAGCAGGATCCTGCCACTTCCAGCCCCTGACATCTAATTTTCAAATACTCTCAAGTACTGCCTGTGTCCTCAAGCTCCTCTGCTAACAGCAGCAGGTTTTGCCATCAAGAATTTCAAATTGTTATAAATCCTTCTGCTGGAGCAAAAACAAACAAATGAAGGAAAATCTCCACACTAAGAAGAAGAAAGGCAGATTCCATGTCTATCCATGGCAAGAGAAAGCAAGGGACTACCCAGAAAGCACTGTGAGGCAAAGAAAAGGAACAGGAAAAACTCTGTAGGCAGCAGTGCTATCAGGCTCTACATTTCTCCAAGGCCCTCTGTGATTTATGATTTCCATTAAAAGAAACACATGCCTTACAAATTACCCCTAATCTCAGCATCAGTAGGATGGCACGGGGCAAGCAACAGGAGCCTGGAAGGTGTCACTCTGGAGTCTCCCAAAACCACCACAGAGACCAGTTTGAAGTCCAACAACCAGACTGTATCTGCTCGGTGTGTCTCTGACACCTGGATCACCTTTACAGAGCCAGCCCCACACAGCCAAGTCCAAACCTCCCTAACCTTTGTGAGGCTCCAATCTGAACACGGAAAATTATCACAGAGATGACAGCACTGAAGGGTGACTATAATCCCATCTCAAACACTGGTTGCTATCCTCTGCATGTCTGTTCACTGACTTACCAATCTGTGGAAAAGTCCCTCACTTCCAGGGGATTCTCTGGTTAGAGGGAATTCAAACACCCTGAAACTCTGTGAAACCTTCGTGTGAGCAGCTTGGGTGTAACTCCCCTTGTTATTAATACCTAAATGCCCCATATGTTGTCTTTAGAGAGGAAGGCAGTCCCATCACCTTTATGTGTGTGCTTTCTCCTCTTGGCTTTTACATTTCTTCCACACGCAGAATGTACTTAACTCGCTGCTTATTGAATGAAGGATTAGTATTATTTTCCTTCCTCCAGTGAACTTTGTTTCACTTCATCCTGCATATATTTTGCTAGGCTGTGTTTTCCTGCCAGCACACCACTGTTCAGCAAACCACCGTACTTAAGGCCAGCCAGCTAACACAGTGATCCCTTTTTACTCACGAGGAGTGTTTCCATAATCATGGCTGCGCTCGTGGGATGAATGACAGCTTACACCAAGGAGCACAGAGCGCACTTCCAGAAGCTCTGCCGAGCTGGGACGCAACTAAAGCAGCTTCAAAACTGCCAAGACACTTGAAACATCCAGGGGAAGACACGGTTTGAAATGGAGCCTGCTACTTAGCTCCTCTGCTGGCACGAACGTTGACCAGGCACTTCCCCATCCTCCCTTTTCTGCGCTGCTCTATCTCCTGTTGAGCTGGACGGGGAGCGCTTGCAAAAATGCCCCGCTTTGGGTCCCGTAAAAATGAATATAAAACAAACAGGTAACAAATTTGCAGTGGCTCTGTATGAGGTTTACAGGCTCTTTTCTTTTGTTGGGAAGATTGGTTATGTTGCCCAGTAGGAAAGCAAGTAGAAAAGAAGGGTTTCTTTACAGCCCACTGTGCTCTTGGAAAACCAGACTGGAAGTTCCTGTTCACATCAGTGCAGCAATGCAGACCTCTCTGGTGGAAGCATTTTCTTTTTCTGGTGGAATTATACCTCGAGTCCTGCTAAGGTAGTCGCTCTCTTTGTTCCTGTGAGCCAGGCTAGTTGCAAGATCATGCTATGCCATGCTCATAACCTCGCACTAAAGAGGAGATTACAAAGGGGGCAAAATACCCTAGAGGGTTCCCCTTTATCAGAACCTTCCCTGTCAGTTTGCCTTCTCATTTCCTGAGCTCTTGTCTGATTATTAGTGTACTGACAGAATAAAAATAACCTCATATTCCTACATGAATCATAAATAAAACCCTTTTATTTCATCAAAGAGGTTGGCAGGTTTATAGTCCTTTGCAATGCATGCACGATGTGAATGACATACCTTTAATTTTGCTGACAAGCTTGTCGGGGTCCTAATGAAAAAGAGTGAAAAGTGGGTGACTTCTCTAAAGGTTTAGCAGTTGCTTTTTGGTGAGGATATATATTTCACCTTGCCACTGTAATCAAGGAGCCAACTGATCTTGGTAATGAACTCTTCAATTACAGTCCACTCCTAACTCTTCAAGAATGCCAAGGCAACAATGCCACAGTGATTATTGCTGATATTACAGATTAAAGAAACCTGGGGGGAAGGGAGGGGGGAAAATATAAAAGAAAACCTGAGCAGTGTCCTTGCTGGAGCTCCAGGTATCGGGATGCAGCAGCAATGGTCCAAAGAGTGATCAAATTCCAGATTTTGGACAGCTAGATTTTATATCCCTGGTGTACACCAGACAGTAATAAAATCACCATTCCCCCCTGGATTTTGACAGCATGTATTCCTCCCCATTTGTTCAACCAGACACTCTGCTGCTAGAAACCAGTATCAAGAATGGTAGAGGTTATCTTGGGACAACCCCATGGAAAGGAAAAGAAGAGTGCAGAGTATTTATTTTGGTGCCTCTGAAAAGTTCCCTGATAAAGGTCTCACAAAGGAACACAGAAAACAGGCACAGGACAAACAACCAGAAAATCCTTCCTATTTCCAGTCTATGAGAGAGCAAAAAGGTTAATTGCTTGCAGAGAGGGAGGTAAACAGTTAAAAATACATATTTTTAGCAGTATTGAGAGTTCTTTCACCTTCTTCAACACATCCTTTCTTATTTCTCCTTTCCTTTCACTGTCTATTTTGCTCCTGTAAAACTCATGAAGAACACTGGCCCCTTAGTTTGCTTACTGACCACAAACAAATCATCAAAGCCATGTGCATTTTCCCTTTCCTAAAAAGATTTCTGCTTTTTTTTGGAAATGTCCCAGGTCTTCACTTAATAATTCTGAAAGAAATTAGGGGAACAGGACAACTTTATTTGATCTCTTGGAGCTTAACCTTCTTTTTTTGGTGTGATTCCTGTCCTTAGTAACACCTCATCAGAGAAAGGTTGGGATTTGGCAAGTTATCCCAGCCTGTTTGCTGGGGTTTTTTTGGTTTCTTTTTTTTTTGGCTTTGGTGGGGGTTTAGAGGTGGGACTTCAGAGAGGTAAAATGAGAAGGACATAACTAAGGTCATCTGACTGGAGAAAAAAGCAGAGGTAGTGTGTGCAGGATTGTGTGTTCATGGGCATATGGGGCAGAAAAAGGGAAAAAAGCCATGGACACTGGATTCCAGATTGCTATCTTGTCGGGACTTTACAAGATTCCAGAGCTGCACTTTTAATTTTCATTACTTTCCATCTTCCTTTGATAAGCTCAGAAGCAGTATCTAATTTTATTAGGAGCTTTTCATCAAACGTGGATATCTTCCTTCCTCCAGGGATTCCCCAGCCACAAAAACATCAGGTTCTGTGAAACATTAGCTAATCCCAGTTAGAGTTACTTGACCCTATCAAGCTAAGAAATAAATTTTACTCTTCATGAGAGTCCTACTGTTTACACTCCAGACAAAAATCTTAGATCTCAATGCTTTCAGAGGAAAAACATATTTCATAATGCCAGAAAACTGGCCTTAAGGACCTGGGCCATACAAGCCTGAAACTGTCTCTTGTTTCAAATTAAATATGTTGACAGACTTCCTCCTGGCTGTGGCTGACATCAGGGCCTGATTTTCTTGGCATGAAATCCAAAGGGGTACCAGGAGGAGCCGTCACTGGCAGCATCCAGTCCCACACCCGTGGCTCCCTCCTGCCCTCCACCTTCCCTGCGTGGCTGCCCACGGAGAGAGGCTGCCCAGAGCCAGAACACTTCTCCCTGCTCAGTGCAGACAACAAACACTGCCACAAGAGGCTCACAGTTTGGTGAACCCCTCACAAAACCAAAGGCCAGAGTCTTTCCAAAGCTGTTTTGCTCTATTCTAACACTGTCACTCCTTCAGCTGTTTGCAATGGAAGGTCTTGCTAGAAAAGGTTAAGAAAAGACTCACACACTCCAAAATTATCAGTTTGTTATCACTATTAATAATACTTTATAGTACTTAACATGCTACTTTTCATCTTCAAAGCACTTTGCAAATATTAATTAATCCTCACAATCTGCCTGTGGGGTAAGCAAATGCTGCTGCTCCCAGCAGCTGAGTCACAGAGTTCACTGACTTGCCCATGTCTAAAGGGTCGGGATCAGCCCCTGCACGTCCTGCTCTGATGCTCAAAATATTTAAAGATGCTGTTTGCCCTCCTCTTAGATGGGATGGTGGATGTGCACCACTTTTTGTACAGCAGATACTTTCTTACAGGGCTGGCTTGAACCGATCACTGCAACAACAGCTGCCTGGACAAGGCTGCAGTTTGCTCCCTTCCCACATATTTCTGCATTGATGCACAAGGTGGGCCATTACCACTGGGTAATTAAAGGACTAGGTTCATGGAGGACCTCCTGGCTCATTCCTAAAACTCCTTCCTAAGCTCTGCTTCACAGTGGAGCATTGTGCATGTGTGCACAGCAGTGATCAGAAAGTCACAGCTTAAAGAAGCAGCAGATTTCTTTAAAGATTTAGCAGACTTCCATCACTGGAGAGATAACTAAGGGGAAGTGTTTCACTGAGAGCAGCCTATGTTTGTGTGGACTGATTAGCCTAATGTTTGTTTTTTCTTCACTTGTGGGCTGGGCTTGTTTTGTTTTCAAACAACTTGCAACACTTCCAGCTCAAACAACCAAATGAAGGTTCAGGGGAAAGGAGGACAGGCCCATGATGTGGTTTTATTTGTCCATGCTTCTTTGAGTTGGTAAATCACACTGCATGGCTTTATTGAGTGTCCCTTTAGGAGTATATTGGAAAAAATTCTATCTGCCACAATTAATACAGTGCCTAGTGCATCACACGGCACAGCCCCGGCGTCCAAACTCAGCATTCTCTGGGAGTCCTTTGGTCCCACACTGGATGCCAGAAAGGATAGTGGCTGTGACATGTGATACAGCTGCTGATAAATGATGGTGATAATGCAGAACAAAAAGGCTAATGAGTTCTCCCCAACACCACGCTACTTTCATGAAATGAATGTGATGATGACCCTATTTGCTTTCTTTTCTCTTTTTTTTTTGGCTAGTGAGTTACTTATCCCTTTACCTGCGTGTTAGTTTTATCTTCCCTGCACAATACTATGGAGAGACAGCCAAAATTAATGTCAGCATCTCCCTTCACTTTTAAACTATAAAAGAGCCTTTGAAGGTAGGGTAAACCGAAGAGGCCAGTAACTAATTATAAGCCATTGTACTGGACTTTGGGAATAATGAATAGAAGCTATTCCCCGTGCGCCTACCAGAGACAGTGGCGTCTTTGTGGGCGAGGGAGATCCCTTCACTGGACCAGAGAGAGCAGAAATGGGATTGTTAATGTATGTAAGAGGCAGGAGGATTTCTATGGTGCTATTTCATTGCAGAGGCAGAAGGTAGCAGAGCCAATCATGGAAAGCGTAAAGGTGTGAAGGCACAAAGATGGAGAGCTGATTAAAAGCTCCGTGGGGAGCGCGAGCAGACAGATCAGCGGTAATGACGGGATTGTGCCTGAGCGGAACCCGATGGCTTGCGGTGTCCTGGGGACTCGGTGCTGGCATTAAACACTGCAAGGAGCACAGCCCGGCCCTTGGCCTGCCTGGCAGCACCTGGAGATGGGCTGAGGGATGGGATGGGTTGTGCCACAAGACAGGGTGGGGTCTGTTAAGGAAAGAGCAGTTCAACACAAGCCCCTCTGCACTCCAACAAGATGGGAGGGCTGAGTCCTGCCCGGCCACGAGCCAGGGGGAGGAGCAGCGGTGTCAAGGTGCCCGTCACGGCTGTCACACGTGGGCAGCAGGACAGGGCTCATGTGGGGAAGTGGAAGCACGAAGTAAGGAAAGGTAGAAGATGAGAGAAGGGGCCTGAGGATGCTCGGTGAGCTGGAGGCAGGAGCAGGGCCGTGGAGCTCACGGCCGTGGGGAGGGATGAGCAGTGGCACCGGTGGCTGAGCAGGGCAGCAGGGCTGGGCTCGGAGGCACCGGCAGGAGCTGAGGGAGCACAGATCAGAGCTGGCTGCAAAGGCACTGAGAGAAAGGCCTGGAGCAGCCTGGAGGGAGGGAAGAGAGGACTGGAAGAGCCAGCGAGATCAATGCAGGACTGGCTCCAGGTGCCTGCCCTCACTGAGGGCCCTGTTGCCAGTGACTCCTCCCTGAGCAGTCTGACAGTAACAGCCTGATTTCCCTTCTCCTGTACTGTTTGAAGGAACCTCTGTTGGTCTGAACATGTATATCCCAGAAGCCCCTGTCACTACAGCAGCAGGATCTGTGGTTATTGACCTCAGGAGGAGGGACCTGGGCACCTTTTGCCTGCCCCAACTTGGTCACACAGCGTTGCCACGAGGGCAGTTCCGATGGGCGTAGGATGAGTCAGTGAACAGTGCCTGTCAGGATAGACACCGAGCTCTGAGGTCTATCCATGAGGGATAAAATCATGAGCATGACTAAGCCATAACAATGAGCAACCCAGAAATTTTCTCTCTGATGCCATTAAACACATCAGCTCAGAGCCAAGTGTAAAGGCAGCACTGAGGAAGGGGACAGTCTGACCTCAGGTTTTGCATGACAGGAGATCCTCCCACGCCAGGCTGCCAGAGCCAGACCTTTAGCAAATACAAGGGCATGCCTGGGCTTTTGGCATGAACACACAGTGGAGTAAGTGAAAGCTAAACGTTTTCAAAATCAAATATTTGCCCAGGGGTGACAGAGGCCACTGAAGCCCCAGGGAAGCTGTTCCTGGGTGGCCTCAGCCAGATCCTACAGGACCACTGTGTTAAGAGACCTTCAGATTGCTGGAGTCCACTCATGCTCATGCCAGGTGGGTAGGACAGAGCCAGTTTGACTCATCCACGCTCTCCAGAATTAAAATCCTTGAAAGACAAAGACTCACAAGTAGAAAATGCACAGATTCTTTTCAAATGGTCTTAACAAAGATGATTTAAATATGGAAAGTTAAAGTATCCCATATGCCAGCTCCCCTATGTACCTTTTATACAGGGTCAAGCCTGAGTACAAACTAATAAACCCCTTATGTAGAGAGGAGCTCAATATCACAAAGGACAATCTACTCTTTGGCTTCTTCTTTGCTTTTTCCTACTACTGGCAGGTGAAAAGCCTAAAAGGAAAGTGTAAGGCTCAGAACTGGCCTTGAGCACGTGTCCCTGGATGGGCCCACTCTGCAGATATGCTTCCTTCATCTTGAAAGCACCAAGCACCAGAAGCTGGAGAGGGAGATCTAGACAGGGCACAAATATGAAATGTAAATACAACACATTCCAGCACAGGCCCTTCACTGAAACAAGCCCTAGAGCAAAGCTATCTCTTCCTGTTGATGACAATGCAAAGGCCTTCAGCATAATAGTATTTACTCAGTTAAATGAGAGCTGTGATGCACTTCAGCCTTGGAAACAAAACTGGAGCTATTTAAGTGCCCCGTTTGCTAACCCGAGGGTTTATTTGCAGGTGGCTGTTGGCTTCAGGGGGAGTCACTGCTGCCTCCAAAGGCTGTGCTTTGAAAGCCTCCTCAGCAGGAGAGAAGGCTGTGCTACATGGCATGGAAAATGATGCCCTTTTGCTTTAACTCAGGCAGAACCCAGAGCAAGGAAGTGCAGACTTAGTTCAGATACACACAGGAGTAAAAATACATCTTAACTTTAGGGGATTCAACTCAGCAGAGTCAAACTAACCCTAGAAACACAAGGACAATTTGATTTGGCTTCCTGACCAGTCAAAAACTGTATCTCAGAGACATCCTAATCAAATTCCATGAAATTTCCAGTTTAGCACTACCTCGGACTCAGGAGCTGAGCTGCACACCCATTTGTCCTTTGCTCTGCCCAGTTACCTTATGCAAGTCACTTCACCATCTTTTATTTCACTTTCCTTCAGTAAATTTGGAATAAAAATACTCAGTCTCTTCGAGATCTCTGGATGAGAATGGAGTATTATTACTGTTATGAGGCACATTCATGCTAAAAGGGTGATGCCAACGTGGTAACATGTCTTATCTAGTACAAAGCACTTTTTTGCCTGATTTGGTAATTCTCTTTCTAATAAGGACTACAACTGTCTTCATCTTTGCCCATGTATGGGAGGCACTTGAAAAAAACCTTTGCTTTTGTAGATCCAGCAACTTTAGAAGACAGGAATGAGTAAACAGCAGACTAATCATTCTGTCTCCATTGACAAGCAGTGAAGGAGTTAATTATCTGCTTCTTTTCACTAATTCTGTTGCAGAGCTCAGTTGTGCATATTAAATGTCCAAGTTACCAGATTTAAAGAAAAACTTGATCTCAATTTGGCTACATATTATAAGTGCCATTCCCTGTTGTCCTACCTAGCACTGTTAATTGCATACATTTAGCCCTCTATTGGAGAATAATTTAGCTTCAGATTGAAAAGAAACAGCCCTGGCCTTGGTTATTTTGGCATAGAAGACTCCAGTATGACTCTGTTTTCTAAGCAGACATTAATGATTCTAAAACTAATATTCATTGTTTGAAGAGGCATAGCAGCCTTGGCATTTACTTAACCTTTTGTCTCATGTATGAGACTGAGTCAGCCTAAATCCTTTTCTTAATTAATATCTATTCTTCTTTTTTTCTGTCCAACATTATTTATTAAACAATTTGCATGCAACAATTAGAGTTGAGAGATTAGAAAAAAACCCCACTGCACGAGCAAGCTCACTTCATACAACAACAATAACCATGAAACTGGTCCTCCAGCTCAAAGCAAGCTCTGGGCAGGACTGAGATTGGAACAGAGAGTAGGGAAGGTCAGGTAAAAAAAAATGGAAAACCAAGTCCCACCATTCACCTCTTAGCCCTAACATTAAGCTATTCCCTACTAAAAAAAGTAATAATTCTAGAGGGAAGGAGATAAAATACTACTGTAAAAGCACAAAACCCAGGGATCTGACACCTCTAGTGAATGTCAGCGATGATAGTTATGGTTGGGAATAAAGTGCAGTCACTGAAACTGTTTGCTTATTGCTGGGGTAGAAAGAAATGATCATTTCAGCTTCCTGTCGTGCCTCACAGGACAGCAGTGTCTGCTCCCATGGACTGTCCCCACTGCAGCTCACCACTCTTCCAGCCTGTTTGATTCCACGCACTTCTCTGCACTTCTGTGATCCCATCCACGTTGCACACATTGCTGAGTGTGCAACAGGAGACCCTTAGGAATGTTGAGATCCACGTGGGAGATGGCAAGGACACCTCTAGCAATGAAAAAAAAAGCTCCTGCCCCACAACATCTTTCACATGAACCGAGGGACAGTGAACCCTCAGGGTGACACACACGACTTGCTTCTTTGCAAGGGGAGAGACAGTGAGGAAACAAAGCAGGACCACTGCTTAGAAACCTTGCTGAGAGCTGAACTGGAGCACTGCCACCGCTCCAGAGCTGATGCTCCCAAAAGAAACAGCCCAGGGATCCAGACATGTCACTGCATCCAGAGCTACCTCTCCAATGTGACACCACTTTAAATATTATTTCAGACATCTAGTTCAGCAGGTAATTCCAGGGCATGAACTTAGACAGCAGGTTTTAAAATCCAAATGCATGTCTATAAACCCAACATATTAATAACTTAACAGTTTTCAATAAGACATCAACATTTGCATGCATCTTCCTACTTGTTATGTGCAGTACTACATTTTTTAATGTTTCTTGGATGGCAGCCAGAGAGTCTGAGTCCCCAGTTAGTTCATCTATTACTTTCTTGCCACAATAGATCTGGGTCTTGGCCAAGTACTGGACTCATACTGCATACAAAAACACAAAATTCTCTCCCTTATCTGTTGATAGTCTTCCCTTCCCAGGGAAGGGGGGAGGAAATAGCATAAATTAAGATAAATAAGTAAATACATAAAAATTCAGAACTAACTGTAGTAGAAGTATTTTTAGCATTTTTAACACTATGTGTAATCAAAAGATTTCTTTATGTATTTATATTGCTTTAGTCTCCCAAGAGTCTAATTCATGCCTATTCACCTGAGCAGGAGAGGAAGATCTCTTCTCTAAATCCCTCCTGGAGCTCCTCAGGCTTTCCACAAGAGTGAGCAAGGTTACCTGACCTGAAATAAAACAGGGGAGGAAGAGGCTTCAGTGCCATCCTTCCTCTTTCAGTGTTTCTCAGCCTGTGGACTGTGGAAGGGTTTAGAGAGGCCACGGAGGGTTAGAGGCGGCCTCTGTTTTACATTTGACCTTTTTATCCGTTACTCAGGGCCTCTGGTGTCTTCAGAGGAAGACAGATGAACACAGAGGAGATGCCTTTTGAAAGAGTCTTGAAAACATTGTCCAGCACAGCTCTGGTGGCAGGGCAATGAATGTTGTCTTTTATTGTGGGTTTAAGGTAGCAAACTAATACTGGGGTTAACAAAGAGCGAGGGAAAAAGGATGGGACGAGGCGGCGATTCCGGCTGTGGGTTCACAGCCATGTTAATCTGCCAGAAGTCTGAGCCGCCCTTGAAAGGGCTGGTCCTGCCCACCCAGCCCTGGTGGGAATGTTTTTCTCACTTGAAAAACAGATCTGGTCACAGAATGAGCGGGCTGAAACCTCACCTGACCCTAAAAACGCCGCTTGGTGCTGCTGAGCACAGGGAAACACAGCTCTCCTTGGAGCAGGGCAGGCAGGGATGGGATGGGAAGGGTGAGCTGTGTCCTTGCTGACCACGCAGCCACCACGAAACCTGAGCCAAGGACAGGTGGGCCAAAGCCAGGAGCAGCAGGGAAGGCACCTCCTGTTCCCCTGGGCTGCAGCTAAAATGCCAGCCCAGTCCACACGGAGCACTCTGCTGTCAGTGGAGCACAAATCACAGCAGCGCGCTGGCTGACTTGTGAAATTTTGCTAATAATACCAAGGTAGCTGACAAGTTAATAGAACACATGATTCCTGCACCTTCTGCCTGAGTTGTGTGAGTATTTTTTTCTGCTTAATTTACCCAAACAAAGCATCAGTGCCTTAATTTCCATTGTTTCAGAAATTAGATCCTCTTGAAGAATGAAAGGATGCTGTGTTTGAGAAGGGCAGCTTTTTTATGAAGACACGTAATTAATGGAAGCCATTAAAGATACTTGTAAAAATGATTCAGATTTTTATATATGATGACTAACTAACTTATTATTGCTCTTCTTGGTCAGAGATTAATGGGAATTTCTTAAAGGATAAAGAATTATTTAACAAGCTGCAGGATATGTATGGGCTTGGAATACACTCTGTAATGGTGTGAATAATAAGAAATGTGGCTATTTATTTCCTTTACTAATGAACCAAAGCTAAATTCAGAGATAGCAAGATGTCAAAAAAACCCAACTCCCCCACAAAACCCCAACCAAAACCTAACAAGGCAAGTGGATGGTTTTTTTACACGAACCTAAACGTAAAGTTTAGCAAAAAATCCCTACCATTAAAAAATTCAGGTTCCCATGTATTCTAACTCCAGGTGGCAGAGGAACACACCAGCGTGATCCCTGAAAGGACTGAGAAGCACCAAAAACTTTGAAGAAAGAGTTTAAAATCAGGTGATGCTGAATATTCAGCAGTTCCTTGTGAGGGGAGAGAGACAGCAAGGCAGAGAGAGCAAACCACTGCTGCCAGCAAGAGCTTCCCACAAAGAAATTTTCTTTACAAAGCAGTGACAACAACGCGCTTGGCCAAAGATTTCTACGCAAGGAAAACCGACTTCTAAGATCAGAGTCACTTGATGGTCTCCCTTGATGATGGCACACATGGAAAGCTTTCATTTCCCCAACTCTTTCAGATTTTAAGTGACCTCAGAGTGTACTGAAGTATCGTGTCCCCTCTGGGCTGAAAAGCACGTGCAAAGAGGGAGTGGAGCATCTCTAGGCTGACTTTGGTTCTCAGGGAAGGGAGCAGACAGCACTTCAGGACAGAAGGAAATGGAAAGCAAACCAGTTTCTCAGGCAGCTGCAAAGAGTGTTTGGCTCTTTTTCACAAGTGATTTGACAAGTATTTTCTGCAGAAACTGTTCAGAGCTACAGACTGCAATGACTCCTGTAACCAGGCGAAGCAGCAATAGTTCCCTCTCTCTGCCTGAAACAAATAAACACAAACTACCTGTTTTCCAAGGCAGATCCCAACCGAGCCAGGCAGTAGCAGTGAGCCTTCTGCAGCTTGACACCCAATTATTTTAATATCCACTGTATCTTCCCCCTCTCAGGGCTCATCGGGCTTTCTTCTTTAACTTTTTGAAGGCACACAAAGAATTGAATAACCTTTTCTCTGCGTACCTGGCTGCAGCCACATCACTGAGGGGGGTCCTTTCGACATTTTAAAGGACCTGAAGTGTGTGACAACATGGCACTGCAGTCGAAAATCTTGCCGGGGAACAGAATAAGAAGATTTATTTTATTTTTAATATTTGAAAGATTTCAAAAAGCATTCAACTGGATTTCTCACTAAGAGGATGAGTGAAGAGAATCCTTTGTAACTAAGCTGGGAGGCCCAAGTCTTTTATCCATTGTTACACAGTTTTTCCCCAGGGCAGAGTTAGGAAGGCCTGCAAGCCCCACAAGCTTAACAAGGCGAGTATCCTGGGTGGGCTCTGCTGCCACTGCCTAAGCCTCTCCCGAGGAAGGAGCCGCCAGAGCCGAGCGGGTCCCGCGCTCCATTTCAGGCACCTGGGGCAGATCCTGGCACAGCCCTGCTCCCACAGCATGGAATGTGCCCAGCCAGGCACACATACCCTCAGCACCCAACCACCTGCAAGCCTGCTTCCTTCATGAACCGGGAGCAAAACCATCCCACAGCAGATTAGCAGCGAACTGGCACTTGGATTAATCACTGTGCTCGGACTTTGCCAAGCTGCCTCGTCCTGTCGGCTTTTTCAAGCCCTCACCCAGGACTGGTTAGCCCAAGATGCCTTATCTCTTCCAGGAGAGACGGTGTAAAGGGAGGAAACCACTGTAACTCTGCTGCTAACACCTTTTTTTTTGATCACATGGACTTGGAGACATATTCCCTGAGCTTGGTTTAGAGCAGTGATGGACTCACCCACCTTTCCCAAGGTTGTCTGCATGTGGGTGAAAGTGAGAACTTTGTCTGAGTGATGCCCAAGTGCCAGTAATGTGAAAAGGAGCTCAGGTGCTGAAGCAGGGCACCCAGGACATGTTCTAACCTCCCACAAACTCCTGTTCTAGGACTTGACCTACTCCAGTTGACCACTCCTGTCCATTTGTGCCTCAATCAACCTGTCAGAGGTCCCCATCCGAAGGTGCACTCAAATAAAAGGTGAAATAAAAGAGCTTTTAAGTAATTAAGCACCTCTTTCCAGACTTGCTAACCCTAACACAGCAGAAATTTTAAAGGCAAATGTCTTATGTCTGAGCCCATCTCCCAGAAGCAGGAGAACGTGGAGTTTGTAAATAACAACAGCAACACAAGGAATGCCTCTTTGCTTACCTGATCCCTCTGAAATTAATGGTCTGTGGTTTAGGTCTGTGTCAGTGCCATAAAGCAGGACATGCCTGGGGACCAGGAAGTGTCTGCTTCATGAGTTAATGATGGAGTTATGGAGTGGCAGCAGCCATTTCATGGTCACAGTTGCAGAAGGGTTTTTACTACAGGCTCGACTCTCCCTCTTTATATGCCAACAAAAAGCTGAAGAAATTCCTAGGTCAGACCTGGAGCCAAGGTGGAAAATTTTCTATAAAATTTCAAAGGGATCCAGCTAAAGATTTTCAAATGATGCCACCCCTGAGGAAACGCAGTTCACAAGCACAGACCGTGCCCCTCCTACCACTCAGGTGTAACTCACACAGGGCTGAGAATCTGGGTATGAGCAAAAACCGTTCAGCAAAATTACTGCCCCCTCAACCTCTTCTCCACTAAAGCCCCAGCCTTCCTTCCCCAGGCCCACTATCCACATGCTTGGATCACCCAAGAAAAAAGCACCACACTTCTGTGTTATATTTTAACGTTTATGCTATGGCTTTTTGTATAATAGGAATAATCGCCGTTGCTTTGTAGTACACTTACAACAAATAGCTTTTGAGATTGCTCAAACACTTTAGCTCCACTTCAGCTCTTAATCAAACTCAGCAGCTGTTTATTGCAATTACACCATAAAGCAATAGACATTATCCCTTAACTAACTGTCTTATTAATATAGGTAGTTACACAGCTATTTCATAGTTAGTCTTAAATAACTGCTTTTAATTATTTTATTAACATAAATAACCATCTCAATAAATTTAAATTAAATGCATATGTGAGAAAACGCAATTTAAAGCGTTGCACAGAATTGCATCTGTTTACTAATGTTTAAATTGATGTCATTGTGTAATTCAATTAAAGTGCAACTTTAATTTATTTCAATTTTTGATGGCCAGGAAACACCTAAGACACTAGAACTTCCTAAATATCGAAATGGGCACTGCCTGGTCCTTAGTTTCCTGCCAGGGGAATAAGATTCCTTTTTTATCCACAAAACTTACAATTTAATATCCCCATTTAATTTTGTTTTCTTCCCATTCCGAAAGCAACAGATGACTGGATTGCATTTTGCCTTCCAGTTCAGTTGTGCAACTCTGCTTTCAACGGAGAAAAGGATTTCATTTTCCTGTGCAACACTGGATCCTCCATGTCTTATGCCATTTGTTCTGGTAGGATCAAGCTCTTTGCCTTCAGCTAAGGGGAAGGCAGACGTTGCCTGACCTGGCCTGAAATCCCCTTTTTCTTCCTCAGGGGGGCTGGTTTATTGTTCAGGGGGCTCATTCTACCCAAAAATCCTCCACTGCAGAGCAGGCAGCACTTGCACAGCAGCTTTTATCCCCCAGTGCCAGCACGGAGCGTGTCCCTGGAAAGGGACCACAGCCCAGATTAGCGCTTGCCACCCCTCATCTCACAGGAGGGCCTGGCTTATTCAGATGCTCTTTGGGGATGAAACAAAAATCTCCTATCCTGTCTCGGTTTTAGATTCCTCCCCTGAAGGATAAAGAGGAAAACTTGCTGAACAGCAAGGAGAAAAGGAGAGGGACTCCCTTCACAACTCGCCATAGAGAGGAGAACAGAAGATATCAGGAAGCGCTGGGAGAAACCTGAAGTGGCAAATGAAAGCCAAGGATGGGGTGAAAATAAGGCTGGAAAATAAAACAGTGCTGAAGAAGGTGAAGAGGCCTCACATACCTTCCTGCCAGCCATTTTCTTCTGCCACTCAAAGCTGTTTGATTTAGTTCTACAGTTAGTGCAGGGACCTGCAAATGTGACCTGGTACCTCCCTGAGATCAAATCACAACAAACCCCCTCAAAAGTCACTGGGATGTATTGAGAAAAAGTGCTGAAGTCAGCGAGATGCAAAGCAAAATTTCTCTGATGGTCTTTTTAAGACTCAAAATTGTGGAAATCAAGGCATATTTGGCTCTTGGATATCAGTCAATGTCAAAGATGTCAGGGGAGAACAAGGAAAGAAAGATTTTGGTCCCTGAAATCCAAACTACTAATGGTGAATTTTGCTAACTAGCGAAGTCCATCTGGCTGCTCATGAGGGGACATGATGTCCCTACAAGGGATCATTTATGGAAGGCATTTCCATGCAGGTACAACAACACTGTATGAGGAAGAAGGTGCCTCACTGACACCACCCCCCTGGGAAAGCGGAGCTGGAGACAACAA
The DNA here is from genome assembly GCF_022539395.1 of Myiozetetes cayanensis. Classification (NCBI taxonomy): domain Eukaryota; kingdom Metazoa; phylum Chordata; class Aves; order Passeriformes; family Tyrannidae; genus Myiozetetes; species Myiozetetes cayanensis. The sequence goes on along the minus strand of NW_026087411.1, from coordinate 2,476,651 downwards.
AGATGAAAACAGTGATTTATTTATTTTAATTCTTCTATCCCAATGTAGCTGGTAACATGAAGGGATAATTACAGGCTCTGTCAGAGAGGGGTTGCCGATGCTGTGATCTGGCAGACACGCTAAGCTCCTCAGGAGACGAGTTCTTAAAAGTTTACAGACTCTGCTGGGCAGAGACAGAGGTGACTCAGTACAAAGGGTTTCCACAGAAAAATGTAGAAATCAAGAGTGAAGGAAGACATGCTTAAACTTCAGGTAACTGAGAGTGATCAGGGGTTGGATAATTGAAGTTCCAATGTATATTTGCCTACACTGTCGCTCACCTTTGAGCCCTACCTAGGCATCTTGACATTTATGCAGTCTGAAATCCTGAAAGCTCTGAGTTTAGACAACTAAATTGTTGCTTGTCAATTTAGTCTTGACTGAAAGACAGGTGTTTTGTTTCAGAGTAACACTCCTTTCAGACTCCTCTATTCCCAAGCTCAGATTACCGAGCTAAGGAACTATCAAAAATGAAATAACTTACAAGCAGCCGAAGACATTTACATACCTTGAACAAAGGAATTCTTTGGGCAAAATCGGGATTTTTAATTATTGCTTGTTTTCTGTCATGTGGGATTCTCATCTTGAGCTCTCTGGTGGGAGCTGGAGGAGCTTGGAGGCTTTGAAGGTTCCTACGGTTTTGGTAGTGCTGTAGTTCCTTTGCTGCTGCTCTGCAGTTTTACAAGCCTGTTCTGCTGAATGCAAAATGCTCCCTGAGCAAAGAACCAGCCGAGAATCTGAACCAGACTTCTCCAAAGATGCGATTCTGGAAGCAGGCCTGCCCACACACACAGCAGTCAAACGGCGCAGTGCAAGCAAGGGGGTACCTGTTTGCTACCAGATGGCTCCATCCTGACTCTACCTCTAATTCAAAGAGGGTCATCATTGTCAGGCCTTCATTATTATCCCCACCAAGTGCCTGGGATCCTTTCCAACAACGAACTTTGCTCACGTGCCTTACACAGTCCAAGAGCTGCATACGCTGATGGTGCCACTGGGATCCCACAGGTGACTGTGCCTACAGTTCTGCACTGCTGGTGCCATGGAAGGTGGATCAGGGAGCCCAGAAAACAGGGAGAAGGCAGCACCACCCACCTGACCCCAAATTCTGCTGCCTTTGAGCTGCTGCTGCCCCAAGCAGCAGGTGAGTCCATTCCCACCAAGTACCTCACTGCAGAAAGCAGTGAGACCTACAGTGCAGTGATCCCACCCTGCCCACCTTCCTGTTCCAGAGAATTCCAGTGCTCCTTTGTCCAGGTCTCTGTGCCTGGGTGCCGGTGCTCACACACTGCTCGGCACTGGGGCAGGGTCTGGGCCTTAATTCCTTTATTTATGCCATTAAGGGGGCTGAAGGCAATGGAACACAGGCTTAATCACACTGACCTGCCAATAACCTCGGCTCTGACCTGGAGGGATCCCATGTTTTGGCATAGGTTAAGGGTCTTATTTAATTTAGAACCTTAAGCTGGATTTGAACTGTAGCCCCAGAAGTAAAAAGCCAGCGTTTTTATCTGGGAAGCCACATGGCTCTGGCTTCCTGACTGGTACTTGTGACATCCCAGCATTGGCAAACCAGGGACATGTTAACTGTGTGCTCTATTTTCTGCCCTTGATTATGGCCAGCTAGTCTGAGTTTTCTTTCCTCCTCCTTTTTTTTTTTTTTTTTTTTTTTAAGGATTTGAGTGACAAAGTGACTATGCATATCATTCCACATTTGAACTGTAAGACTTCAGTATTTCTACCTCTAGTGTGTAATTGGATCAGCTGCCAGTTACAGAAAGGAGCTGGGTGAGTATTAAGTGTGTGGAAAATGAAGAAGAGTCCAAGTGTGAAGGGGAGGAATAATTTGACAAAGCCTGCAGTGAGCTGTACGTGGTTTTCTCGTTCCAAAATGGAGTAGGTTTTGAAGCGCATGAGGAAAAACTGGCTTTGATTTATTAGCTTTGGTTCACAGAATGCTGGCCACAATCTTGGAGAGTCTCAAGACAGAGGGAAAGCCACAGTCCTGCCCCAAGGAGCTCCCAATGCCGACATTATCATAACGAGGATGGACGGGTGCCAAGCTGAAAAACACTCTGCTTTTATGGGGCTCCTAAAGCTGCATCTTCAACAACCCTGTCAGGCACTGCACAAAGCTACTGCCACGGGCTTGGCCCCGCAGCAGGACTGAGGTTTCATGTTATTGTGACATCGTGGTTCTCAAACCATCACACCCAACACTCTTCTGCAGGTCCCCCCTGTAGCACTTCCTTACCTGACTTGGGAGTTTCTCATTACATTACAAAGCTAATGTAAGCACGGAACAGTTTAAAATCTACTACAGAAATCCACAGTAAACCTCAGCCCTTTCAAAAGGTGAGAAATAGAGGAGGTCTGTGTCCACTCAGAGAGTGAGAGTGTTGGTCTCGGGACAAGAAAGTTGAGTTCCACCACTAAGCACAGTAAGTTCTGGCAGGATCATACAGTCAGGAAGACAGCTCTTTATCCAGCAAATGTTCAGCTGTTTATCCCGTTATAAAGTGCAAGCAAACCCCCTCAGATATGAACTGGCAGTCAGGGGTTTCTGGTCCAACTCTACTGGTGGGACAGGAGAGAATCCAGGAGAGCTGGATTCTGAGGGGGTAACCAGAACTTCCTTCACCTTGCATTTCAGAGTAACTCTTAAGATGCAACTCAGAACAACAGTCTGATCATGAGGTGCCCAGTTTAGGGGATTAGGAGAGAGGACTGCAGCCTAAAATCAAAGAAAAGGTCACAACACCCAGGGCAGCTCATGAAAAAAGCAGAAGAAATGCCAATTACCTGGAAATTCACAGTTATCCCTCAGCTGTAGAAATCCTCCATAAAATCCAGCATGCTGATCTGTAAAGAGAAAGCAAGAAACTTTTATTAGTGGCACAAACAAACTCAGGGAATTACAAATATTCCAAGTGACATGTGGCAGCCAGGATATGGGCAGCACTGCCAAGAAGGTGGAAGGAACAAAGAGCAACTGAGATTTGCTACCTCCCAACTTTTAAGTTGCTCTAGGCTGCACTTGGTGGTTTGCTGTCCACGGGACCAAACTGATATTTTGGGATTTGGAAATTCTCCTGCTCTGCCTTCAAAGGCAGCCACTAATTGAGAGGAGCAGTGTCCTAAAGGGCCCCTGGGTTAGGGCCACAGAGCCACATCCTCTCTCACTGGTATAAAAGCCCTGCAGACAACTCTATCAGGCAAAGGCACAACAAAAAAAACATCTCAAAATCATTTCTCTCTGGCTCTCCAAGGGGGTTAGGGCATTAAGACAGAATGCCCTACCTCAAAGGAAGTCAAGATTGGATCAGAACATCTCAGAGAGATAGGGAAGGAGAGATGGCAAGAGGCAGCAGTGTAAAGGTTTTATCAGCATGAGTTGGGGATGACCACATTACTCATAGGTCACTGTGCTTTCCAGCTGACTAGCAACAGATGAAATAAGGAAAACAATGGCCTCTGGATTTCCAGGTAGCAGCTGCAACCAAGTCTGCCTTTTGAGATGCCCTTTTAGTGTGGAATATGCACGGTGCTGTCAGAAACCTGACTTCCCATGCAAAAGGGAACCCACTGTGAGATCCCACTGCCACCAGGCAAGTTCCAGGAGAGCATCGAGACAATATCTGTGTTGTTAGAGGGAGGAAAACTTCAAAGGCAAGACACTCATTTTTCCCTACGATTTGCATACTTCCAGTATTTCCTAATGTTGACCTAGAAGTACTTTCAGAGATCTTTGTGGACCTCAGCCCCTCTCCAGCAGGAAGGCACCAGGAATGGGTTGTCCTGCTGTGAATCCACAGCCTTTATGGCAGCAAACAGGCACAGTCACTCACGTCCCACCATGGCAGCCACAATACTTTGTTACGTAACAAAGACATTAAAAAATCACTTGTTTATGTTCAAGTGGTGCCCTTCTGCCAGGCACTGTACAAAGGCTTTATCAGGGACTGCTCAAGTTTTTTTGGAAGGTGCCATTTAATCAGATACACACACACACACAGATCCCAACAGCTGAGTGGAAAATAATACTGCCATTCCTGACAGTTCTCAAATTAGCAAGGGCTTATAATGAAGCTTTTGTAAGACATCCCTTTCAAGGATTTGCTGGATACCTCCCTTGCTGGGGTGGATGCACACGGGGTAACTGCCCTCCTGCTCTGTGCTTAATTCTCTCACCTCGTGCTACGTTGCTTGTTTCCTGCACTCAGAGATCTCCTACTTGTGTTTGAACTCTCTGAATACTCTCTTCAGCTACACACAAGGAGACAGAGGCCTTGGTAACCTTCTACCCCAGTAGTTCTTTTCCTGCAGTCAGGAAATTATCTCCCTTTTTTTGTTTTGTTTTCTTTTTTTTTTTCCCACTGCACAGAACTGGGGGAATTCCCCCTTCCACTGCCGCGTTTTCTGCGGGGCTCTGATGGCAGTGACTGGTGACAGCAGCAAAAAACCCCAAACCACCCCACTCACGGACAGCAGTGTCTCATTTTGCATCGGGCTTTATGTCAATATTCTGATAATTTCAGCAACTGCACGTTCATTTTGGTACTGAGAGATCTAGGAAACAACGTATCCTTCAAATAATTCAGTGTCATGATAGGCCCGTGTGAATGCTTGTACTTCTTTCCACCAAGAACCCAAATCACATAAAACTCTGAGACTTGATTTTCAGCTGATATAAATCCACCAAGATCCTTTAATTACTGGCATGACACTTTACACTCTGAAATACCTCGGCCCCTCTCTCATGCAGGGTACAGATACCAGGAGGGGAAGGTTTCTGCCTCCCAGATGTGAGTTTGCACGAGGAGCTGGAGGCTGCAGGTGCCTTCTGCCCTGGCAGGTTTTGTTTTTCCTTCATTCAGGAAATTGTCTTTCTTTTTTTTTTTTTTTTTTTTTTTTTTAATGCAGTTAACAAGAGGATTCCCCTTTCTGTTGTTTCTGAGGGCTGTGGAGCGGGATCAGAGAGGAAAAGTAAGTGGCACCTCTAATATATTTTGCCAGGATATAGGAAGAAGGTAAGTATGAGACAGATAAACAAAACATAAAACTGGTTTAGGATAGAAGGGTAAAATGCATGGAAGATGTAATAATAAAGGAACCCCAACAGTAGCAACAACTTGAGGAGAAAAGGGACTGATGGATAGTTGTGCTGGCATGAGTGAGGAAGGGTACACCACACCTTTTCAAAGCACGAGAAAAGAAAACCAAATTGTATTTAAAAAAAAAAAAAACTATTGAGAAAAATGTAAGAAAAGGCAGAGGACAAACGAAACAGAGAGAGAGAGGATTTCTCTGAGCACAAAAGCACAGGTCAGTACCCTGTGGTCATTTCCTAAGAAAGAAGGAAGCAGAAGTGAGGGAAAATCCCTACATATAAAAGACTACTTATAAACAAAGGACACACTGACTGCTACTCCATGATTTTTTGAAGGTTTGCTATCGCATATCTCCAGTGATAAATGCCTTCACATGATGCCAGTTTTCTGCAGGCACAACTGCAGCAAATCACTTCTGCCAGGCAGAGGATGAAGAAACAAGGAATCATCTCCTCCCCTCCACGTGGCACTGCTTTGGTCCATGCACAGAAACCTTCAGGAGAGGAGTACGTCAGGGCAGCAGGGCAGGAGGATGTCCAAGCAGCACAGAGGATGAGAACACAAATCTATGCTGGGAGCCTGGAGCTTAATTCAAACAATGATTACACAGCTCCTCTGAATGACAATGCATCCACAAGAAGACTGGGCTGGTAAGAACGTGTCCAGCAGCTGTTTGGTCGACTGGCATTCATGAAAGCCCCTAAGCTCAAGTTACTGTCCCAAATCCCCTCCCAGGTGCCCCGGAGCACAGTTCCAAGCTCACCTTCCCATGGAGAGAGGGGCACCTGAGCCACCCCACTGACTGGAAGGCATAGCAGGATGTGCAGGCCCAGTGCTGGGCAGGGGTGGAAGAAGGGAAGGCCCAGTTTTGAAAATAACGGGTGACTCTCAGAATTTACGCAGAAGCTCGATGGGGGTCAAAAGTTGTGCCCACTGACGTTTTCAAGCAAAGAAACACTTGCAACCAATCCTCAGCCACTAAACTGCATATGGGCAAACGCTGTTCTCCCTTCCACCCCATCGGTGGGGATCTACAATTAACATTAATCATTTCAAGGGCAACATTCTGCCTATTGACCAGAGTCCCGTTCCTGAAGGGAGGGATTCACACTGACACTGAAAGGTGAATCTGCAATGTCTGTATGTACATCCCCTTGCAACAAAGGAGCCACATGTAGTCTATTTATCAGTAAAACCAGCTGGCTCCTGTGGTATCACACCAACGTAAGGGAGATGAGAGTCTGGCCCCAAATCCTCAGTCCCACAAACTGCCACATTGTGCTGCCACAAAGAGGAGGCTGCTCCCAAGGCTGAGCACATCATGCCCAGATCCTGCAGTCTTTACTCACACCTCAACTGTAATGGAAGTACTGCCTTCCCTCACCACAGCATCTTCACTACGGGTGCTTCTGTACAGAGCTTTTTTTCCAAAATAAATACTGCTGGGTTAGGGGGGTTGGGGTGGGGGGTTTTTTTGTTTGTTTTTGGCTGGGGTGGGAAAAAAAGCTGCAGATTAATTTTTTTAGTAGAAAAAATAAATCCAGGTTGTTTTTTTTTTTTTTCTTTTTGTGGAACAGCTTTTTTTGTCCCCCCAAGCCCTTGCTCTGTGCACCACTCCAGTGCCACCCTTGCTTTAAGATTAACTGTCGTTCTGTGCCATCCTTAAGGCCAGACATTCTTTGGATTTGGTTATTACATCAAGGTGCATTTGGGCAGCTGTACTGGAAATGGAGCACAAAGGAGCAGAATTGAGGCTGTGGGTCCAAAGCCTGGCGTGCCTGTGGTGCTGTGAGCCTTTTGTTTCAGATGCAGAGATAAACTACAGCCTTTTTTTCCACGACGGTTATAATGCAGAATATGAAAAACTCTTGGGATGGTTTAAGCTGCAGGGTATTCTCCCAGAGTTCTGTCCAAAAATAATCTAGTAAAAATGTGGACAGAGAACCATCGACCTCTGCTTTCCCCCGAACATATGCAGCTCTGATCAGTCTGGTATTTCAAGAAAAACAAGGTCCTGAACCCTAATCCTCAGACACATAACAAAGCGCACTTCACAGCTGTGATGCACAGCTACTATCAGCTCCGAGGCCTGAGTGGGTCCCAAGACAATGCCTCCTTTATCACCCAGAGGACAAATATCTAGACAGCAATATTTTCTGCTTGAATGCTTCAAGCATCTCTCGCAACTCCTGACTGAAAGAGAAAACTGAGCTGAGAGTGTTTGCTGAGTGATTATTTTAATTTACTACTTGATGTAAATCTAAATGAACTGACATCCAGCTTGAGATGGACAGAAAACAATCATTGTGAAAAAAGAAAGAAGGCTAATATTACAATATCATTTGAGTAGCACAGGTTTAGGCAACTTTAGCAGTGGCAATGTAATAGATAGCGAGGCAGGGTTTGCATTTCCTTTTCTTCACTCAATTACCATAATAAGTTCTGTAATTTTAGGGCTGTTTATTTATCAGGCGACAATAACAAAGACACTCAGAACACGGTGTCTGAATGCAATAGTACAAAGCACCCCGGTGTCAGCCCTCACGTGCAGAGGGTTTGCTGACTCTCACACACCTGATTATCCGTGGGTACCTGTGCTCAGAACCCACAACAGCCCCCTTTTTGTTAATTGCTAGAATGGCACCAGCTCTGCACTGACTCGAGGCAGAGCAAGGGGCAGGAAAGGCAGCAAACTTCCTGCTCAAGTTCTCCAGTGCTTTAAAAAACCTGTCAAGTCACTCTGCTGAGCTTTCTGGTCTGAACAATAGATTTGGGACCTGGCCTGCCTGCACCAGGGAGCCTGTCACTGCCGCTCTCTGATCCGGGTTTGCAGCGTTTGATGGCTGCACGGTGTCACCGAACAGCTGGAGGAGAGGAGCCCCGGCTGAGCGCCTGAGATGGAGGGGGAAAAAAAACAACAAACACAAAGCAAAAGAAGAGATTCCTTTGTGAGGCAGACACACCAATCTGGGCTCTGCCAGAGCGAGACGCGTCACCTTGCGGGGTGGCCCGTGGTGCCCTGCGTGGAGACGAAGAGACACCGCGGCCCCACAGCCCCCCTCATGCCCGAGGGAGGAGCAGGGAGAAGGGGGACCCCCAGCAACACCAGCCCAGGTGGAGGCCCAGCACGAGCTCCCTGCCAGAGGGGCTCAGCAGCGGGTTCACCACCCCCTGCAGTTCCTCAGAGAGAGCTCCTCCTGACTGCATTTTTCCATTGGTAAACCACCTCCTTGGGCCCATCCAACCGCACGGCTGAGTGGGCAGGAGGCACCGCTGGCCCATCACTCCGTGCCCTCTCAGCACATCAAAGGCCGCGTTGCACCCACAAGGCCAACTGAAAGCACCCGGGGCAACTTCTCACTACACCCTGAGATCCTTGCGTCGGTTCTGGGGGAACTTGTGGTTGGAAAGGCTGATCTGCATGCATAATGTCTTGCACATTGCCTTAGAGGAACCGACCTAACATGAAACAAAACCATTTTGTGTACAGCAGAGATCGACGGAAAAGCTCATAACTGAATAAGAATAAAAGGAGTTGAATAAAAGTGAAATTCGGTGGGTTTCTGGGTATGCCACTCAAGAGCCTCGAGGTTTTGGAAGAATACCAGGCCTTCCTATTCGATGGTTGGAACCACTGCCTTAAAGAAATCTCTGCAGTTCCTTCTTAAATTCTACAGGAGGCTCAGAAGCACGTCGGAAATATTTTTACTCTGCACCATAAGATGTTTTTCATCAGAGTAACATGCCTCTTAACCCATAGCCATACATTCAATTAAATTGCATGGGCATATGTGTGTTTATTTACATAATGTGTAAATGTATAGCCGGGTATGTATAAACAAAAGGCTTTCATAACACAGAGGAACACACATGGCGGTGTAATTTGTGTATTGCACACTGTGTAACTGCAGCCGTTCACGTCAACACCATTCATCACCTGGGCTCACCAAAACTGTGGCAGTCCTGCTCCACATACTGCCTGTGAGTTCACCATGATGATAATCTCCTTCCTCAATTAATTAAGGACAATTTAAATATTTTAAGTGAATTACATTAACATGACAAAACAGGAAAATTTAAATTGTGGAGCTGTGAAGAGAAAACCTGTGACAAAAAGTCCCTCTTTCAACACAGTCCCGGGGAAAGATTTTACAAATTGACAGTGTACATTATGCACAGCCTAACTGTGGACATTTTCTGTCAAGCACTTAAACAGAGAGACACAACAACGGCTCCAGTGTGAAAATGGAATTGTCTGTAGGGGACTGGTCCTCACTAAGGGCAACCTTGACAAGTCCAAGCATGCACCTGGATCAGCATTCAAAATAACTCTGCCATACCAAAGCTGTTCATCACGAAGCCCTGTCTAAATTACTGTGGGTTTGCAAAGGACCTTCATTAACTGCCCTTACCGAAAAACACTATCAGAGTATTTTTTAACTGCCCCTGTCAAATATTGCTTCGGTAACAGGGTTATAAATACACGGCACGAAATGTCACAGATGGAAATTATTATTTTTTTTTTTGTTAGTTCTAATCTGAAATTTTACATTTAGGTCTCAGACAGCAGTGAAATGTCTTCCCTTCTAGGGACAAAATTCTGCAAGGAAGTTCTCAAGAAACCCAGCTTGTATTTATAGCCCTACCATGCAGCTACTACGGATCTAGCACTGCCTTCGCTGATGGAGAGTGTCTGATTAACACACACCCTTACTGGGATTTGCAAATTAAAGGCTGGATCTTGCAACACTCGTGTGAGTCAGCCTGAGTCGCAGGAGTAAATGCTGTGGGATCAGGCCCTTCCAAAATGAGCAAAACGAGCCCCTTCATGTGATTTTATAAACATGAATGTTCATGGTGGTGTAGGTACATACAAACTCATGCTACTCATGTGGGTACTGCCAGAGGCCCCAAGGCACTGGGGACTTCCCTGAGTAAAACCGGGTTATGGGAAGGGGAGTTGATGCCACAGAAAAAATAAGGGAGAGGAACGAGTGCTCTCTCCATTCCCTCAGATTACAAACATCACAGAAACACACTACAAATACCAGTGCAAGAAGGGTAGGTCTGGTTTTGCTGCTTCATGAAAAACACAACTGATGTTTAGCTGTGAAAAAGTGCCTTCCCGACATGGCACTGGATGCTGAGGTGACTGTGCCCGTACCCAAGGCAGGTGCAAATGGGGTTCTCAGCAGGGTGAGTGACCTCCCTGCTGCCTCTGTCTGGGCCACCAGGCTGGGCCACCCCACCTTCTGCAGGTGCCTCAGCAAGACCTGAAGGTGCTCAGGGCTCCTCGTCCTTCACCAACCCCGGCAGAGCTCGGCGTGTGAGGCTGTTGCAGAAAGGATTACGACTCACAAAGCAGGAGCTGAAACTGCCTGAAAACCCAAAGAACTGATGAAATCCCCCCGGGGCACTTTTCCTGCCACTGACCCTTGTCATGAGAGGTGGGGGACCGAGCACCCTTTCCCTGGAAAACGCACCTGCTTACCCAGGAAAAGAAATCTGAGGTGTCAACGTTTCCATCTAAAGACCACACTGCATCTCCTGTTGGCCATTCTTAGCCACAATTATGAAAGCCGTTGCAATTAGGTTATTCTAATTATGAAAACCTATTTCCTTTTAAAGATTTCAGAGCAACCTTTTCTTCTTATGAAAAAGAACACATAAAAACACCGAGATCCTTTGAATTCCTTCTCGTGCCACAGAATCTGAGCACAATTTATCTAGATAAGTTTTAATTATAGCCTTTCCAGAAAGACAGTGCTCTGTATAAATAAAAAAGAAATATAATTGATAAATGTAGTCAGATGGTACCAGGTTGTTTAAATAGACCATTAAGCTCAAAATGTCTAAAGTTAAATTAGATTGTATTCTCTTTCACCTAGGGCTTTTGTAAGGCACAACTGGCATGTATAGTCTTGTCCACATTAATTTTTACTGCCACGGTCAAAAAGCAGCACAAGTCCGCAGCTTGTGTAGAATTTTCTGTCTTTATTTGACGTGATCACAGCAGATGAATTAGCTCCCTTGGTGCAGAGAGTGAAGGAAGGTTAGTTGAGGGAAATAAGGAATTTTCAGAGGAAAGAAAAAGTTTGAGGGAAACATATGGTTTAAATGCTCTTGCCTATTTCAGATCAAGCTGAGAGAGTTGAGATCTGTTGGTTCAGAGATCCAGTTCACTGCACATTCCTACTGTGCCTGCCTACTAATTGCATCCCATGTTTGTCAATCAAATATTTGCAATTAACAAAAATATTCCCTTAAGAGACATATAACAGAGGCTGCTAAGGATCCATTGCTTTGCTATTAGAGTCAGCTCCAAATAAAAAAAGCAGAAAGGTCTTTAAAAATATTCTGCTGCTGATGACACTGCCAGACACTTCCAGTCAAAACATTAACAAGCAGAATAGGTGGCATGGGGGCTTTTCAAAGAGATTTTTTTCAAAGAAGAAAAACTTTGATCTTAGTGTTTCTGACCCATCCTCCACCTCTGATTCTTCAATCTACAAGTACATATAGTGGTTTAATTTCACTCAGTGCATAACTTGCCTAAGGATAAACGTTGATCTAGATTTTTTTTTTATTTAACTCCAATTTAACTGATGCTCTAAAGCTGCCCTATCACTGCATAATACACACTCACACAGGGTTTCTAAGAAGAAACTCAAGGAAGCAGACTAGAATAATAAGAAACGCACAAGGTTCAGAGGAAACATTAATTTGTAAATAGGTAGAAACGCCAGTAATTTGTTGGGAATTGAAGACCTTCTGTCTGAAACAGCGAAGCTTAGCAGCTGTGCACTGCTGTTTTATAAATCAATATTACATCTGAAGGTGGTGTTTGAATGCTTGTATCATTGTGGTTTGAGTCAAACAAAGTTCTGTGATAAGAAAGGATCAAACAAAACAAACAAAATCCCTTCTCCTGTCTCGCCGGATAAATTCCAAACATAATTCCACAAGAGGGACGGAACATTCAAATCATCCACTTTTTCATAATTGCATAAACCCCTCAGTCACAGGAAGATGATTGGATTGGTGATGGACTATTGTGCTCTCAAAGACATGGATCATGCCAACGGAGAGCTCCTGCAGGATGATAACAGCGAGTGCATTTTCCGTGTGACCTGTGGTGAGCTGGAAACCCCAGCCAAGCCAAAATGCAGCGCTCTGGTGCGAACATGACTGGGACCGGGGGACTCCAGTCTTCCACTGCCACCTCCAAAACTAATTCCTTCAGTGCCAAGAGCAACCACTTATCCTCACTGCTGCAGCTTCTCCAGCTGAACACAGAGCTGAGGAAAAGAGCTCACGCTTGGGCCAAGTCTGCCCAAGGTAGAATTTGCCAGCGTGGCTCGGCAGGTACAGCTCGAGTAGCAGATCTGCCTCACGTCAACACAGCCTGCACCCGCAAACAGTATGTTCCTCCTGCCATCCCCCATTCTCCCATGCAAAATGAAGCAGAATCCCAGCAATGTTAATGATTTTCCCAATCCAAAGTGACCTAAAATGTTGTATGCCCCCATGAGCGACATTGCTTCCTTTTCTCAGAGGCTGTAAATAATCATGAAATGTTCTGAAGACACAGAGGAGCTGCCTTCCCTTGCCTTTTTTTGTTTTCATCTTTATAAACCATTTCCTTAATGTAGGCTGTGGTTTGAAAAGCCTCAGTATCACAAAGCTACGCATTCGGGGCTGTAATACTTGCCCAGAATGGGCAAAGAGGGTAGAGACAGCATTTCTCATAACCCACCAAGCCCAGATTCGGGAGCCTCAGGAAAGAGAGGGATATGGGAGAGCAGTGTCTGCAAAGAAATATCCTGGGAGACATCTGCTGGCCACTTGTACCTCGCCGGGCTCCGTCCGCCCACCGCAGACTCCGGGACTTCGGACTCCCTGAGCCAGGGGGCAACCTGGGGGTCACACAAATCACAACTCCACAGCAAGCAAACACCAAGCAGTAGCCCTGCCTTCGGGCTCCACAAAGGATTTAGCAACATGCTTATCGTCTGACTTATTGCTCAAGGAAACAAATCCACCGCGGCGATGGCAGCAGAGAAGGACAGCTGAGCCGCGCCCCATGCCAAGGCTGTGGGCACCACTGCAGCCCAGTGACCATCCACGGCCTTCCCTGCCACTGCTGAGCAAACACACCACAGAGCTCGGCCCTGGCATCCCACAGCAGCCCCGTGCCCCTCGGGGTGGGCACTGCAGACAGAGCGGGCCGAGAGCTGGGCAGCACAAGAGCGGGCGAGGATGCCCCGGGGTAGATGTCTAATCACAGGCTCCCATCGAAAAGCCCCCTCTGTAAACACCCAGCTATCATTTTGCAGGGGGCTGTCAGATTACAGGATTTTATCATCAAGTTTGAGGTGGGAAAAGAAGAGGAGGAGATGGAGGAGGAGGGTATTTTTGTTCCTGTCCTTCATTTCCTGATAAGGAGACACTTTTGATCCAGGAGAATTCTTTTTTTTCTTTCTTCTTTTCCTTTTTTTTTTTTTTTCCTTTTTTTATGTTTTTAATCTGGTAGCATAAATTCGTTTCACAAGATGCAGGTGTTTGAAAAATTTAAGAAGTTCCCTGGTTTTGTAGTCCTGGCCTCATTGATGAGAAAGCTTACGCAGGATGACATGGTGAGTTGAAGCAATGATTAAAAGGCTATTGCATATGCTCTTCCCAGCTGAGTTGTTGTTCCCGTTGTTGTTTTTAGAGCACAGAGAAAGTGTCTGCAACAGCTGCTAATAAGCTCTTATGCGACTCTAGCATCGTGATCTGATCACCCCAGAAGTGCAGAGTGGGAGCTGAAGAACCTGGTCTCAGCAGTCTGACAAAAACATCCCTGACATATTTCAGCTGCCGCGGAAAGTTTGTGACACTGGAAGGAAATTAAAATGTCTGTGGAAGGTGGAACAGGAACGTGAGGCTTGTGTTTTGTGTGCGCACGAGATTTAAAGCCACGGGCAAAGCAGGGCCATGTGTGTTTTCAAAGGCACAAATGGGAATTAGACACACAAATTCCATCGACTTGCAATGGAGGAACTACCCCTGGCGCCTTTGAAATTGTCCCCCGTTATTTACTGTGCCTCGGTAAGAAACAGCACTGGAAACCTTTGTGCTTTAGGAGGTACCATACCTGGAGTGCTGCTGCTGTGGGATGCTAATCCAGAGGCACCAGATGAAACCATCCCAATATATCAATCTTGTCTATGGCATAGGTATCCCAAAAAAATCAGCTTATAACACCAGCTGGTCAGAGCTTCAAATTTAGAGTGGCCTGACAGTCTCACCTGGCCTGACAGTGGGACAGCTGAGCAATTTCCACTCCACACCGGAAGGCACAACTAATAGTTCTCCCTTGCCGGTTGGGAGGAGGAGGGTAATTATACCTGAAGGTCTAACCTGTGGAATTCTCCCATACAAACCCAAACTGCACTGTGTCTGTCAGAGCAGGAGGGAGGTTGGCACACCGAAGCCAGGTGTGTGCTCAGGGGCCGTTTGGCTCTAATTTTGGTAAATGTGGCAGTAGCTGCTCAGCCCGTGTGTTAACAGTGTCGTGCTGTCTCTGCAGGATGGCTGTGAGCAAACAGTCTGAAGATGTTTTAGCAGTGCATATAGCTGCATATATTTTCCATAAATAGGAGTTTATTCTTTGGCAGACAAGCTAGCATTAGAGCTGCAAAAACACAAGGAGTATAGTAAGTGCTGGGAAAAAGAAAACCAAGCAGAGAGACAATCTGTGAAGAAGAAGAAATAAATAGAGACTGAACAGAAAGAAAAATAGAAGAATGAGGGGAAAAACTAAGAAGCTGAGGTAAAATGGAGAGATGGTAAGGAAAAAAGAGAAGTCAGGAAAAGTACTGAAAACAATTTGTGTATTTAAAAATAAAAAAGGGCTAAAAAGCAGAAGAGGACTCCAAAAACATTTTAAGTGTTTTCAATCTGCTGCCACCAACGGCGTGGTGGAGGTCCTCAGCCCTTACCCTGCGTGATGCAGCCCAGCAGTGCTTGAGCAGTGAGAGGGAGCACTGGTGGCTCTTTTTTGTCAGTAATTGAGGGGCAGTGCCGTGTCCATTGTCGGCTCAGCCCTGCACCGGCACCAGAGACACAAACTCTGGGGAAAGGTTCTTGCTGAGAGCAGAGAGGAGGCAGCTCCTCCACACCAAGCTCTGAGGCTCGTTAGCAGGAGAGCTGGGAGATGACAGCTTTCCAGGCTTCTGGAAATGCAGAGCAGGGCTTTACACAGCAGCTCTGAAGGCCTGGACAAACAACCCCTCCCAGGTGCTGCACAGACCCCGAAAGGTTAAGGGTTGTGGCGGACTTGTTGAACAGTTTATTTACACCTCACAGTACAGCTCCTCTATGTCCTGGGCTCCCTCAACAGTGGGAATGGCACAAATCCATCAGAGATGCTTTGCAGGCCACGCTGCAGCAAAAGGCAGTTGATCCCCAAAGCAATGGGACTAAGTACACAATCTAAAAACTTTTTTATTAATCCTTATCTGTAATAATTAATACTGACCTATTAAGTACCACTGGCTTTTTTTTTTCCCCCACCTCCCAGTCAAGTAGAAACAAAGAAACCCCCCCCCCAAAAAAACCCCACCATTTTAAGAGAGAGACAAGTCATGATAGTCAGCGAGACCAACACCTATGAAGTGCAAATGCACACCTTTGCTTCACCAAGAAGGAAACTTGACCACTACAAGGTACCTGAAGTGGTGCAGACATCAGCTTCCTCCCCCATTCACACAGATGTAACAATAAAATTAAAAAAAACCATAAAATTTAAAAAAGGCCAGGTCATTCATAATTATTCCTGGAGTTTTCTCCAACTTCACAAAATCCTGTTTAAATGAGCGGAGATGACAATGGCAATTTCTGCTTGACAACAAAACTCTGAGCTCCACAACCAAAGGCCACCAAAACCCCTTTCTTTTCCCAGGCAGAGCTGAACTCAGCATTAATTAATTTAGGACACAACTTTCTGAAGCTCGGTTATTCCCTTGGGCAACAACTTTACCTCACATTAATTTACAGTTCAATGGCAATTTTATGGATACTTGAACTTTTATTACTGTCTAACCTATACAACCAGAGTTGAACAGATTTTGCTAGTAGGATAAATGATCACTTGGTTGTAAAATGAGTTATTGGAATTGCCTTTTCCATACATTACAGACGGTCAGTGGCTGCTTGTTCTGATCGCTCAAATCTCCTGTCCCTCACCCTGCCCCGGTGCCACCAACACCAGCAGGACGAGTTTCTTGGCCCCAGTACCCCCTGGAGCCCAAACAGAGCCTGAGCGTCCAAACCCAACCTGTCCTCTAGCCAAAAGTACACAAAAAAACAAACAGAACACTGAAACAACCCTCCTATTTTATAAAGTGGCCCACTTGAGGTAGCAGGTGGCCCAGGAGCCGTTTGCACAGCACACCTGAGGGTGTGCTCTGGGCTGGGCTGGTGAAAATGAAGGGCTGAGGTAGAAAAACCTCTTCTGGAGCTCACGGAACTGCAAAGGTGCAGTTGGTGAACAAGCAGTGCCCAGCCTGGGCTTTGAGAACACCATGGAACAGGCACGTAAGGCAGCTGGAATTATCATGTTTAGCACCTCTGATTTTAAATAACCCGAAAGAAAATGTTTTGGGGGAGATATTTCATGTCATTACGTCCACAATGCCAGGAATTACCCTCCCCTTTCACATTCCTTTACTGAGCAGTTATTTTATTTTCAGAGTTTTGTATCCCAGTGATGTCCTTCCCACACTGTGCTCTCACACTGCTCTCAGCTGTTGCACCCACGTTGGTCACAGTGTCCCAGTATGTGTTCCCTCCTGGAATTTACCTCCTAAAGACAGTCAGCAAAATCCCACTGTGGAAAGCACAGCCATGCTAGAAACTATTACTATGGGCAAAATTATCAGTAGCTTATTACTCTTAGTTCAGAATATTTATCCTATGATATTGATTTTTTTACAGAAAGCTCCTTATACTATGTAATAGATACTATAAAAACTGCTGCTTTGCACTGCTTGCTTCAAAACAGCACTCTAATATTTAAAATAAATGTGTGGCAAATTATTTTAAGACTGTGGAAAGGACAAAACCCAGTGCAGTGAAAAATCCCACTTTTCAAGAAAGAAAACAGAACAAAATATTAATATTGCCTCAGTCAATATTTCAGTTTTAGATAAAATTCACCTTGAAATCTAGCCATCAATTTCTTATAACAGCAGAATTGATTTTTTAAAAAAAAAATCTAGTAGTAACTTCATTTAAATCCAGTCCTTCTAAATCTGTAGCGCTTCAGAAAATGTGGCTGAATGGAAAAAGTCTCTCTTTTTTTTTTTTTTTTCCCAGCTTTAAATCCCATTTGGTGAGTACCTGAAATAACTCAATATGCACCTTGGAGGCTCCTGGCTGCAAACACGCTGTTGGTGCAGAATCACTGGTGAGTGAATGGAAGGGCCTGAGATTTTCAGCTGCAAGCTCCTCCTTAGAACTTGGGAGGTCTGGATGCAACAGTGAAAAGTGGGAAAGAGTTTGCACTTGAAGAGAAAGGCTTTATGAAACCCTTCAAGTCTTTAAGAATTAGAGCTATTAAATGCATGATCTATGACTTTTAAAGCTCTGATCTGCCTAATCTTTCTTCCATCCCTCTCCCCCAAAGGCATTAATAAAGCCCAAATTAAGCCATGCCAAATCCTCATTTTCCATCTGAGTTTGATGTTTCGAAGGCTGCGCCGTTCTACCTTTGTTTTGACACACAAAAATGTCACCTTTGCTTGGAAATGAGTGTGTCTGGCAAGAGAAGAGGAAATAAGGACTTCCCCTACACTATAAGCTGCGTGTTACAGTCTGTCAGCAATCAACAGGGGCAGATGTTAAACTCACCACCCTGTCTCAGAAACCCTTCTTCAATTAATCAAATTCCTTTCTTCCCTGTAGGGTAAGCCTGAAACAAGAGGTCCACCATATCCATTAGCCACTTTCTCTACAGGTGTGATAGCAAACTAGCCCAGATTTAGCTCCCAAAAATAACTCCATCCCTGAAGCAGAATTGACCTGAGCCGTGCAGACACATCAGCACCTCACCAAAGGCACCCTGGGCTCTGCCTGGCTCGGTGCACAAATCCTGCAGAGCCTGCATGGCATAAACCACCACCAGGGAACTCTGCCCACTGTCCAACCTATTGCTCAAAATAGTGCCTTGATAAAAAGGCAAATTCCACAGGGAAACAGTATCTTTCATGAGACTCTTGCAAGAAAACTTAGAAAAAGAAGCTTTTGGGGGACACAAGCCCTGCTTCAGAAATTACACAGAATCTTGGAACCAAGTTCTACTTGTGCTTCCTTTCAGACCCAAAGAATGACTTATGTTCCTGAAAGCTTTTCTTTTTTCCCCCTTCCATAATTACTTTCAGTGGTTTCATAAAACATTTTACTTCTCTTCCCAGCCCATGGCACAATTACAGCCAAGGAGCATAAAGGCCCGGGCAGCATTTTACTAATCCCAAAAAGATTATTAGAAAAGCATCTTGAATATTTAGCAAGCCCAAACCTTCCACACACAGGTGGTGGCACTTCCCCACCATCACCTTTAACTATTTCAATGGAAAGAAAAGATCATGAAATGGAGTTTATAAGGAGTTATTTCCACGTGTCCATCCCCCCAGTGCCATTTTTGGACAGGTCAAGAAGAATCATTCAGCAGCAGGCATCAGACCCGAGGAGCTGGTCCCTTCCAGAGGTGTTCCAGGTGAAGCTGGACACTTCCACCCTTTATTTCCCTGCACAGTACGCTGCCTTCCCCCACCCACCACGGCAGGTCTGGGGTCTGCTCCTGAAGCACCCCCTGCCCTGAGGAGCTGCCCTGGGGGGTGTGAAATCACACCCAGCCATCCTGGGAATCACCACTGTCCATCCCTCCTCTTCCTATCAATTTATTCAGGAGAGGAAGGCATTTCACACACAGAGTTTTAGTGGCTGTTATTTGATGGTAATCGATTAATTTTTAACTATCTTTCAGCCCTTTGATGTTCTATAAATAGCCCGAGCTAATAGAGACATTTTTATACTCGGAATGCAGATCCACTGTGAGGTTATTTGAAAGAAAAAAAGGAGTCTGGTGTACTATGTTTGTTCAATGTGTTATTAACTCAGAAAGGAAATTGAGCTATAGTGAACTATGTAGATCTGATTCTGACAGCTGCAAACAATTCATAGTGAAAATGACTCAGCCTAATTCGCATTTTTTAATTATTTTTTTTCTGCCACTTCCTTTTGCAGCCAGATAAAGGGCTCAAAATGACCTTGAATTGAAAACCCTGGATTTATCTTAGTGTTTTCTTCTTTCTTAGTGCTATATCCAAAACTTCCTTACTGGGAAGTCGGTAAAATCGGGGAAAAGCCCAAACAACAAAACACAAGTTTAATGTGAGGTTTCCAGACACCGAAAAGGAAGGAATAATGTGAATATAGATTTGATTTACGCAGCAATTCCTCATCCAGCTGCCAGCACAGCAACACAAGCCTCTGTTGCTTTTCCCCCCCTTTCCCAGCACCTTTCTGATGCACCTTCTCATTTGTTCCAAATACTTCCCAGACAGTGCTGTGGGCCATGTAAGTTGTTCCTCAGAAATTCAGTTTGGAGGGATGGGATAGACACAAACCCTCAGCTGTGGTGGGAAACTCAGAAACTTTAGTGGCCTTTTTTTTTTTTTTTTTTAATTTACATTTTCCCCGTTAGTTCACCCCGAGATCCCAACGGCACAATTTCCTAATTAATTACTATTATTAGCTAATGGCAGTGAAAACTGAAATTACCGCCTGCCTTAAGCATAACAAAACTGACAATAAATCTGTAGCGTGTGGATCACTTCCTTGTGCAGGTCTGTTAACCAAACACCAACAGGGGTGGCTGGCTCGATGCTTTGCACAGAAACACCCAGCAAGAGAGGGGCCGAACACTCGCATTCCTGAGCACTGGCAACACAGGGGCACCACCACATCTCAGAGGACCTCATCCTCTTTTTCTGCCCAGAAATATGGGCTGGACTTGCCCCTTTCCAAACAGCAGCACAGTGATCACATGTTTGTCCCAACACTCAAGTGTGCACCCAGCAACATCGAGGGGGCTACAGCTATTGGCACCAGGCACTTGCTAGTTGTATGCAAAATACTGTAGGGTTTTCTCAGATTTGCATTCTCCATTCTCCACTTTTTAATGCCAAAATGATGTAGGCCTCTAAACCCTTTCCAGATGACTAAACAAGTGGTCTGGTTTGCAGAAGCGCTGAGTCCGTGGAGTTCCCTTGAGGGCTTGCTCAGATCCACAGGATGGGTGTGATTTCTGCACCTTAGAGCTCCAAGGCCTTCCAGGGAGCTGCTGTGCCATTCAGCCCCAGGTAAGGAGGCCATGAAATACCAGGGAGCTGCTGTGCTGAAGGGAGGCTCTTTCCCCACCTGTGTGTCAGGGATTCTGCCTTGGAGGAGTCAGTGAGCGGCAGCAGAGGAGCCTCCCGTGCCACGGGAGGGGGCAGCACACAGAGGTTCCCTTGGGAGGCAACCAGTGCAGTGTGCAGGGTGGGAAACCAGGGAGGAAAAGCCTGAAAGGGTTTCTCAAGGATGTGGCTGCAGACAGGAGGAAGAGCAGGAGGGGGTACCAGGGCAGTGAGCAAGGAGCCTGTGGGACATGGGAGGTGGAAGACACAGGGCAGAGCTGAGAGGTCGGTGCTGGGCTGGGGCAGAGGCTGTGCCAGCACTGCCAGGGAAGGGAGCACTGCTCAGCCAGGGAATGCACTGGAACAGGGTGGCTTGTAAGGGGGGGAAGCACCGTGTTCCACAAGCCAAGTGCTCTGGCAGTGCTCCTGTGCCATCCCCTCACTGGGTACAGTGGGCAGAGCCAGGGATGTGTGTCATTCCCTCTGTAGCTATTCTGCAGGCCGGCATCACCTCCCAGTAGCTCGGGAACCCCTCCCTCCATATGCAGCTCCTTGCACTGGTGGCTGCTGTACCATTTAATGCTATTACAATTTCCCCAAAGACGTGCACAACTTCCTTACCACACCCTGCCCAGTCCAGGTGAGACCCCCTGCTCTGCTCCCTGGGAGAATTAAACTGCAGAAGAAGGTGTGCCCCCCCAGAGCAGGTGTGTGGTTTGTGTCTGCACGCATGGCGATGCCTCTATAACAATTATTCTCTCTCCCAGTCTGGAACAGTGGGTGGTCACCAATGTTAGACCGAAATCAATAGGTAGAAAAGAGACTGTTTACAAAAGCATGACAATGACTGGGTCACTCAAGAAGGAAGTTCACCTCGTTACAAGAAGAAAACACTCAGAAGAGGCTATAATTTAGTGCCTGGATACCACAGTGACTGGGAACTGCATAGACAGATTAGGCAAAAATTAAATTTGTTTAGACAGACGAGACGCAAGAGTCAGATCAAAGAAATCAGCGCAGTGCAGGGAATACTCTCCCACCCTCAAAAAGTGTACAAAAGAAAGCAGAGACGAGAAGCTGCCAGCCAAAATCACCAATGCAGTTCCATTTAACAAAAAAAATC
Organism: Myiozetetes cayanensis; assembly: GCF_022539395.1. Lineage (NCBI taxonomy): Eukaryota > Metazoa > Chordata > Aves > Passeriformes > Tyrannidae > Myiozetetes > Myiozetetes cayanensis. The sequence goes on along the minus strand of NW_026087411.1, from coordinate 2,454,935 downwards.
AATATTACAATAAGATGCCAGTAATAAAAGAAAAACCACAGCAGTATCTCAATAAAGATTACAAATTACGAGATTATAAATGGAGAGCCACAGTCATTTTGGACAGACAAATATGACCACAGTACAACTGGAGGCCAAATGATGGTTTAGGAAAAATGCCTGCAGCTTTCAAGAAAGCCAATGGGAGAAGCAAACATGAATCTAAGGGCAGAATTTGGCTCTAGGACTTGCACATGAGTGATTGTGGCAGGGAGATACAGAATATCACAGAAATAAAAGACCTGCTCATTAGAAACCCATCTAGCCGAACCCATGGGGAGATCCTTAAGTAAAATCCCTGCCATTTGTTATTTCCAAGAACCTGGTGCCAGTCTCCAGTCATTTTTAAGGTACCAAAACTGGGGTTTTTTAAAGAGTAATTTCTCTTTCATCCATAGAGCTCATAAGTAATTTACAGGTCTTTGACAAACGAGATTCACAACACCCCAAAACCCGCTCCTGTCAGTGGTGAGGATTCCTCACTGCAATGGTCCAGGATCCCTCTCACCAAACAGACACTCAAACAGGTAAAAAACAGGTGGCTTGTTTTGGAAACCAGAGAAAACACAGCAACATTCCAGTGAGTGGCTCACAGTCTCGCAATGAGGCAGAAATAAAGGATGGAGCACAGGACTGTTGGTTTGGAACCGGCTCGTTGTACCCTCAGCCCATCTCAGCTCTGGTGCGAAAGCTTATTTAAACAAGACAAATAACACTGGAAGAAATCCCCACCACCCTTCCATCCTGGCACATCCCTTTCATGGAATCACTACATAAATAAAAAGCAGAGTCTGCTGTGTAGATCTGAGACTCCTCTCTGTTTGTGCAGAGTCATCCAAGCCAACGCTTAAGAGATGTTTGTTCATCCTTGTCCTCTTTATTTCATTAAAAATGCAACAACAGCCTCACAGCACAGAATACTGTCAATGCTTTTATTTCTAAACAGGCAAGCTGAAGAAAGCCCAAACCAACCAGATTAGAGGATCAGAACAGATACTAAATGAGCATGAGACAGTCCGGTGGAAATGACTGAATTAAATATGTAGATAACACCTCCAGAGCAAGGCAGAAAGTGCAGGTGGTGCCATCAGGGCAGCACAGATTACAATGGAGTGGGAGATACCCACCAGAGCCGGAAAGAGAACAGATCACAAAGAAAATACAGACTGAAGCCAATAAACTGCAGGAAAACTAAAATCAAAATGATAGGTGAAAGAAATGCATATATCTGCATTGTGAGAAGTCCATTGAATCGAGCAAATGATACTCCTCCTGGGGGAATGATTCATTACCATATGGAAAAGACCCAGTCTATGATAAAGGATGGGGGAAAACCACTGAATAGCAGAATCTACCTACGGAAATTGAAAAAGAACATTCTTGTTGAATTGTGGCAAAAGTGCTTCAAAATTCCAACAGGCCTGACTAACGCAGACACGGAAGGGAGGGGGGGGAAAAAAAACCATGTTAAAATATGTGATATGGTGCCTACAAGCAAAGGGTGAAGGTCGAATCAGAGAAAATTTAAAATGTGCCGAGAAACAAGCGGCATCAGCAAGAGCGGTGCCAGAACGAACAGATTTTATTCATCTCCACTTCAGGACCGAGAGAGAGAGGGGAAAAGAGAAATACTGGAAGTCCTCCTGACTTGGGGGCTGTGTCTCCATGCCACTGACCTACTTACACTTCCAGCTCGAAGCTTGGAGAGATGCTAATGCTGGAGAGAAAGGTCTTATACCACAACAATATTGTGCTACAACAGTGCACGCAGTCTGGCTGCTCGGGGATTTATAAGCCAAGCACACAAATAGACAGTAATGAGTTACTCACCAGAGGCTGTCAGCAAAGTTGCTAATTAGTACAAATGGCAGTAGATCTTGTAGCGCTGTCCCCTGCTTTAGTGGGAACGGTTCCAAGACCACCTAACCTGTATCTCACCGGATTAAAGACGGGTTTAACTCCCCTTAGTCCAGTGTGGCGCTTCTGAGGGTTTTACGGGAGGAAACGAAAACTTGGGTGCGAATTTAACCACCCAAGCGAACGACTCACGACTGCCCAATTCCTGATGAGACACCCCACGTGCAGAAAATAATTACTCCTCACTCTCCTCACAAAAGACCCGATCCACCAATGTCAACAGAAGCCCTTCAATTGAATTTTGCAAGAACTGGGCCAAGTCCCAAGACCATGTGTGCCAGCGCTGCTGTGGGCACCAACGCACCTTGAGGTACCCAGCCCACAAAACTGAGAGAAACCTCCTGCTAACCAGCAGTTCTGATACTTGCACTACACATAATGTGCAGATAAAAGCCTCAGAACAGGCAATTAAATGGAGCACAGTTTTAATATGCTACTGTGAAGCAGAGAAACACTTCATCTTCTCCGAATTTCAGGGGGTCGTGGTAACAAACTGTTGACATATTACATCCACTACTAAGAAATATGATGCTGAGAGGAAAATAAGAAGAATTACTGACTGGTTATTGCAGTTTAAATGTATTTATTATTTAAGAATTGCAGCAAAGTTGCATTCCTGTTCCCTTTGCCAATGAGCATGCAGGAAAACCAGCACATTGAATTTCAGAGTATTTCTGGCACTACTTCCTTCAAAAAGATCAGGTTTTAAAAACCACTGACCTGTCTAGCCATTGAGAACGTAAGACATTTTTCCTATGAAAATATGTCTTTCTATCAGTAGAAATATTTTCTGTAATATTTTCTACTGCAAAGAGCCCTAGGAAATTAAACCAGATCAGAAATATTTAATACGTATTAAAAAAACAATTTAGACAGGAGAGGTCAGCAATGGAAAGGTGCGATACCTACCATCAGAGCCAAGTTACAAAAAGGGCTAGCCATCTGCAGCCAAGTCAAATAACACACAATTAAGGTTAACTTGGCTCTGCTGGTGTGTGTAAACCCACACATGAGGACTGTGGGGGGCAAAGACAGTTTCAGTGGTGTCTTATTTACCTTGGCCATTCTCAGGACTGCTTTGCAGGCTGGGTTTTGTAGGCATCACACCTTCTCACCCATTCTTCCCACCTGGCATCCTATCACATCCTGCAAGTTGCCCCAAATGTTGTGTTTTGTTTAGAGAACCTGCTTGTTTGGAAGATAGAAAAAGAGATGTCCTGTTACATCACTGAACGTGCAAATTCCTGTGTGCCGCAAATTCAAACCACAGATCCATCACAACACTTGCTTCCAGAGGCTTAGAGGAGTTGGGCAGTGACAAGGACACTTCACCACCTGTGTGTCACCCCTTTCAGACACAGCTGGACTGGTCAGCACAAAAACTCCCACTAGGAGATGGCGGCACAGGGAGCTGTAGGGTATGAAAGGCTGATGGGGATGGCAACAAAATGTCTATCAAAATATTGCTCAGCAGCTCAGACGTTTTACTAGGTGAAAAAAAACGCACGAAAAATGCTTTATTTCTACCAGAAATGCATCTCTGTTGTAAAAAGTTCACACATTTCAGCTGCAGTCTCCTCTCAAAGCAAACAGGTATATTTTACAGGGGTAAGTCAGTCCCGTGCTGTCTCATTACGCGCAATTCCCTTCCACCAGCTTTGCTCCCCTGACACACCGCACATCCTGCAGTGCCCAGCACACAAGGACCTCCAAGAACTACACGAGTGCCTGAGCAGATGCCTCCCCCCACTAGCCTGGAAGAGCCCCAGCACAGCCACCATGCCTGGCTGGGGATCAGCCTCTGAAATCTGCCCAGAGAAAAGAGCAATGTGCTACAGCTCCTTGTAGTAACCAGGAATAACACACTTTCTCTTTTTTTTTTCTCTGCTCAGTGATTTCAGTGCAACTCAGGCTCCTAAATGCTTTTATGGATCCAGGCCAAAACATATTCAGTAATAGATACTGAAACAAATTATTTCATGTGCCAGTTCTGTAGGTTAATTCACATAAGTGAGAAAACAGTTCTGATTGAAGGGCGGAGTGATTTTTAAAAATTTGATTCATACAGACGTGTTAACAGCCTTTTGCTTATACCCACAATTGCTGAACAGAATAGAATCAGTGAAAATGTTATTTCCAAGTTCTGTGGTGTAAATAAAACCTCCTCTCTCTGACTCACATAGTGAGTCATTTTTGTCTGTACATATTTATGCCGAGGGGGGGGATATAACTCCGAGCATTCTTCTCATGAGGAGCTTCTCATGTCTCAGATTCTCTGTTGCTCTTGGGCTTTGTGGACTCTTAAAACCTCTATCTCTAGTAATCTCCCTCTTGTTTACTGTAACCTCATCCCACTTGTTCAGCTTGCTGGCACGAGTGAAAAAAGAGACATGAAGTTGTATCACTTACAGAGTCGGCACTTTATAGGGAATTGTACAGAAAATGATAAAATAAGCATGAAAAGGCTGCATTAGAGCAGCAACACCTCGGCAAATTTACACCTTGCACGTACAATAACTGTAGGGCATCGTCAATTATTTCAGCTGAAAATGTCTGAACATCTCTTTTTTAAGGACCTTTCTGCTCAGTTTTTACCAAACCATCCTCATTTACGCTGGAGAGGCTGGCAAAGTGCAAAGGCAAAAGGCTGCTGAGCCCTTGTGACAGAGGAAGGAATGGGAACTAAAGCCAAGCACATCCCCAGCACACTTCCATATGTGTTGTCTCTATTTTTAGCCTCCTGAGAGCCCTGAGAGACGAAGCGAGATGTGACACATTTCTGGGAAACAGGGGATGGGAGAAGGTGAGGCTGGAGCCCTCCCTGCTGCTGAGGCTCTGGGTGTGCCCCAGGCTGTGCCAGCCCCCCACAGCACCACCCAGCCCCACAGGCTGGGCTCACGAGGTACCTGCCCAGCACGGGCCACGAGCTGAACGGGTTTGGGGTAATCCACCAGAGCAGCTGAGCTGTCTTCAAGACAAAGAAGAGGGAAAGTCATTGCTTTGTGCACATCTCTGCTGTGGAGAGCTCTGGAACCACGTCCCGATTTGCCCTCACTCACGGCACTGCTCTGTGCACCCTCCCAGCCCTCTGACAGGGGTGGCTGCTGCTCCTACTGCATACAAGCTTCCCAGGTTTTTGTGCCTATCCCAAAACCCAGGCCTAGAAGGAGCCAAAACTGGTTTTTGTAGAGGGTTCAAGACAATGCCCATCCCTACTGCACAGTGTTGTTCATCCTTAAAATATCCTGAATGCTAAATGAGACAAGAATCTAACGGGGGGAAATCATTATAGTCAGGTGCATATGAATAAACATATAACGTTACTACATGCAGGAGAGGGCCTGGATTAACAGGCTTAAAATAAAATATTTTATATATATGTGTGTGTGTGTATATATATATATATATATATATGCAAACCCCCTTATGTGTATATACACAAGACACTTGATTTGTGGAGAGCGCTTCCAAATCCAAGTTATCTAAGACAACGAAGAGTGATGCTACTTCCTTAATTCTGGCGGGTTATGACAATCAAAATTTATTTGCCTTCTGTTAAATAAATGGAGGTGGAGGTTTTAAGCAAATCAGCCTTATTTGCCACACAAATCCGATTCACAGACAAAGATTTTTCTGTTTATTGATCCTCTGTGAGGAAAAAAAAAATTAAATAGTAGGTATTAGAAGTGTATTGACTCACACACAATACATGGGGAGGGCATGTGAATACCACTGGTTTACTCCCCTTGGTAGCTGTAGCTTTCCCCATGGCTTCCATGACAAAAGCAACACGTGCCAGCAGGGCAGAGCTCTTTACAATTCAACACGGCGGATCAACGACCAACCCGCAGGATGTCTGCCACACGCACCCACAAAGCAGCTCGCAGGTGCTGCCTCGGAACTCCTGAAGTGTTCTCAGCAAGCCAGGTGCCCACAGGAAGGAGGCAGTTTAGGTATCAGTTATCTCCTTACACCTGCTTGCAAATGCTGGGCCAGACCCTTACCCTGAGCACTTAGCCAATGGGAAGCTGACGTGCAGGAGTGACTAATTGATAATTAAAGAAGCCTTTAGGAATGCCATAAAAATATCTGGCACGGGATTCTCTCATCCACTTAGCAAGGGCTGCTCCGCCACGCACTCATCATCCTGCTCTGCTAGTTTTCATAACAATTAAGATGGTGAATCCGTGTGAATCGGGGGTTCAGTTGCAATTTTCAGCGCCCTGCCTGTGCTTTATTGTTGTCTGATGGCTCCTTCTCTAGTCTGCAGAGGGGATCACTCTATTACTGTGCTTTAGACGGCTCACAGGTTGGCCCTTGCCCCTCTCTTTCATGAAGTAAGTATAATTAGATGATAATGCCCTTCTTGTCAAAACTTACCGCTTATTTAAGCCTGCAGTAATAATAATTTCAATTTATTAAAGATTTATTCAGATAACATTATTATCACTGTTTATTCAAACGGACATTCTTTTTTCTTTTCCCCTTATTTTTTTTTTTTCCAGGGGAACAAAAGACATAATTCCTGCAAACAGATGTAACAAACCTGTCAAGTTCTCAAACGGTTAAGTTGAGCATTTTACTTGGAAAGGCTGACAAATTTTCTTCACTTCAAAATATCATTAACACCAATAACACATTTGCCCAAGCCTATTTCTAAGTTGTAAAAAAAGATTGCTACAGATTAAGACCCTTGATATAATGCTATAAGCTCCTAACAATGGTATCTTTTATAGTGAAGAGCAACTGCAGACACAAATTGCCCCCTTTCCTGCACCTTTTTCACAAAAATCAATATTAAAGTAGTAGCTGCCTTAACTCTCCCATAGACTATATGAGAAAAAACCACAGCCACGCTTAGGACAGTTTAGGTCAATAAAGAATCAATACTGTGGTTGAATCTGTAGAAAGATAAAAGACTTGGAACTCACTACAGTGTGCCCTATTGTTTCTCTCTATTTTGAAAAGGAGCTGAAGTGCTCACTTTTTTTTTTAAGGCAGCAATGAATTTAGTGTTTGTGGAGAGCGAGGGAGGTCACTGGGGGCTGCCTGTGGCTTCAGTGTCTGCAGACGAGGGGTCTGATCTCGTTCACCCACACCTCCCATTCAGTTCCAGGGGAGCCCAGGGAGCAGCAGGAATGCAGCCCCGGGCCCCAGGTGGGCTGGAAACCAAACCACTGCAACACCTTCCCATCAAGCCCAACTCATTTATTAACCATGGAGAGGCTACCCACAGAAAACCCAGGGTGGAAGGGCTCTTATCATGATTTCTGGTTCCCTGTCCATTAGGAAGAAGGGAGCTGGTTTTGAGCAGGGAAAAGCTCTGGGATGGATGTGGCAATTGCCAGACGCGCAGATCCTGCTCACAGCTCACCCTCCACATTTCACAGCAAATTTGAAGCAAAGATTCGAGCAAATTTGAATCCCTCGTGAAAAAAACACAGGTTCAGAAGCAAATAAATATCTCAACACACACACACACACACACACACATATCTTTACACGTGGTTTGGATTTGTGTCCCTCTGCTTTATCCCTTTCAGTGCTCTGTGCCTCCTTTATAAGCCTGAGAACTGCAACCATATACCTGTCTGGAGAGTAACTGAACATGAAAAAATATTGGTTTGTGTGGACTGGAGAGTTCAGATAAAAACAATTTATGAGCCCAAATCTTCCAAATTCTTTACCTGAAGATGCACTTTGTTATCCTACAAGGGGCAGCTTCTAGCACTTCTCAGCTTCCAGCAATAGCTCCTGCTTGCAAAAGCTCAGAGAAAATCTGGATAAAGCTGGAACTACAGCTCTTCACAAAAATGGGTAAGGAAGTGGGCAGCAACAGAAAGGACAGCCACAGTTTTAAATGCACTTGGTTGTTGGAAGAAATGGCTGTGCTCTGGAAATACTGGGCCGCTCAAGTTCACAGGGAACACGCTCACCCCTGATCTATATTTTAATTACAATTAGAAAAGGTAAATGTGTGTTTTCAACATTTCAGACTCAAATGTTCCTGCCTCTAAGATGCACTAAAGAACAGTTAACAGGAACCCAAGTAATTTACATAAAGGGCAACTGTAATTCTTCTATTCATCATTAACAGGATTTTTTTGGCTAAATAATAAGTTATTATTAATAATAATTAATGCTAGTATTAATATTAGCATGGTAAAAATCTCTTTTATTATATTGTCTGGCTCCTTTTCTACAGCACACCACCATCCTGACCTCCTCTGCCACTGCAAATACTGGAGATATGGAAATGGGTGGCAGTGAATGCACAACCACCTTGGGACACTGATGAGTTTCTGAGGGGCTCCCAGTTTGGAGAAGCACTTCACACCATAGAGAAGATGGAACACATCCACTCTTTACTCCAAACACAGCACAGTGATGGGGAAAGAGACATGTAAATGAATAAAAAAGCAGAGTCTTTGGGGTAGAAATCTCCCTGGACATTATGGATGTCCAACAGAACATTCAGCTGAACTTGCCTTGTACATCCACCACCGAGTCCTCAGAAACAAGAGCAAAATTTCTTAAGTTCAACCAAGTCACCTCCAAGCCTCAGACTTCTCTTTTTTTCTACTCAAAATATGCTCTTCCTATGTATTCTGGGCCTAAACAATTCCTTCTTTTATTACTGTGCCACCTCATTCCCACACTGTCCTCCCATCCAAAGCTGCTGCTCATCTCTCTCCCCAGGCCCTGGCTACAATTTTCACCTTCACTGACCATTTTCTCAGCTCCTTCTTCAGGTTCTACGTTAAGCTTCTCAGACCTGTCCAAATTTGGGGTTAGCCTGTGGCAGAGCATTCCCTTTGGATGGCTCTTGCTGCCTGGCACTCCTCCGGAGAGGTCTGACAACATCTGTGTCCCAGAAAGGTCTGGAAAGGGAGGTGAGCCGGGAGGTTTAGCACGGTTCGTCAGGTGGATTGTAGCTTCACAGAGGGCTTCCAACAAATCAGGCTTTGTGATGGGAGGCAGGGGAAGGGAAGCGAAGTGTGCTGACCTCTTTAAGTCTGCAAAGAGCTGACGTGGGTTAAGATTTTAGGACCCTCCAGTTGGTTGTTTCCCCTGCTCTGCTGGTACCTTAAACGGCCAGTGCGAGCAGCGTGCCGGCTTTTGTGCTGAAGCAGCTCTCAGACACTCACCCAGCTGGGTTACTGCTCCACTTTGCTCCCAACAAGGCATGTGGCCTAATTATGGCTCAGGTTAGTTTTTGGGTCGAGGTATGGCTTCGGTTCCATAAAGGCTCTGACTTTCCTAAACTTGCCACCAACTCACTGCACCACGAACACACCAGACAAACGCGGTGCTGTTCCTTTTGGCCTTCCAGCGTGGGTCAGACTGCAGGCTCGGCAAGGGAGCAAGCTCTGAGCAATCTTCCCCCTCACTTACTCTGTCCCCAGGACTAATTCTGCTCTCACTGACTTCGGTAGCACAGGGTCAAGCACAATATCATTATCTTCTGGTTTGATTTATGCTAAATTATGAAATCAGGGCTTTGAGTTAAACAGTGTGCAAACATCAAGAACTTAACAGTTAATTTTTCCTGCATCTCCAACAAGATCTCTTACACTTCCCCTTTTCAATTAACACCACCTTTCTGAGTCAGTTCCTGAGATGCATCTCTATGTGCCTGAGTGCTGGTGCGCAGGGCACGCCTAAAGTCTGATCCCTATTATAGCCTGGAAGACAAAAATAACTGTAGACTTCACTTGATTTTTGTAAAAGGCAGAAACAACAAAAATTAATCTTTACACAAACAACCCAAGGGAGCGTTCAGTGGGACTTTTCAATCTATTCATGATCTGTAATTCCCAGCCCCCAAAGTTTCCATGTTACAGCTTAATATCTAGGGACTCCATATGTTGAGGGAACACAGCAGAACCAAAACGAGCTGAAAAAAGAATGCATTAGATTCAAACATGGGATAAAACAGTACCCAAGGAGCTCTTGTTTCATTTTCTCTACCTGGAACCATGGGACAGTGCAGCCATCTCAGCCTCATTCAAGTGTAACATTTCTTTTGAATATGACAGTGGTGGTGACCTTGTCATTAACTGATGCTGCTAGCAACACTTCAGCTTTCATAATTCACTTAATTTTCAAGCCAGTGGTTACTGAACGCCCAATATAACTTCCAGTACAATTAAACTGTATTAAAAAATAATAATAATAAAAAAAAACAGCCCGCCTTCTGATCAAATACCAGTCAATGTTTGACTTGAACTAACTAAAGCAAGGAAGTTCTCAGTAATGGTTTAAGCAGCATCCTTAACTTCTTGTTGTCGTGCCTGGCATTCAGGCACGCAAACAACTGCCCCTGATATTCAGTAGCTTCTTGCTCTGGGTGAGGAATACATGGAAAATTCCCACTTGCAGTGCTAAGGAGACAGGGCTGAGTCCTCTGCTGCAGCTGTGTGACGTGTGTGGAGAGCTGGGCAAAGCCATGGTAATTCCCTCCTGCATTCCCACCCTCAATCCTTGAGGCAGTGAGGCCTGACATGCCCTGTGTGCAGGCTCTGGGTTAGAACCAGCCTGCTCCCAGCTGACCCCCAGGACTGCTGGTGCCACGGCACTGCAGGGGTAGAGGAACTCCAGTGCCGTGAACCAGTTTTTTCTGTGCCGACAGAACCTCCTCGGAGACCAACACACTCCTTGGATTTGCTCCTCTGCAACGGCACAAAAAAGACACATTTCTGGGAGCAAAATCTGCCCCCAGGATTTCTACAGACACCAAGATGGTAGGCAGTCAAATGGACGTGCTGTCCGAGGGTGTCCAACCATCCCCATGCTGTGAGCACAAAAGTGAGGCAGGGAACACATTTCCTATGTCTTTGAAAACCTGATTCTAATCCCCTTTTTTTTCATATGAATCCTGTGCTAAGCACACTTGAGATCCTTTCTTTCTTTTTGTTTCCCGCCCCCCCCCCTCTGTTATTGGCAACAACCGCCAGAAACCTGAGAACGTTGCTAATTTCCGGGTGGATTTGCCCTCTCCTGCTTGGCAAGACAAGCCATTTTTGCCTTCCATGTTGTGCCCCCCGTATCACCAGCCCTCTGCACGTGTGTACCTGGTGCTCTCTGCAAAGCAGAAGTTCCCCTTGCTGCCTTTCCTTCATGGCCTCCTCCAGTACCATCGCTGTGCTTCCGTGCTTCCCTGCTTCCCTGCGCTTGGCAGGGAACATATGGCAAGTTGGGAATTCAGCAGGGGTCCTTTATGGATGCTCAGCAGCAGCTCAGTGAAGTTACAATCCATGCAGGAAAGGAAGGAAGGAGGAACAGCAGCTTTACTGATGCTCTGCCATGCTGCAGGTCACAGGTCTCCCTCTCCTCTCACCTTGCCCTGCACTGAAAGCCTTCCAATCAAAACCGGGTTTCTGTCATTCTGCTTCCTCCCCTTCTTGAGAAATATCCCCAAAAAGAAGCTTGATATTAATGATACATACATTCCCTTCCTGTCCTCTGCCTGAAATCCTGCAGCACCTACAGCTGCATCCAACCCCTCAGAAAGGACTCCAGACAGTTATAAACCAAGATCTAAATTTTTGCAGTGGCTCTGCTTGCCATGTTTCAGCTCAAAGACAGTTTTTTGGGGCCAGGCAACACGTGACCCCTGTAACAAAAGGTCTGCAAGGTAATACAGCCATGCCTGTAATTACACTGCTGGTAGCAGATGCACCTCAGCAACACACACAAAGACAGAAATTGGAGAGCGTGGACTTGGGTTCAATCTAGAAGATGTGAGAGTTTCAATTAACACAATCCTGCATGATTTAAGAAAAATATTCAGGAGCAGTATTTATTTAGCCTGCAGCAAAAGTCCATTACTGAGAATTATTCTTAATTAGAGTTGTGCGAGGTTGGGAATATCCACTCCTATCATGATTCTTTCACCTACCAGAAGAACTACCAAGCTTGCTGAGCCTCTGGCATTTCTAGGTTGGCTAAAAAAATAGCCAGATGATAAAAGTATTACTTTAAACAACATAATGTAACCAGTAACACATAGAAACAATATTTGTTTTACTCGTCCTTTTAATCTGACATCCAGCATCATCAAAGAAGCTCTGTCTAAAATATTGCCCAAAAAAACCCACATAAGAACAAGGTTTACCAAACAGTGAGCCACTCTAAACCAAATGCATGCTTTGTCTCAGGTTTTCCTGTCATTAACTGATAATTTCTCTTCCTTGGATAAACACAACCCAGACCATTCCCTTTCCAGTGGCAGCTCCAAGTCAGGAGTGGATTCAACACGCAGTGAAATTCTGGGCAGGGTGAGAGGATACGTGGCCTCACCAGCAATGTGAGACAGGTACAGTGAACAGCACTGAACAGGAGTGCCCAGCTGGGAAGAAGAACAACACTGGAGCAAAAGTCAGCCTTTGTTAATGACACAATCCAAGAGGCTCAGGAGAGGGTTTGAAGGATTCCCCCAAACAAACTGTTCCCAAACACACCCTGCAAAACTTGGCTCCACCTTCAAGGTGAACCCTCCTAAGAGAGTGGGTCTTGTTACTCCTTGAGAAAATGGCTGTAAACTGTTCTCACCGAGTGCAGGAGGCCTGGGGGGTCTGCAGGCACCACACAGAGCTGGGATGGGCTCCTGACCTGTGACTGGAACTCCCAGTACCCCAAAAGAGGGGATATCACGGTGCTGGCCACAATCACGCCTTTGGCTCGACCAGCTTTTCAGCCTTCAGACACAGCAAGGAGGGATGGAGTAAACAATGATTAAACACCAGCCCATTTTCTGCACTACCAAGAAAACACAATCAGTAGAGGACAAGACCAAAAGGTTTTGAATTTGGTTCAGATGAGCTCAGGAAATACCAGTATTTAATCCCCCTGCTTCCAGTGGCAAAACCAGTGGCAGAACCTCACAGGGGATAGTAAGCCAGAAAGAAAAAAAACATGGACAGGAAATAAAGCAAAAGATTAAGCTCAAAAACTTAAACTCCTAAGAACAGGCTCAGTTTAAGCCTAATGGGAGCTTGAGTCATTTCATCTGTTCCTAATTGCTTTGCTCACTCCTGGTGAGAGCTGAGAGCCATTGTCATGTTAAAGGATGGAAACAGGCCAAAAATTCAAAAGCTACTGACTACATCATTACCAGAAGAGGAGGAAGCAGTTGAAGGCCAAACCACAGTTCACTTTTTTGCACCCACCCACCCCAATCCAGCTTACAGATACACAGTCACAGTCCAGATACGTAAGTTTTGGTGTGGATGCAAACTCTCTTTTGATTTCCCAGGGTTTTGGGCAAGTGATCTATGAAAAGGGCATACCAGTCACCTAAGATATCACCAGAAGACCCTGCAAGAAGCTACACAGTTCCGTGGCACTGAGGAAATGCAGAAGGTGCAAGCACCCTGCAGCACAAGACCAAATGATATTCATGTGAATGATTGTTTCAAACTACAGACTCGAACCCTGGAGAAAATTTAAGGGGCAATAAGACTTTAAAGCCAGGTAGAGGCAGGAGCCTTGAGCCTTATTAACCAAAACCAATCAGAGTATCCACATTTTTGTAGTCCTACTGTGAAGTTCCAATAAACCTTTCCCAAAAAACTCCGTAACACTCCTTGCCCAGCTTCATGGAAAATGAGAAGTGATTCCAGAGGTTGGCTGACTATTTAATACCTCTTGTAGTAGTTAAAAAGGCCACTTTCTTCTTCTCTCTCACACTCTTTTTTTAACTTTTACTGCAAAACCATTAAAGAAAGAACTAGTTCTAGTAATAAAAGGTAGCTATATTCCCACTGGGAGAAGGGGAATGGTGGTTCCTGTGTACCCTTAGCACTCTTGGCAGGGGTACTTACAAAGAAGGTGAAGGTCGCAGGAAAGAGAACAGAGTATTTTCTGTTCAACGGAAAATGGAAACTTCCAAATGTGCAAAGGAATTTTAGCAAGTTTTATTTCCTTCTTTTACAGCCCTGACATCATATTTCTCCACAGTGACATCACGGCTTTAAAGCAACAGCTTCCAATGACACCGGTGCATCAGAACCCTTACAAAGCCACTGCTTTCGGTGTCTCTGATTTTCTGAGGTGCTGATGAAGTCTCGGCCTGAGCAGATTTTCAGTTTCTCTCTGTTTATGCACTCCCCTTCAAATCCTGTGAAGAACACCTTGCTAAAGTGCCCAGGGCTGGGAGAGTACCTTTGATGGAGGGAAGTTAGAAATGAAACAGTAAAAAAGGCACAGCTGGGTTCACCCAGGAAGACTCTTGTTTTCCCTCTGCTCCCTGTTTCCTCACCGAAATCAGCCATTCACGCCCAGAAGGAATTCCTACTGGGACTGCTCCCCCAGGGAAGCTGCCTACAACTCTCCTCTTATTACACTTTCAGGAGAACATGTTTTTCTGAACTGCATTGTCAAACTTCAAGGCAGCTCAACAGTGATTCGGTGTGAGCCTTGATTGTGACTACATTTCCCCTGCTGAAAGGGAGAGCAGGACTTGGCCTGCTTCTGTTTCTAAGAGATCTTTTTAGTGATGGAAATTCACTGGTCTCTGCTGCTTGCTCATAAACAGATGCAATTGCCATTCCCAGTTTTAGAGGGAAGGAGCTGGAGCCAGGAGAGAGCTTCAAAGAGCCTGAATTACCTCTCTCACCTGTAGGGATGTGATTATGTCTGGCAGAGCGCTCTGGGGAAGCAGCTTTCACCAGAGCCGTCAGCAGCCCCGGAGAGCTCCGAGCCGTCTTTTCCCTAAACTCCCGTGCCCTTCCTGAACTGGAGCATTTATTCGACAGCAAGAGATAAAGCTGCACATTTTACAGCACGGAGGTCACACACCAGTGAGAGGCTGGAAATGTTTTCTGCAGCTTCTCTCCACACACCCTCTGAGTGGACACCCCCTGCCCAGGCCCCCCAAAAATACATGGAATGACGGCAATGCCCTGTGATTAGTCTGCACCAAACTCCTAAGGACTGGTGCTCCACAGCTCTGGCAGTCGGCACTGCTGTTCTCCTGGAGGGCTCTTTTGTCACTGAGATTCACGGCGGAGCAGCAAGAGAGGGAAAATGCGGAGCCTCCCTTTTAGAAGTCTCTGTGTCTCCAACAGGTAACAGCTGTTGCTGTTTTAATACGATCTCAGGGCTCATACAGATGTGACATCACACAGAACTAAGGCTTGGCCACCGGTTTTACTGCCAATATACCTTAAACTGTAGGGATCTTGTTACAAATTTGTGTGTTGCATGTGTGTCAGAACAAAACCCGCAACTGGAAACCTCCGTGCGGTTTCATCCCTTTGTACCAATTCCACGAGCCAGAAATTGGTTCCATTCCAGAATTAAAACCTGTATTAATTTTAATCTGAATAGCAGTGAGTTCACCGCTATCAGAATTTGTTACACATCCAAACAAAAAAAAAGTTTCAAAATTTGACTGGTAAGCCAAGCAAGAGGAGGTGGGGATGGTTTGTATTCTAATTTCAAGCTGCAGGGCTCCCAGGTGTATTGTATAGGATTTCCTGTAATTTACAGGCAAAATAAGCAGTCTACAGGAAAATGTTTGCCACACCGTACATGTGTATTAATTACACAGCGGGATACAATGATTTCTTTGTGATAGGAAGGGATGTGATCTACAGGCAAACTATTAAACTGACGTGGAAACACAGACATTCTCCTGCCTTTAAAAAGGGCTGTTGGACTCGGGGAAACAAAGCTGGAGAGTGTCTCGTCACACTTTGTATCCCCAGCCCTGCGAGTGGAGCGCAGCACAATGTGCCAGGTTCGGGGGGGGTGCCCGGGAAGGGAGATGTCTCCTCACAAACAGGCTGCGGGAATCTCGCTGTCCCGGCTGTCCTGCGGGAGCTACTTCTGAAGTGAGTTCCTCCCAGAGAAAGAGCCGCCCCCTCCAGTGAGAAAGGGGGGCTTTTAAGATTCCAGGTGTGCATTGTTCAGCCTCTCCCCGAGCTCTGTATAATAACACAATTGAATCCTTACCAGGTTCATCACATGGATATCATTCCCTCACCTACCACTGAGCACCGAGAAAGCGCCGCTTTTCATTACCACGGGTTAGTGCGATACGGGACTGGTTGGAGACAGACAACACGGCACATCACAACCTCGCTTAGAAAAAAGATGAGGGAATTTCTTTTTAGATATGCAATCAAGGCCTGGGACATAAAGGGATATGAGAGGAATAAATAAAATATTCACACTGCTTTTCTCGAGACCAAATTTCGGGTAACTGCACAGGCTCGTTCTCGCTGTGAGATGAGCAATTCTTGTTACACTTGTTCAGATGCAATTCTGAAGCAGAACTTGACTTTTTTTTGTTGGATTTTTTTTTTTTTTTTGACTGGTGGGAAGCAGAAATCTCACCCGCCACACGCCTTTCCCCAAAGAGCTGGGTTTGACTACATATGGTTGGCACTCAGGAGGGAGAAGCTCGGAAAGGCAGTTTTGTTTGACTAAGGCATTCCTTAAAACATAAAGCCCTCACAGCAAAACTTCTGCCCCTGTTATTTGAACAGCAAGGCCTGGGATAGGGCCTGAGGATCAGATTACCCCCAAGCTTATCTGCAGATGGATGTGGGCATTTAATGATGCCCAGTTTTAGCATATGCATTCAGAAGGAATATTTTAATCACACTCCAGATTCGTGTTTCACTTTAAATTAGTTTTCTTTCCTTAGCTGAGAGGGAGCAGCATGACAGCTCCATGGAAGGATGTTAGGACAAGGCTGAAGGAAGGCACTCAGTCCTGCGTTTGGGAAAGGTTTCATGCCTTTTTATCAACCAGTGAAACAAAAGGAAAAGCCAAAAGAGAAGGGGAATACACTCACAGGCCAAACAGCCAGACTGCCCAAAGAATCTGTATTTTAGAATGCTGTAAGGTCATTAGCCATGGGAGAAAACACTCATGGTAAAATCTACACATCTCCAGAAGATATCCTAGTCCTGACAAGCACAAGGTTGTGGGTTCAGTACTGCAGCCACTGGGAGACGTTTTACAGCACAGGGGCAGAGTGCAGCCAGCCATCCCCATGGAAGGAGGCAGCCCTGGGCCCTGAAGCAGGAGGAGGCAGCAGGTCCCTGTGAAGACCCAGGGGCCCATGGGTGGCAGTGGCAGCAGCACCCACAAGGGTCCCCGGCCCCCCTTCCTCTTCAAGGTAAGAGGGAAAGAAAAAAATATTGTTGAAAATTTCTAGACAAAATGGAGTTTAATTTCTTGGAGGTGTTTTGTTGACAAGAAAATAGAAAGCATGTGCCTCTGCTTCTCTTATTGTACTTCCAAGTAATGAAAGTATTTAAGGAGGTACAATTATGGACTTGGCAAGCACCTGGGGCTCTTGGAACTGCTTTTTCACACTGAATAAACACTGCAGTTAATCTGTTTATGTTACACTGCACTGGGAAACTATCTCCAAGAAAAGGCTGCAAGTATATATTTTCCACTCCTTTGTTTTGTTTTTAATGCTCAATTAATAACTTGTTTAAAGGAGTTGATTTTCTCTCAGGACATGGTAGAGGAGGAGTGCAGGGCAATTTTGAATGTGGACAATGTAATGCATCAGAACAGAATGGAGCTACCCTTTAGTACATGAGACAGCAGAGCTGAGCTATGCCTGCCCCAATGTGCAGTGTGGCCTCGATATTCATGTTAAAGAACAAGCAAACGTGTCCTTTATTTATGCTCTGAACTACAACTACAAGCCAATCTTGAGAAGATTACACAAACAGTACAAGTCAGCCAAGGGATGCTGAGCCTTGAAAGAGAATCACTGTGTCCTGCCCTGCTGCCCTCAGATCCTGGAACAGAGCGGCCAAGACTGTGAGAACACTAGACTAGAAGTTTTTCTTCTGAAGTCCATAAAGTTGCACACTTCATCTTTTTCTCCCATTTTAGGCTCAAATCCTCTGGTTTAATTTGAGTATATAAAGTACCAAAGCAGAAGTCGGTAAGAGCCCTTTTATTGACTTCAGTTGGCGCTGTGTCGGGAGCGGTGTTTTTAAAATCAGAGCAGCGCGGGGAGGTAAAAGCGGTGCATCCGTAAGGTGAAAGGAAAGCGCGTGCGTTTAAAACACTGAAGAAATTGTTCTGAGAACAATTCATCTTTCTGAAAATATGAACCCTGTGATGCTGCCAAGGTCAGGGAGAGCTGTGATAATTTAGCGCGTAAGTGCTACTCATCCAGCACAATGCCACATTATTTAATTTTGTAACACATTCATACGACTGCCTGACAACAGCCACGGACGGGAACACTACCTGTGGGCTCAGGTCAAGGCGAGGCAGTTTAACGTTAAAACAAAGGAGCTAATTGGATTCCTGCTCAAGTTCCAGCTTTTTATGGGATCACAGTTACTTTTCGTCTCTCTGCCTCGGTCAGCTCGCCTGGAAAGGAGGACCAAGGTGTGACTGCTGGCTGAAGGAAAAACGCAGTGCATATGCCTGGATTATTTGGCCATTCTTCCTAA
This sequence comes from Myiozetetes cayanensis, assembly GCF_022539395.1. Lineage (NCBI taxonomy): Eukaryota > Metazoa > Chordata > Aves > Passeriformes > Tyrannidae > Myiozetetes > Myiozetetes cayanensis. The sequence continues at coordinate 2,436,537 of NW_026087411.1, read as the reverse complement.
TTTCTCTCTCACCCCTTTTTTTTATTATTTTAATTGCCATTCAGCTCTGGTTTGTGAATTCCATCCCGTTTCCCTCAGAGAGCAGAAATGCAGCTCACCTTGTGGAACAGGAAGGACTGTATTAAAAAGGAGAAGCCACCTTCAGCTGTAAAAATTACATGTCTTGCTAATGCCAAAATTAATAAGACAGAGATATTTGGGGCTTACACTTGCACTTACAACTAGCACTGCACAGAATATTTTACAAATAAGACTACATCCCATACACTAAACTTTACAGAGACAAACAAGTGCCATCCCCTTTCCCCAGAAGAAGTATAAACACAGAGCAGAAAAATGAGCAGCACAAGGAGACTGAAGAAATTCAAGGCTGAAAAAAACAAAACCCCAGAATTTTTGCCTCCTTGTTTCTAAACTCATAAAAAAGACTTTGTCTTACAAAAAAAAAAAAAAAAGGGATTAAATAATTTAATTAAAGACATAACCTTGTTTTATATTAAATTGCCTGCAAAGCTCTCTTCTGTTTGCAGAGGAGCTGAGAGTCACCCTCTGCAACGGCTGTTGTATAGTGTGACTTTCAAAATAATATCCTTGCAGTGCACAAAAGGAGAGAGCAAAAGATATATGTCCTCTGGCTCAACGTGGATGGGTGTCTCCAAGGAGCTCAGACAGATGATCAGACCACAGACTGTCAAAGGCACAGAGCGGGGATGGCAGGAGGGAGAACAGTCCCAGCTCAAGATTAGAACAGGCTCAACTGCCACCAAAGTTCCAGGAGGAAGCACCTCCTTGCACCACCCCCAGGAAACCCGAGTTCTGAGCTGCAGCCTTTCCCTTTGCAAGTCCTCCCTCCCCTTCCCTAATCCCCTCGCACACAGGGCTGCCCACGATTCCCTGAGCAGCAAATGCCTTAGTTTTGTTTTTGGGCAGGACCACTGCAGGGTTCATCCCTGTGTGCACAAAGTGATAAACAGGCAGATCCAGTCCCTGCAGGCTGAACTCCAGTTCCCTCTGCAGATGTATTTTTGTTATAAGCTGAGGCTCGCTGTTGTGCCGTGTAAAAAAAAAATGTAGTTACTCAAAGAAGTGGTTTTAAGTTCAGAGATAATGTCATGTTCATTTGGAATATAAGCATGAGCAGCACACTCACAGATACACTCTCTGTCCCCCTACATCCCTATCTCAGCTGTAGGCAGGGTGGTAATATATAAAGAGAGAGCAGGTGGGATTTTTTTTTAGGTGGGGAAGAAAAAGGCTTATGGCTCAGAAGCTGAGTTCACTGCCTATCCCACATTTTGGAAAGGACACAAAAATGCCTCATGAATTGAGCAGGCATGCTGCAAAATAAAAAGAAACAATAGTATGCAGAGAAATGCAGGAAATCCGCTGATTAAAATGCAGGATTTTATTTCAATAGAGTTTGGGCAGAGTCTCCATTTCTTCTGTCACCAGTGTGAAGGGGCCACTGGACTTACATGTGCAAAAGCCATTTATCCACTTACATTTGGTGTCTTGCAAGGTCTGAGCCCTGAAGGAGCTCAGAAATAAGGAGCTTTCAGGTTGGCACCTACCTAAATAGCCCTGCTCGCTCTATGTAAATGGCCTCGGTGCCACGGAGATTTTACTGAAGGCATTTCTCTGTGCTGGTAACCGACACCATTCCCAGGAGCAGGGCTTGGACTCTCATCTCCCTGTGCACTCAGAGGAGAGGGATAAGCCCCCTAAGTGGGATGAGAGAGCGGCTGGAGGACTAAAGGGATGATTCAACACACACTTTCTGTGAGCAGGCAGCCCCAGTCAGGACTTCAGCCTCAGAGTCCATTCCCCGCCTACTGTGTTTTAATAAAAATGCTGGGGAAAAACCAGTTTGCACGTCATCTCCTGCACATCAGCACTGCCAGACAATTAATCAGGGATTCCTGTGCCACGTCATAAATCACGGCACCTCCTGTCAGTGACACTTGAAACACAGTGTGTGAGAATCTGTCTACAGAGATACCCTTTAACTCGGGCAGAACCCCTTGGGGTGTGTTTGTGACCACCATTCCTGGCAGCTCACAGGGTCTGATCCTGATCCCACTGCTTTGGCCATGGATACTACAGAGACGTTTTGCTGTGATAAATGGTTACATATAAGACATCAAAATGGAGCCTTCAGCTGACTTTTTACAATAACACAGGACAATGTTCTCCCCACTACTTATTCTATTATCACCAACTAACTGGAAGACCTGGAGAAGTCCCTCCCTGTCATCAGCTGTCTCCAAAATGAGTGAGGGCTGCAGCACACCAAATTCTTCCCCACAACCTCTCTCTCCAGCAGGAACTGAAGTCCAGGCTGTAACTCCCCCATGAGATGCGCAGTGGTGAAATCTCCCCAAATTAAACAATTATGTTTAGAAACACAAACACACACAGAGACCTCCCACTAACTCAGCAGATTCTTTTGAAAGTTGGCACTGTCAAAACAAACACAGTCGCCTGTAGCACCCTTCCACTGCTCCTGCTGACAGCGCTAGTGAGGAGGAGGAGGTGCTGAGCACTTTGTTATTATGAGGAGGAGGATAGTGTTGGGAAAGGTGTTGAGTTTGACACGCAAGTATCAAGAGCAGGAAAGCGAAAGTCAAGGAAATCAGCCTTGTGCCACCTAAAATTGCTCTGGCACTAAACCTACAAAAAAAAAAAAAAAATCAATGACTCTGCTTTCACAGGAGTTTTCACATCAACCTGAGGGAGCGTAAAGCCCGAGCTGCACCAGATGGAAAGGCACTGGAAGTAGGGAGTGAGACAGGAGCAATGCTGGTATCTATCAGCCACATCAAACACAGAATTCACAAACAGTAATTAGGGCTATTCACTCATCTCTCCCTGCTTTTTACTTCTTCTGTACCAGCCAGGAGGGAAAGACAGCGCAGAGAGAAAACCAAAGTGTTATAAACATATCTGCAGGTAGTAAAAGGGTTGTTTATACTCTTAGGTACTTCTGCCTGTTATTTGAGTAAAAAATTTAGTAATACAGCGATCTGAATTTTAGGTGTGAAGTTATTTTTCCTTGGTTCCACCTTTTCAAACTCATTTAATCACAGCAGCTTGTCTTCCTTTGCCCTCCCTCACAAAAACACCCCTCCCCACGCCGCATTTAAAACCTTCTCACAAAGAAAACCGAAGGAAAATAATTTTTGTGCAACTTATCCATCTTTCAAAGCAGCTTCTGGCAGAAGGGAGCCGAGAGTGATGAGTCCATAGAATAATAAATAATAACAATATTGAGCAGTTTTGCACAGCAAATGTACATTGAAAAACTTTTCCTCTTGAGTGCCTGACATTATTAATTTGTTCTCCAAACACACCAGTGAGGGGAGTCAGCCCATTTTTACAGACAGGGAAAGTGAGCATATAGATTTCAATAATTGTTTAAGACACAGAGGAGTCAGCTCCAGAACCTGGGCAAACAGCTCACAGGAGATCACAGCCCATATCCATGGCAACATTTGGGCAGAGCCCTGCCACCACAGTAATTGCTACCGGCAAGTGACACATGCTTGGGGTTTTTGACACCCGTGAATAATATCCTCCCTGAACTGCCCTTCCCTGTGCTCCTCCAGGAGGACGTCCCAGGCTGTAAGGAGCAGCAAAGGCTGCACAGAAGTTCCTGTAATTATTGATGGCACAAGTATTTCTAACCCCTTCCCAGCTTCTGCCTAAAAGGGTTCAAACTCACACTAATCTACTGCTGAAGTCACATGTGACATCCCAACAACCCATTCTGAGTTGCACAGACGCTCACCTGGGACATCCTTTCCCAGCAGTCCTGTGGAACAGCAGCGTTTTTATTTTGCACCACAAGGGCTGTGTTTTCAGCCCCATTACTGCACAGCAGAGCTTTCAGATGAATTGAGGGGAGGGGGAGAAGACCTGAGCTGACTTGCTGTATCCACATGAAATGGGTTGTGGATGACCTTGTGTCCAACCTTCTAACATCTAAGACAAAAGCATGGAAAAGCTGAACAGAGGAAAGCAGGAAAGCTCACTAAACAGGGGGATTATGGTGGGGGGTGGGGTGGTGTTTCGTTTGTTTGCATATAGAGGTACAAATTGAGGTTGAGAAGAAGATAAATTAGTTTTTAAGCATTTTCCTGTTTTACAATACTTGTAGTCGAGTCACAAAAGTAACAAGAATTTCCAGGACCAACACAACACCAAAACCAGGTCAAAATCTCGCTTGCTGTAGTCACACTAACGAGGGCTCAAAAATAAATGGATGTGGGGATTCCTGTGTGGACAAACATCACTGCCCCAGGTTCCCCTGATAATGCCTTGGTGATGAAAACCCACCTTCATCCTCCCTTCTGCTCATGAGCCAGATTATGATGCCAAGTGAGGCAGGCAGAGGGACAGCTCTCGTGTGTCACCCATGCCCTGCTTGCCCTGGGCAGTGCCTGGCACTGGCACACCACTATGATATGCACATGCTGATGCACCAGGGCTGCTGCTTTTGCTTTTTAGAGCTATTGATTTCCTGCCCTTTCTTGTAAAGCATTCCGTGAACTGGAAGCAGTTAAAGGTTAACGGCAAAGATTTCATTAAAAGGAATATTTTAGAATTGTTTAAAGATTCTAAATCATTAGCAGTTAAACGCCTACACCCAAGAACTGCTCTGAAATTCGTGTCTTTAGGCAATGAAGTTCCAAGAGTTACCTGTCAATAGGAGCACTCCTGACTCTGCTCGCTCTGCTCCAGCTCGGCACCCGCAGGCGGCTCCCAGATCCCGGCAGCAGTGCTGGCTGTCACCAGGAATCCTCCACTTGGGATCTCACTAGGAGGAAGAGGAAGAAGAAATGGGTTTTATCAGTTGGAAGAGCCTTAAAGTAATCCAGGTTTGGCATTTTGGCGAAAATGAAAAGTCCGAAGGAGATGCTGGGAGAAGGGGAGAAGAGGCCTCTACCGGCATGGCCACCCCTGGCATCTGTGTGACCCAGCAAGGGCAGGGAGATGAGAGTCCAACCCTGCTGCACACACAACACCCCAGTCCATGCCAGCAATTCCTGGGGGGCTGTCTGGGGGACAGAGCTGCTGAGGAGCAAAATCAGACATTAAAGGGACAGTATGCACCAAACACTCCTGCTAGAGGGGAGGAGAAGTGAGGAAAAGTTCGCCTCTGGTGAGACCCCCACCTGCAGAGCTGCCTCCAGCTCTGGGGTCCCCAGCACAGGAGGGACATGTTGGAGCAAGTACAGAGGAGGCACCAAGATGATCAGAGGGATGGAGCAGCTCTGCTCGGAGGAAAGGCTGAGAGACTTGGGATTGTTCAGCTTGGGGAAGTGAAGGCTTTGGGGTTCAATAATTGCAGCCTCCTTCCAGTACCTTAAGGGAGTCACTAGGAAGGATGGAGAGAGATTATTTACAATGGTCTCCAGTGACAGGACAAGGGGAAAGGGTTTAAACTGAAAAGACAGAAGTTTAGATTAGACATTAGGAAAAGATTCTTTACTGTGAGGGTAGGGAGGCACTGGAAAAGATTGCCCAGGGAATTTATGGCTGCCCCATCCCTGGAAGTGTTCAAGGCCAAGCTGGACAGGGCTTGGAGCTACCAGGTCTAGTGGAAGGTGTTCCTGTCTACAGCAGGGGGATTGGAATGAGATGATCTTCAAGGTTCCCTTCCAGCCCAAACCATTCAGTGATTCTCTGGAAAGGGCTGCTGCCCAAAATGCAGCGCACACCCACGTGTGTGCGTGGAGGGGGTTTTACACACACCTTGCTTACACAATGTACATTATAAACTGACATTTCTGTTACCCTCAGCGCGTTTCCCCATTTATGCTGCTTCTTTTTCGGAGTGGTATTTCCTTTGCTTTATGCACAACAAACTTAGGCCCAGGACAAAGGGAAAAGTTCTCTGCCTGAGAGCACCAAGGGGAGCAGTTTTGCTCTCCTGGGGACCCGTGCATGTTAATTTTAGAAGGGCCCTCCTGACGTCTGAAACCAGCATCCAACTGCTGCTGACAGCACCTGGCACGGGGGCTACATCCTGCGCATCCTCTGGCAGCCTTTCTGGAAGCGGCTACAGCACAGCTACAGTACAGATGGTCCTTCATTTGGGGGTGTTTGGATCCAGACCCTTCATTTGGGTCTGTCTGAAGGGAAAAACTGCCTTCAGTACATGCCAGTATTTTGGGTTTAAAGCTACACGGACGTGGCTCAACTTATTTCCCTTCTCTCCCCCAGCACCAGTTCCACCTCATTCAGGCAGTGCAAAGGCTTCGCCTACTGGAGCTAAAAAATCCTCTGCTTCTTTCAGGTGGACATCACCACCCAAAACTCAACGGTGGGGACATCCAGGCTGCAAGGGCAGGACACCCCAGCAGCCTTGGGGGGGCCAGAGTTCCCTTGGGAATGCTGAGGTGAAATGCTGCTCTGTGCTGGGGTGTATCAGAAATGAGTGGCACGGTATTTAAAACACACCCAGCGGGATCTATCCCCCACAGAGGGTTCAGCCACAATAGCTTCATTCAGTCTTCTGAGTCATTAGAGTATTTCCTGCATTATTTTTTAAAGATTTGCTCTACCTCCTAAAGAATTGCTTCTCAATGCAAAAGCAGAATGATGAATACACACATCTTCCCTTTCCCTGCTGAATACAACTTTGAAAAACATAATGCTTCTCATCTGATTTCCTCCCCGAGTCAAAATAAGCCAACCAAATCCTGCACTGCACCTATCAATACAAACAAAAGATTCAGAAGTAAACACAGTTTAGGGAATGATTTTCCTTTCATGACAGCTTAAGGTCCTTCAAACTTGACAGAATTGATTACTGAATCAAAGCAAAGGAAAGCAGGGAATGGAGTTTTCTTGCATACACCTGTAATGCTGCACACTCAGGGAAGGAAGCCAAAGGCTCGAGCTACTGGTAAGGAAAACCCAGAGAGGGAATAAGAAGAAGGGATATCTTGGGATTAGCTTTAGCATAACATCCCACAGTATGTTTACTTTGCTCCTCCATCTCATATTTCTTCCTGGGCTCGGTCCCCAGCCCTGCAGACCCTCCCAGGAGTACAATGCCCCTTTCGTGCATTGCACGAGTGGCACCGAGAGCACGGCGGCTTCAAAACATAAAAGGGAAAAAAAAAGTCTCCCTCAACGCCATCATCATTTTTAAAAAAGGCAATTGATGTCGCCTGAAGCAGCAGCTATGAAGCCCAATTATACCACATTTCATTCAAGTGTCAAAAATTGGAATAATAATAACCAACAACGAGGAGCACATATAGGAAATGATGCTGCCATCTTCTTTTGTTTTGGCCCTGTTGTTTTCATAAATCCAGGCTCTGAGCAGCCCCAGTGCCACATTCCTTCAAGGACTTTCTTGTTCGCTATTGTTTCCAGTTCTTAACAATTGGCTTCCCCGACTACTTTCCTCGTGTTGACAGTCGCTCACAGAGCCTCCATATGCTCCCACTACTTGGGTAGTCAATCATTTGTGAATTAGCTACCCAATCAAAGATCTACAAGAGGGCTGGTAGTGTTTATTCAGGGCTGGTGTTTTGAGTGAGTGTGTTGCTTGCGAAAGGTGTCAGATTAAACACGCAGAAATGAATTGACTCCCAGAACACGGGTTGCGTAGTCGGGAGCGGAGACGTGAGCGCTGGCCCGAGTTCACTCTGGTTTTCCGTGGGGCTTTTTCCCCTTTGTTTCGTTTGTGGTTTAAACCCTACCGGAGGTAAGATGTCCCTGGACTCGGGAAGACTTCAACCACCTGCTTACTTGAAATGGAATATTTGGAAGGAGGCTGGAATCTTGGCTGGAAGCAAGAGAGCGGCTCCAGGGGCTGCCTCAGCGTGGAGGACAGAGAGGTTAAAGCAATCAGAGACATCCTGATGGCATGTTTTTCTCCTCTTAGATCATGGAGGTGCACAGTGCAGCCCTGAGAAACGCATTCCCCTTTGCATCAGCAATATTCCTGCACTCCCAGCTGCATGGATGGAGCCTTCATAACCCCCAAGAAGCACTTGTGCCTGATGCTAGGTATGATCTCAGACAAAAGCTGCCCTTCTTTTAAGATCTGCCTCAAAACACCAACACAATACTTTCCTTAGCTGTCATTTTGGGGGAATTCAAAGGCATTTTAACACTGGCCAACACAGCCTAAACCAGGCAATGCCAGTTTGCAGAAGAGCCAGCATTCAGGGTTGTTCCAAATCAGGATTATCACTTCCCATCAGAGACACTGCCTAATTCAGAGCTGGACACAAACCTTCCCAGGATTTAAACACACAGCTCAGGTGAACTTGCCTCCTTTTATAAGAAAAGGGAAAAAAAACCAGTTGAGGTAACGAGGCTGTGTTTGGAGGCCCCACTTTACAGCCCAGGTTTATGCTGAAAGATGACTAACATAAATATCCACAGGGGTTCCATACTGTCACCTTCACCTGACTTTAGAGATCACCAGTAACCTATTTATAAGCAAAAAAAAAAAAAAAAAAAAAATTTTAACTGCCAGTCCAAAGAAAATGTCACCGGTGATGAGAGAATCAAGCTGATTTCTTTTCTTCTCATGAATCATTGTCACAATAAAGGGTCTGCGTGACAACTCTGCCCTCAGCAATCACTGAAAAACCCAGTTCCTTTGAAATTAGGAGTTGGCTGGTCCTTATATTGATAGTACTCGGTGACGATGACAATGATGCACAGGGAGAAACGTAACTTAGCTGCTTGTCACGGTTCTCACTTCAGCTGACTTCCAGCAGCACTTTACTATTCCGTATTAATAGAAATTAAAATATTAAACACTTACTCATTAAGGTATGCAGATCTGATTCACAGGGAACTGGTAAGGAAACGCTATTTTTAAGTGGAGATATTACAGCGAAGAATATTTCAAGTTAGAGCCTCCCAGAAGAAACAAGAAGGTACTTGTTTATTCAGCGTCAGTTGGAATAACAAAAATTCCTTCTACTGGTAACAGGACATCAATACACATTAAGCCAATGGCGATTTTCCTGAAGTTTTTCTGCCTTCAGAATTCATGAAAGAAATTTAAAACACTCAAGGCAAATGTCAGTGCTAGGGACAGTAATGTAAAGAATCAAAGTGGAACTACCTGGAACGTACATTAAATAAAAGGCAGGGAATGAGCACCGAGTGAATTTTTATGTGTTCACATTACAACAAACTAGTCAAAGATTCTGACCCCTGGCACCACAGAAATCTTCCTGGTTTTGATATTTTCAATAAAATAATTCCCAAGAGGGCTGGGGGAAAAAAAAAAGCAACACTCTTTCTCTCCCTTTCTTTCAATAAAATGAGACCTCATCTGTATTACGAGGAAGAATACTAATAATTTGACAGTGTGCTGAGGTAGCTTGTGTAAAGCTTTGGCTTGGGATTTAATATTGCCCGGGAAGTCCAGCAGATTTCCATGGCTTTGCTGGGGAAAAGTGAGCAGCACTGAGCGTCAGCTCCTCGTGCAGCCCACAACTTGTACCTCGGCAAAGGGAAGGAGGAGGGGACGTGCTCCGATCCTGGACAGCCAACCCAGGGGGGAGAATCCGGAGAGGAGCTGATCCCGATAACGCAGAACGGGCGGGTCCCATCTGTACACAAGCAACGGCCTGATAAGTATGAAATGTGCTCCCCACGCTGAGATGACTTTGGGACAGCTCTGCTTGGAGGGTCCCGCGTCCCTCTGAGCTGAGGGTACACAAATATTTGAGCGCAGCGCGAGATCGGGAGATGAGGAAAGGCAGGAGGGGTGGCAGCGGTGGGTAATAACGGAGAGGTGCACGCCGTCACAACAATTAATGTCACTCTGCAAGGTCTTTTGGAAATGCAGCGACAGAGGGAACCCACAGATGGCTCCTTTCCAGTGCACTTTGGAAGGGGGTAGGATGGGCCACGCTACTGTAAATCCCAGGCTGCGAGGTAAGAAGGACCAAAAAAAAAAGAAAAAAAAATAAATGGAGAGAAAGGGGAAAAAAGTGTATTCTTTTTCTTCCTGAATTTCCTCTTCACAAATAAAACAAAATAAATTGGGCATGTACAGCCAGGGCATGGATTGAATCAGAGGTTGGACGGTCTAATGCTACAGATACACCAAGCTGACCCATAATGCCATAAATGCTGGGTAGAGGACCAGAATTTTCCAGTGCTCAGCACCAATTAAGGCCAGGTTTGCAGAAAATGTCCTTCCCAGGAGGGCCAGCATAGCAGAAAGCATTTGGCTCCCTCTTGATGTTTGCAGAAATGTTTTCAGAAGACCTTCTTTTCCTGGCACGCTGCCCTCTTTCTATATCTACTTATTTAAACAGGGCTTTGGAGGGACGAATTGTTGTCTCCCTGATTCTCAGTTTCCTACCATTAAAATGGGAATAAAAATAAACTTCTTTCGTGGCCAAGGAGGATAAATGCAGAGGTGCCTAATGCTCGGAAATCTCACTTCTGGGGGTCAGATAAGGAGATGATTTTTGCACGAACAAGTCTTTGCTCTTGTTGTGGTGTTACCCTTCATTAAGTACTCAAACATTCAGAATAAAATCAGATCCTAAAGCAGCAATGTTCCCTGTTCTTGGAAATCCTCCCTTTCCAAAGCTGCTGAGCCGCTCTGCTCACTGGAACTGTCTGCCCCTTCCAGAGATCAGTCTTGATTCCCTTCCTTCACCTTGGGTTTGCCCAGGGTTTAGTCCTGCTTCTCTCAGGCAGACAGCTGATGAGCTGGGCATGTACAGGAGCATTCCAGTCGTGTCTGGGGGTCTGCATCTGTGTATTTGTGTATCTGCATATCTGTAAAATACACACGGATGCATGCCCATGTTCAAGCAGTGTTATTGCTGGGAAAGGCTGGACAAACAGCTGCAGTACAATCAGTCCTTTTTAACCTGCCGGTAGGGGGATGTGCCAGAGGGGGAGCGAACACCGCTCGTCAGTGACAGAAAACAGAGTGTTTGGGGGGTTATTCCTGCCCCCACTGGTTCCAGGTAGGTAAGGATGACCCGGTGTCTGTAACTCACCCAATGCTGGCAGGCAGCAAACACTGTCGGAAGCCAAGCCAAGAGCAGGAAAGATTGTCCTCTTCTCCCATATTTCCGAGTACAGTCTTGCATTCACCTTATTTATCGCTCGTCAGGAGAAGGGACAGAAGAGGTGAATTTCCCAGATACAGCTGCCCTGTTAGTTCTCTCCTCACCTTTTCCTATAAACACCCACAAACCTCTCTTATAAAGGGGTCATTTCCCAGTCCCAGGGAGCTCAGGAGGCTGCTGGGGACGTTCTGAGGTATCTCCCAGCTCTGACAAGACACCACTTCAGGTCTGAGTAAGCCCCACACAAAAAGAGGGCCAAACTGTACATGATGTGGGCTCAGCAGCCGGGCAGTGCATGGTGGCCCTCAGTGGGCCCAGGGAGCAGAGCAAAAGGGACAAGTTTTGAGGAAGATCTGAAGAGGTACTGAGACACCCACAGGTGGGTCATGCAGGTTTGGGGTTCAATCCTGTCAATGCTACACTGGGCAAAGGCTGCCAAGGAAGAGCATGGACAAATGGTGTCATTTCCACCTTTTAGACACAAGGATAAGTGGAATTATTTCATCATGTAAGTCACAACCACAAAGAGCTTTCCACCATACTGATTCCCTGTAAAAATATTTGAAGACTTGTGCACATCTGAGGGAAGGACTCAGAATAAAAGAAGGATCCTCCTCTGTATTTTAACAATGACTTCTGAAGAGCACTTACCATGTTTTACTTCAGAAGTACATTTCTGCACACATGCAGGTAAGAAGTTTCATCAAGTTTGGAGAAAAAAAGGTAAAAGCTTTTAACATTAGTAAAGGACACAGAGTGGTTGAAGTGATATTTCCTTCCCCCTGTTTTAACCAATTACTCCTCCACTCCCTGTGTATGATTTCAGACCACTCTTGTTCCAGGAAAATCCTGTGAAGAGCCCTTTGCTGAGGAAGCAATACATATTTTCAGCATTTGTGAATCTATTTCTAATAGCTTGGTAAGCAAACTGTGCTCCTCATCTGGAGCCCAGTAGATAAGTGTGCAAAAGAAAGTTACTTTTGCTCCCACACTGACAATCAGAGCCTGTGGGGTCAGTGGTGCCACCCCTGCCTCTGGGATGGGCAGACCTGTCTTCAGGAAGTTTTGCTTTCTTTAGGACACCTCATCCATTACCATCTTGCCAGGGAGAAGTTTTAGCATTTTCCAACACCTGAGAGTGTTGCTTTATCCTGTGCTTAGAGTGAGAAAGTAACCCTGTGGCTTTTATGGTGGTCAGCACACACCAGTCCCCAGCTACTGCTCTGGCCTTGAACAGATGAGTGTCACAACCCTCCTCTTCCCTTCTCCAGTCTAATTAAGATGAGGGTTTTGGATTAGGTTTTTCTCTCCTACTCAAGCTGAACTATGAGCTCCTTTGGCTGCTCCTCTTCCACTTCAGCCCTCTCCATCCACCTTCTCCATCATCCCAGATGACCACTTATTACATTTTGCTTCGCTCTCTGCTGTGTCCAAGGGGCTGAGGCTGGGGAGATTCCAAGGGGGAAGGGCTCCTGCCACTCACAGATGGTCAGGCAAAGCCAACAAAGAACCCCACAGTTCCTCATTCTGCAGCTCCACCATCTCTTTTCCAGAGGGCGGGGACTGGGCTTTCACGTTGCCAGTCATGCTGTTCTTCCATAAGCCAATCCATACATTTTCCAGGTTGGATGAACAGACTCTGTGGTCCACTCTAGCTCTGTAGCCCTCAGGGAATGTTTTCCTCCAGGATATCAGGGCATGACGGAGCGATTGCCTCACACAGACTGACTTCACAGCAGTTTCCCTTAACCAGTACCAGGTTTATTGGGAACTTCATCAACAGCTAACCCAGATCATGGAGTGGGGGCAGAGGGTCCCGGGGAAGAGAAAAGATGGTCAGCAAACAACAAATAGGGAGGGAAGATGGAGAGACACAGAATGAAGGAGGATACTCAGAATCTCAAGAGCCAGAATGGGGACAGGAACCGCAGTCAAAGCTGGAAGTGCTCATGTATTACCTCACTTGGGTCAAGTGAGCCAATTCCTCCCCCAACTGTCATATTTTCTCAAGATTAAGGCAAGGAAGGCTTTGGTTTTTTCTTTCTCATTCTGTGGTGCTTTTTTTTTCTATTCAGGAGGTTCAACGGTTCATTTTTTTGTTGGTGTTTTTTTTTGGTATTTTTTGTGATTTTTTTTAATTACCTTGATCTTGCTTTCCCCATTCCCCATTTGGTCACTGTTTGAACAGGAATGAATTCCCAGTCTCCAAAGCCCATATGTGATTTCTATGGAGTGCTCCCAAATTACCTAATCTCAGCTCATATGCCAGTGCACATTCACAGTTTAACATCTTTTTTTCCTTGGAATTGGGCACAGAAACTGCTAGTTGGCTCAGATGTAAAAATAATACTCAAAACACCGAGGCCAAACCCTGCACAATAAGTCTACATATGTGGTTGGGCACTAACAAGCAAGTAAGAAAATGATCTATTTAAAGACTCACTTCTGATTTAGATATTGCTTTGAAGCAGTGTGAGTAGCCAGCAGAGTCTGGTCTCCATCACAATTTTTCAAATATAAAAATTAAAAAATGATTATAATTATGCATTCTGAAAGCTGGATGGGGCCATGCTACACTGAAGCATATTTTCCAATGTAATTAAGGCTTTCAGCTGATTCCTTCTGACTGCAATTGTTATTTCAAATGTGAATTAATAAATCATGTCCATCTAGTTAAGAATTAAAATCAGTCTCAAGTATTCCTGCTTAGACCAGCAAACTTAAAGAGAGGGAGGGATGAACGCTCCCATGAAATTCTCAGTGGAGAAAAGAAGTAAAGAAAAAAACAAGGAAAATAAAAAAGGGGCCTCCTCTTATTTAGGGTTTTCCAGGTATCTGAGAAACACACGGGATGAAGTTACACGACTCACACATATGGAAGCGTTTTCCCAGCTTTATACCGAAACAATATGCAAATAGTCCACCCCTACTTTCACTCATGACTGGCTGCAAATACAAAATTCAAGCTGAATAATGTTAACTGCCCACATGCTCTGCTCTAAAGGATCCTCAAGGGCTTCTGGTCTCCTGTGGTACACACAGAGCACTTTAGCTATCACAGTGAATTAGTGTAAGGCCTGGTAATGCACCTTTAAGTATGTGAGCCCTTTTAAGGCACTTAGAGGTCAAGTCTGTGGCTATATAAAGTACAACCTCTGGAACATTTATTTTCACTTGCCCATCCAGAGGCTGGGATGGCACGCAAAGGCGGCGTTTTAATTTCGTAAGAGCCCTTCGGATTCCGAATTGTCAGAGTCATCAACCGGCTCTGATAGCCAACCAAAGTTTACAGTAATGTAATAAAGAAAGGTAAACACTGGCGACCAGGCAGCCCCTGCCAAGCATAGTTGAGTGGGGCACGACTAATTGTCATTGGGAAGGGAAGTTGTCGTTTTGCAAAAGGAACTCTCAAGAGCAAGACACGAGGCAGAGCGGGTCCAGGTGGGCCTCTTCCCTGGAACATAAACACAGACGCTCTGTCCAGCCCCTTCCACATTTCTCAGCTATCCCAGATCATGAACAGTAGCTCCTGATTTGCCATCCATCAGAAATTCCCTCTGAGTAAAGAACTTCCAGTGCAAACATTACGTGTTTCTACAGACATCACGACAAAGAGATGCCCAAGCAGAAGTTATCTAAAAAAAAAAGGGTCCCCTAAGAAAGGACTTGCAGATATCAAAGATCTTACACTATTTCCTCATCAAAGCAATGAGACAGAGCAGCATATAAAGTATTATTTTCTCACAGACCCACTTCTAAATGAGCACAGTTTTACCCTCAATATTGCAGTGGGGTTTTTTTCTGAGAGCAAAAACCAAGTGTGAAAGGCACAGGATGTCACTGCTGTGAGATAACAAGAGCTGCCATGTGCATGCCTGGAGACACCTGAGCTTGCAGAGCTGGACAGCTCTGCAGCGCTGCCAGGCCAGCTCCGCTCCTGGCACGGCAATGCTGTCTTTTCCGATTCTGCTGGGAGCTCCCTGGGTCCTGCAGACAACACACCTGATTTGCTCCAAACAGCACCCCACCCACTCCCCCTGCACAGCCTTCCCTGCTAACACTGGTCCCTCGTGCTGTTTATTCTGGAAGTGATTTGGTTCTGCCTCCGGTGAGTCCTGGATAGCTCGCAATTAAAAATAAACAAATAAAATATATAAATAAAAGGGGAGAGCTCTTTGTACTTGTGGCAGAAACAGTCAGACAAACAGCTGCTTAACAGGGGTCAGTGCCCCATGTCAGCTGTTTTGTTGCCTCTGTGTTCAGAGGAACAACTTGCTGGGCAAGGAGCACTTGGAGCGCAGGTCTGTGTGTATGTGCATTCTCCTGTGGTTTTCAGTGCATCTCAGCCTCTTCTCTTTATCTAGTCCCTGTTATTTATTTATATGAACAGGACTTTATCTATTGATACTTAAAAGGAAGAAGAAGAATAATTAGGAATCTGCTGTTATTGATCTGGATGTTCATAATGCAAATGATCAAATAACACTCCGGGAGGATGTTTGTTGGTTAATGCCACATACACAGTTATTGTGTGGTGATACCAATCGATGTCTTACAGACGTTGTGCAGACCTCTGAGCTGCTGCATCACACGGTAGGTGCCTGGGTAGGTGCCTGACTGTGCCATTTGGAAGTTTGTTCATTACTGGGTGCATGTCCTTGCCCTGAAAGCTCCCTGTGTCAGGCAAGATTGCTGTTACTTGCCGATTTGTAGGATGAGGCTTGCTGTGAAAGCCACACTGTTCCCTCAGAACTTTGGAAGAGAAGCTTGGAAGCTTTTCCACCTCCCTGCAGGTAAAACCATTCCCCCAAAGTTACTCCAAAGGCTGATGTGAGGACGCTCAGTCCCCTTGCACAGTTAAACTGTTATTCACTTTGCTGAGCGCCACTGCTGTCAAGGACAAGAAATACAGTCACCATCCCATTCACTGGCTTTAGCAGAATGAGTTTATTTCATGTCAAGAAGCCCTAAAACCAAAAAAGGGTGTAAGGGAGGACAGTGGAAGAAATGCATTTAAATCAAGAGGGGAGAAAAACTGTCGCACTCTCGCCCTTCTTGTTCAAGATAATGTCCAGTGGAAACTGGAGAGTGTCCCGGCCCCACACTGAACAACAGTGCCCAAATCAGTCCCTGCCTTGCACGGAGTGCAGGAACCACTGAAAGAAGAGCTGCAAACACACAAAAGCTCAGAGTGCTGAACAGAGAGGGCGGACTTCCATTGTGAAATTCCTGAAGACAGACCCCCCCCCCGCCCAGCTCTGGGCAGTGCCTGTCCCTCCTGTGCAGCAGCAGCCTCGATATTCACTTCCCACCGTGGCTTCCCCTCCCAGGCAGGGGGGAGCAGCCATGCCAAGCCTCCAGCGACAGCATAATGACATTAATTTTCCAGGCATGCTGATGACAGCTCTGTGAAGGCTGGAATTTGAGTAATGCAGGTCGCACTGCCATTGTCCTGTGTCAGTGCAGAGGGGTCAGCCTGCCAGCCAGACTCCAGGAGGTGGCTTTTTGTGCAAGGCACAGCTCAAACCAAAGCACTGCCTTCAAAACCCGGCCGAAAAGAAACGAGAAAACAAAGACATTTTCTGGAACTGATAAAAGGTGCCATAACTGACTAGTACCAACATGTCCATAACACAGGGACAGGACAGTCCTTGCCCACGCTGCAGCTCACAGCTGATAGTTGTGAGATTGCCTGGCTTAGGCAGGAAGGAGCGTTTCGGCTCAGCCCAGGCATGTTGTGCAGCACAGCTCCCTCAGCTGCTGACCTTTCCAGGCCACCCCTGGAACAAACTGACCAATAGGTATCTGGCTGATGGACAAAAATAGGCACATATTCTTCGCTATCTCCGCTTTTCCCCTTATCCCATTCCAAGCTCCATGTAAGATTTCTACCTAATATAGCCCCTGGTACCTGGCTGTGGTCTGTCATCGCTTACAGAATGCACACGAGACACTTGGTTGATCTTTCCCCCTCGGAGCTCAGACCCCCCTGCTAACAGCAACACTGTCCAGAGCAATTGCTAATCCTCCCAGTTAAACCTGCAGCACGCAACTACGGCCAACTAAGCTGCCTGCCCAACAGGAAGGAGAGATCCAGCCCAAAACTCACCCACGAAGCACAACTGGTGAGCCAGGACAGCCCTAACAAACAGCAACTTTATTCCTCTTTTTGCTGCAAGGCCCCACCACTGCACAATATTAGCAATATCTTCATCTTCCTCCCACAGCCATACCCCAGGGGTTGAACCCTTGGCAGAAGGCTGTGGGGGCAAAACCAGGGTTGCATCAGGACAGTGATGCTTTGGCCATGGCAGTACGGGCCTTGAAGCAGATCTCTCCTCAGCAGGCATCTGCTGAGGCAGGGCAATCCAATTGTCCTCTTCCTTTGTCTCACTTCTATCTTTCCTCAGGCCTGAGCTGTAAGTTGCCAGCTCCCCCAGCTCACTGACATGGTGGGCTCACTGTCAGGTGTCATCCACGAGCGTGGTCATGACAGCTGCTATTGATTCTGGCAGCAGAGCTACAGCCCAGGAGAGAGCTGTGCAAGGGTCACCTGATTGCCACCTTCTGGAGAGGGAGACAGTGCAGACACTGCACTCCAGACTGCTCAGCTACTGCTTCAAACCCTGAGCAGATGCTCTACAAAACAGAAAAAGTCTCCAGTTTTTAGAGAAGTGTGCCTGCCTCTCTCTGAAAACCTGCCCCCCAGTAATTACTGACCACACGGTCACAGGATTGGAAGGTTTGAAGTTTAGCCAAATAAAAACATTCTTGTCTTCATCATAACCATTTAATTACCAGGTTTATCTTCCCATGCAAGGCAAAGAGTGATTTCAGGAGCTGTATGTAAAGCAGGCCAAAACAAGTGTCACAGCCAGCATTTTCACCCTTCTCAGTGTATGTTACAAACCACTGTGCATTGCTGGTAGCTGATATTTGTTTATATATAATCATTTGGTTCCTTCCTTGACTACCTCTTCCATTGCTGTATAAGCCATTACATAGTTCCCTGTTCTGTCATCAGAAGGTGAGACATGTCCCAGTGTCCCTTTCAAAGGGATGATTAGCTCCAATTAACATAAATTCTATGAAACAGAAGCTTCAAGAGAAGCAATACACCAGTTGTCTCCACAGTTCTTCCCCAGGGATCAGAGAGCAGGAGATTCAGCAGTTTCCTGGGGGCTCTCTAGTGATGTTTTAAGGAGGTGAGAATGAACATGTGACCTGAGATCCACCCAGAAAAAAGCTGTGGAAGACAAGCAGTGCTAGTGCAGCAGAAGAACAAGAAGGAGATGGAAGGCCATCATTTTTAAAAGAAGATATATAAACTCTGTTTTTTAGGACAGCCGGTGAAGCCAGAAGTCTCCTTTCAATGCACCTATTCACCACAAAAACACAAGATCTTCCTGCCTTATCTCGGGAAGGTTAGCTCAGGGGAAAATGCCAGGGAGCAAGTACAGATGGAGCTCCTATCCCCACATCACACAAACCCTTCAAACAAATCTACAAGGTTTGGTTTGTTTCCAAGCCCTGCAAATCAAGCAACACAGATTAGTTTGCAAACCTGCTGGTGAATAGAACCCTACAGGGCTCGCACAGCTCTAATTTTAACCCGCGCCCCCATCCCCTGCACAAACATATCCATGAAACAGAACCTCACCCATATCCAAGCCTGCCTGTTTGTTCACTGCCAAGAAGTAGATTAGAGTTCAATTCATTCTGATTACAGGATTGGACTGAACTGCGAGCCAATCCTGATTTCTGCCCAACACCACTCAGTCACTGTTCACTCACTGGCCCAAGTTGATCCTGGCTTTTGTGCAGCCATAAAAATGGTCTCCTCCTGTTTTCAGAGCTGACTCAAACGGGGACCCCCACAGCACTCAGCCACGGACACAGCGTTCCTGGCACGGATCCACAGCAAAAATGCCCTGTCCAACAGGGACTGTGGCCACAGCAAACACTCCTGGTGTCTGGGGGAAAGGAACCCTTTGTGTGAAGGGCTCCCCACACCTTCTTCATGGGCAGCACAGCCATGACCCATTCCAGCAATCCCTGGAGATGAACTTGCTGGAATGGCAGGCTCTTTCCACCCTTCCTGCCTCCACACAGGCTCCAGTGGTCCCAGCACCCGAGGGGAACTCACTGGCAACCAAGCTGTCAGCCATACCCCGTGTGCCTCCACGCCAAAATAAGAGAGTCCTTCTCCCTCTTAGAAGAAAGGATGTGAGCCTGGGAGTTACTTTCAGCAGCAGTGCCAACCAAAATACTCCCGAGGTAATTTATAAAAATACCTCCTCAGTGTGTGTAACAGGAGCAGGCTGTGCCTGAGCTGCTGTATGTCCCTCCTCTCTGCAATGGCCACCTGGGATGCAAGCCAGCATGTCCTTCCTGAGCTCCAGGGGTGGCATTTGCAGCCTGCCACCAAGATGCTGGGGACATCTCCCATCTGAGGCAGCTCCCTCCTGTGCCTTGTTCAACGGGACCGGCAGGACACATCCCCACCCCTCTCCTGCACTGCCAGACACTCCGTGTGGGCAGGTGGTGCAGGTGAAAGAAATTCAAGGGGATGGGAGAAAACAGTAACTCAGAACTGACAGAAAGGCCATTGCTTGAAGCTGTGTGAGATTCCCACCCCCCAAGGAGAGCAGAAAACGGGAAGCACAGGCTGGGTTTCCAGAAATTCACATCCACAAAAACACAACACAAAGTGACTCAGAGGAGCGTGTTTTCATACACATGCACAGTGTGCATTACCCTGCTGCCAATAATGGGAGTGAAGGCACAAACACCAGGTCCATATTCCATACACAGTGTGGAACTGTGCAACCCTCCCCAGCACAGCCCTGGCCATCAGCAGCCACGTGTCACTCCTGACACTGAAGGAGCAGGTGCCCCCTTGAAGCTGCATTAGGTTGATCTCCATGTTTTATGTCAGCAATCATCCTCATTTCATATTTTCATACTGTATTTTATTCACTTGTTCTCTGGTTTTTGTTCACATAATTATATTTTGCTTTTCTTTTTTTTCCCCACTGACTCTTAACCCCCTCCAAGTAAACAATGTGGCCAAGCACTGTCTGTATCAGTAACTAGATTTTAAAGGGGTGCTACACCTCCCTCTTTCTACAGACCCAGAAGTCAGTTGAGAACGCCAAAGCCTTTCTTTGTACAGACCCACTGATAACTTTTTGTCATGTATAAAAATCACTCGCTGTGGCACAGATCTCTAAGCCCAGAGATGCTCCAGGCACCTACACCTGTGCATGGGCCACGTAGAGGGGATTGTAAAATTAAAATGTTCCATTTCTCATGATAATCATGGCAAGCACTGCCTCACATGGCCCTTACAGCAGCTTTCAAAAGGCAAATCCTTCCTCAATGAATGTTTCTCCTAAGTCCACAGAAGCAGGAAGCAGCCAGTGAAGTTTGCCACAGGTCCCTAACATTTATGTGCGCTGTTGTTCTTTCTCCCAGCATTTGTTGTTAGTTTTGGAGAGCAGAAACCGTGGGCTGTTTTTATTTTGGCTGAATCTGTTTAGTATTTGCACAAACAGAGTTTCTGGGAATAATGGCAGAAGAAGGTGGGTAAAACAATTAGCCTAAAAACAGGGCGACCCTCAAGCCTTTCCAACAATGGACTGAAGGTCTGGGAAGAGAGGGATGTTTCCAGAAGCCTGTCATTTTGGCTTTTGTTCCTTCCTCCTGCCCAGTGAATTATCTGTAATACCTGTTCTCACACAGCCACGTCCAGTGTCTGTGTTACATCAGCACATCTTTCTCGGTGAGGAGGATACAGAGGGCAGAGATAAAAAGGCAGTTTTGGACCCATTCGTTATAACTGTGTTTTCTAAGACAATACATGAAACCTGTCACTGTCTCTCCTGTAATTTCCCTCCCCCTTTGCTGTTTTGTTTTGTGGTTTTGGTTTTTTTTTTTTTTGGTTGCCTATCATGACCAAGAGGCTGGATCATCATGCACTGAGGAAATATTAATTCCTTTGCTGTTGCATCTAAAAGCTAAGATGACGAATTTCTGTGCCATGCTACATTATACGGGGATAAAGGAACAAAAGGGTGAAGGACAGTGGCTGCATGGTGTCTTAATCAGATGCAGATCAGCCTAAGAGCATCAGACCATCAAATCCCTGCTCTGCAGCAATCGTGCACCTTTAGTCAGGCTCTGAATGGGCTGAGATAGATTCGGGGCTTTATTGAAAGATCATACAGGATGACTGCAAAATCCCATTACTTGTTGATTAAGTATTGATTGCCTCGGTATTAACAAGCCAGCTAATATGAAGTGACCTCTGAGGCCACTGGTTGGAGGAAAAAAAAAGACAATTTACTAAAACAGGCAGGCAGATGAATAAGAGGGCTAGATCTGCTCTTGGCTTTTAGCTTCGGTTAAAATGTCACACTCGATAGTGCAGATCAATGCCCACTTTATTTCCTTGCAGCCGTCTTATTACCATCATGAGGCTGCCTCCTTTGATGCTTTTTAATGACCCTCTGAACCGCGTGCTCTGCTTACCCACTGCCTTTGACTAAAAGGAAAGGAAAAGCTTTTTTTTTTTCCCCTTGCTGGTGATGGAGTGGCTGAGAACATGACATTGTGCCAGTATAAGTGGAGCAATGAGGTTTCTCAGGTCACCGGTGCTGCGACTCTGCTCTTTCACTCGGGTTTCTAGCTTTTCTTTCTTTCTTTTCTAGATTTCAAAAAGTCTTGCTCCTTTTCATAACTTCAAAACTGGTGAGATATTAAGAGACCACCTACTGACAACTTCTGTCCAACGCTCTTATTTGTGTTTTTAAGTGTAATAAGTTTAGCAGCTCTTGTTACATTAATTCTCCTGAAAAGCACCTCACCCAATTATTTTGAGCCTAACTTTTTTTCTTCTTGTTGCCACTTGCAAATCGAAGAATTACTTTTGATGGTGAATAAAGAGCACTGAGGGGATACGGTTTGAGTCTCCTGAATCAAAATTGCACCATATTAAGAATCCTGAAAGCTCAGAGACTTTCCCCTTCAGCACATGCACAGTCTTTTAATCTATGTATAGAGTAAAACATAAACTACACATTAAAGAGAAGACAACAATTCTTATACTCAAAATGCCGCAATTCTGCCATGTATTTACATAATCATATTTTGTTCTTAGATTAGCCTGCCAATAATGCAGTGTTTTGAAGAAGGAGACAAATGCTATACAGAACAGAGACAATTCAGTACCTATCGGGAAAAGACATAAAGGGCATTTGAAACTCCTGGATAAATTAAGGGCACGGGGAAGAGAAGGTGAGTTAGGGAAACAGCCATTCCAACAGCAAAGATCTTCTGCTGGTGAAAGCCTGCAAAGCTAATGAGCCCAAGTGGAATGGATGTTAATGTAGAAACCTTGTGCACACGTTTGTAGGCTGGAGACTTGGGGAGAGGTGGGGGGGAAGTAGACACATGAAGTGGAAGGCAAAAAAAAAAGCATGATTGGAAATATCCTTAGGATAGGCCTTAGCTTTAAACAAACAGCAACAGCAGGGGCAACTTCTGCCTTGGAAGGAGCCAGTGGGAAGCACTGGGGCAGTGCCACTGCCCGGTGACACTGGCCTGATCCAAAATCACTGAAAGGCTTCCCCCCCACACTTTCAGCAGACTGTGGTACTTGGAACGTAAATAGAAAATCTCTCATTTGTTCAGCAGTGACAAAGTGACACAGTTCACGTGCCTCGTTGCTTTAATTTCTCTCTCCTCCCCACCACTCTTCCTTTTCTGTGGTTTTGTGGTAAACACACACACAAGAAAATAATAAGCACCATCAGGAGACACTTGGGGGAGCCTGCAGAAGTTTTGGTGGTAAGGACAGCCACGCTCACCCTCAACTGCTGAATCAGCCACAAATGCAGGATCTGGCTTCTTATTGCCTCCTTCCCCTCCTCCCCTCCTCAATGTGACGCTCTTAAAAACCAGAATCACGGGGGTAATCTTTGGAGTGTGAGACCTTGATGGAATGACTTAGATTATTGCTGTATTACTATTATTTATATAGTGCCATAAATGTGCATGATGCTTAGCAGAAGAAAAGACACCCCTCCTGCACCAAGCCACGGCTAATGCAGATGGAGAATTTCAAACACACGCACAGAGGCATCCCCACCCCTCTCCTGGCTCGTCTGCAAAGGGCTCCAGAGCTTTGGGAGCTCGCTCCTTTTTTTGCAAATTACTCCACAAAAGTTCCTCTTTAAACTGTAAGCCCAGCTTGAAGGCTGTTGGCCAAATGGAGGCGTGTAGGGGTTCAGATCTGGAGCGCAGCCTAACAGGCTTGTCCATAAACGTGTGGTTCTCCAGCATCCTGCCTGCTGCAGCTCTAATTATAAATTACCCCTGTAGACACACTGGGGTTCAAGTGAATTAAGCAAAAAATTCAGACTGGCTGATAGGAAAACAAGTTTTTGCACAGCATTCCCAATAAGAAATTATACACTTGTTATGCATTACAGTCTGTGCTCAAAATGCTATTTCAGCATTCTGGGTATTAAAAAAGGAAGCTTATGTGGTCTTGTGGTGAAAGACTGTGAAGGATTATTTAAAGTAAACTGTAGGGAAATATAAAACAAACCCAGTTAATTTATCACAACAGTGAAGATGCATAAATAAGATGTTTATGAACAACAAGGACAGTTTACCTATTATTCCGAGGAATTCATGTTTTCAGGAGCAAAATTATTTCCTTTAAAGAAAAACGGTACCAGTTTTTCTCAGCTCAACAACAGGAAAGTTTTTATGGAAAACTGCCTGAAAATCTCAGCTCAATGTACTTTTCACTGTTTCTAATTATAATCAAGATCTCTTAGGTCCAGTGACAGCACTGCACATCTTCTGAAAATTAGATCAAAGACAGAACCTGGCGCCCACTGAGCTTTGGGAAGGTGCAGCCCATGGGAGGAAACACATCAGGACAAGAACCTCAGCCACAGGAATCAGCCAACACTCACTGCCTTTAACACAGCCAGTGCAGCTCAGCACAGATGAAGTCCTGGATAATTACACCTAATCTGTAGAGATCTTTAATACAAACTGAACAAGCGATGAACTCATATAACCCACGTTCCAGGCTAAACTTCCTCGATGGCAGTGCCACAAATGATGTCAAACCCCGCAACCCAGGGCCTCAGTACCAGCTTGGTAATACATCACTTTCATGATTCAGCCAATTCCCAGCAGTGGAAATCCTAAGAGCCCTCAGAGAAGTTTGAGCCAACACACAGCTGTGGACACCGACCACTGAACGAGATGAACTTTAAGGTCCCTTCCGACCCAAACCATTCTATGATTCCATGACACTCCAGAACAAATAAAAAAAGCAGGAGATGAGAAGCAAGAAGTCTGTCTTTAAAGCTTTCTGGCTCCAAGTTAGAAGGGCATCAAGATGAAGTGGGGCACCTGAACTGCTCCCAAGTCGCTGTCTCAGGCCACGTTCACACTCACACAAATACTGCGTTGGTTTACCATTTCTTTGCAATTAAACCTGCTTTCTTAACCACACAGCCTGGGGAACGGCTGGAGTGAAACCAAAGAGGGCATGAGAAATGCCCCCACACACCAAACTGCTTGTGAGACAGCCCAAATCCACCCTGCACCAGCTCAGTTCCTTCTGAGAGGAAGGTTGTGCTTTCATGCACGTCCTGTGCTCCACGGAGCGAGGACATCACCTTTGGACAACTACATGGGTTTATAATTCAGGTGGGCCCTTGCCCATTGGGGTGTCAAACATCCTCAAGCACACCAGCTGGCCAGCCAGATAGGCAGATACAATAGATGGATAGATAGAATAGACGGATCATATTTCAGTAAAATGGCCGCTTCCTCAGGAATGCCAATTGTAATTTAAAAAATGGTGACAAGTGCTTCTTAGCCTGTGAACTCTCCTATTGCTGGGCTGAGCGAAATGGGGGCAGCTTTCCTTTAAATTTTTGCCAGTAATGATATGGTACACAAAGTGACAGACTACAGGGTTTGGGTGGAATGCTAACATTGTTCTTTTTTTCCCTTTTAAAGGTCATGTGCAAGAAAACCTCTCTAGTTAAATCCATCCATTTAAAATCACCATTAGGTCACAGAAAGCAGCCTCAACACGCTAAGAGTCTTCAGTTGAAAATACACGCCCGGGTCTGGCTGCTCTAGAGCTGCTGCACGAAGGGATGCTTCGGGAGGTGTGTTCCAATGCTCTGCTACAAAACCTGTGCTCTGCCTCTCATACCTATTTTCACCCTTTCAGATGTGACGAGGTTTCGGTGCATTATCCTGTTTTTTAATAAGAAAGGAAACGAGCGGGTGTTGACGTGTGGCACGAAACTGCAACAATTCCAACCGCATTTGTCTAATGGGGATGATAACAGGTTTCAGCAAGGTATACACTGGGGTGTGATGGAAATAGGACTGAAATCCCCTCCTGAATTGGGATCCTATGAAGTATAAATTTAACTTTCACTTTCATTCGTTCCAGCACGCCGTTGAAAAGCAACAGCATTCAGAGATCACTGAGCAGACGCTAATGTGGTTCAGACAGACAATATTAATAATCTTGATATTACTTAATAACACGTGTTTTCCCTTCAAAGACTCGCTGCAGAGCAAAAAGCACACAGAAATACTGATGTGGATTTCACTTGCGATGCAGATGGCACAGCCACCCTAGGCACAGGGAGGAGGGAGCTCTCCCAGGAAAGAGTCAGCTGGATGAGTCCCACAGTGCTGGATACCTGGCTGTTGTACCTGAGTCAAACACAAAGCACAGGCACTGTTGTTAATTAAGAATTAAATTGTTTTTTACTTCTCTGGGCAGAACATTTTAACAACAGGAGCAGTTTCACAGCAAAAAATGCATGAAAACAATTTTTTCCAAGGAAGTTGCAAGTGTTGTGCCATCACTGGAAAACATCACATCCGATAAAGCCCCTGTGTTCTCAGTCTTCAACATCAGTACGACACGCAAGAGCTCTTCTTGAAAGAAGAGGCTGGTGGACACCAGATCCTCTAATCTAAGGAGTTTAAAAAAAAAAAAACCTAAAGCCTTCATTGGATCCTTGGGAACAGAAATTCCATGCTGAGGCGACTGCTTTGCATTTTCAAATGAAAGAATATTAAATACTGTGGTGTAGCATTGCCGGGATGGCTGGTACTGATTTTACTTATGTTGAGCAGTGATTTACTGTGGAAGTAGCCACATTTTTTTCCAAGAGGTCTGCTGATGTGTGGATGTCTCATGCTGTCCCAGAATAAGAAGCACATTTTCTAGAACTTCATAAGGATCAAAATTGGTAACACTTTATACTCGGGAGGTTTTTAATTAAGTGCCACATTATTGCTACTTGCATTGCATGGACCAAACTTTCAGATGAGCTCACAGACATATTTTCAAGTGCCCAGTATTCTCTAGAGTTGAAAAAGAGCTCAGCTCCTACCTCAGCATCTAAAAGAAGTGTGTTTCAGCAGTGCTCAGAGATGAGCTCTCTTAATAAACCTGTCCTATACATCTGAAATAACAGCAAACACACACATCACTCTACAGATTCTAAACATCTTCTAACACAGCCTCCTGAAAACTGTTGTATTGGGATGACTGCACTTTTCGCCATTAAAATATCTGAAAAGCTCAACTGTTTCCTTGGACTTGCAGGCTTGAAAAAAAAACAATCCCATGGAAAAAGAAAAAAGCTCCTCAGCTTCAATTGGTGATTATTAAAACTTTCAAAGAAGCAGATCCTACAGAAAACAATTAACAACATCTGAAGATTCCTCTGCCTGCCCAGATATCTTAATCCGGATGGTTAATTGTAAATTAAATTTATCACATACATGCAAAAAATATACATGTAGCCACCCAACAATTTGAGATAATGCCAACATGAAGGGAAAGACTTCTGTGTGAAAAGTAAAAGGATTAGCTTCAAATGATTATCCCTGGAATCTGACAAACTGTACACACACCTTACTTTAGCTCAAATTTGCCTTGCCAATCAGGCTGTTAAATTACATAACAATTTGACGCTTCTTAACAAAAGAAGCATCCCAGGCATTAGCTTCTATTGTGGCAGCCACAGAAATTGATGTCTATTTCCTGCCTACAATCTTTTTTATTTTTTTCCCCCCTAATTTTACTTTTTTTTTCTTTTTTTTTTTCCTAGAAGATATATTATTTGGTTGGTTTTTTCCTTTTTATTTTTTTTTTTGTTTCTTTGTGAGACACTCCCTACTCCTCGTGTGGTGTTGGTCACTTTGCTGTGACTGCATAGGACAAGAAATAACTAATTCATGCGCTGCGTTCACTTTGTTGTTACTTTGTGTAGGAGGTGACACAGAACCAGTAAAGCCAAGGCAGAATCAGGAAATACATATGCTCCCTTTCTGCCTCACACACACACACTCACAAATACGTGGCACTCGTGAAGTGGCAGTGACGCACCACGAGCACCTCGTATGTTTTCTCTCATACCAATTATTAAACACGAGCCGCGGAGGAGTTTGCCGAGCAGAGCGGAGGGGAATGGTTTTCTCCTGCCTTCCAGGTCCTCTGGGGGCAGAGCACGGGCCAGGCTGGAGCACTGCCTCGTTTGCTTCCCGTGGATCACAGAAGTGACTATTCTATCACTCAAACCCCACAATAATTTGGGGGGTTGTGGCTATCGGGTTATGTGTTCAAAACGATTGAAGGCCACGCTTCAACTCTATCAGCAACACATGCAAATTTCCCTTGATGGTTTTTTAGCAATTATGAATATTTCTACTTTTTTTTCCTCTGTCTGCTATGAGACACAGTGAATACCCTGCATAACATGTAGAGCTGGAGAAGCCTCGCTGCTGCATGTTTGGAGGTTGCTGGTAATTGATTTGACTGACCACATGTGAGGGGCAGGGTAAGCCCGAGTGTAGACGTGCTGCTCATTTACAGGATGACACTGCATCCGCAGGCAGGGAATTTGGTTAATTGCACAGATCAGGATGTCAGAACTCCCTCATGGCAGGCTACTTAAAGTGGAAAACATTTCTTACTGGGTTCTGCTTCTGCTTCTCACGTGATCAGATCGACCCCAACTTCCACCAAACTATCTACACACCTTGGTTTTCACTTGCCTAGACTATTCTTATTGTGTGTGTGTGGCCCTGATTCTTCTCTGTTCTTCACATTAGGCAACTTCCACGGAGAAAACAATTTTCCACTTTGACCTCTGCCAGCCTCCCCCCTCACAAACCCACTGCCGGTCAGAGATCTGGCCCCAAATGTCACATTTGTGTGGTGAAGGGCTGCCCCCTTGAGTATGTTCTCCAGTGCACCCAGCCTAACACCAGCATTACCACGATGGGTCTGCAGACACCTGAGAGAAGAAAACACCCAAGCCAGAGGCTCCCTCCCTCTGACCTCCAGCAGAAAGAGTGGATCTTGTTGCCTGGTCAAAGCCCTGGAGGTGCTGTGCACCAGCTGCACAGGGAATGTGCTGCGGGGCTCAGGCCCCAGCAGGGGAGGACAAGTGGCACATAGGAATAGGAAATAACAGGAGTGCTGCTTTTTACAGATCATCATTCTGTACTGAGCGTGTCTCTGACTAAGGCCAAATCTCCTAAAGCTGGCTGGTATGCTCACTGGTCAAAATTCCCAGGATTGAAGCCATTTAATTGAAGTGCATGTTGCTGTGCAGCAGCACAAGAGGACCACACCTCAACCCAATTCACTCCACATGCACTCTTCCAAGTAAAGTGCTTGCCAGGAAAAACATTCTCATCCTATGACATTACATGAGACAGCAAAGCCAGTGACTGCATTACACTGTTCAACCAAACTTCACTCCCTAATTGTGCACAAAACCACAGAAAACCCTTGTCCTGTTACCCTTGAAGCTGGTAGGATTGTTCAGCTCTTTCTGAGGGACACCTGGCGGGCACTGCACGGCAGGAGCCTTACAGGATTGGCTCTGAAATGTTGCCATTAGCAAAATGGTTCTGGTACCACCACAGCAGGCAATGGGATCCTCACCGTTTCTGAGTGATACAAACAGTGCATTAAAGACCAAGTGAAGCCACCAAATCCAATCAACCCTGCCTTCCATACACCTAGAGACTCCAATGCCCAGGAGAACGATGTTGAAGGGGAAAATGTTAAATTATGACCCACCTTCAGGCTCCGAGAGGGGTTCAGATTTATGAGGAGGAAGGGGGGGTGTATGGATGGAGGACTCGAATTTCTGCTGCTTTACAAGAAGCAGGCCCATCTCCTTAGACACTGTTTAGTTTAGTCATCAGTCTAAATGCATAATCTCAGGGAAATGGATCTCATCTTTTGCCTGTTGGAGCTATTTCTTCCAGAGTGAGGTTCAGCTGGACTCAACTGTGTCAGTCGGGGAACAGCCTGGTTACTGTGAGGCAGTTCAAGTCCTCAGCCTCCCGCCAGGTCCCCCATCCACTTGTCCAACTCCATACTGGCACAAGACAGCAAGGGTTAGAGGAGACTGTTTGGGAGAAGAGAAGATAAATAGCCTAAAAAGGAGATGAGATTTTCCATTTGCCCTGAGGTGGAAGGAGGGCAGGGGAGGGGTGAAATAAGAGGAAAAAGACAGGTAGAGCTGGAGGAGAAAAATGAGATTCTGTCTGGTGTTTCATTAAACAAAACAAAAAAAAAACGCAATTGGTTTGGAAAAAAAAAGAACAATTTAATTTTGTAGGCAAAAGGCTCCTGGCTTTACTTCCTAGTGGAACAATTTGGTTTTATGAGAGGAGACTTTCCAAGCCAACCGTGACTGTACATGTGGCACAGCTTGATACCTGCTCTCTGTATCCTGATGGCTCAGCTACTGAATTTGTCACATTCCTGTGCTACTCTGAGTTTTTCAAGAACTGCTGTAGTGCTTCCTGCTCTTAGGAGTTATTTACAGCGAATTTATGAGTCTGCAGAACTATCTGCCAAAAAGTAACAGGGGGGAAAAAAAAATCAAGTAAGCTATTAACTGCAAATTATTTGTCAAGCTCCTCTTGCCAACTCTTCCAGACACAGACCAACATTTCACCACACCAAAATATCCAATGTGCTGTCCACAAGCTCCCTTTCAGATGCCTTTGACTGCAAGTGCTACAAGACCAACCTGAGCTGCAGGAGCACGGAAAAAAGACCACGGTAAAATGGTCCAGCAGCAGCTGCACCCAGGACCAACATTCACCACTAACATCCCAGCAAAACAACCTGCTCAGCACCTCCAGATCCCACCAGCCACCTCTTGGAAAGCCTGTACTTTATAGCTAGAAGAAAAGACCAGAGTTGAGAGCACCTCCCTGATGTCCTCTAAATATTTGTGTCATCCCTCCCCAGGTCTTTTCCTAGGTTCATCCTTCCACAGGCCCTGTTCCCGATGTTGGCTTCTCAGGCTCCAGCTCAAAATGGTTCTGGACACAGCCATCATAAATGAGCCTTCTGATGCCCCTCCAAGCCTTCCTGGGTTTCCAAGCAGAGGGCTGAATCCAAGCTCCACGCTCTGCTCTGCTGCCACTGGGATTCGTGGTAAGAAAATGAGAACTTGGCCACAAACTTGCTGCACGGCTGCTTTGATGAGGATCAGCAAATAACTCAGCTGGGTTCAGCTCTGCCTTCTCTCCCCTCAGTGCTGTGCAGCTCGGGCCCTCACTCCAGGGCACAGGGAGCCACGTTCATCTGCAGCACTTTACACCCCATCTATCTGCTGGCTCAGGACAAGGGCCTCCAGGAGAGTTTTGGGTGAGAAAAGGCCTGGCCAGGGGCTCAGGGGTGTCTGACAGCACTGCAGCAATATGTAGATTGTGTATTTGTGCTCGTACCATATCAAAACACTATGGACAATACATTTTGCTTGCCTTCCTGCGTGATGAACAGCCACACCAGAAAGGACTTCTGCTGGGATGAGCCAATGAAATCCCCTTTTTTATTATTATTTTATGTTTCCACTGTCCATGCGATTGGAATAAACTGTAAATTAGGTGTTACAGCACCATAGTTTGGGTAGATGTGATGCTTTAGAAATGTAGCTTTAGTTTGTTATAACATAATAGCAGCTTTGCTTTGTTGTGACAGTGGCAATAAATAAAGTTACTACAATGTATAATGCTGTAACCAACCAAAACTAGTCTAACAAACAACAAATCAAGGGGAGCAATACCCACCCAGCACTTTATGTACAGAAATATTGATGAGCTGTGCTTAAACTTCCCAGGTTAGAAAGTAGCCATTTTTCAAGAGATCAGATGATGGTGATCTGCTCCCTCTGCTCCCTGAGGTGAATGCCAAAACAGAGTTCTTGCCATTTTCATGCACTGATAATAATTGCAAAGTAGAGAGGAGATTTTTTTTTTTTTTCCCTTCCTCTAAGTAAAGATTTCTGGCAGTTCCAACAGCCTCGTTACTATTGCACGTTAGTCACAGTTTATTCACATCAGAAGACCAGTGGAAGGTTGAGACAGGCAGGGGACTAAAGATGGATCTCTTCTAGAGTTATAAAAGGATTTCCATTTGTTAACAGCTCTGCCTATGAAGTATGCAATGACATTTTCCTACTGTGCTATTTCCATGCCTCCTGAGATGCCAGGTTATAATGCAAAACATCTGAATCATTAAATTTATACAGTTATTTAATAACCCATGTAAAATACATGGCAATGTTGCTTCTTTTAAAACATATGCACCTCATAAGAAAACAATTTCCTGCAGTCTGTGGTGCAGTCGAATTTCAGTAGTTTCTGTTGGGCAAAACGGGTTCAAACCTCCCATCTTCTGTGCATGCAGGAGCCATCGACACCCAACACCACCAAGCTACTGCTGACAGGCCCTTTTGGAGAACATCTACTCCCCTTCAGAGGTGATTAGTCCAAAGTAGAATATATACTACACATAAACACACAGCGATAGAAATATATAGCCAAAACGATCACAGCTAGCAACAGTGCAGAGGTGGGGCACAAGCAAAACATCAAACATACTCTTCACCTCAACTGTCTGTGATTTTTCACCAGCTGGCACAAGATGGGTTCTCAAGAACCTCCAAAGACTCACTCGGGGTCTAAAACAGGATTTAACTTTCTGGGAATTGCCTAAATTCTGACTGTTTTCCATAGGTCCTTTCTACCTCCAACACTTGGAGACAAGTCCTCTCTGTTGAAGAACAGTTGCTTCTTTACTAACAATTTTCGCAAGACCCCATGACAGACAACTGCTAATATGGAACATAATGAGAGGGAAATATTGCTGGCACAGGCAGGATTCAGCAGGGAGAGGGTCAATTCTGTTTATAGACTCGCTGAAGTTTTTTGGTTGGTTAAAAAGCTGACAGACTGCATTAGAGCTAACATTCCCATATTGATTACACCATTTCTAAGCCTGCCCTCACTGTGACAGGAGAGACATAATTAGTTTTTTTCCTTGTTAAATATTTGTAAATCATTTGTACTTTTACGGGTTGCATAACCTGGCTGAGAGCTTCCTAAAATCTCCTGGCCTGGTTTCTGCCATCCAGATTTAAATGATGATGCAAGTTGAATGAACCCCAAAAGAAGGGTTATTTCATTCCAGATAACTTTGCAGGAGTGAGTTCTTCGGGACTTGCTTATTCTGGCAGGGTCAGAAACACCACGTTACTTGAGCAGGCCTCTCCCTTCTCTAAAGCAGGGGGTGCTGAAGCACGTCAAGACACGGTGAGAAAACATCAGCTCCCAAACTGCAAAAAGGATGTTTAGCAGAGCTTTTCCTGACCGACAATTTCTGCTACACCCAGGATAACTCCCCTCTCCCAAGTATCAATGGGGAAACAAACGTTCTAGTCCACAAAGATGTTGTTGTTATTCCACGCTTTCTTTTGCATTTGTTCTTCCTTTTACACATTTTTGTTTCTCATGCCTCTTCCCCCCCCCCCACATAAGACCACATAAACAAGCTTGTACCATTGAGAGCCGTTTCCTGATGGATCTGAAGCAGATATAAGAACCTGTGGAATTCTTCAGTGGCCAGTATCCAAAATTCATTCTGGATCAGCTTTCTACTTGGCAACTATTTCTGTGATTGGCAACACCAGTGTCTTAAATCTAATCTTGAATTTGGGGTTCAAAATCCCATCTTAGGTTCAAAAACAAAATCCCAAATGCAAATAGGCAGTGGCTCCTGCCTTGGGGGGGAAAAAGAAATCAAAGCAAAAATCTCACATCCAAACGCCCTCAAAGCTTCAGAGTAACAGACTAAAACAACAAAAATAATAGACCAGACTGCTGCTAAACTCCAAGCACCACTTGCTCAAACAATCTCTAGAACTGGGCTTTCCAGACAACGTCTCAGCCCTGCTTCACAGGGGATGATATTTAGGTATTTGTTTCCATCAGAAAACAAAGGATACATACATGGGTTTCACAATTAGAAAGATAATCACGTTGCCAATGATATAGATTTGTGCATGGTTTTCCTGAGGCATTGACAAGATGTTCAGTGCAGGAAGTGATTGAAGAATCAAAAGAATGTTTTCCTATTTCCACCATTTATTTTACATGAGATGTTGGAGCCTGTTCAATAAGTGTAATAAGCATAAGCTGTGGCACTTACAATACTACCCACTAGATTAATATAGAGCCATATTTATTTTAAATGCCACTTAGAAATAAATGGTTGGATCTCTTTCAAACTCAATGTATTTAGACTGAATCAATCCAAACCTTGAAATCAAATTCAGAGACTGAAATCGATATTCTCCCCGCTGATTTTGTATGCAGACACCACCACCCCCCTCAGAAAGCACTTTAGAAGAACAAGAAAGTAAAGCTTTCTCTCTGGGATGTCCAGTCCCTTCTTGAAGGGATTTTCTTTTCCTTCCTCTTTCCCTTTTGAAACCACTTCTCCAGACTTCTGGAAGCGACAAATCCCTCCGACAGTATTTCTCAGGTTTATTCTCTTTAGGTGATTTGACATCTGTACTGTTCAGTACTGACTAATTTCTAAGTCCTGAGAGACAATTCCTTAGCAGTTGCAATCTATCAAAACCCTAATAAATTCTGATGGAATTCTTGGGGACTGGTTTTTCTGCCCTCTCCGTGGAGGGACTGCACAACACACCCTATGTACTTAAACCACATTAAGAGACTAAACATATTTAATCAATATTGCTCAAAAGAAGAGCCACATACTGAACACCACCAAAACTATCCTCCACGCCATCACCAAAAACATCCTACAAGCAGAGCTGAGGGGAGGTTGATTCCACGTGCCAAGGGACAACCCAAAAGGATGGAGAAGTGAGTGTGAACAAGGAGTCAGGAACAAGTCCAAGTGAACAATGATCCACAGACACAGAGGGGCTCACTGAGGAATAAGGTGATGGAGCCAGAGAAGGCTTCCTTGAGTGCTCCAGGAGAAGTATTGGTTCAGGTACGTTGTCACATTCAAAATAACTGGGATATCTTTAGATATTTTGGAAGCAAAGTGGAAAAACTCAGCACTGTACCAGCTGCTTCTTGGTTCAAAAACAACGATCAGGTTTTATTTAGATCCTCAACCTACTTAAGCTGGTTCTTGGGGGAGTTGCTGTGGGGACTCGAGCTCCATGATTTGGGGAAACTTATGGGGAAAGAAGGAATAAAAAGGTAGTTCATAGAAGCCAGATGGGGAGGCCAAGAATCTGGCAAATATCCCTTTCCCACATTTCTTCTAAAACTCAAAATAAATCTGAATCTCTCTGACATTTGAAAAAAAGTCTGGCTATTTCTTCCCACATTATGTTTTCTCCTTGCTCGCTCTTGCACAAGGTCTTACGGGAAGCCGAGTCTGGTGCCAAAGCAATGCAAGGAAGCAAGCTGTGCTGATAATCTGGGAACAGCCCCCTTTTCCCGGGAGATATCCAGCCCCATTCCACGTACACAAGCAATGCACAGGGCAGGGCTCACCGGTGCGCTCTGGCTATCCTGGCCACACAAGGCACCCTGCTTGGCTGAGCCAGCACAGCCGGATTTGTAGCTGGGTGCACCACCAGAGCGGGCAAAGCTGCCAGAGTAAACCAGGGAGCCTGGATCCCACAGTTTGGAGGGGCTGGGCAGTTCGGGAACTTATCAGCACTTCCCCAAATCAGCCCTCCAAATGTGCAGAGATTCGCTTACCACTGCACAACAACGTGCCTGTGGAAGGGATCTGTTGTAGGACACAGCACTGTATCCAGCCTCAGGAGCCACAGGAATTTTGATGTCCTGGTAGTTTCACTGTACCGAAGCACCTCGCTTTAAAAAAAAGTCACTGTTCAAAGTGCCAGTGTATTTTGGACTGTGTTAAGTGTGACAAAATAAACATAAGTAGTAACTTCTGGTACTTAATAGACAGATTTTTCTTGTGTCTGGGAGAACAAACAAAATTCAGGGCATTTCACTACCAAGTGAATATCTAATGAGCAGGTAGTAAAAATGCCTGCCTTACTGACTGTCAAGGGATATCAAATTTGCTCACTTCTGACTGAGTAATTACCCACCAAAAATGTAGATCAAGTGGTCATCACCCAAATTAGTACCTGCCAAAGATTACTTTTGGAACAGCTGTCAGCTAAGAAACAGGAAATCAGTTGCAAAATATTAATAAAACTTGAAAATAACAGCTTTAAGGTAGGAACCACCACTCAGGCACAAAAAGGAGTGAGGGTAGGAACCAGAGCCCACATGGGGAACTGAGCACAGAGAGCGGGTTGATGGCCAGAGATTGTGACCAAGAGTGGAGCGATGGAGGCTGGAACGGCCTTGCCACATCGGACCCAGCACGTTCATCTCCAAAGCCCTGCTGTGCTTCCTGCTGAACCACCCTCACAGACCAGCAGGGGGGCAAACAGCCTAGAACTAAAGACCAGATCCTCCCTAGGACTTGGGAGAGGGGGATTCAACCTGCTGCTCTACCTGCCACGAGCCTTCTCCATGAGCAAAGTCTCTCCGTGCCTCAATTCCCCACCCGCAAACAGAATGCGCCTCTGTCTGACTGAAGAGCCGCGAGAGAATTAATTTCAATAACTGGAACAAACTGCAGCCCATTAAAGTTACAGTAAGTGCTACATAATGACAAAACCAAGCCCAGGCCATTAACACCGAGCGAGGAGAACAAAGCAGGGCCTGACCATTGTTTTCCACGTCCCAGGAAGGTTCAGGTATGAACCGGAGGCGATGCTGAGCGTAACAACAATCACCGTGTGAGGCACACTGCAGCACCAAACACTTTGCAATCAGCTGCAGGCAGCACCATGGGGATGTCAACTGTCTCTGGGGAAAAGTGGCGACCAACTGCCTGAAAGCAAACTCAAATAACAGTTCTGGGAGCAGGACTGGCTGGTTTTTTTGCTCCTGGAGCCTCGGTGCAAACCATCAGTCTTTCTGCAAGGGGCCTCTTGCTATATATCCACTTACCCTGGCTGGGCAGCAATGCTGTTTGAAAGCTTTGGTTTAAACTGGGGAAGGGGAGGGGGAAAAAAGACTCCTCTCAGTGAGCTGCATAAATCAGTCTCTCTCTCTTTTTCGTGGGAGATATGAATGAGGCTGAGTCGAACCTGCCAGCACCTGCATCTCTACCTCCTAATCAAGTCTCCTTCTCTGCACCACAGCTGACATGTCTGCAGCCTTAACAGACCTGTGAGAGCACCAGCGCTGGCTATCACTGGACATCCGAGGTCAGAGTCACGCATTTGTTCCCACAGCCTGTGGGAGGGCTCTCGGCAGAACACTTGGAAATAGCACCGCTTCGGAAATAAATCTGTATGTTAAACAAAGACAGCCAGAGACGGAAACAAAAGGGGAGAAATAAATTGTTGATTGCTAGCTTGCTAAAAGGCTCACCATGAAGTGCTTCAGCAGTCAGTATTAGGACTGGGGATGTTTAATATATTCATTAGCGTTCTGGAAAAGAGAGGGGAAGGTGACAAAATTTGCACAGGGCGCAAAAATATTTAGGTTACCCGTGATTACAAAAGATTAGAAAAAGCAGACAGATGCGCAGCATGAAGACAGATGAAATTCACTGTTCATAAATGCAAGGTAATGCATATTTGAATGAATAATTTTCAGAACTCATGCACAAGGCTTGGCTGTAAATTAACTAACCACTGGGGGAAAAGAGAGGGAGGAGAAAACATGTGCCACTTTGGACAACCCAACGGGAAAGAGAAAGAATCGGAGGCAGCAGTCAAAAAAAGTAAATGTGTTGTTTACTATATAAAGAACAGGATGGGAATTAATATTAAACCACCAGGTCACTGAATAACTGGATGGTGTAGCTAAAATGCTGTATCAAGCTACAGTCAACTCATCCAGAAAAACCACAAAGCTCAAGTAGGAAGGGGCAACAGAAATGATTTGTGGTAGAAGGAAAGACTGAGGATTGGGGCTGCTTCGTTTACTGAAGACAAATAAAAAGGGGACCCGAGAGAGTTAATGAAAAGTTAGAGAGGAGATCAACTGCCTGCTCCTCCTTTCCTCTCCTCCTACTGCAACAACACTGAAAAACAACAGCCCTAAAAACCAATAAGGGAAATATGATTTTACACAGTTCATAATTAACCTATGGAACTGATCGCCACGAGATATCCTTCTGGCTGAGGACTCCATATGATATAAAATAGCTTCATTTAGACGCTTATGTGAATAATGAGGGCATCCCAGCCAGGATTAAGATAAGTATCTCAGAAAGGCTGAAACCCCTAATGCTTTGTGACAGAAATGAACCACAGGCTGATGGAGGTTGGAGGGAAACATCCTCTTTGGGCTATAAAAAAAAGTCTTTTGTCTTCCCTTGAGCAATCTGGTCCTGAGCATTCCCAAAAGCTGGATTTGGGGCTGGATAGACTGACAATGCAGTTTCACCAGGCACTTCTAGAGCAACATTCCTCTGCACTGACCTGATGTTGGCACCTGTACTGCCTTCACTGAGGGCAGGATTTCAGACTTGGATTTGGGGAACAGGGCTGTTTGCCACGGAGGCAAGAGGGAGGAAAATTCTGGATATGACACTGAGAGACTTTGAGAAAATCAGTACCAACTGTAGGGTGCACTTCAGAGCAGGGAAAACACTGTTTGCTACTTTAAGCCACCAAACCTGTCCAGGTTTTCTAATTTGCTTACCAAGCTCGTTTTGTTCAGTCCATGACAACCTCCTGTTAACACGGGAGTATAAATAAAGCTCGATAACCAGCTAAGGTGTCAGAACACTGCCACTTTTCAAAGCACCTATCCCAACTGCTGTGAGAAAAAAGGGCGAGGAAAAGTTTAATAATGTTTGAAGAAAAAAAACACTGCTGCCTAAACCCCCTCTGAATGGAGCCTGATCTCATGGGTACATTTGCAAAACGGGATCTGGAGCTTCGCAGCAGCTTTCTGTGGGAATCACTTGGTTTAAAACATGGCCCGCCCAAGCACAAACAGGGTTTTTTCCCCCCTTGCAACTACCTGGTAAGGAAATGTCTGTAGCACAGACCTAAATCTGATGCAATGATTAATATGTAAACAGAATTTGACTGGCTCTTCTTTTGTGCTTCTCGCCAAGATACAATCTGGCACAACAGTTTTGTTTGATAGACAGCCCTGGCCTGTGCTTGTCAACTAGCCAATATAAAATAACATTATTACTGTATAATCTCGAATTAGGCTGTAAAATATTTCAATTGTGTGACACACATTCGAGCTCTCCCATGTTTACATAATTAGCACCGCGTATTTGTTAAATTAAGGTATCGCTATCACCTTTATTACCATATCCCTCCTCCTGCACTGCGGTGTCTGTGTCTTGTGTAACCTCACATGTCTTAACTTTTCAAAGGCAACAGAAAAAGGAGCCTGTGTCTCTGTGAGGATTCTCCTGCTTCTGTGCAATTCTAATAAAAGGTATCAGAATACCCACCCTTTCTCGCAGCGCTTCAAAAAAATAGCTGCTGAGGTGCAACTCAAGTAAGGAAAAGAAAGCACAAGAGGGAAATGGCCTCAAAGACCTGACTTCAGGTGTATTTAATCCTTCCACTACTGGTTTAAAAGTATTAAGTAGCCATAGGCTATCCCTGGGTAGAAAGACGGTTCAGTGACATCCCTTTTGTAAATATGTAGCTGCTCAGCCTCCTCCTAAACTCCACATTGAAGTCTGCTGCTTTTTCAGATTAATTCAGTTTGAATACTGCTGACTGTCTGTCACTACAGTCATATGTCACTGGTAGCAGCTCAGAAAGCCTAACCCCCTTCTCTAATGTCATTGCACACAATTCATTTTTAAATGCGGTGTAATAGTTTAGGAATACCAGTAAAACAGTGGGGGGAAAGGCATTTTCAATTTAAGGGGTGTGTAAGGCAGTTTATAACACTGTATTAGGAGAGTCAAGCATGTTTCCTTGAGAGGGGCACATATGGTACAGGTGAGGCCTGCAAAAATACAGTTCTAATAATTACCAAGATCGTTAATAAGAGTATGGCAGTCTCAAGCCAAGTGGCACGGTGCTACCAATAATGCTACTTAATTGGGCGATCTTTCTTAAAGAGCCAGGTACAAAAGTAACTAAATTTACCCCTAAATAACCACTGCCACAAAACCAGGCCGGGATGCCATTCATCCCACTGAGGTTTGGCTCAGGATAGGCAGACACCGGCCCTGAGCTGGGGGACAGAGGCAGGGAAGGTCACAAAGGTTTGGCTGCAGGGCTCTGACCAGGACCTGCTTCTACAGAGACACACTGGGCTCTCCATTTACACTCCTGAAACGTCTGAGACTTGTGCATAAAGCAAACACTGGACACTTTCTGGCCCCATCTCCCCTTCAGCTTCGTTCATGTCAAGGAGGTGGGAAAATAAATGGCAGAATTAGGCCCTGCAAGATGCCCTTCTCACAAAAAAGGCCGATTCCTTTCAAAACAAACACAAACGGCACAAGCAGTAACCCCACCAAAGAACTTCTAAAATGTGGACTGATCTTTCCCAAAACTTCAGCTTTTTGGCTTTCTGATTTAATTCCAAGTGCAATAATAAACACACTCCTCTGTTTACAGCTCCATAAATAGTGCCTTGTGTTTTCTGAAACAATGCAGCTCTGGGCTGTCTCTGCGATCGTTTATTTTATATCATCCTTAAGTTGCCATTTATTTACATTTCTGGAAACAGCTACCCCATGAAACAAATGGCCTGTTTTGTTAAGTCATGGTCAAGGATGTTTCCTTCAACTTATCACATCTAGAAATGCCACAGACAGAAATGCTTTCAGGCTATTTGCTAAGAAAACCAACATAAGCTCCTTATCAGAAAATATTACATTTCCCCGAAAGGTGAACTGTTCTGTCAGTTGTTCAGGCCATGTGAAATTCCTTCTTTGCTGTGACAGGTCACTGAACAGGAGCTGATGGCACACAGTGGCTGTCCAGGGCAGCAGGCAGAGCCTTCAGCCACCCACGGCTGCAGGGAGCGGCACGGACACGGGGAGCCTTTTCCCTCTGACACATCCAACCCGCGGGTCACATTCCGGGCTGAGGGCTCCTCTGCCTTGCTTGGGGTTGGTTCAGGACTTTCCCCCTCCCTTTCTCTTTTCTCCTTAGGATGCATCCACAGTCCAGGCAGATGTAGTGCTGTGTGTGCCAGCCCCTTCCGTTCACATCCCACGAGCAGCAGCCAGGAAAACTGGCTCCTTCTACACCTCCCGAGTCCTCATCTACTCAAACTCACAACAAGAAAGCCAGGAGAGGAGCTGTGTCTCACTATTTCTGGATTTTAGAGTGGTCTCTGACTCCTCATCCTACTAACCCCAAAATATTAGCAGACTGACAGCTGTGAGTTCAATGGACAACACAAGAGTTCAGGGGGTGCAGTTGTTTTCCTCAACCAAAGCAGCATTTCCAGGTAGAGTTCCCCAAGTTTTAAAGGCTGCTCCTGCTCCTGAGAGCTGAGCACCAGCGCCCCTGGGATCAACACTGTACACCCTTTGCTTTAAGCACATTTGCATTAAGCTCATGAACCGTCAAGGAAAGCTCTCCACAACGAAGGTGAAAGCTCCAGTTGGCAAAATACTCCAATTTGGTGGAGGTTTGGAAATGGCAGCAGAGGAAGGTGCCCTGCTAACAGACAAGGAGAAATCCAAAGGAACAACTGCAGAGACCCACTTTTTTTTTTTTCCCAGGGAAACTACTGTTTTTAATCTTTTCAATTCGATTTTTTTTTTCCTGTCTCTTCAAGTTCAAAACTCAATCTTTTTTTTTCAGGAGAGTATTTTCACTGTGTGATGATGAGGGGCAGTAGTAGATAAAGTTTGAAATAAAAGCTTTACTGGCTGCCATCCTTTGGTATGTCCGTGACTTCCCACTTTGCCCTTTCCCCACACTCTGGTTGGGATTTCATGCTGGGAGAAGCAGCCACACTGGGCATTGCTACATTTCCCTTCCCTCTGTGTTATCACCAGCTGATCTTACCTATTTATTAAATTTATAAACACACAGATGCCCCAGCCCCACCCCAAAAGGAGGGCCCATTAAAACACCCATCTTTTTCCTACAGCCTCCTCCCCACAGCCTGAGGAAAGGCAGTCCCGTGACAGGAACCGTCATGGATCTGCTGGAGGATACCAGTCTGACAACTTCCAATATCCCAGACAACTTAGATAGGTCCCTTGTTTTCCTTGCTGGGGTTCAGCAGTATCAGTGAGACCTTGGCTGGGTCACAGACAACAGGAGAGAGGCAATTTTTCACTTTTGTTAAAATTTCCCTTCTTTTATCATCCATCCCCATTTCAGGAGAGCAACAAACACCCTCTGTTAGCAGTATAAACGTCCACTACAAGATGGGAATTAAGGAGGCTCGTGCTCACAGCAGCACTGCTATTTGATGCCAAAAATAAGTCTGATGTTTCTATTCAGGAATAGGAAATAACACTCTGAACAGGCAAGTCACTCCCCAATGGACTTTCTTTGAATTTTCTCCAAAGGCTATTTCCTTTTCCTAAATGTGGGAAATACTTCCTGTCTGCGAAGCAGCACAACCCATATGCTGAGCAGAAAATTAATAAAACAAACAAGAAGAAAACAAACAAAAGGACCTTTGTTCTGGAAAGAAATGGCACCAGCTATGCTCAGGAAGCATAAAGATACCCAACGGATGAGAGAATAGACAAATCCTAAAGAGGTTTCATGTAAGATGATTAAAAGTGCTTCCTTTGCTGTATATTTGGCAACACATGGAATTGTGAGTCAGAGATATATCCCCTTCCTTCCAGGACTGCTGCTTGCAGTTCATGAATAAGTAAATGATTAAGAACACTTCAGATTTGGCATTATCAGACGTATTACCGGCTCGTGTTGTTTCAATCACACCCACGGCTCTGACCACTGGAGAGGCTCTCTGTGTCACCAAGCCTGGCTCAGCTCTGGTGGGGAGCACGAGGCATTCCAGAGTCGCCCAAACTCAGGGCTGCACCCGATCCACACGGATTTACAGCCCACCACCTTCAGTCGAGACATTCCTCGCTCAGTTCCAAGCTGGATCCATCTTTCCTCCCTAGCCCAGGGCTTGTTTGTGCTTGTCTGCAGCACCAGGGATGAGGATTTCAAAGAGAAATCTGTAAAGCCCGGGAAATTTCCAAAACAGCTCGCAAAAGTTACCACACATGGATGTATATCACGGAAGGAAAAAAATAGCTTTTTTACAACATCTATAAAACTGTGATTATAATAAATGTCTGCTTAATTAATACATCGGGACATAAAGCCATTTATTCTCCTCTCATTTGCTATCATTCTCCCTGTTCAGATTTAATAATGCAAAAAGGTTGCTCAGATGCCAAACGGTAAAAATAATAAAAATACATTCATCATCGATATGAAAAGCAGAAATGCCTGGCAGTGCTCCTGGCACGGAGAACACAGCCAAAATCTCCTAGCTGAAATCCAAATAACACTTCACCCCGAAATCTTCCAAACACACAAGGAAACATGTATGACACGGTATGATATGGTAGATAAGGCAGTGTGAGAAATGCACACAGGTGCCCAGAAGAACCATCATTACAATATGCACACTAATGGGGGGGGAAGGGGGCAGAGAGAGAAAAAGAGACAGAGAGAG
The DNA here is from genome assembly GCF_022539395.1 of Myiozetetes cayanensis. Lineage (NCBI taxonomy): Eukaryota > Metazoa > Chordata > Aves > Passeriformes > Tyrannidae > Myiozetetes > Myiozetetes cayanensis. Next base: position 2,393,377 of record NW_026087411.1, on the reverse strand, counting down.
AGAGAGAGGGGGAAAAATGCTTTCAAAATGGTTAAATTCATGAGGGCTACAGAGCCTCAAATTGAAATTATCTCACTCTGCACTGATAAATAAAGTGGCTCTGGTACCTAAATCATGACACTAACTATACGTTTCGATTTTTTTAAGTAGTGATTAGGTGGATACTCAGGGGAACCTACTAGCCTTCCCAGAGATAACAGACTCAACTTAATATCAACTTAAAAAGAGACTTGAATTCTAACCAATCTCATGTAATGAATTGAAATTCTATAGCTTTCAGAGAGGGGAAAAGGAAAAAAAAAAAAAAAAAGAAAAAGATAAAAAAGCGATGTGGCTCCATTCTCTAACTTGCTGTCAGGAAATATAATTTGTGCTCTCGGTGATTCACCTAGCTCATATGCAGCATGCAAATTTATTTCCCTAATAATCAGACCTGGAGATTGCCCAAGAGGATTAATAGCATCATTCCTTATGACCGCCAGGATATTATGCACCTCTGACATGGAAAAATTGTGTTAGTTCTACAGAGAAAACGCAAGGATATTTGTCCTGCTAGACAATATAATAGGCTGGTGCATCATCAGATTACAATGTCATTTCAAAAACCTTGAATACAAATAATGTACAGTGGGGGAAATGTTGGTACAACCTCCCTTAATTCAGTAGCCTTGAATTCGCATGTATTTTTTTTGCCCGTGGTTTTTTTTTTTTTTATTCCTCTCCCCATTATGGTCTGTAGAACAGTGCTAGGAAAAGGCAAAGGTATTTTATATTAAACCCATCTCTTGTTGTTTGTTCTGATGTTATTCTTTGAGAACGGCCTATATGGACACTGCAGGATGAAATAACAGAAAATCCACGGCTCCCAGTTTTTCAAAGAGCTTGAATACACCCCCAGCCCCGGTGTACCGGATTCCATGTGTGAATACAGAGCAATTTATTTGCACAATTGCTTAATTTTGATTCCCGAGCCAAAGCCCCGCGTTCTGCCGGCTCCGGTACTCGCCGAGGGAGAATTTTAATTTTTCAAATCTTTTTTTAAACGAGTTGGTCAGGAATTTTTTTTTTTTTTTTTTTTTTAAAAAAAAAGAGGAAGGAGGAGAGGGGGAGAAAAAAAAAAAAAAAAAGAAATGTTTCCTGCTGTACTTTAGACCAAAGAACCTGCCTCAGAGACAAGACAAAATTTCATTATTATGCGCATGGGAGCAATAAGATTAGCTCCTATTGCTGCCCCTAAGGTGGAGCAGCAGGAGGAACCAATGGGACGACGCTAATGTGTATGTTAATAGTATTCTCCTAGAAGAAGTTGGGATAATTAAACATGTACCATCTCTTTAAGACAGAACCGCACACATTTTCTTCGGATGGGTGTTTACAAGATTTCCAGTTTCAGGTCACAGCCATTTCTGAGATTGCTTAAGAAAGAGATGGGAATAACTTATCTTATTCATGTATTCAAAGAACCTTATAAAATGTGCAAAACATAACAGTTTTAAGGGGTAAAACATGCATCTTGCCTTGACAGACCTGCTTTGTTATGTGTAGTGTTGTACACTGACCTAATATATTGAACATTTTTAGCTAATATACCTTGTAGGAACCAGCCTTTAATGTGATGGATTTTATAGTATCTCATTAGGGTGTGTTTATATAACCTGATACTAAACACATTTTCAGATTCATGTTCCTTATTAAAATTGTGAGCTGTATTGATTTTTAGTTGAACAGCAACAGAGACATTTTAATATTAGGAAAGGCTGCTCTGAAGTTATTTTCACAGATCACAACTACTGTGACACAAACAGTGCACATATCTCTCATCTTTCTTTACAGCCTCAATTACAAGAATCAGGATGTGTTACCCCACCTGCTTTTCTATTGGGTGAGCAATTCTCTGCCTCCATTTAGAAAGCCAAAAAGCATTTTTATTCATTGGTTTGGGGGGGTGTTATTTTTAAATATACATTCGTGACAAGCCCTCAAACTGTATTTATATTTTTCCTCATGAAGGACCCTGTGTTTTTAAAAACAAAATACCTTAATGCATCTGCTTTTCAAGTTTCCATAACAAACCCAGTAGCTATAGCAATGTTTACTCTAATACAGCAAACACAAAAACTTAGCATTCCGAGCAGTGTAAAAAAAAAAACCAAAACAATGACTTTCACATCCTAATGTCTCCATTTTGTAAACCAGTCTTCAAAGGTAAATCTAATGTCAGCAATAAATAGAGCGGCTCCAATATTTCTCTGAGGAGTCACGGGGAAATAATGATCTTTGAGGCACTGTAAATAGTTTAAATTATTGGAAGGTCCTTGTAAGAAATGAAATACGAGGATTTAAAAAAAAAAAAAAAAAATCAACTCGGTTTCTTTATTGCGAAGTTCGGGCATTTGGAGGTAGCCCAAATTTTAAAATGCAAATATTTAGAGAGAGAAATTATCTCTTCTGAGACAAGCAAATCATACACTTATTCCTGACTCTTACTGATTGAACGAACTGGTTGTTAATACAACGCCGCTGGAGAAGCCCAAGCCAGACGTGGAGCAGTGAGTGTTCATTACGCTCCTGCATTTTTAAAATCCACCCTTAAGTCTGCAGCAGGGAAAAGGCTTGAAATGAAACTGCAGCATTTGGAAACTCCTGGATTTAACACAGCCACTCGTGCACTTGCCATTTTAACTGCACCTGTTACTTTTGCTGCAGCACCACAGCAGCAGCCCAGGAGTCACCAGCATTTGCTATATTGGGCCTAAGATGTTTTAGGTCTGAACAGGGTCTCAGGAAGCAGATTTCCCTTTATTTTGCCCCTGGCACGCTATTCATTATTAAACATTAAAGTTGTGTCAATTACTTACTTCCATAGTTGATTATTATCCTGGTTATTCTACCAGCTAATCAACTCTTTTCTGAAACATGTCTAGCAGTGACTTTGAATTGAGGTACAGAATATAATTATTTGTGCAAATTTCTTTTGTTTCTTGTTAACCACTGAAATTGGTTAATTACTTTAATCCCCACAACCCCTCAAAAAGAAAGTATCTCGATTTACCAATTTATTTTTAATCAATATTAGGGCTGAGCTTTGAAAGTTGACTATTCAGCCAACATAAGAAACTGCACTGAGAGAAAAAAAAAAATATTTTATACATGTCCTTTTAAGCAGGCTGAAAACACCTTCATCTGAAAGACTTTGTTAGCTTTATCAGATCCAAGGCTCTTCTGCTTGAGGTGTAATTATTTTACCATTATTACATGCAAGGCTTTTAACAGAACAGTCGTTCCCTCTATTTAAGCAGTAAGTTTTATAATTTATTACATCTCTTTGGTCATCAACTCACTATACAAACAGTTGGTCACCAGTGACCAATTACATTAGGGTTAAGCAACATAACTTTAAATTAGAAATAAGCTAATGTATCTTCATCAAGGGCCTGCTGTGTTTTCAGGGCTGTTTATGAGATGATACTAAATGTGGATATGGAGCACGCTCACTGGGACCAATTCCTATCGGCCTGCAAATGGGGAAGTCCTGAGCCTGCTCAGGTCCAGAGCTAATTAATGGGATAACATCTGCTTTACACATTCTGCTGGAGTAATTTCTATCAACTTCACTGGGAAGATGCATGGGAAACTATCAGAGAAATAAGTATCTATGCTGAACCGTATTAATCTGTAGTGAGGCTGGAAATGGGAATTTCAATTCTCCTGCTATCCTAGGGATGGGCAGAGGGGGAGGAGGAGGGCACAGGGTTTGTTTCTGGGCTGATGCCACTGCCGTATTTGTAGCACAGGGTTATATATACATATATATATATATATATATTTTGAGTTCTGTTTGCACACACCCATTACCTGCACAGGGGTTTGTCTTGTCTCTGGGCTGGTGGGTATTTTAAAGAAATAACACAGCAGCAGCTGAGGACGACCATGCTCCTCATGCAACAGCCAGGTTTACACAAGAAGACAGTTAAAGAGGGTTTGTTGCATTACTTAAAAATACAGCAGGAATTGCTAAAGAGAAAATACAGCACTGTAGAACAGGCTTCAAAATGCTAAGCCACTTGCTGCTGCATTTTCTCAGCCTGTGCACGAGGGGCAGGGTGTGAAGGGCCAGGCACCAACTCCAATCTGAGATTCAAATAAATACAACATGGAGGGAACACTGACCCCCACAAAAACATCGTAAAAAACAAATTCTTTTTCTGAAAACCCCACAGACTTCCAAAGCCAGGGATCTCCTCACTTTAACACCTTGTCCAAAAATTACTGGGCAATTTTAATTGCAGCGAGATGCTTAAAACTGCATTTTGCTCGTGAGTTTTTCCTACAGGTGAAGTCCTGTAGGGCACAGAATCCGACTGCTGAGGGGAGACATTACATTTTTACACATCCATGCTTTTATCTTGTGTCCACAGATACATAAAATGTATTAAATTAATGCCCTTTTAAAAATACCTGCATTGGAAACACATGTACATGTTCCTACAAAGCACATATTTACCTAAAAACACCTACATATACTCAAATATTCACGTCTCTGTGTGTATGCACAAAGAGGGGAAAAAGCCAAAGAAGAATCAGGTAAGCACCAGGAAATGTGGGAGTTTGGAGTGACAAAACCAGAAGAAATTTTAACTGTTTTCTTTGTATTATTTATGCACCAGTAAATGTGTGAGTTTGAAATGGCACAACCAGAAGAAATCATATTGTTTTCTTTATATTATTATTATTATTGCCCAAGCTATGATTTACAGGTTTAATTCTTTCAAGCTAATGCATACAAATGAATTGCATAGGAAGGAACAGAGAAAAAAAAGGAGGGAGGTCCTTACAATAACAAAATTACATTAATAGTCATTCACCTTTACCTAAAAGGTTATAGGTTCATATGTCAGCTCTAGGGAATGCTTCTGTAATTTGTTTGCCATTGTGTAAATTCCCTGTATTTGTTTGCTCCCAGGTATTGAAACATTCGGGCTGCTGGGAATTAAATGCTGATTTGACTAACAATGCTCATCTGTAAATTAATGGTATAAAACATGGAGTTTTCTAACAGGCTGTCACTCAGTTTTATTTACAGAGACACTACCGAGACAAGAATCAAGGTCTTTCAAAGAACTCTGACATCTCGGGCTTTGAGGGGGAAAAATACCATTTTCCTGAGGTTTTTAACTATCTTATATAATCGTGTAAATTACTGACATGAAACAGCGCTTGCTGTTGTCACATGCAAATGACAACCAGCAAGTTCTTCAGGAAGGAACAGAGTGGCTTCATTGTGAACTTTTGTGTGCGCAGGTGCCAGTGAGGAGGGAGCTTCGAGAGCGAGGGAACGGGATTTAAAAACTTACATAATGCAAAATTCTTCTGCGATCCACCCCGTTTGAGAGCAGAAAACACATCTGAGCTTTAATTTGCTTAAGCAGCCAAGATGGTTCACTTCAGAGCCGTGGTACTATTCTGATTTGTGGGTTGGGCTCACAGACAGCGCACGGCTACTGCTCTTTTCCTTGCTCCTGAAAATGTGCCATGAGGCAGTAGGGCTGTATCAGGGGTGAATCCTCAATTCTCTCTCTCCCCTCTCAGTGTTACTGGAACCCTCATTTTCCTTAAGGGGCTCATTCAGCTGTCCTAATGTGTATACAGTGATAATATAGTCATAGGCATAATAAAAAAGAGCTTCAAAATTACAGTCAGCTCAGTAATAATGCAGTGCTGTGCTGGAGTGATTGGCAACTGTTGATCCAATTATATAACTGGTTGCTTCTTAAAATTCAGGGATATGAGACTGATATATAATGTGCTGTAAAGTGTAAAAGAAGTGGACAGGAAGTAAGGCGGGTTGAAATTTTTTCGTGCTTTGATCAAATTAGAACCAGGTTGATGAAAGGAAATGCCTTGGGTTCTCTGCTTGAAGTTTTGTGTTGTACAAAAGGCTCTCGAAATGATCAATTTTGCACGTGTCACTCAGTAAGTTTAGAGAGAACTGGTGCCTGTCTGTGCCGGGGAATCTCTGCCCCAGCTCACTCCCAGTGCCACCCCACACCGGACAAGGGGTCGGCTGTTGCTCAGAACCGGGAGCCAAGAGCCAAAGGAGGGACCAGCACAAATCACAGCAACACCCCAAGTCTGCAGGGTTGTTTTTCAGGTTTCTGCACAGCCCTTTGACTCAGGAAACACACATCAGGAAAGACAGCAAAGGGTCATCTGGTGAATCCCCCAGAAATAAATGCAGGATTATCTTTGCTGCTGTTCTTTTAAGCATTTATCTGGCTAACTCACTAACTAGCTTTCATCCATTGTAACCCTCTGCCTGTCCCCTGCTTTTAAAACAGCCACTATTATTTATGAAGTGCTGTAGATGTGCAGTGAGAAGCACGGGGACTTTTTGCTCTTATTTTTCCTTGAGGACAACTTAAAAGGAGAGAAGAAAGCACATATGAAAAGGCACCTTGCAGGTAAGGCTGTGGTTCTTCTGTTGCTTGGTCTGTCTCTGAAGAATGACTCCATAGTGGTTAGGCCTGTATGAGACACAACCTCTCTGCTACTTTTCTGGGATCAATCCCTCTGTACTGTTATTGCTACTCAATGCAGCCATTTAAATCCCACCGTTTCAGTCTTAATGCATTAACATTTCAGCACTCCTCAAATACATCCTGGAAATCTGTCTCCTCCTCGTAATTCTGATCCCCAAATCGAGAATCATGTAAGATCTGAAAGTGAGGCACCTGAGTCCAGTACACATGCCCACCTCTGCCCAAAATACGGTACAGCAAAATGCCTTGTGACACCCCCTGCAACAGGGAGGAGGGAGGAACTACTGAAGGAGCCACGGACATTAAAACCTGCTGAATTCCAGTTACCCTCAGGCTAAAACCAGCACGGAAACTCTTTAGTTTTGGCATAACCCCCTCTGCAAGGGATGCCTGCAGAAAACAGGGGTTCCAGAAATAATATGCCAGGATGGGGAGCGCTGATGAGAGAGGGCAGCAATCTCCAGCTAGGCCTCCCAATTCCCTTTTGTGCGAATCACATCCAGTTGTGGTGGGTGTTTGTGTTGGATGCAGAGCAGTCCTCCACCGAAGCAGCCCTTTGGAAGTTGGTGTTCCCCAGTAACAGAAACACTGCGTGGCATTGGGAGTGACAGGACATCACAGTGCAATTTCACTAAAGAGGCTGCACGGGGTGTCGTATGAATAATACTTGTCTGAGTTTCGGGGCTGAAGTCAGAGAAGTGTCTTTACAATTTGCGTGTGAGGCACCGCTTGGTATCACGACAACTTGGTATGTTATGAAAACAGAAGAAAGAGGGTAGAATGAAAACACTTCAAATAATGGCTTATTTTAAGTATTTTCCCTAACACTGACTTTTCTTTTTTTCCCCCCCTTTTGTTTTTGTTGGATCACACTTAATAGGATTCCACGACACCGATGCTGGGGATGAAATGGAAAGCTGTGTTCCTCCAAATGTGTTCCCAACATTCCATGTTTTTACAGAGCTGCCAGGGGCTATTCTGCATTCCCACAACGGCTACAAATGTAGCATATTGTTTTGCAATAAAAATTAGCTATAAAAGTGTGAAAAATGCCAGAGAGCCAAATGTGAGAAACAAGAGAAGGGGGTACGGCTTTCGCACCCTTTTAGTGGACATTTTATTTATTTTTCAAATGGAGTAGACATATTTATAGCTACTGTATTTCAATTATCTCTAATTTCACACATTTTATGCAGATTCTAAACATTTTATTTGCAAATGAGAAGGGAACTTATTTTTAAAAGTGGAGCAACACAACATTTCAGATCTCAATTTTAATTCCAAATTTATCCACATCACTGTTAAAAACTTTTAAAACCTCATTTGCGCCGCAACTTAAAATTAGGTGGGACTTAAAACAAAAACAAAAGACCTCCCCTCTGAGGAGTGACAGCACCAAAACCCTTTTCACACGTTCTTAAATCTTTTTTTCTTTTCAAATTAAAATTTTTAGGTAGGGAAAGTTGAGGAAGTTGAAATGACATTATTAATCGGTGACACGTTATTTCAACAAGAGTCAGTAATTTAATAGTATTGTCCATAACTGATGAAAATTAATACATTACCCGCCCTATTTTGCCTTTCTGTCTCTGTGACTCCAATAACCCAGGGCATGGGTTATTAGCTCAATCCCTGCTTAGCCGTCACTCAATGGGAAAGTCTTTCAAGAGGATAAACCACAACTCAGCCTTTGGCTGGATAAAAATTCCTACTGTACCTTAAAAGCATTAGTGACAAATGCCACTCTTTCCCAGGCAATATTCCCGCTACTTTACTCCTCCTGAGCATTAATAACCGTATGGCCTTCGATGCTAAATAAGAGGTTTGTGACAAATTCAAAACGGGCGGAACCTGTGCTGGTTTCAAGCAGGGATAATTTTCCAAAGGATCCCAGGGCTCCAAGTGAAATGAAGGGGCTGGGGATGTGATCTGGGATGCTGGGTTGGAGCAGACCAAGAGAGAAGACACCTGGTACCTCTGCAGGCCCCTACACATCACCTCACTCTGCCCCGAGGAAACCAAACAGCCCTTGGTTTGCAGCAAATACTGCCTCAAAGTCTGGCATCTAAAATCCATCATCTCCAAACATTGTTCCCAAAGCATAAAACACAGGCTGCACACCATCTCTCTGTAAGCAGAAGGACTGGCTTTGCACAAGGACCCCGCTCCTGCCTCTCACCACACACACTCACGTCCCACACTCAGCTACAGGTTTACAAATCACACGTGTGCCTACAGAGCTCTCCAAGCTGAGAACCCAGTGCTTGACTCCTCACTATCCAACGAAAAAGATCTTTAAAAGTTCCAACCGCGTGCTGAAATGCACGAAATAATTTTATTATAAATGGAAATTTACTGTCTGGAGCGCGTGGAGTTTTTCTCTGCTTCCTTTCTATTTGGTAATTTATTTAAATGCATTCAAAAATGCATTCAGAAAATGAGACATAGCACTTTGCTTAAGACATCTGTATTTCAAACCAACATCTTCAGAACTGTGAGCAGCTCTGTTAATAGTCTTTTTATTTGATTAGGGTAATCTGCTGCTGTGCTGCCTTAATCTTTACCCACTACCTTTTAACCAATCAATATTTTAGGGTTATAGATTTGGAAGGTAGACGATAATTTTGTAGATAAACTCTGTAGGCACTGCTGACATGGTATGGTTGCACATTTAATATCTTTTCAGAGGATTCACAACTCCAGTAACGTAAGAATCAGCCCAGGGAAAGAAAAAAAAAAAAAAAAAAAAAAGTTAAACCTTAAATTTTCAAAGCTGTGTGCAGGGATTTGGCCACCTGCCTCCTATTAATGTCAATGAAAATTTAGAGGTAAGAAAAGCAATGTCTTTTCCCTCAGATCATTTCTTCTTTGAAAGGAACCAGAGAACAAGAGAGAGGAAATTAAAAGCAACTTCGTACCTCAGGCCAACACCAGCAAGGCCTGTTGGTGAGACAGGAACTGTACAGAGGTAAAACATTTGTTCACTAAATGAGTGAGCATCTCCACACATATCAAAATAGCCAGGTATGAGAAGTTCAGAAGGGAAAAAAAATTAGATTTTGTGGGTTTAAAATGGCATTAAAATATATCTTTTTTAATTTTGCTCAGCTAAAATTATCTGTTGCTTATGATATTAATTTTGTTGCAGATGAAATTAGTTGTCAGACCTCTGTTTATGGCCTAATTACCTTTTCTAAGGGGAAAAAAAAAAAAGAAAAAGGGCAGGAGAAATAAAAGAAAGAACAATAAAATGCAGTGATCTATTTTCCAGCAAGAGGGATTCTTGGTGGCGTGTTACCTACGTGGACTTCACTAGTGCTGCTTGCTCCCATCTCTGTGCACAGTGACCGGGTCCTCAGCAAAGAACAAGTGTGATAAATGCTGAATATTCCCTAACAGCTCTTCCCATTGTACCCAGCTCAACATTTAAATTCATTTGTACAGCACTGACACCCGAATTACAGCCCTACCTGGCACGGCTTGGAAGCAGCACAGAAGGTGAGGGACGAAGCCGTCCTTTGGAGTGTTGTGAGCAGCACTGCCACGAGATCTGCCCAGCTGCATTTTGGAATGTATTTGACAAACAAAAAATTTATACCTGTGCTCATTTCACAAGATATAAATGTCTCTTTCGTGGTAGGAAAACTCCTGCTCCCTGGAAGTGATTCTAATCTGATCTGACACGCGGTATTTGTAACCGTGCTTTAGTGTCCCAACCTATTTACAGTGTTTACATAAAACCCACCGAAATCTCCACATTCCTTGAAAAGTTAATCCAGTACAAATATTGACTGGCTGTCAATTGAGCATTATTGACTTGCTCTGGGACTGTGCTTTATTGCCTTAACTGATGAAACTTGTTTTCTTTGCTAAACTTCATTTCTTCTGGGCCCTATTTGGATGAAATGCCATTTTCTGAGACTGCTCCTCTCCCACCCCCTGCCATGGGGCTGCCTCTGCCACTGAGCTGGAGTGGTGGGACACACCAAGAACCCTGCAGAAGGAAGCCAACAAAGCCACTCTGTGGTTTACCCCACACCAGTCCCATCTCCTGTAAATACCTGCTCCACACCAGCTCCAACCCTGCCATCGCAGTGTTTGGTTGTACAGAGCGGTGTCTCCAGCAAGGCTGGAAGGGTCTGGGAACCGTGGAAGGCAACTGGGAAAAGCAAACTGATTCCCAAGGGCTTAAATTCCCACTGTGTCAGTCTACACCTTCACTGGGAGGTGGTGGTGGTGGTGGTTTGGGTTTTTTTAAGGAATTCTAAAATTCTAAAAGCTTGGATGTCTCTGCACCACTCCCATCAGGAACAATACAAATCAGCTTGTCCAGAAGCCAAAGTTCATGAAACACACACACTCATCATGTTTTGAACGCCCAAGAAAACACTGTTTATCATTTCACTTTTTTTAAAATCTGTAGTCTCTAGGTACAGCAAAACAGAAACCAAAAATAGCAACTTTCACAGCATTCCCTGATTCTGCAACAAATTCCATCAAACGTTCTCAGTTCTGATCCCCAGGTCAAGTGCAGCTGACAATAAATCTCAGGAAGGATTTGATATCGTTAAGCTGCAAAACTCAAAAATCTATTACAAAAGATTTATCAGAACTTACACAAAGTGAGCCCAAAACGTTTCAGTCAGTGCGAGGAAGGACAAAAGGGTGGAATGGCAGACAGGCAAGGAAGGGCAGGTGTTGAATGACCAGAGCAAGTTACAAAGCAGGTATTTCTCTCTGATCTCAAAACAACATTTAGGAAGGAATTTCCCCAAATTTCCAGCTCAGACAGACAGAGGGGGTTTATTTGTAGTTGTGGGGTTTCTTTGTGAAGGAATGTACCAGAGCAGGCACTTACACTTTGCAGGAGCACGATCTGCTTCTCCACACGGGATGCTGTTTGCACCAGGCACAGCTCCAGGGCAGTGTTTGGTGCCATCGTCTGCTCCTTCTTCTGTTCTCATCGACTGCCTGCTGAGAGAGGGGCAGAGTCAGGAAAAGCAGGGATATATCACACTGCTACACCTTCAGTTAACATTCTTTATCCCTTCCTATGTCCAGCTCAGCTGATGAGACAGTCCAGCTCTTTTAATCAAACATTCTCAGATCACCCTTTCAGGAACTGAACCAAGTCAGGATAGTTTTTCTTTCAGTTTGCAACCCACACAGCGAGTTTATTCCTGCCTAGTTTACTTTTTTATTTTAGCCCATACAAGTCACTTGTACGAGACTTCCTCCCTTCCTTTTAAATGAAAGGCTTCTTCTGAACATTTGACAAATGGAAAAATCCACCATGCAACACCAGCTGTGCCAAGAATGCACCTGCTCCCTGTGAAAATACTTTGGCTAGTCTGAATAAGGTTAAATGTTAATAGTTTAATGTGTTTTTTGGGCTTAGGTTTGCTTAAAAAAAAAAAAAAAAAAAAGAAAAAACACATCACTTTTTTTTTTTTTAATAAAAAAGGGGTTGATTTTTGATAAGCCGCCTGCTGGAGAAGACCAGTTCATCTTACAGTGGTTTTGCTCCTCTGCCAGATGTCACTGGAGTTCCCATTTTCGTACAAAATCTTATTTGGATATGCCCTTAAGATAAAAGCTGGATCCCAGAGGTGTGTCCACACATGTGACACAAGGCAGGGGCAGCACAACAAGCCTGCCTTACCCTGGGTTTTAGGTTAGGCAGAATCATTATCATCCAGGCCCAGCAGTTTACATCTTACACTGACAGCTCAGGCTTGGTTATACCAGAAAAAGGAGAAACAAATTCTAAGAGAGTCAGAAAACCCCTTAAATAAAGGCTACAGGGGACCCCAGATGTACTTGAAACAACCACAATCACACCATCAGCACAAGCTGCAAAAAGTGCCAAAACAAGATGAAAACACAAACAGTCCATGTGTTAAAAAGCTTTTTAAAGGCTTTGGCTGTTGCTCAAAGTCCTTCCCTCCCCACATACCTGTACATAATAATAATAATCATCATAATAAAAACTAAGCCCTCAAGATCAAATAGTCAGTGGTATCTTAAGAGAAAAAAAGAAGGTAGGCTTAGGAAACCAAATCCTTGTAATAAATAATATATTATGAGTTAAGGAGATGAACTGACAAAGTGGTGCACCTCTAATCTCTTCCCTGCAACAGCGAGGAGAGCTGAATCACTCGCACAACATTTTTCTTAAAGCATGTTCAGGGATTGCTCCTACACTCCAGCTTCTCAAAGAATATCATGCTCTACTAATTTACCAGCCTGACTAAGCCACACACCAGCAGCACAGGCAGTCTTAACCTGTTATTTTATATTGTAAGAATAAAACTTCAGAACATTCTCTCCCTAGAATATAATTGACTGTTCCAAGGCAGGTTTAAATCAGAGATGAGAGATTCAAGCCACTCAGCTGATGCAAACCCAGCTCCCTTTTAGGGGTTCAGAGGTAAGGCTCTTCTTCACACATCTCTGATGTTCAACAGAGCTGTCGAGCCCAGCAGCTGTGGCAGCTGTGACATCAATGGGATGTAAATTCTGCCTGTGGCCCCTACTCACAGACCCACTGCAGCCCTGCCCTGCACCAGGGGCCACCTCACTCAGGATTCCCAGCCAGTCGTTTATTCCAAACTTGAAATGACACCTCCAGCTTAAACAACATTTTTAAATAACAAATTATGTAAGGAAAAATAAAATCCAGCCCCATGGCAGAGATGCCGGGCACGTAAGGAAAATTAACTAGCCCATATTTCTAAGCAGTAAAATCAATGTCACCTTTTTATACCTTCAGTCCCTTGTCTAATGTCACTCTGCAGATCCCTACCAGTGCCGTGCAGCCATTTCAGGCAAGGCAGGGGTAAAGTCCACGAGAGAGGACTTCCCACCTTCCACCAGTCCCATGTTTTGCTACTAAGGCCACATCCCTTCGGTTCTCCCTCTCTTAGTTTTGCCATCTGGGAAAAAAAAAGTCTCTGCAACACTCAGGACCTGATGCTTTTGTGAAAAAAAATATGCACCTTCCAAGCAATAATTGTTGAAGGAGGGACTGCTTTTGGTGTGGCACATCACACAGGAGTTGGGGTTTAGTCCAAGAAAGGATTTCAACTTACAAGCAAAAGAGAAAAGGAAGGGGGGAAAAGAAACAACAGTGTTGAGTGTTTAGCTGGCAATAAAGTAGCTGATTTCAAATTAATTGGTTTTGACGTTAGTTGTTTTAGTATTGCAGAGATTTTTTTAATGCTGCAATGATCAGAAACAACTGTGCCCACAGTCGTGTGTAAATGCTGTTGTTACTGGTCACCAGCTCCGAGGAACAACCAGCAGAGCTGAGGCTCAGAATCCAAGTCAAACACACACAAGTAGGAGCACTAAGGAACTGTAAGAATAGTATTAAAGTGTTAAGACAATTCTAGAAAAAGGCTGTGTCAGTAATTGGTTTTCAAAGTTTGACTTTTCTTCAGCAGTGTTGGAGACAATCCCAAAGAGAACTCAGAAATGCGAACACATTCTGCAAACTATTTGCTCATAGCCCAGTACTTTTGTATTAAAATCAACTCACCTACCAAATTATCCTTCTCCTATGCCACACCCCACAATTCTGTTTACACTTTCTCTTTGCTCCCCAATTTTCCCTAGTCAAGTCTTTGATTTTCTCACCAGAATGGAAGCAGATGCCAAAACTCTGAGTTGGTTTGGCCTTCCCAGGGCAGAGCAGTGGGAAAAGGAATCCTTGCTGCAAATCCACAAAGCTAGAGGCAGGAACTGCACTGGATTTGAAGATGATTTAAAAAAAGGCCAAAAAAAAGGAAAAAAAAAAAAAAAAAAGGTAGAAGAGGAAAGAGGGGAAGGCATCATGTTTTCAGCCCAGCTATTTGAGAGATAATTGCTGTAATTTTGTCTGTCCTCAGTCTCCTCTCTAGGCAAGATAGATTTCTAGATCTTGAAAGTGCTATAATTCACACTTTTCTAGAAGAAGTTGGATTAGTTTGAAATTTACACCTGACCCTTTCCAAATTCTAGGATAAGACCTAAAAAATGGGGGGTGTCAAAGAAAGAGAAACAGAAAGAAAGACAGACCAAAAAAAAAAAAAAAAAGGGAGATCAAAACTATTACAATACTGCTGGGAAAAAGAAAAAAACAAAAGACAAAGATTTTCACTTTGTCTGGCACAGTGTTTTCATGTTTTTTAAACGGCTCTGTATTTTCACAGCTTCAGCTGATATTTCTGAAATATGGAATTTGCATTTTCTAGGTGGGGAATGCTGCCAAAGCTGCTAATCCCAGGCAGATGTAAAGCTGCACCACTATATCGTGATGTGGCTCCTTAAAAACAACTTAAAAAGGATTAAAAAAAAAATAAAAAACCCACAAGAAAACAACCACCCAACAACCACCACAAATATTCACTAACCCATATGGTCAATAATTGCTGTTTAATAGTCCTCCTATTACAAACCTAAAAAGCAGCAGCCAGAATTACCAGTAGAGTATTAATAAACAGGAATGAGTTAATAGTGCATAAAGACCTTCTAGTGGAACAGTGGGGGAGTTGAATATTCTTTTCTTAAGTCAGCTGTAAGTAATTACTACATGGTGTGCTTCTGACTATTACCATAACAGAGCAATTGGACGTGAAGAATGGATAATAGTATGGACATGGAGGTATTTTTAGAACATCAGCAGTGAGGCAGGTAAATGCCCTACTCAGGCACAAACCTTTAAATAAGTTTAAATAACTTTTCCTAATGACACCTTACCCCGAGCAGATTTCTGAGAAGATCAATCTAATGAATTATTAAAGTAACTTTATAAAGACATGTCTTGTGATATGTAAATAAGGGAAACAGCAAAAAAAAAAAAAAAAAAAAATCCCAGGCAGCCTTGAGCAAGCAGGCAGAATTCCAGCCAGTGCATGATCCAGGGATCCTGCCTGGTCCCTCCACGTAGTGCCTGCCTCTGTCTGATCATGGACTGTGCTGCACCCACTCCCATTGGCTGCTGGGGTGAAAACTCCAGTATTCAAATAACAGGAACTGGGACTGCAGGAGTTCTGACAAGTGAGGGGTTCGCTGTCCTCAGTGATTTAATGCTTTATAATCCTGCTGTAGGAGCGCTCAGTGGATGCAGCTCTGTGTTTGAAGCGCTGTCCATCCCGCTACCCACCAGATTCCATGGGCACGTGCAGGCTGAGATTTTGTCTATCAACACAATCTATGCTGTCATATAAAAACTGCCTGAGCCTTGATTCAGAGAGTAGTAATTTTACAAATGCACTGAAACCTAATTTAAGGAGTATTTTTAATTTTTCAGGCTACAGGTCCTTCTCCTGATATGTTGCTACACAGGGCAGATGTTGATTTTTCAATTTGCAGGTTTGTTAAGCACCATGGAATGTTTTGGTTCTCAATCAAGAATATTCTTCCCAAGTGGTTGCGAAGTCCTGTGCCTGAAAACAAACGCATGTCCTTTCCTGTTTCTCGGCAGCATCCGTGTTCTGCATCGAGCAGGAGCAGAAAACAGATCTAACGTGATGCTGTTTATCGGACCAATATACACACTTTAAGTCTCGGGCTCTCAGATTGCAATGCATTCGCAGGTTATGTTCTACAAACAGAGTTTATATAAGGTAATTCCATTTACAGGGTGTCAGACCCACAGTTCCCTTCAGAAAATTATGCACTGGGATGTCTTCAGTATTGTGTCCATCCACTGATGTGGCCCTGCATTGGTGAGCTCCCAAGAACCTTGTCAAAGCACAGCCCCTGCACTGATAATTTTAGTGATGAACAGTATGTGCACATACAAAGAATTTTAAGGAGAGGGAATGTTTCCATTTGCATGCGCACCAACAGACAGGATAAAATGATTTTGGCTACCCTAAAGACAACGGAGATTGAGCTGCCGAGTTCCCCCCCACTATTTTCTATCTTCAGCAGGGGTTTATGACTCATCTGCTGCCATGTCATTGATATTAGTCCTGCATTTTCATGTAACCACCAGACACAGCCCTAGAAATCACACTGTGCCAGATCCACCTCTGCCTAAAGTTGCTGACTTCAGGGCATTTGATCAAGACGAGTTTGGCCCTTTGCAGTCTTCTGCCCCATTAAATCTGAAGATTATGTGTTGTTCTTAGTCACTGCACTGTTATCATAATGGAGAGCTGACGTTATAATGCGGGTCAAACAAACAGCTAATTGTTCTTGGGCATGGCTTGAGCAAAAACAGAATGGAGAGGCTGGAGACATTAATAACAGTACTTGGTGCAATTATAATAGATAGCTTCTATCAGAGGATTTAAAACCACTCGCAAGCACATTGCTAAGTGTTTCTGATACTCCCATTTGAAAGTGAGACCATCATCTTAAGACCAGGCTCCCACATTTAAATCCTGGAGCAGGGAGAATTAAACAATCAGGGAAGCCACACACGATACAAGGCAAGCCTTGCAGGGCCAGGCTCAGTGAGCCAACTCGGAATCAGAGCAGAAGTCTGTGAGGACGTTTTTACACAAACAAGCTAAATAAAAAGAAAACAAATAGGCAACACTGGAAGAATAAAAAATGCACGTGGACTAAGGTTGGAGGGTTTTGTTTTGTTGGGGTTTGATGTTTGTTTACACAAAATTAAAAGAACGCCTTTGCTACTCTGGCACAGAGAAACCTGTGTGAGCTCTCCAGTCAAACTCAGGACTCAGCACAAAGTGCTGGGTTGAAGGAGCAAACTTTCCACATGGAAGGACTTTCAAGCAGAGGACTGACTTCTCACCTGCCTAGAAAGATATCTGGGTATTTCTGGTACTGCAGACACACACGTACACACACACCTGCACTTACACACGCATTTATTAGAATATTAAACAACAATACCTCAGGCTATATCCTGTATGGAACAATTCTACATAGAGGTGGAGACTTACAGCCTTGAATAGGCAAGGCAGAGAAATGGTGAGAAGAGGAACACAAAGAGAAGACAGAAGTCACAAAAATACAGAGCCAAGGTCACCCAAACTGACTCAGAAAGTGATTACAGGCAGAATAAAACTGCAGCTCTGGAGCTGACACGGGAAGGAGGGGGACAGAGCAAAAGTATGAAAAATAGAGTGACTTAACACTACTGAGAAAGTTTCAACATGGGGAAAACACCACAAAAACTGATCTAAAAAACTGTCAGCCAGGAGTGAAGGCACAGGATGCACAAGAGCAGAGCAGTTGCAAAGCCAAACGTTTTTCTCTTCTGGTGGACAGCACTGCAAAAATGTTGTTGCCCAAGCTCCCTGCATCTCTCCAGCCCTCAGCCACAACCTTCAGAGGTCTTCTGCAAAGACCAAAGGGATGCAGTCAGCAAAAAGAAGACAACAGAGACATTAGCTCTTGTCCAGAACATCTGAGATATTTATGGAGAATAAAATTCAGTTCTTTAAATTATTAGCCAGGGGGAAATTGTTTTGGGGGTCTCATTCAAGCTGGTCCTTGGGATGCATTCTGTCCTTCAGAGCAACCTAAAGCTTGTCCTGCTGTGTGAATTCTCAGAAACTAAGATAATGGATGATTTTAAAATGACTCTTCAGAAAGATTTGCTGTATTTTGAAGTTTTCCAGTGTGGCACACTGGCCTTACATATTCCACCTGAACACAAAGTGGAATGACTGAGTCAGTAGTTCTATGCAGAAGTATCTGGGTTAACAAAACAGTCCCATTATACATTTCTTTAACACTAAACTTCCAAAAGAATCCCAAGGTCACCTGACACCAACTTGGACACCTCTCGAGAAAGTACTGAGCTCATTCAAAGCTCCCTCAGTGATGGGCTCAGTGCCAAAGTGTTTAAGGTCCACAATTATGCATCATTTCCTTAAAATGGCCTATTTTTGCTTTCTTGCTCTGCAATGAGAGAGCAAAATGAAACACTTTTTTTAAAAAATCGGGAGTGAACCATTCATGCATGGCTGCAAATGTTATTCGTATGTCACTGGCATCTCAAGATCTCAGGCAAAAGTGGGACACTGGAACATGGATTAAGAGACATCCCCTTCCCCAAAGAGCTCTTACTTAGACAAGAGACACACACGTGGGAGGAACTCCACGGCATCCTTACCTGATATTGTACAGAGAGAGCAATTTGTCTGAACACTGAGCATTTTTAAAGTCTGTGACATAAACCTGCCAAGGGTGATGAAGGAAGAGCTTCAAAGACCGCAACAGTTTTTAATTTCATTCACCCATCCACCTTTCTATCTGTTCACTACCTGGAAACGTTGTGTAAGCCAGGGAAGGCTTGGAGAACTTTCACCCACGGCTGAGTAGGATCAGGACAAGGGCACACACAACCTGTGTCTCACTCCTCCCAGCCCTGCTGCAGGGATAAGTCAAATACCTGAGTTTCAGGGGTCAAACTGCAGTACACTGAGAGAAAGCAGCTTTATTTTAGGGTACCCACAATGCTGAGACAAGCACCCAGTGGATATCCATCCACTGGGTGCTTGTCTCAGCGTTGTGGGTACCCTAAAACTAGGGGGTGGGCAAGTAGCAGCGGACACCACGCACTGCAACAGCTCCCAGTCATCAATCAGGGATCCCCAAACCACCGTGACTTCCAAAAGAGGCATCGCTCTCCCACTTCCAGCAAGATTTCCACGTTTTTCCTGCCGCTCTTTGCTGGCCAGGAATTCACCACGTGTAATTGCCATTCCCCTCATACACGGCAGAGCAGTGTGTGCGCTGTGACTCGAGTCCAACTCCTGATTTCACGCAGTATCACTCATTAACTGAGCAAAGCTGACACCAGCCTGGATCACTGGAACATAACAGCCAGGCCTCATTTGACTCACTTGCACTGACATGATGACCTGGAAATATTCCCACTTTTCCCTTCCTTTCTTTTTTCTGGTTTTCCTTCAGCTGCTGAAAACACACGCTGCTTTCCCCCCTTCTATCGTGCCATCATTTCCACTCTCCAAACACACTTTTTTTTCTTCTCCCACTCCTTCATAATTACATATTCCCTTCAGATCCCTTCCTATTAGCCAGGTTTCTTAGTTACCCCTAATGGGCCGTCCACTTGGCACCGTCATTTGCCAACCTGACCACGTTTCTCTTTGTGCAGCAGTTTGATGGGAAGATTTCATTTGCTCTTAACTCTTCACCGTTTTTATTAAGTTGTCTCCAGGCTGCAAAGCTTCTCGGTGCCTTTACCACAGTCCATGGCAGCAAGGTTTGAAAAGAGGTGTCCAACCACACCACAGCAGTGAGGTCACCAGGAGACTGAAAGTCAGGGTTACACAGGGGGGAAAAAAGTGCTCCCCTGCCACATCCTCACATGGGCTGTGAAAGAAGTTCAAAATCCACAGGAATTGAGCATGCAAAATGGACCAGAACTGGCCACACTCTGAATGAGGAGAACTCTTAGAAGAAAATTAAGATTTAATCCACTTAAAGTGCAACAGCCAATTGATAGTCTGTGTGCCACTGCGCTCACTTATTCACCGGCAACAAAAATAATGCAGCAATTACACTCATAAATGAAATACTATATATAAAGGATTAGCTCGAGCTTCTGGAGCAGAATTGGACTCTAATAGCCACATACCCCACCTAAAAAAAACTAAATCAGGAGAAAGTCTTACTGACGTGCACTATTTATTGGCATTTATATAGTGCCAGTACACAAGCAAACATTTTAACCTTTATCTGCATTTCAGTATCTGGCTTAGCTTCTAATAACGACTTCAAGCAGTTCCTACATTAAATGCTACTACACTGTCTCCCAAAACAGTGAAAACAACCCAAAATACAGCAGCGTTTTTTAAACCACGTAACCATCAGCATAAAGCTGTTATTTTTCTGCTGGGCTTTGTTGTGACAGTTTCCATGGCCAACCCATTAACATATTTGCTGTACAAGTATGGTCATTCTACGGCCTTAATTAACTTTCAAGTGGAGAGTGCTGCGGCTTACCACTTATTAAATATCCACTACAATAAGTTACAGCTTTACCCTTCCAACCTCACTTAGCCAAGACACCCAGAAGAACCGGCCTTCCATCTGACTATAATTTTGTAATTGCTTTTTACTGAAATTATGTTGAAACTGGACCCCCCTATGTAAATGTATTTTGCCTGGTTCATCTGAAATTGGCCACCCCTAATCAGATCTGGTTGATATTTGATTGAATAAGTGGAAAATTAAGTTTCTCTCTGATAATGCTGTGCTTTTTGCCTCCCTTTCGTTCTGTACGAGGCAGGCGTTTTTGGGGCTGAGATCTGAAAGCGTGCCCCCTAGAGAACAGCAGCAGGCACACACGCCGGGAAGGCTCCTCGGAAAGCTAATCCTGCTCCGACTACAACACACAGACGGCGTGGTTACAACTGAGCAAAGCGAATTTCCAGCCAGCACCTTTTATTCAGGAAGAAAGCGAGGTGACTTGAGATTGAATCGAGCCAGAACTGGGTGCTGTGATTAGCCAGGCTGAGCTGGGAAGGGATAGGCATCATGAAATCATTATTTGCACGCGCCCGCGTGGCGTGAGCATCGAGTGGTGTAACGCTCTGTGCGTTTAAACTCGCACACTGCCAGCTGAGAGCAACGCAATCCACCTCCACAGAGTATAAAACAGGACTTGAGACCGGGGGAAAAAAAAAATAATTCCACAAAGGGAACACGTGAAAAGGCCACAGGAGTGCACAACTGAAAAATACATAAAAATGCAAATTTCCCTAAACTTCATCTTCGGATGGACTGAAGCATAAGTGAGAACTTCAACAAAGCTATAGAAAAAGATGACAGGTCTGAGTTTCAGAAATTTAAGACAGCAGCAGGATTAGACACTTTGGGTTGTCTTCACATACATTTCTTATGGGAGTTAATTCCATTTGACATGCAAGACCAAAGCAAGATTACAGAGGCATAGCCCCATGGCGAGGTGTATGCTGGAGCTAAAAGCTGGGATTTGAATAATTGTGCAGGCTTACTCCAAGAATCAGGCGAGAACAGAATGAATGGATTATTACAAGGAACTTTGTACATTTTTAACTGCTGGACTTAATAAAATACCCTGTGTGTAAGACTGGTATTATGGTCCTCTGCACTCAGTCTAGTTGAAGTTTTGTGGTAAGATCTATCAAACGTGAGGAAAAAGAGAGGGTGTTAAAAAAGAACGTGCAACGAAGAGCTGGGCAGGGCCGTGCCCCCACGCCATCTTCTGAAGGAGGCAAATTTGGAAAGCTTGGGTTCAAAATATTCAGGCCCCAAAAAAAAGTTAAAGGGAATTAATTTCCTGCATAAAAGAAGGGTGAAGGAACAAAAAAAAATGAGGGGAAAGAAAAAAAAAAAAAAAAAGAAAGAAATAGGCGAGTTTTTATTTCAGTGTTTCAGCTTGTTAGCCAGATCATTTATTACCGAGAAAGATTACTAATCCACACATCATTTTTTTTTAAATTGACCTCTTCCCTTTGTGTCTGTGGAAGCACTTGTCTGTAAAAGGAGGTAATAGCTGACTGCTCCTTAGAGTCAGTGATGCTTAATTAACTGTCCAGTGAGAATTATTGAAATACTTATATAATTCTTATTTAGCACTCATTAAAGTGAGGGATACAAATGCTGGACAATGAGAGGTTCAGGAAGGCTTTGAAAAGAGGGAGTTGGTACTCTAATAGCGAAGAATTACGAAAGCCTGCCCATTAACGGTAATAGAGCAGACCTTTCATTTTAAAAGTCACTGGCTCAGATCTGGACTTATCTGATATTTTTTAAAAAGCTCCTTCATCTAACCCCCCTGGCAATAGAGGATCTCCAGTTCCTCCTGGCACCTCTAACCACACTGTGTAGCAGGTGAGCAAGGCAGGTAAATGGAGCTTCTCCTCCTCCCTGTGCCGGTGCTCAGGCACTCTCAGTGGGTTTGGCACAGCTCCCACCCCTCCACCTCATTTCAGTGGGTGCTTTGGAAGCCTGATGGAAAAGGTGAGGAATATGCTGAACAATTTGGCAGCTTCCAAAGTGGAGGTGAAGAGCCTGCTGGGTACAGAGTAATGGTGAGATTCAACACCACCCGTGTTATGACGTGGATTAAGGCAGCCCAAAAAACAACCTAAATTCATCAGTACTCTTTGTAAGACAACAAGAACATGCATGAGCATCTTCCAGGCACAATCAAATCTTTCCAGGAACAGCTGGCTAAAAAGAACCAATTGTCACAATTTCAGTGGGTTTCTTGTAGCCCAGCTGGGTTTACAGAGGCCAAATACCTCAACAGTCTGCCCTCAGGAAATTTATCAACAATAAAGAGCAACATGACCATCCTCTAGGGAATTCTGAAGGTTCATTCCTCCTGAAGGTGTGCTGCATTCCTCTCTCCAACGTGGCTGTGGTCAAAAGTTCTTGAATCTACAGGAATTCACTTAGAAATGAAGCTCGGATATCTTTTCTATTCATATAATGATTGATGAAACACGAGGGAAAATAAATTGAATTATGTTAAATCTCCCAGGGAAACATAATTAAGCTGTAAAGCATTCCCTTGAAATCCTTGTAGCACTCAGGCTGTGTCTCCTACTACATGATCAATAATAATATTAAAGACAATTATTTTGAAGGACTGGTATGAACTTTCAGCTTTCACTAAGTTTTATACTACTAAAAGCTAAGGATTTGCTTGGCTGCCATATCTGTGAAATCTTTCCGTATTTCCAGCACAAGGTTTCTTTCTCCAGTGTCATGGCTGGGACTTGTTCTGTCTTTCTTGGTGCCTAATGCAGCTGTCCATTCTAAGCTCTGTGTCTGTATATAATTCAGTATATGAACATTACAGAAACCACACTGAAGGTAACACAGACATTACACCAGAAAGGAAACAGGGCCAGCCTTTTGCCAAAACAATTTTGGCACAGATGGAATTTGTGGACAAAAAAGGCTTGGGAAAAAAAAACTTGTTGGGTGAACAGTAACTCTTATCATGGCAACAAAATTATGTAGATGATGGTGTGTTTTTACTACCTACAGATAAATGTGAATAATTAGTGTGTCATACACATGTATTTTTAGTATGTATATTTATGATTACATATAAAAGACTATAAATATATTCTGGTTTTAACAACAAGCCCTTGCTTAGGAAGGCTTATGGTAAAAAAAAAATTAAAATAAAAAAACCAAACAAAATCCCTCACATCTTGACCAGAAAAATTAATTCAAATGCAATTGTGAAAATGACATAAAAAGCACAGCAGTTCTGAGTAACTCTAAAATTCAATCCCAGGCACCATCCCTGAAGAGTGACCAAGACTTTCATCAGATGTCATAAGCTCTGTGCTGTGGGTTTTTTCAAAGAGAACTCTCACTGGGCAAACAGCCTCCAGTTTCAGGAATGCCTGTCATAAACTCACACGTAGGGAAGGGAGATGGACTTCTCAAATAGGAAAACAGACATTACAAAGAACACAAAAGGCTTCAGAAGGAAGCAGACACTGGATTTGGAGCACTAAATACTATTATGAAGGCAACAAATGGAGCAACAATAATTAGAATACCTGGGTATTCCGGAAACCTCAACAATACATGTAAGTAATAGGATCCAGGATGCAAATAAGTTGGGTGTTTGCCTGTTCTTTTAATAACAGAGGCACTGGGAAGGCAAATTTGAGGCCCTGCAGGAGAAGGCACATAATTTCTCCACAAAGGCAGAGGAAAAGATTTCGCAAATGAGTTTCATCCTAAAGAAGATCAGAGTAAAATATACGGAGCCGGATGACATAATGGGCTGGAGCTTAAACGCAGCCCCCGACGGCAGCCGGCTCTGCAAAGCAGGCCGTGGGTAATTGAATGTAAGACGGAGCAAAAATACAGAAAAGGCCACGCTGAAGAATAAAAATGCAGTGTGTGTAACAGCACTGAGAAGAGAACGGCTCTGTAGAACTGATTAATAAGAGGAGCAGTGAACAGTACAGAGTGGATTTGCAGAGATTAGAACGTTGCAGGCTTTGTCCAAAAGACTGTATAAAGTTCTTATTGGGTTTGAATTTAAATAGGGTAAAATTTATCTAACACTATTAATGTTTCCCTTTGACCTTTAAATATATCCTCCCTCCACCCCCCCAAGAAGGACCCTTCAAATACAGTATGTTTACCCTGTAATACTTTGTACCTCCTGAACACGTGTGTGCAAAAGCACACACGTGCACAGCCTGTGCTATCAAAACTGCTGTGAACAAACTGCTTTGACACTGGCAGCCAAAACCAAGAGAATACACACTTTGATAAACCCTTCAAGTCACGTGCCTGCATTAACAAGTTCAGAAATTAGAAATACAAGTGCGACGGGAAATGCAGCACGGGGTAGCTTCACATCAGAGAAGTTTAAATCAGCAGTAAGAATTTTTTTTAAAGATATGAAACATAAAAATGGACAGAGTAGTAAAACTGAGGATAATATTCAAAAGCAGACATCTACAGACAACAACAGGACACTGAGTGAAGATGGCAGCATCAAAAAAAAGGCAATAGTCAGTGACAAGCTAATGACAGAGACCATCATTACAGACAGAATTAAATATTTAATGGATAGACTGTGGGGAAGACATGACAAGGCAGATTTCATTTTCTGCTTACAGTGCTGCCTTTAAAGCAGGGCTACTACACCTCAGCTCCAGTGTTTTGGAGAACATGTACCTCGTGGTTACAGCAGGAAAGGAGCTGTACTCAGTCTGGAAGCACAGCAGTTACACATGGGGAAAATGGGGTTTTACTTCCACCAAGGTGAAATATTTGCCACGGACTGACAACCAGGACAAACCAGAGAGGTACAAGGACAAACAGAGGTCCTAAAGCCAAAGTTTATCATGACTGGCAAAGAGAAGACACTAATGTATTTAAAACTATCTAAGTGGTTCCAACATATAAAAGCCTTGTCAATAATGGAAATGCTGTTTTTCAGTCCCCAACCTCCTGCCATTTCGGAGGGGTCAGAAAGGATTTGTAAGATAAAGTGGGTTTTTTTAATCTAACTTTCCCTGTCTAAAAGATTAGAAACTTCAGAGCTGACTTAGCCAAGTCTCCCCTTCAGCCAGCCTGAGCTGGTGCTCAGGATCCTTTGGATACCTCTGCGAGTTCCCCTCTGGAGTCTGAGCAAATTTCAGGATTGGAAAAAACCACCCATAATGTGTTTAACCAGTGAATGATTAAAGCAGACAATAGTAATTTCAAATGTAGCTTTCCCACGCATGCTCACCGAGGGCTTCCCCTATACACAAAGTTGACTGAAGGGAGGGGTGGGATTGAATAACAAATTGGTGTGATACAATCACATCACTCACAATCACATAATGGACTATATCCCAATTTTCAAAAGGCATAAAGTATCCTCATTAATACGATAAGTGCAGCAGTCAAATCAGTACTATGATTTTATCAGGGTTTTTGACTGTACATGAATTAGAATATAAAATGCATACAGAATTTTTAATGGGAAGGCTTTAACATTCTATGAATGTATTTCTCACTGTCATTTACATCGCATTAAAGTGAAATTCCACATAAAAGCAGAAAGAGAATACTCCAGGTCCTAAATTATAGTTTTTCATAGTTGTCATGTCCACATAGTGGGAACCTTATTCACAAGCTGTGACGTCCCCTTGAGTCTGAACAGGGGCAGGTGTTTGTTTGTTTGGCATGGCTGGCAAGTGGAGTTGTCCCACAGTAAGGTCAGATGGTCAGCACAGACTCTACAGGGATCTTTTTGGGATGCAATTCTATTCACTACCCCTTCTACAACAGGTTGCTAAACCCTGCACTTGTCCTTCTCATCCTCAGCAGGGCTCCAAAATTGTTACCACGTTTAGAGAGATGTTGTTACCTTCTTTTAGCTCCTTTCATTTTTCCACCTGCCTTTCAAAACAACAGTTTAAAATAAGGTTTTCTGACAATTATTTATCTTTAAATCCAAAGGGATGCATTCAGTCCTCAAGAAGTAAGTATGCACTATTTCTGCATGCATTAAATTTTACCATGAAAACCAGCAATATCAGCTTTTACAGTCTGTTTTCTGAGATCCACTAGTTTCATGCTGCCTCAGATTTGATTCAGCTCACAGAAAAAGAGGCTGTAAACTCACATTTGTTCTACACTCAAACCACCTTTTCTGACCAATATATTACAGTTGGTCTAAATTCTTCTCTACTCCAAATGCTGCCAATTAAAACACTGGATTTTCTTTTCCCAGCCCAACTGGAAATGTTGGGTTGTAACAGAAGTCCTGGAATGTAAGGACTTATATTGCTTCTTCTCAGAGGCAGGTTAGTTCCTTCTACAGGAACAGCAGCACACCAGGCACTTGCCTCGATGCTGAACACACAGGAACCCCAGAAACCCTCCGTGGTACTTTGATATTCAAACCCGGAGTTCTTTCCCTGATAAAAACAGGTATTTCGATTTTTTTATTTACTTTTTTTTTTATAATATTCTGGTATTGATAGAGGCATCACTTTTGTGGGATCAACTGTAGGATCTGAGGGCATACAAAAAAAAATGCTGGACTTTAAAAGGTGAAAAATCATATGGTCTTCTTTTCTGTTCTTTTCTAATTTTCCACATATTGGGTCTTAGGTTTCTGTTTTCTGCCCTTCCTATCCCCCAATACTGAATCTACTGGCATCTGCAGCACTTTTTTCAGCATAAGTGGAATAAATATATTTGAGAGGAGGAAAGATAGGCAGCATCTAAGCATCTGGGGAAGAAGAACAGGAAATATTACTGGATTCATAACATAAGCAGCTTTGGCTTCAGCTGCATCTCTTGCCTGTGAATTTACAGATCCTTTCAGGCCAGGGAGCAGCAAATATCAGCATTGCCACAGTCAGGTTCTAGTAACCATTTATCCACGCCAGGGTAGCAATGTTACTTGTTGAAAGACCCACACAGGCTGCTGCATATGATCAGTGCTGGTTTCAGTACTGCATAAATCACTACAGGGCTGGGGACTTTCATTTAAATAAAGGATTTGTAGGAAGCGATACCTCCTGCAACTGCCTTTTTGCAGAGCAAACAATCTGCTCCTCGGGTGCAGGAAAGGAGATGGAGAAGTGAGAAGGGTGGTTCTGACTGACTGTGCCAGGGGCAGGTTACGAAGGAAGAAGAACTCCTTGATTTTAACTACAGGTGAACTCCAGCGCCGGTCAGGGCATGGCATCACTGAGCACTGCACAGAGGAGAGTTTACCCAGTCAGCTTTAATCCTGCTACATCCAGAAATTAGGAATATTCAGATTCTTCTGAGAAATCCACACAAAACCCATAGTTGATATCGCTGTCTAATTAATTAACTGAATGTTAATCCAACGGGCGCCACTTTTTTCCAAAGCAGGAAGGAATCAGAGCATTACTGTGGCGTTAAGTGGTGTGGTAGCAGTTTGCAGTATCATCTTTCAGGTGAGATATGAAACAGAGGCCTGATCTATAATCATATTCATAGATCAGAGGCTATATTTTAATAAGTGTTAAGGCTGGAAGGCTGCACCGGGTTTAATGTTGACTAAATCAGTTTCAACTCCAAAATCTACTTTGCGATTTCCCTCCTATGTAGAAATACTCGCATCCTGCTCTAAAAATGTCATCATGTTGCAGTTCATGAAGGATTCTGCCCTGGTGAAAGTTCTCCCTTTCTCTCCAGGTGAGTTTAAAGCCCACACACAGGGGTACAAGGGATAGGACCATTTTCAAGCCTGACCTTCCAAGGTAAGCAGTGAGACAAACCCACTGAAATCTATGTCTGAAAATTACGTTTGTGCTACTAAAAAGGTTATTTTACAGTTTCTTAGTGTGAAAAATGATATATAAATATGGAACATTTCATGAGACAAGGGTACAGAAGCAGTATTTTGTAATTTTAAATACAATCTTTTTTGTCTTTCAGCGTCTTTCATTTCCTTCTATGAATGCCTTTGGCTCTAACGAGATACAACAAATGAAATAAACATGAAGAAGAAAGAAAGAATCACAAACAAATGGGTAAAAATCATTTTTACACGTAAAAAAATGTACAGTAAGTTGATGAGTTGGTCGGTCCCTATCTGAAATTCAATGTGCACATAAGAAAAATCTGATCAGCTGTTTGCATGTAAAAGATACGCGAGTCTTGCCTTTACTTGACGTTTTCTGATTAGGATTTTAGGTATTATTTCTGATGTTTTCTCAGATTGACATCCCTGGTCTACTTTGATAATGAATACCCCAAGAGAGCACAGAGACAAGGCTGGGTCTCAGAAGCTTGGAGCATTTCAATCAAAGATGGTTTGTTAATAATAAAGTAAGAAAAAAAGCCATTTGCTTCTTTTGCAGTGACTGCAGCGCTGACCCTCTCTTGGTCCTGCCAGGCCTGTCTGAGCAACAGCAGAGTTCAGTGGTAATTAAAGCAACAGTGTTGTGAAAAAAGTGTGAATTACTTTTACAAGAAGACTTGGATGTTGCTACCGACTGACAAAGCACAGCAGGAGAACTCTGCTGGATATTAAAGAGCCATGGTAGTCACTATATTGTAAGGTGGCTTTGCAGCACAATGCAAAATTGTGACTTTTCACAAGTTTATACCACAGGAACCATTTGAGTTATCGGCTTAAATTTTAGTGTGTTTTATAAGGAACACAGCAGACACCGTAAATGTGTCATGCTTGGTAAAACCTGGTCCTGTTTAAATTATGTGGACCCTAACTTCAATTTTTACCTTTCAATTATGACTTCACTGGGTAATTATTGCAACATTACAGCCCGTGCTGTTGTGCAAAACTACAGAAAGGGCTACATATTCAGACATCTCTCAGCAAATTATTGCAGTGTCAAAACAGCCTGGATTTCCATTTCTGACATTTTTAAAACTCAAAAGCACGGCACCTCACATTTTTTGGCATTGCACAGAGAATTATACCAGGTATTATACAGCGTCCCTGTACTGTATAAATATCCTTTTAAGACAACATGGTTGTGTGAGGCAACACAAAGGACCAGTTCTGACAAATGCTTCACTATCTCCATGTTTCTTCTGTAGTCACCGGGAAAAAAATGCATGTTACAGCAGTTTATCTTCCTGTTAGAATGCAGAGAGAGCAGGGGACAGATCCTGCAGTTGGTTTTGTACATACTCAGATCCAGGAAAGACAGAACATTCAAACAAAGCCATTCCAATTATTCTGAGGAAATAAAGGTTAGAACTCAGCCTGACAACCCACGGAATAAAGGGAGGGAATCTTCAACACAATGTGGTGGTGCTGTCCTTCTGGAGGGAGAGGATTTGATTCCCTCACTCAGTACAGGGGGCTCTGAATTCGCTTCCAGAGCAGAGTGAGGAATTTATAGAACCAGCAATGCAAAATTTTCACGTTAAGATTTACTTAAGACCTTGAAACAGCAAACAAGGATTTTACTAAATACTCATTCGGGTCCTCTTTGGAAAATCTTGGACTTACTCTGAGCTGTCCAGCTAACTTGCAGTTTACACAAAACATCAGAGAGAAGGGGGTATTCACTTGCATGAACTTTCAAAGTGAAGTTTGGCACTTTTTGTCCCAAAAGTCCAGTGGAATTACGAAAATCTATGAGCCTGGGACCAAAGCCACATAAAGAAATGCAGTTTGATGTCTGGTGTTATCCTGGGGGTTAGAAGCCTCGTTACCCCAAGAAATCCTTCCTTTCCAGATTTTTAAAAGACAGTTGGTGTGTGCTCTTCACTATTCTAGAGGATAAGGCAGAGCCTGGATAGCCCACAAGAAATCCACAGAATTATGAATATCCTGAGCTGGAAGGGTCCCAAAAGGATCATCAAGTCCAACTCCTGGGCCACCAAAAAAACAATCATTCTGAAGGAATTTGAGGCTCCTTCTCTAGTACATGTTCAAATGATGGGTACTGTTTACTGCACCAAGACAGTGAACAGCATAAAAATATGTCTTAATTTTATTCTACCTGATTTTTTTCTGGATTTCTAGGCAGGCAACAGGCACCCTTTGTATGTCTGTAAGCTCCACCTAAAAACCTCAAATGCCCTGTACACAACTGTACATAAAAATAATCAGACTCCAGCATCAGTACCGTAAACTCAACACCAAAACAAATGTCCCTGAAACTAATCCCTTTAACCACCACTGAATCCTAGGCTGTCCTGTTCTTACCCCTAAATAATTCTGCCCTTGAAATGAAGACTTTGAACAATGCTTTTTGACTAATTCACAGCTAACAAACCTTTGGTGACTGTAAAAATTATATAAACTTTTACTTTTCATTCAAGGAAAACTTGATTTTTGCAGTGATCCAGCAAAAGACTTAGTGATGTGCTTAATATTAAGCAGATATAGCTGCTCATTTGCTTAAGTGCTTTGCTGGGTGAAGCTCAGAGTGCTTTGAGCCTTAAAGGGTGAAGCCTAAATTTTGCTTTCTGCCTTGAATGGAACTAAGTCCTAGCAGAAGTGATTAAATCAGAGCACAGTTTAGTGTTCAGTTTAGGACACGAGTCAATCAAACCTTTCTTTACCACAGCACTATAAAGGCCACAGAACCTGCCCCTGGAATTACCATTACCAAGGAGAAGTTCCTTGAGTGAGATTGTGCGAGAGGGAGAACCACTCACACCACGAAAAGCCACG
This sequence comes from Myiozetetes cayanensis, assembly GCF_022539395.1. NCBI lineage: Eukaryota > Metazoa > Chordata > Aves > Passeriformes > Tyrannidae > Myiozetetes > Myiozetetes cayanensis. The sequence goes on along the minus strand of NW_026087411.1, from coordinate 2,362,240 downwards.
TCATCAGCCACCCCACTTGAAAGCCCAGTAGAACCCAACCAGTGAGCAACATCTCCAGCTAGCAACAAAAACTCAGCTGCTTTTTGATCCCAATTTACACCCTTCTCTCACTACGTGAAGGAAAATGCAACACATACAAATACATGTGACGTGTCAGCCTTCAGCTCTCTCTGCCAAAGGGAAACAATTACAACATCATTAAGTGACAGTGCCACGCTAAACACCCTGCACTGAACGCAGGCTTTTCCAGCATCATTCCAGTCACATCCTGCAGCGGTTGGGTTCTCAGCCCGCAGCACTGCTCAGCTCAGCCGTTATTCTTTGCTTGCCTTTTGATCAATTTTACGGTTAACCTGAACTTCTCTGATCAATCAGATCTTTAGATATTCACAAGCTCAACCTTAGGAAGAGTCAGAAACCTTAATTTAATTATTATCTGCTGGGCCCATATGAAAGTGGGCTCATGAAAGCCAGTATTCATACCAGTCAACTGTTTCCTTCAGAGAGCAGTGTTTGTACTGCGTGACCTTTACAGAATAGAGAAGTAGCAGAAATACCTCTGACTGTTGTTTATGTGTAGACACAACGGACTCCGAGATGTTCCCAGGCAGTCCATACACCTGGGAGAATTTTCTCTACACTTAACAATTCTGATTTCTCCTCAAGTAGGGAACATTCTTTCCCCCTCCCTCTATTTCTTCTGTTTCAAGAAGAGTTTATGACAGTGTCCCCTTGTCTCTGAGCAGTATAATTCTCTGCTGCTAAAAACATGATGTCCCTACACACAAAGAGCTCTGGCAGAGGTTAATTGTGAACTCAAACAATGCCACACTTAGATTCAAAGCACAGTATTGAAACCTGTTTCTATGCAAGCCCAAAATGACCCATGCAAAAGCGAAGTTTTTTCCTGAGAAGTACGTGGAAATGGGCACTCCTAACATTGAAATCAACCAGGAAAGTCAGGCAAAAAAAAAAACTTTCCAAGGCAAAATTAGTCTATCTTGTAATTCCTTTCAAGGGCAGAGGTGTACAGAACCAGTCCTGCCAAGTTCTGATATCTCTTGAGCAGTGTTAACCATCTCATGTTACTTATAAGTTCAGCGTTGCCTTTCCCAATCCATCAGCATCGGCCCCAGAATCAGAAGAAGGAGGGGAGGCAGGAAAGATGAAACACGAGAGAATGTGAAAGTCAAACCAATGCCTTTCGGGTACAGTGCTCATGGTCTGAGCAAACAGAGCTGCTCCAAAACTCCGAGCCTGCAGCTGTTCACCAGCTTGGACTCCTTAACCACAGGTAGCACTAAATAACACAGGGACAAATTCCCATGTGACAATATCAGACCGTTTCTTTTTTCCCCTCAAATCAGCTAATACACCATGACTTAAGTATGATCACATGTCTGAGAAAGCAATTTGTTAAACGACACAACAGGTCAGGAATAAATCCACTAAGGTCTTTTGCCTGCTCAACAACATGTACAAGAGTATGTTCTTAATACACAATTTTTAAAGGGATGTAGAGAGAACATGGGGGTTCTGGGTGGCATTCATCACTGTTAGTGCACCTTTTAATTAGTATGTAATGAGCACACTTATCACCCACACCACATCTTTTATCATGTTAAACTGGTGAGACATTCTGCTGTAACCATCAAAGACACCAAATAGCTGCAATAAACTGATCACTCAGCAAAGTTACCCCAGTAAAACATGTGGCCACTTTACTTGCAATAATTCCCCTGCAGTGCAAATATTGATGACTTCAGAGCATGGGGGACTAACACAAAAAAAATTTAAAGATCAACAACTGAAAGAGTGAAAACAAATAAATGGATGTGTCTTTCAGACTCAGGTAATTCTCTTTGTTCTGATATGTGTTTTGCCTCAACACTGAGTGCAGGAGCTAACAGTTACATGTTCTCCATCTAGAACTCACAGAAACCCTCGTTTTCCCCAAGAAAAGAGATCATGCCTTTCTATTACATTGCAGATAAAACTTCAATTCTCACCACATTATCCCCAAAATATTACACCATAAAAAGTACATTTGATTGTAAAAAGTACCTGTGGATTTTTATAAAATGAAGGTACAAGCATTTAAGCAAATGACATTTTTCTGGTGCTCACAAACTACAAGATGTGCAAGCAGATATGGGTGAGTCTAAAAAAATCACCTGTAACTTATTTTTACCATGTCGTGTGTCATCCTAACAGGATGATTTTAACAATTAGATGCTGCTGTTGTAAATGAACACCTATAATATTTCTGTTTCCAACCTGGATTTGAAGTGGGATTAAGGGAGAGCAGGCCTTGTGTGTGCAGGACCTCACCTTTCTGCCAGCAAATGAGAGAGAGAGAGAGAGAGTCTGTTCCCCAGCAAGGGGACACACAGAGGTACATAATGGGAGTTTATGTCAGAGACCGTGCCTGGGACCACAAGCAAACAGCAAAACCCCAGCGATCCACAACTGTCCCAGTTCTATCATTTCCTGTAGAGACACCGCTGTTGGTCTCACCACTTGGTTGCCTCAGCTAATCACCTCATTTGCCTCATCCAGCCGTTTGGTGAGATAAAGAATGAGGCACAAAGGGGTGGCAGAGGATGGGGGTGCTGAGGGAACAGAATTAAATGAACTTATGTGAGGTTAAACTAACAAAAGGAAATGTTTGGTGTTGTCTACACTGCTGTTTTGCCTACGTGGGCCCAGTATATGAGGAGGTACAGAAACTCCTGCACGCAGATACACGAGCCACAAACATACAGACTGTGAGAGTGGAGAAGATGACACACACAAAAATTATTATTAAACACAATCTATTAGGATAGTCATTGAATTATAATGCAAAATGAAGACTACTCCTCTAGCACTTCAGACAGACAGCTCATTTAGCCAGAAGGATTCTCAGCATTAGAAGAAAAGCAGAGAAGAGCCACCTCACAGGGACTCCCCTCCCGATGGGCACAAGCAAGAATGACTCTGTGGTGGAGCAAAGACTCGACCCCAAACTCCTGAAGTTTGGGCTGATGGCAGGGTCTGTTGTTACTGAGCAGGCAGCACAATGTTCAGTGTGAGCTGTGCTTTTACAGCAGCTCCTTTGTCCTGTCTGCAAGATGAATGTAGTTTGCTGGAACTAAGTTTCTTTAGCCTGGTTTGCACAGGTGTGGTGGCTGGAAATATCTGCAGCCAAGCTGTGCAAGGTACAGCTCTTGCAGGTACCTCATATACCAGTGTAAGTGGTGAGTAAAATCAGAAGAAAATGATGACATTCTTCAAGAAACAGCTTTAGGTCCTTGAAAATGATTATTTCGGTTTGCCTGCAACTGTAAAAATGAGTTTCAGATAATAGCTTTTCTTTTATATAGTAAATGATAAATGAGCATTTAAACATTGACTCATCCACCAACGAAGATATAAAGAACATAAAAAGTCACTGTGCTAACAGGGAGTTTGAGAACTAAAGTCACCTGATTTTTCAACCTGGTGATTACACCATAAGGACGTTCATTTGTCTTTACCTCCACTCCAGTGTTCCAAAAAGTGTACATATATTTCCACCAAAGACAATCAACCCTTTTAGCTTTTGCCATTTGTATTTCTGTGCTAACCCCCACAAGAGCCTTCTGTTCCAAGTTCATGGGTCTTTTATGACCAAAAAGGCTATAACTGGAATATTCTGACCTCAGGATATCTAGAGAGAGCACAAATACGAAAAGAAACCCTCCTCCTGTGCTCCCCCTCACTCAGTGCAGGATTAAATACCCTACGAAAAAATTCTGTGAAAAAGTCTTATCCACTTTGATTACCAATAGCAGTTCACAAGTGACTCTGCTTTTGGTCTCCATGTGACAGGAATGAGAAATAAAATCATTATGCTGGGCCAAAGATTTTCAAAAGGGGAGGGATTTAAGCCAAAATATTAGATTATGAGGAGAGAGCTTTATTATTAACGTGGAAGTTTTCATTTCCCCTAGAAAAAACCTTTCCAAAGCTTTATAATGCAGACTGAGGTGAGAGAACTCCAACTGCACAGAGTTCACCTCATAACAACTATCATTTAACACATCAGACGAGTTTTAACATTTCAAGAGACAATCTGTGATCACGGTGAGTCAGAGTTATAATTTCTTGTCAAGGTTTTATTTCAGTTGTCTCCTGCATTATGAAAGGAAACCACAAGTACTCAGCCATTAAGATTTCATTGTGACACCATGCAAGGAAATCTTACAGTAGGTTTTTGGAGGTTCTGGGCTGGGTTGGTTTGTTTAAAATCAAGAAGAAAATTACTCAGGGCAGTACTAGAGCCTGCATTTTACACTTCCTGCTTTGAATTATCCATTGTGCTTCTCACCTTTCCCACTGACCTACCAAAGATATGCTTGCTTATGGATACACAGTTCTTGGAAAACAAGTCAAGATCTCAGCCGATTTTAGCAAATATGTATTTCCAAGTAACAGCACACCTTTTACATTTTGTTCATCAAGCTCTTTGCCTGTTTTCTCCAATGGATTCCTCCTACTCAGATCCTTGGCAGACAGACAATATTGCTGTAAGTTTTAGAAGTGCCCTGCACAGAGCAAACACTATCACAATGAAAATAAACAGACAAATTAAATTATGCAGGCATTCAAAAGCAGAAATTAGTTTATAAAAACACTGATGTTCACTTTCAAAAGAATCAGTCAATAAGGACATAAGAAAGTTATTTGGTTCAGGGATGTGATTTTTCCCCTCTCTAGTGACTGATGGATGAAGAATATTGAGCTCGTGAATTTGGGGACTTGCTTTCTAGCATTCAAAACCTTTGGAAAATAGTTGGCTGCAGCTCCGTGTGAAAGCTCTTGCATCCTATAAATGGTTTCCTGTGATCTGAATGCTGAAATAAAAATAGACCAAGGATGTTGGAGAGTGTGAAAATTAACTAGGGGTTTCAATCACTGGCATTCCAGCAGTCAGAGAGTAACTCCTTAATCAGAGTGAGAGCAGAAACCAAGAGCAGAGTCAGCGTGAAAGGGGGCAAACACACAGTTCAAAGTGGAGCAGGCTCTGTAACATCCACACACAAACTTCGTCCCTGCAGTTGAACAAGTGAGGTGTGTCTGACAGCAGTGCAGGAGTTCCAGCTCAGCTCGTCAAACACTTTCTGTTGCAGGACCCTCCATTTCAGGTGCTTAAACTTTGCCAGACTTTAATAATTTGGATCAAAATATCCTCGGAATTAACTGTTTGGTGAAGTTTAAGCAAAAAGAGTAGGTTGACTTCTAAAATTATGTTAAAGAGAAAACACTGATGTTACAAATAAAATAAAAAACCCTGCCCAACCCCAACTGCCTTTATGCTGTGAAACACCAGCCTAAATGTTGGCAGGGAAGCCACTGTGAGATCAGAATTTTGCCTTTTGTTGTCTCTAACAGAAAAAAGAAAAAGGCTCCCCCTCTCTTCAGTGGAGCCTCACATTTGGCTACAAAAGATGTCCCTGAAGACTCAGCCTGCTTTGAGGGCACTTCAGTGCCCAGCTGCCAAACACGGGGAATGGCAGTGCCCCCTCAGTGGGCACAGGTGGCTGTGGGCACAGGGGTCCCCACCTCTACTGACTGCAGACATTTGAAAATGTCCAGTGAATCACTCAAAGGTTTTCACCAACCTTAACAGTGGCTTTTCTCACCTTCAGAGCACTTCACTCTGCAACCTTAGCACTGTTCCAACACGGGTTTTAAATGTAACATCCTACCTGCATTTGGAAAGGAACAGCCCCATCCCACCAGGTTTCCAGCCCCAGTCACTCCCATTTAAACAGATACACCCTAAGGACCGACATACATAATTCAGGTTTTGGATCACAGTAACCCCCCTGAAACCTCCTGTCTTGGCTGTCAAAGAAATTGACCTTTCTCAGTTTAAAGGTGCTTTCTCATAGGAATCCTCTCAAAACTTAAAGGTTTTTAACATCCCTCCAAGAAAAACAATGTCTGAAAGTCTTTTGGACTCCACTTCTGGACTTCTGAATATATTCATTTGTCATTAGTAATGTTGGGGCTGCCCAAGGTCTTCAATCACTTGTTCAAAAAATAAATATGTACCATATCTTCTACACAGAAATTCAATAAAATGCATACATTTAATAAACAATTCAATAAATAACAGTCTTTAGGAATCCCTTGAAATATAACCCTGCATTTCAAGCCCTTTAACTGAAGACAGCTTCCACACACAGTCTCCTTTCACAGCCTACATACACACTCTGAGCCATCATACCATTCGGCTGAGGTTGAATGTTGTATGTAATTGTACATTATACCTCGATTTCCAAGATGCTGAGCTCTGCAAACTTTTGCTGACTTTGAAAATAAGACTTACATGTACAAATAAAAGGCACCTAAATCTCTGACTACTCCCTTTCCGAAGCACAAAACCTGCATGGTTATATTTTGCTTTCTCTCCCCCATCTGCTGTTCCTAAATTCCCATTTTGTAAGAGAAGAGAATCTCACTCAAATGGCTTTCAGTGACCAGAGGGACTGAGAGGGACGGGTTATCCCATACAGTGCCCAAGCATGGAATCAAGTCATGCCAAGCCACATAAAAATGGTTTTCATTTGCCACTTGGAAGCTTAAAAAAAATCCCCAAAACCACAAAGACCCAACAGATAGAGGACATTATCACACAATTAAAAAGCTGTTTAGATTTGGTGTTCTTGTCTCTCCCTCCCCCATGCTCTGCTGAAGCACGAAGAGGTTTTCTGGCCCTCCTTTGAGTTCAACAGTTGTCGGTCTGACTTGTTGAACGCCATTATGCTTTGTCTGTACCAAAACTGCTCCCCAGCAAACCCTTCCCCTCCCGTGTCACTTTTCCAAATAAGGATTTGTAACTTTTATCTTGGAAGTTCTCAGGTTCACTAAACAAACATGGGATTCTTTGTCCTTTATTTATTACAGATCATCTCCCTCGTAACATAACTTAAGAAGACCTGCAGAATGAAGCAAGGACATGTGACGAGCTCTCAGCTGAAGCACTCAAAACACAGACTACCTTTTCAAAGTTTCTTTCTCTTGAGTAAATTGATACAGCCAAGCCACTTAAACTGCTGGGTCATGTTCATCCCTGGAAGCAGCATGTTTCTGTTAAAAGGAAGTTTTATAAGTTTTGACCCAGAACATCAATGCTGAAAATCACTAGGCACACAGACGGGGTGAAAGGCTGGATCTGCAAAGTCGACCGCACAAGTTGGAGTGACTCCTGCAGGGAAGTCATCCCTGGTTCTCTCAGGTGACATATTCTGTACTGACATATTAATTACATTTTTAGAGGAAAAAAAATGTTTGGTCAGAGTTTTTTTAAAGGGTTTTCCTTGATTGAAGCCAACCCATATAGCTAAAACTTCCAGCAGTCCTAGGACTGGGCAGTAGCCATCCTTAATTCCCAAGCAGTGGCCACCAATGCAATTCAAGAGCAAATTGTCAGGAAAGATGTTTAGAACTGGGCCTTTGTTTCAAAGCCATCTTCATACAAAGTATTCCCCAAGAATTTCACAGGCTGAATTCGACTCGAAAGTCCGTGATCTGCAAAAATACTCTTTATTTTCAGGAGAAACTTGTAAAATACTGACTGAGCTGCTGCCGTTTCAGGGACAGAAAGCACCAAGATTATAGAATGGACATGGTGTGAACATCCATTACCAACAGGTCAGACACCAAACTGAGATCTAACAGCAGCCAGTTGCTTCCTCTGATGGGATGCAGGATGGAATCTCTGAGATCTATAGAGGAAGTTTTCTCTTCCAAACTCACAAGAATGAAATTCTGGAGAACAACTGCAGCAGGGGCAGTTTCTAAGATATATAAAGGTTTAAACACCAACCTCATCGTGCTTTAGGACATCTGACTGCCACCTCTCAACCTAAACCCAAAAACCTGGTAGTGAACTCCTACATTTTGGCTGCAGAGACCTTTTTGTGGTGGCATGAGGCAACAGGCCAGGTTTAACCACTGAACTCCAGGCTTGTAAAACCCAATTACTTTTTTATGTTACCAAATGAGGTATTTCAGTGCGGTGTTTTGCAATCTTGTAGCAACTATTGTGCATTTTAACAACGTTTGCAGCAGCTCCTGTAGTGTTTTAACAGCATTTTTACACCGAAGTTTGTGCACATGTGTGGACAGGACCCTTTCCAACCACAGAGGCAGTAATTTATAGATAAGTTGTGAATAAAATGACATAAATTTACCCTGAAAGTCTGCGCTCATCTCCAAGGAGGGAAGAGGACAGAAAGCAAAGGTACAAGGAAGAAATACGCAGAAAGTGCAGAGAGAGGAAAGATACAAAAATGTCCAAACATTCCCCTGAACTGTTTTTGAATTACCAAAACAACCACGAAAAACAATCAAACATGGAAAATACACAAACATTCCTCACGTTTCCATGTAAATTTCTTCTGCCCCAGACTTACTCCATCTCCCTGTGTGTGTTCATTCTTCCATCCTCAATCCTGCTGCTTGATGCCACAAGTAGTACCACAGTGGAACAAAAACATGCACCGAAAACTCACTCGCAGCCTTCTCACATACAGACTTCATTTGAACTGGTTTGAGCAAGACCCTGAGTATACAGCAATTTATTATATTTTACCTCTCTTCTGCTTTATTTCAGTTCTCTCGGTCCTGTTTTACATATACTTCCACCCAAGTACCTCTGAAAACTCAGGTCTTTCTGTTCTGATTTTAAATGAAAAGGTAATATATTTTAATAGTTTATTCTCTTATGTGATTGTTGCCCATTCCTGAAACTTCAGCTATTAGCAGCTGTAAACTTTCCTTCCCTATAGTTAACTTCAATGACAATTTTAGATTAAAATGAATCCACATAATTAAATAAATTGAAATATTAAAAATAGAACTATAGAGTGATAAAAGCAATGTAGATATTTTAGATATAACACAAAAATTTTAATTAAAACACAGCATCTTCAATTTGCTCCTAAATAAAACAGTAACCTTCACTTGATTGATTCTAGGAGTGTTGCTGATATATCTTGTTATAGTGGCGTGAATCACATATTAATTAACAATTTGAGTAATTAAAATGTTTTTATTCTTTAAAGATATTAGAGATGGAGCCAAATATCTATCACACGTGCAAAATTTATGGTATCCAGCACTGAAGGAAATTTAGCACTGAAGGAAATTCAGTGGCTACTATACACTTGGAGGTAAGTATTTTAGTTTACTTGCTGTATGATGGTATGTACAAACTCAGATGACTGAAAATAAATCTGTTGTTCATGAGGATATTTTTCGTGTAATCCTTAGAACTAAAGGTAAATGAAGCTCTTATGTGTTTACAGGAAACCGACCAGTGTTTACAAATTCTACCCAAACTGTTTTTCTCTGAGCCCCAAAATGCAATTAACTGTGTGCAGAAACTTACCTGTCCTACACTGCTTTCTTGTCTTTGGAGTAATGCAGAGTTCCTTAGGGTACTTCAGGAATTCACACATGTATTTTCCTCACACATTACGGCCAACCTCCCCTTTGCTTTTGACAGCCACACCACAAAAACATACCCTGTCACTAAGGCTCCTAAAAACACACTCTAATTTAATGATTTTGTAACTGATATAGAATGAGTGCCCTGGTTTGTGCCCCTTTGCTGACTACCCAGATTGTGCCTTCCCCTGGGACACCGTCCCCCAGTGTGGGCTCCTCTGAGGGGATTCGCTGCTGTCTCCATCTTCCACTGCCTTCCCCCCTCCCCAGGGGCTTCTCCTCCTCCCCGGGGATCCCAGTTCCTTTCACCCTCCTCTACCAAAATTCTTCTCCTCTCCTCTAAGTGTCAACCCAGCTGCCCAGGGCAGTCCCACCATTTTCCCACACACTGACTTCCAGGAATCCCAGTTTCCACCCTGCACTAAAAGCTCGGTGCCCTTCTCTGCCTTCGCACCCTGAGCTTTATCGCTCATTTACCTGTTACTCCCTCTCCTTCTCCTTACGCTTCCTTTTTATTTGCCTTCTGTCATCTTTATTTTCACCCTTCTTCCTAGATGCTGCCTTGAGCCAGTTGTGGGTGCCCAGGTGCCGGCGCTGCTGTGAGGGGCTTCCAGGGGCTGCCCCCAGCTCTGAGGGAACATGACGGGCTGTGAGGGGCTACCCGGGTCGTGAGGGGGCTGTGAAGATTGTGAGGGGCTGCCCCAGGTCATGAGGGCTTCCAGGGACAACTGCCGGGTTGTGAGGGAAGATTAGAAGGTCTTGAGGAGCTGCCCAGTGTTGAGAGGGCAGATGAGGACTTTGAGGGGCTTCCAGAGGTTGTCCCCGGGCTGTGAGGGAAGATGAGGGGGCTGTGAGGGGCTGCGAAGGCTGTGAGGGGCTTCCCCCAGACTGTGAGGGAAGATGAGGGGGCTGCGAGGGGTTGCCCAGCGTTGTGAGGGCAGATAGGGGGCTGTGAGGGGCTGCCCCAGGTCATGAGGGGCTCCCAGGTTCTGCACCCGAGCTGTGAAGGGAGACAGGGCAGTGAGGGGCTTCCAGGGGCTGCCCTGGGTCGTGAGGGGGCTGTGAGAGGCTTCCGTTGGCTGCCCCCCAGCTGTGAGGGGAGATACGGGGGCTGAGAGGGGTGCCCCAGGTTGTGAGGGGCTGTGAGGAGCTGCCCTGGGTTGTGAGGGGCTGTCAGGAGCTGCCCTGGGTTGTGAGGGGCTGTCAGGAGCTGCCCTGGGTTGTGAGGGGCTGTGAGGAGCTGCCCTGGGTTGTGAGGGGCTTCCGGGGGCTGCCCTGGGTTGTGAGGGGCTTCTGGGGGCTGCCCTGGGTTGTGAGGGGCTTCCAGGGGTTGCCCCCCAGCTGTGAGGGGGCTGTGAGTGGAGATAGGGCTATGAAAGGTTCCCCCCCAGGCTGTGAGGAAACATGGGGGATTCATGGGGGGCTTCCAGGACCTGTCGCTGCTGATTCCATCCAGTCCCAGCCACCCCAGCCTGGGGTTTCCCCCAGCCCCTCACCTCAGGGGAAGGGGCTTGTGAACAGACAAAATGTCGCCCAGTAGAGAGTTGTAAGGGGAAACCTGTGAGACCGGCGGGGAGAGGATGAAGATGAGGGTATGTATCCCAGCCTTCTTTGGAATTCTTGTCAAAAAACTCCTGAACGCCTTGACAAACCACACTGTTATACTGTCAGCTTCAAACTTCTGATGAAAAATACCTGTGTACATAAATTGATATGTCAACCCAAGGAGTATAAAAATATACAGGTGTTGTATATTTTGGTACACCAGTTCCTGAGAGTGTTGGCCTCAACAACACGGGCTTCCTTGAGTACCCAACATATTCTGGTTTATGTGGAAACTTGCCCTCTTATTCCAGTTCTTCCATCAAATCACACAAAAACCAGCAACCCTTTCCTACGTGATTCGGGATCTTAAAAATTAAATCAGGATCTTTAACGCTGAATCAGGACTTTTAATATGAGCGCACTTCAGACATTTCCTAGCACCAGTGCATAACGTAATATCAGTATTTAAACCACCATCTCAATCTGGGTTGAAAACAAGGTATTTCTATATAGAACTCGCACACCTTTCATTCCTCCTCAGTGGGGAGAGAATGGCTCAACTACAGATCACAGATCTTAAACAACCGGAGTCAAGCTGTAAAAGCCGGTGTTAGCAGGTCAACAGTTTGAACTCCTTTCTCTACACATCTTCACTTGCCACCAGGTCAACACAAATATTTAAGGGCTGAGCGCAGCTGCGAACAAAAGAGAGCCAGCGCCAGCAAAGGGGCACAAATTCTTCCCCCTCACACAATGTGTCTCGCACACACCACAACAATCTCCGCAAATCCCAGGGCCTCTTTCCCCTCACCCTCTTGGATGAAACCTACTGGAATGGTGGATCCAGTCCATGGGTCTGACAGCTCCTACGTGCTTTATTTGCTGGTAATTCAGAATTCTCTCAAAATTCTCCTACAAGTCTGATTCCACCCTCTATATTTTTTTTAGTACTTTTCAGCAGGAATTTAAGTGTTATTCCTACCAAATCTTGTTTCCTGAGGCTTGGTGCCTCCAGAATACTGTTCTGGAAATACAGAACTACAGAAACATGGGGTCTGATGGACTAGTCAGATACAGAAGGATCAGCTACATGTTGACATAGAGACATATGACTTCACCCTTAACACACTGCTTGAGAGAAACCCTTATCTAATGCACTCCCAGCCTGGCTCCAGCTGCTTGTCCTAACTCAGCAGCACACTGCAGGGACTACACAACCAACCAGTTAACTCTGGCATTCCCAAACTGTGCCCACACGAGTATTTTAGTTTGAATCAGGAGTGTTCTGGAAGTTAACCTGAAGGATGCCCTCAGGAGTGCATCCCACGCACTCTGATACTGAGAGAGTTTGTGAGACCTGACTGGGGTAAACACTCCAGTAAATACCTGTTGAAGTAACAATTATTATTATTCTTTTCCTCAGACTTATCATCAGCCAAGAGTAAGTAAGAAACAGAAGGAGTGTCATATATCATGTTCTGCTTTAACAAAAAATCTGGACTCCGGGCTCCTGGAGCTAAGGAGAAATTCCTTAACTTCCACCAGATGTAAAATACATATTTTCCTTTCAGGGTAGCTGCTGAAACAAACATCTGACACTAAACAGTGAACGCTACTGCAGACCTGATTTCATCCAGCCCCAGCATCCTCCAGAAAAGGTAAAAAACACCAAGTGTGTAAAGGACTGATGATCACTAACCAACATTTTCTCATGAGATCTGGGCACACTCATGGCATTACAACATTGAGCCATAACAGGAGAAGGCTACACCTGGATCAAATGGATCCTTACTGACCATGGCACAGAAAGTTAATGTAGGAGCTAACCTCTTGTCTGGAAGAGAAATTAGACTTGTGAATACCACAGACCACAAACCATGAGTTAAAAAATATAAATAGTAAAAAAACAAAAACACAAACACCAAAAAACCACAAACAAATCCCCCAAACCCAAAACAACAACAAACAAACAAACAACCAAAAAAACATAGTATCCTGTGTCCTCGTTTCCCCACAGCATTTTGAAATCCATTCTGAAGTATGTAAATATTTTGGTTTTAGTGACATTAGTAAAGGGAGCAGAAAAGAGTTCTTCGTATTGTTAAAATAAAAAAAATATAAGGTAGATCATTAAAGCATAGAATTTGATACCTGACCATTATTCCCTTTACCTACATACTTGGGTGGGAAAAGCACACATACAAACACAAGCACAGCAGTGCCAACCCTTTTCATCTGATAATTTCAGCCAATAAAGCTGTGAAAATGACTAAGTCCCACCTTCAAAGCTATCAATGTTATTACAGATGAGTCTCTCTCTTCCCCCTCTCTCACTCATACACATACATGCACACAGATGAGCTGCCAGTTCTATTTATTGGACTCCTCATATACAGAGAGCAGATAGCTCATCTGCATTTTATCAGGTGCCTGTATAATTAAAGCTTATTGCAAACAGAGATATTATTGGTGTATTTTATTACTTGTCTATGAGCGACCGAACAAAGTAAGAGGCATAAATGAATTCAGTTTTACAGTACTTTGTTTTAAACAAATGTCACTACCTGCACACACACACCTAATTATCAGTTCTTACACATTCTGCCAAATATCAAGCCTATAGTTCATAAGCCAGACTCACGACAGGCAGTAAATATATTCTCCCTAATTTAAAATTTTATTGCAAAATACCCTCTGCACTATGTTAACCTACACTAAATCATACCCTGCAACACCAGCTTTACTTGGTGTTTACTTACTCGTTCAAAAAAACGGAAAACAGTATGAATCCTTATTTCCAGAGATCTGCACTAAAAGCCACCTAGCTGAAGGTTCAAATTTTGAATCAACAGTGCAGGATGAGGGATTAAAGCTGAAAAAAAAAAAAAAAAAAACCAACGCTAAAAGATTAGTCAGAAGCCACTTTGTTATCTTGAAGCATGGGTTTTTTTAAGACTCTCATTCGGAGCACAGGGTCTGCACAAGCCTTTCACAAGCAATTCTACTGAGCTGTATTAAAGTGTAAATGTTTACCTAGATCAGGCAGAGTGTTTCAGGACCGTGTCCACCACACTGTTGGGTGGGATTGTGGTTGGTGGAAGTTACTGGAGGCCACTGGATATCTCCATAACAAAGGATGCTCAAGGAATGTGTCTGTAAGTGAAGCTGGAAGGAACCTGAGTTCAAGTCTCCTGCTTCTCAGCAAGTGTTTTGCCACCAGCCAAGAGGTCCCTCAGTGGCTGAGCCCTTCAGAGCTTCTCTCATGCTTAGCCCACATTTCTTTACGGGTGCTCTGTTGTCTCCCAGCGCTGTGTTATCCCCATGGACAGTGGGATGTGGTGGTCATGGACATCAGAGCCATGTCCCATCTGCCAATGGGAATTACCTTCCAGTCCTGTCCTTTGCACCTCTGCTCCCAGAGTGTCCCACACTGAAAGGAGCCTGAAGCCATTATAACAAAAAGCACTGGAAGGGCCTGGGCTTTTAAAGGCTACATCTGGGCTCAGCAACATGCATACTAATAACATCATTACAGCCGAGTGGTTTGGAGAGCGTGTTTACTTTGTTGTGGTTCCCATCACCTTCTAGAGCTGAATTGTTAATATGTGGTTTTAAATTCAAATAGCACACAGGGCTAATTTTCTTGTATTTGCCCAAAAAATTAGGTTACATAGTTCATCTAATTCTCCCTCCACTTTTTCATGTGTGGGTGGTACTCCTTGTAGAGAGTACTTCTTTTCCATGACATTGAACTTGAACCTGACTGACCTTTCTATAATGAGTGAATTGAAAACATCTCCCTTTGGAATGCGGCTTGTAGATACTGGATACGCCAGTTTTTCTGCATTTGATGAATTAAAGGGGCAGAGTCCTTTTCACAGACCTAGACCAGGGCAGTTATTTAAAAGCATACACACGAAAAAAAACCCTCCTACAGAGTCACTCTTCTTAATTAGAGTCCCTCCACTACTATAAACAAAGACTTACTTCCCCTCCTCCCCTTTTCATTTTTGCATTTACACACTCGGAAAGCAAAGCAACACACTTCCAGAAGTAAGAGGGGTACAAGAAAATATTTCATCAACACAGCCACAGTGTTTTTTATTATTTAGAAACTGACATCTCTGCCTCTTCCTTCCTATTGTTCTTTATCTGCCTGTTATTTTCTCCCATGATCAAAGTTAAACAGAGCTGCATTCAGAGCAAGACACGCAGAACAATCATTTGGAAACGTCTTTTAAGCATTTATAAACGAAGGATTCGCGATTCCTCGTTTTAGGAACAAAATAAAAGAAGAACAACACCTCACTGAGAGGAGGGGAGCTGAAAAAAGTCAGCAGCCCATAGTCCAGCACTGCTGGCATCAGATCTTAATCATAATATATTCTCTGTCTGGTTTGTCAGAATCTATCATTCAAGAGTACCTTCAATGGACAGTAATTTGAGGTGTGGCTTATTAGATCACACGATCTTATGAATAATAAGAAGTTATGGAAAATTGCATCCAGGCCTGCTATCCAATTTTCACTGGTGTCACCCACTTTATAGTGAGGCAGCATGTTTATGCATGATTTCTGTTTCATATGTATTGACTAGATCATTTTCCCTGTTGTCCTGAGAATTGATGACACACACTGTATTAAGAATGATGACCTCCACAAGGGGGATAACACTTTCTCTAGATTACACTATTGTCAAAACATATTGAAATTTCCTTTACACATGTTACTGCCGTATTTTTCTGCCTGAAAGACCCCGTTAAAGCAAAATCTTGCTGCATTTTCTAAATAAGATCCCAAGGACAGGTGTTCCTGTCACCATCCTCTCTCCCTCCCTCCAAATTTGTTTTACTTTGAGTACCTCTGTCAAATGACCAACCTGGCATAGTTTCCTATCTCAGAACAGCACTGGGAACTAGGTCAGCCCTTCAGGGTAATTCTGAGAACTTTTCTGGAGGGTCAGATATGTAAGATACCACTTCTTGCTGCCAGACTTCAAGGTATCCCTTTCTGGAAGGAAACTCTTACGTTTAGAATGGAATATTCAGATTTATTACACGCAGCTGATTCAAACCCAAAGGGCAGCATCCTGAATCGAAATGGTTTCCTGGAAACAGGTCCCATTCTTGCCACCAACACACTGATGTTGGCTTTGGAACTCCTCAGTAATCCACCCAGCGTTCCAAGATGTCATGAAAGAGCCACATGGCAGGTAGCTTCAGTACACAAAGATGTTTTACAGTACCACATTTTCCTGCCTTTTGCCAAATCCAAACGCAAATCCAACCTGTGACCCCTCTCTGGCTCACCCTGCTAATTGGGCATATTCAATTACCTCAAATTTCTAATTCACCCAGAAGTAGCACAGAGTAAATCAAAATAAAGGTGATCAACTTCAAGAGCAATGACTTCTCATTTAGATGGAACTGAAAGAGGACTCCTCCCCTTTATGCTGATTTAGCAAGGACAACTCCCCTCTCTCCCTCCCCCCAATATTTTCCTATTACTCTGTTCCCAAATTATACCAATCAGCATGTAAGCCATTATCTTTTAATGCCTCCATTACATCAAGCTCTCTCTGGGTCTCAAAAAATCTTCCTTAATGGGAGAAATCAGATTGAAGAGGTTCCATTTTAAGTAGATTATGTGAGCAAAATTCTTGTTGTAAAGAGTACCGAAAGTCAAAATCTCAAACATTAAAAGGTGTTCAAAAACTTCGGGGTAAAAAAAAAAAAAAAAAAAAAGGAAAGAAAAAAAAAGAGATTTATAGGAGTGAGCTGTTTTCTGTTTTAGATACAGCTCCCTACACTGGATCTTAAACTTGCTGCAGGAAATAAAGATAGTATATATCCAAGCAAAAGATATGTGAAGCTTGTAATTGAAATTAATTATATATTCCTTACATTTTCCATTTCCCCCTTAAAGCTGGACAGGTGGGAATGCTTTTGCTCTTAAGTTACAGAGTCAGGTTCAAGCTCTGTAAATCCATTCCAGTCAAACATGAGGCTTTCAGTGCACTCCCCCAGCCAGCTTTGTCCTCAAACATTCCTTCACGACCTTACCCTGCTTAAAATCAGCCCGGCCCCATCCCCCAGGTCACCCTGGCTGCCTGCCCATCCACACATTTCTGTCTGCCTTTTGAGTGTTTTCAGAAGCCCATTAAATTGTGCCTTGGCAGGCCAGACGCATTCAGCTCGCCCTAAGACCCACCGAGAGAAGGTTATCAAATTCCCTCATCTCTGCCAGACATACAAAGCTGGAAGTTCTCGAGCGCTGCGAGGAAGCTCTGCAGTTGCACAGGGTAAGATGTTAGAACTTGTAAACGTGTCACACGATATCGTTACACGCCCGTGGGGCAGGGGCTGGGAGGGCACGGGGACAGAGAGCCTGCCCTCCGTGGAGCTCTTAATGCACCTTTGTGGGGTGGGGTTTTTTTTTTAAACAGCACAACTGGAATTAGCGCCACATAAAGAGGCTGGTGCTGCTTTCTTTAATCAACCAGTCCTGACAATTTTCTTTCTGTGGTCTTTGGTGGATCTTCTTGGTTGGGAGAGGAAAACAGGGCATGACACTCTTGCACCTTCTACTGGATAACAATAGAAAAGAGAGAGGGAAAGTTCAGTTCTCCCAAATAGGTAAGATTTAGAAAATGCTTATTACAAACTTCTGCGTGTTCCCATCCTTAAGAGAGGATGTTTATATGAGTACCTTTCCCACTGCCCCGCTCTCAAAGACGGGCTTTTGGCACTCCTGGAATCTGGCAACAGCTTCAGAGCAGAACTGTGCTCACCAGTGATAAGTTTTACACAACTCACAAAGAGATGACACCGTGCCACCCCGAGCACACAATGGAACCAACGCGGCGCCAGAGCAGAGTTCACGCACTGAACACAATCTGGGGGAATGTGGTTTGTAACATGACCAGAAACGCACCAATCAAGGACAAAAAAATATGTTTAAAATACACACACACAAATCAGAACCACTCCGGCCTCGAGATAATGCAAACTAACCCTGCCACAAATGAGCTGCAAAATACCTTCATTTTCTCATACAGTGAAACCCTGATAAAATCACAACTGTTAAGGTCATACAGTATATCAGGTGGAATCACAGTCTTTAGAACTCCATTATTAATGCACACAACCTCACAATCAAAGAGGATGAGAGCACAGTTCCCAGATGCCAATGATTTGATCCTATCTTATTTGGCTGTTTACATTTAAATAATGTGGCCGTATAAATTTAAATAATAAGAACCACCAACAGATGGAATGCAGTGAAAAAAAATGTGCCTTCTATGAGACCCTGAACATATACTACACGGTGCTTTACAATTTATTTGAGCGGAGCTCATATTTAAAAAAAAAAAAAAGAAAAAAAAAAAAAAAAGAAAAAAAAAAGGAGGGAAAAAAAAAAAAAGACTCATTTCTTCTGCCATTATGGAAATAAAAGGACTGGTGCTTTAGTTCGTTGCTAGCACTGCCAAAGAAACATGCAGTTCTCTAACCTCCAGTACAATGTACCCATAAGGTACCAAGCATCAAAGCATATTAAAAGATATTAACTGCATATTTGCTTATGAACAAGATAAAAAGCTGTAGGGCCTCCAGGTTCTCAAGCTGTGAGTGGAACAGCTTTGCAATTTGCCTGCAAAACTGCATTTTGATCTTAATGAATATAAAATGGCTGCCATTAAAAGTAAAACAGATTATTTCAGGTCTTTTAGGGCCCATAGCTCTTTGACGGTCTTGGAGGGGCACTATGATCTTTCATTAAAATCTCACAGCAGGACTCCCTCACCAGCAAATCAAGCCTTGCAGTCGAGGAGATTGGCTACATTTAAAAGTAATTTTCAGAAATCTACACAGATTTTCAATTTGGTAATGAAAGCCATAAGAGAATGCAGGCAGCATTTTGTTGAATATTGTTGCTAATCCAGTGCTCACATTCGTTAGAAATTAAAGTGCCCCGTAACTACCAGGCTGATGGCAGCCTGCCATTCCAGCGCAGTTGTAAACTCCGTTTGTTAATGAGTAGCATGTGCTAATTGTTGTCAGCATCCCTGCCATACATCCCTTCCCTAACAACATCTTTTACCTGCCGGAAGGTGTTACCTCTTGCACCGACAGCATCCACTTTCAGGGGAGAGCAGAAAAAAGGTTCGGTTTTGTTTTGCGTGGCACAAAGGTAAAAATATGTGTTTTAATAGCCATGCCCAGGCCCTCCTGGCACCTCATCCTGCATGTGCTACTCCTGCATTAATACATCAAGGTGAGACAAAGGAAGGTGTCCCGAGCTTTAATGGCAAACGGAACAACGGAGGTGATTTCTCTGTGTTGAAATGCAAAGTAAGGGACGCAGCTCCCAGAAAAACCAAGTGGGAAGGTTTGAAAAGTTACAGAGTGATCATATCTCATTATTGCAAACAATGTGAGGGGGGGGATTAAAACAAAACCTGAGCTGGAGCTGCGATGAAGCCGGAGTGGGACACAAAGATTGACTCTGAGTTAGTCAGAGCTGATGGCTGTGCTGCCCTCAGGTGGAAGGTCCTGTCGGGAGGGGGAGGCCTCCACTTGCAGTGTAAACCCAGAAAAAATTAAAATAACAGCAATTAAAAAAAAAAAAAAAAAGAAAGAAAAGAAAAAAGAAAACCCAGCCTCAGTGGCTTCAACAAACCAAGATATTCAGAAGTGTGAGCAAGAAGGGTTATAATACATGAATTCTCAAATAAACCAAACGTGAATTGAATTATGGCAGAAGAGAACAATTTTCATCTACTGAATTGTAAATTGGGTTTGTTTCCAGTTCATATTTGAAATGCAAGGGTGATGCTTGGCTTTTCATTTCATTTTTTTTAGCTGGGGGGATTCTGAGGGAAAATACTGACTTGAAATAACTAAAAGCTGATTGAAGAGCTCTCACACACACCCCGTGCGAGCGACACACACCCTCTGAAGCACATTTGGTATCAGTGCATCGAGCAGATTAGCTGTTCCACTGCCATGAGCGACAATATCAGATATTGCTGCACGTTTAAAATTATTCAAATCAGTTTGGTGCACATACAGAGGGGCTTTTAAAACAAACAATCTTCTCCAGTGTGCACGAGTGATATTACAGGGTATTCTGACTCGCAGCAAACAGCCCTGGGAACTTATTTGGTGTGCTCGCCCATGAATGGGGTGTGAGGACTTCCCTGGAGGCCCTAAGGGGTACACAAAGTACCCACAGCACCTCCACAGGAACAAAATCCTCCTTCACTCCAGGGTATCCAACTACTCAGGGTCGGAGCGTCCCTCAGATGCCTCTAAACGGAGTCCAAAGTAGA
The DNA here is from genome assembly GCF_022539395.1 of Myiozetetes cayanensis. Classification (NCBI taxonomy): domain Eukaryota; kingdom Metazoa; phylum Chordata; class Aves; order Passeriformes; family Tyrannidae; genus Myiozetetes; species Myiozetetes cayanensis. The sequence continues at coordinate 2,341,882 of NW_026087411.1, read as the reverse complement.
AAATCAGCAACTCTGGTTTCAGAACACACATGAACCATTAACCACACATCCAAGTGATTGGAAAGACCAAAGATGAGGGATCAGCCCAATACTAGAAGTTTTTTGCCAGTTTCTGGCCTTTTTTCCACTTTTGGGGGGGGAGGGCAGCAGCAGTTTGTTGGAACACTTTCACATATCATATTAGATATTTCTCACCAGCTTTGGCTTTCACTGTTGCAGTTCTGAGCTAATTTTTCCAAAGCCAAAGACAGCACTGTGAATGTGCTGCAGGTTTGATCTCCCGTTTCCTCGCTGTGCTGAACGTTGTGTTCTCCAGTTCCTCCTGCCACCCCCCACACTGCCTGTGACAGCGGAATCCCCAGGACTCCTGATGTTTCACTATTATAAACACCGTGGGCTGAGGAGGCAGCATCACCAACTCCACCTCACGCATATCAGCCCACAGAGCAACAAATAATCTCCTTTTTCTCTCAGCCACCTCACAGGTGTATTTTTGAGGTTACACTGCAGCAGGTGGCTTTCCTCTAAACAGCTTTAAATGTCCTTTTGAGCTGCACATGGTTCCTAAAGTACAACCCAGAGCAGAGCAAACACTGATGGACCAGTAAGTTTGGGAACTTCACACTGTTGGATCTGGCACTGCCCATCACGAGTCTTAAAAACTGTGTTTCCAACTAAGCTATCGATGAGAACAAAGGAAGAGTCACATAAATAAAATGTCATAAGGTTACCTTTTAAATTAAAAGCCCTTTTAAAAAATAACTCAGCAATTTCTATAATTAACAAATCTTTCTTTTTTTTCTCCTTACAATCTGACTTTTTTTTGAAGGAAATGGATCTAACTACATTTTTGCAACCTTTGTTTTTTTTCATTGAAAACATACGCTAATTATTATCTGCCACAGTCAGATTCATTTTGGGAGGCCTAGAATTGACACACCTTATACCTTTCCATATAAAGACAAGCAAAAAAGAAGCGATTTTTGAATGTCTGTGTCACATTCTGAAATAATTTGGTATAAAAATATTTTAAATAATAAATATTATTTAAAATAATATTTATCTTACCCTGATAAAGCAAATGCATTCATTAGATTAATTTCCTGGTGAGCACAAAACCCATTAGTTTAAACATGGCCCACATCGTTAAAATGACTGAGCTGAGAATTTTCCCGTTCTGTATCTGTTCTCTAATCCCTCTTGCAGGAGCTTTCCATTCACACATTTTGCATCCAGATGTTACTGCTGGTTGTGGAACTGGTGAATTAGCCCAGCACTCTGAATGCTGTTCCACATTCCTGAGGAAACAGCCTCTCCTGAAGAATTAGCTGCCCTAAGTGCAGTAGCTGGCAAGGAGGGAGGAGGAGAAAACAGGAGCAGGGGCAGAAGGAATGAGGAGTGGAAAGTCATATAAACTTCTAAATAAGAGCCTCACATGGGGAGAGTTTGAACAAAACAGTAGGAGAACAGAGCTAATAAAGCCGGGGTGCAGCTCTGCCTAATCAAACTCGTGTTTAATAAACACCAGATTTCCAGCCCCTCTTCCACACTCCTCACACAATGCTCTCGGCTGAGGTTTTCTAAACAGCCCCATCCAGAAGGAAAACAGCACAAATTAAAAGAATGAGCCAAGTGTCACAGACACGGGATGGAAACGTGATCCCACTGAAGTACGTGGCCAAAATCCAAACCCCAACTTCAACAGGGACCGAATTTTACCTTAGAACTTGAAAAAAAGAGATGGGGAAACCATAAATCAAACATCAGAGACAGAAAATGTCTTGGAGTCGAAACAGGATACAAAATAAGCAATTGGTCCTTATCTTACCAAAAAGGCCCCAAATCTGCCCTATTTTTCTACTCTCTACCTAAAACCGCACAAGAAGTTCTACATTCACCATCTTGATAGATAACGGTGGACATTTACACAGAAACTGAAGGTCTGTAGCTCAATCTCTTAGACCAATAAAATACATGAAATACTCTTTTCTGTTCATCTCCTGTGCTGAGTGCACCTCAAAACCAGGCGTGTCCACAGCTTCCAGAACAAGGCCAAGGCCCACAACGTGTGGCAGTGCTTGAAGTCACCACAATCCCAAAGCACAATGAGTCTTTCTGGGTAAATTCCAAAAACTGCTGCTTCTTCCTGCTATGCAGTTGTCTGCACAAAGTCTCTTTTTTTTTTTTCTCCCTCAACCTTATCTATTATTCACAAAAAGAATTATTCCTATAAAAGCTAATGCTTCTTTTCCCCAACTTTTTATGATCAAGGTGACTTATAAACAGATGCAATAAAAATGGTTGAGTTTTTCCTTTTTTTTTTTTTTCCATACAAGAGCATCCTCAATAATGTCTGAGAGCGAGCAGGGAGGCTAAAAGATCCGTGACATTCATAGATTTCACCCCTGGAGCCACGAAACCTACAGTAGCAATTTCTTCATTTGACCAAAATGAATGGTCACCACGAAAAACAAATGTAAGTTTGGTATCGCTGATTTGGCTGAGACAGCTCAGGGGCTTGAACTTAATAGACTTCCCCTGACAGATTAGGATCTCCTGGTACGCCTGCATCATCCTGTCACACGGCAGATAGCCCAGTCCAAACCACAGGCATGGCACTGCCCTTGATCCATGACCTCAGAATACAAAATAACCAGCTAAAGAATGTAATAAGGCTCCCAAGGAAATACCTTTCAAGACGGTATTCATTTTCCTTGGTGGTCTTTTAGAGAGGAAGGGTAGAAAAAAAAAAAAGAAGACAATTAAGCATTAAGAACTGATTGATGCTTAAACAAAATGCCTAACAGTGAAAGCACATTTCTATATTCCAAAGGACCAGGCAAAGCCATCCCTAAGAAGGGATTAACTACTATCAGATGATATTACTACTGGATTAATGGTGTTTCGCATTCACTATATTTATATTTAAAAAAAAAAAAAAAAAGATCTCTTTTAAGGAGGATGTAAGTGATTTGTGTAAAACCTAGAAGCCAAAAAAAAAAAAAAATTATTTTTAGAGCAGCGTGATGGATAGTATTCCCTTCATTTATACATCCTTAATTGCAGCAATTTTTCCCCCTTGGTCTGGAACCAGGTCTTGCATTGCAAGTCAGTTGTTTTGAGAGCACCACAGCCCACAGAAAAAGAAAAGCCATGTGTAACTCCATGATGCTTTATAGTCAAGTGGATATTCTAAGCTGTTCTTATTTTAGAGAATTGTTTTTGTAATAGATATACTAGAGGTGATCATTTTACTTTACTGCTAGTCACTGCTGACTGAAATATTTTGCCAGATGAAGGTAATTACTATAACTATATTACTTTTCTAACCTGTTCAGTCTATTGTACCTCAAGATATTCAGAGTGGAAATTCTGGATTCTGATTTGCAGAAAAAAGAGTCACATTGTTCTGTGCTCTGGCCTAATTATGTAAATCCCATATAGATGTTATCCAGTTTCCCTCCCCACCTGGATACCTTATATCTACAAAAGGTTACAGGAGAACTCCAATTCTAATGCAGAATTCTGCAGGTGAAAAAGCCAAAAAACAGTTTGTGCTACAAGTGACAAAAAAGTCTACTTTGACCAGAACCGAATCACTCAGGTGAAGATTTTTAGAAGGATGAGAGGAACAACGATGTTCTTATTCAACACAAGTCACCACAGGCTGAAATTATACATTAGAGGAACTTATTTGTTGAGACATCCTCAGGATTACATCCCCTGGAGGTGAAAACAGGTGGGTGTTTCCCTCACAAAGTCTCCTGTGCCTGGAACCAACCTTTTTCAATCCAAAGCACAGTAAATAGACCCACAACAAATTCACTGCTAAAAATATTTCCCATAATAGCCACGTTCTCAGCTCCATGCTACCATAACCAGCAGCCACACTACCACAAGAGCTCAGTCTTCCCCGAATTCCATGCTAGGAATGTTCCATCCACACACAACGGGGCTAAAACAGGGTAAAGAAGGACAAATTCCCCCACTTTACTGGGGTGCTTCACAACACAGCTCCTGGAGTCCTTCAGCCTCCAAATATCTAAGCTACTCTAACTGTTTTAATCCCAATCCTTAGCAGGTAGGACTTTAAATAAGCTTTTCTTCTGAAATATTTCCATCAGCATTATTTGTTATTAAAGAAATAATAATAATTAAAAAAAAAAGGTAAAATAAGATTTCTTACAAAAGGTAATTAAGCAGTATAATATCATAGTAAGTGGAATAACAATAAGGAGTTGTACTAAAATACATGCCTTGTGCAGTGGAGGACTGGTGTTCCAGGAGATTAACAATTATGATCACCAGTCCTCTTCTGTTTCTGTAATACTCCACACAATCTTTTTTAAATTACTTTATTAACCTTTCCTCCTAGCACAGAAGTGCCCGATTATAGATAATATTTCAAAATCATCTGAAGTGTAAGTGTGTTTGATTTGCTCAGTAATTATTTGTCTACTTTATTACATTGACCAAGCACACAAGCTCCTTGACCAGTTTTATTTCAAGTCCAGTTCGGAGCAGGGTCGAAATCGCTCGGTGCCATCGCTCCCTTCGGGCCCCGAGCACCTGGAATTTCCTCTGGGAGTTGGGAACTCGGACAGGGAAAGCCCACATTTCCAACAGGGAGGAATCATCCCTGGGATGCCACGTGAGGTTAAGGGAAAGGTGTAGTGCACACGTCCAAGTTTGTTCACTCCCTGCACTGCAGGTAAGCACAGCCACGCCAATCTGCCTTCCTAAACTTAAAAGGGTGTAAAAACCTCTATATATTTGTCAATGCGTGTTACTCACTGGATAATATATTCCCAAAGTTTCGCAGGAAGCACTATTTCCATTTGGATCTGAGGTGTTAGCCCATTACCAGCCCCGCTCCTCCCTGCAGCTTCCTGCTAAACATATGGTGATCACAGGAAAATATGCATTTCTTAAAACACAGGCCCGGAGAAAACAAGGGAGTATGGAAATAAAAAATAAAATGAACAAAAAAAAAAAAGAACAAACCACACAATGAAAAAGTTTTCCTCTTCTAACTTTGCAGCTTTGTAGGAAAGGGAAATAATATTTACATTTTTGTAAAGATGAAAATGCAGTGAGATGAAACGCTACACAGTTTATTCCTGAGGGCCACCACTAGGATAAAAGCACAAAGCCTGGGGACTTTGTTTACTGTCCACAATCAACAAATCCTGAAATCTCCATATGCAGCAGGTTTCCAAAGCTCTGCTAGTAACACTGGATATTGCTGGTCAGCCCAGTCACCCATAGAATTACAGTGTAGGGTATGGATGCCAGTATTTTAGACCCAAACCGAGCATAAAAAACACAAAGTAAAATTCAGTGTCAGCACAAAGTTGACAGCGAATGATTATAACAGCTTCGAAGCTTGAAAAAGAGTGTAAATAACTAGGATCCCCCGCGGGCTCACTCAGCCTGCATACATAACAACGGTGATGGACAGCCACTGGGAAAGCACTGCGGAAAAAAAGTCACTCTGCAAAGATGCAAAAATCTCTCCTGCAACGACTCTTAACTGTCACCTTTCTGACTAAATCAGCTACTTTCATAGAGAAAAAGTATCTATATTGTGCAGTGCTGCTGGAGCAGGTAAACCATTAATATATTTTTCAGGGCTAATAAGCCCCGAGAATTTTCATTTCTTTCAAACAAATGACTCAGAGCTGCGTGGTTGCCAAGTCCTTTCCCTCGACCATCACCCAATTAACCACCGGGAAGAGACAACCCAGACCAGTGGGCTGAAGGATTTCAAACAAGGTACATTTACAAGTGTGAAAATACTCCTAAAAATTGGGATGCTTTTTCCTCAGGACTGCTTTGCCCCCACGTATGAACATACACAAGCGAAATACGCAGGGGTAGTAATGGCTTTGAAGTGCTGGCAAATTGCAAGTGGGGAGAGGCAGCGGCTCCTCAGCCTCTGTCACACGTGTGACAGCACTGTGATTATGTGCTCCCTGCCCAGTCCCTGCCTGTGGGCTGGGAAAACAGGAACGAGCAGCAAACACCAAGCATATGCCCACAAATTACTGCATTTTTAAAAATCAATTAGCAAGTAAACTACTTAATTACCTAACTCCTTTCCCCCCATTATTTATTCAGGGCAAGCTTTCGATTTGAGATTTTAAAAAGTGCAGGGAGTAAAAACTTTCCTTTTAGCCATGTTTTGGTTATATTTATCTGAACTCAGTAGATACCCTGAAATACCAGGCTTTGGTCACTAGACCATTTGTTCTGAGAGCTTGATTCTAATTTGAGCTAAACAGGAGCTCATAAATATGACACAGCTGGGACATTTGTGATGATCAGGCAGTATCTAACTTTGGAAAGTACATCTAACAAAAAGAAAAGAAAAATTCTCATGTGAGACAGTAAAAAAAAACCCCACCTTAGGTTCATGGTGAGTTACGGAAAAACAGAACTTCTCATCCTAAAAGTCACTAAATACTCTCTTCCTTCACTGAGCACGAAGAGAGTTGAGTGTTCAACACTTTGTAGGCTGTGCTCATCCATTTGCTGAATCAGACACCTAAATTATGGTTTTATAATTTCATGAAGTGAAAAAGTCACTCTGAGGTCCCTGAAATTCCAAAGATGACCCCCAGCAAAGGGCTGACTTTCACCCGTGTTCGTACAATCCTCATGTTTTGCTGGTGTTTTATGATCTTTATTGCTGTTTATGAAGAGTTTGACAATTTCTTTCCTCACCTGCAAGGTCAGTGACATTCAAGGGCCATTTCACATTCAACTGTTTGGTTTAGGCCGCTTTGTTGTCTTTGTCCCGTAAAAACTTGTCATGGATCTGAGATGTTCCCTCAAAAAGTTAATTAGAGTCTATGAATGGTGGGACAGGTAATCTTGTACAGATTTTTGCAGTTATTCTACTCAGGGAGAAACACCTCTTTACGTGAGTGTTGGCCTGGCTGAAGGAGTAGGTGAGGGTGAGCACCCAGTGCTATTTGTGGGCTGTTAAATACACATTTCCTTTCAACTGACTGACAGGAGACAAGCTCAGAGAGCCTTAAGTAATTCCCAGCACCTCAACTTACCTTAAGCATAAAAGTGGCAATACAATTACCAGCCTATTAAGCACAGCTTTTTAGCTCCTTCAGAAAGAAACCAGTTGTCTAAGATTAAAGAGATGGAAATGTTGCCCAATTTCGCAATTTACATCTGACCTGGCAGAGTTGCTGCTCCGACCAAAAGGAGCTGATTGTTCCTTTTCTATTTTATCTTGACACCACGCTGGCAGCCTGAAGAAATTGGGACAATACTCAAAGTGCATCTGCTTTGAAACCAGTCTTAGTGAATCCACCGATTACCGGTGAGTTATTCCTGACTCGGGCCAGAAGCCTTTGCAAAAGTCCGGGAAAGAAAACCAGGAGAGAGCAGCAAAATTAATATTGTCCAGCTGCATTCACAGCAAAATCCTAACTCTTAAAAAGTGGAATTCAAAGCTGTCTTTTCATGTTCCTTCCCAGGAGTGACCAGCAGAGCTTGCCATGCTCAGGGAAGCTGGATTTGTAATCTCACAGAAATAAAAGGCAGAACAGGAAATACAGGGGATATTATTCCACACCAGAATTAGCATAACCCAGCACATCAGAATATTAAAATTTAACAAGGATTTCAAACCATCCTTGTATCATCAGCAGAGAGCCATGTCACAGGTTTTTTTATTGGTTCAGCACGATAGGTATAATTGTATCAATATTTTAATGCTTGATGCATATTGTCTGTGATAAATTGCTTGCATAAATAAAAAAGCACCAATATTCAATTGCCAATGAAATAATCACACATTCTAGATCTTTATTATATCATGCATTATTTAATTACAATAATCAGAATCCTTTTGAAGGTAAAACAAGATTAAAAAGGTTTTGTTTTATTGGATCTATATATTTGATTTACACTTTATATGTTAGCTTTGCATTAAGAATTTATAAGGCATCAATTCAAATGGTGATATTACAAGAGTTTATTCCATTTGTAATTAGTACAGTACTCTTAAAGTACTCTGGCTACGAGAGATAATATTTCAGTATTTTAATGAGCTTTTTAAGTATAATTGATGTAACAATCGTTGAATTACACATTTCTACCTGAAGAATAATGAAGGAAACATTCTAATGAGAAATGTAATCATTATTAGCAAATGATCTCCTAAACTGCCATTTACTGACATTTAAAAGCTTAATAGCAGAAAACTGTATTTTTGTTCATCTGCATCACTACAGATGATTATCATCTCAGTTGCTCAGCCCTCCTGGTACAACTTCCCCTGTTAGGTTTTTGTTGTTAAATTTCAGAAAAGCTTTCTTTTACGATTGTCAGCTTCCTCTGGAAACTATGGGGCTTGACATGTATACAGATAATTTAAATAAATTAGCCCCTTTTCAGCCTTCAGCGGTTTTTTTTCAGTACAAAAGGTCTCATTCTTGGGAGTATTCATGCTTGCATCAGCTTGATTTTGATGAATGCCCTGTAACCTCCCTGATAGCACCTCAGATATGGCCATCCTGCCAGCGTGGTGACAGCAATGTGTGAAGCTCCCACATCCTCTTCATTACAAAAAAAACCAAAACAAAACACCAAAACAAACTCAAAGCCCCCCAAAGCCCCACTGATATATTGAGCAATATTGATCAACCACTGCAGCAGGGTATTAGGCAGTATTGTTCCACCACAGAAAGGCTTAGTTTAAGAAAAAAAGTGGTGACTCAGTCTCGGACTATAAATTAGGAAAGCAACACACATAAAAAATAAACTAGTGAAGCATTATCAGTATGAGGTTTCTCTACCATTACTGCAGTTTCCACTGCCATCCACAAGGAAATATTTCACTGTGTTCCATGGTTTAGAGAGGACAGCCCTTTCCTCTTTAATCCCAAAATTCTGCAAAGGACACACAGCCAGTAACTAAATACCAGCAGTCCTGAAAGGACCTACTGGTGATCCTCTGGGATCTGCATTCCACCTCCAACCCCTGTGCATCCAGCACAAGGGAACACCCTCCCAGCTCCCCCCTTGCCCAGCAGGAATGTTTCTGTACATCCCCACTCGGACACAAAGCCTTGCAGGATTCCCCAGTGTGGCTTTAGCTGGTTCTTCTGACAACTGTGAGCTTTCCAGGACCAAACTAACTCACCATTAAGCAAGGACTGGAGAGACCAGCATAGATGGACTTACTGCACCAAGAGCCTTTATAAAAGTAAAACATGGCCAGAAATTATACCCAATATATATAAATATATATTTATCTCCAGGTTCATAAATAAGGCACATTCTGAAAATCAGGTGCACTGCGTGGCTGTGGGGATGATTTAAGGGAGCTACCAGGGAATATCAGCAGAAGTGACACAGAAACCAGAAGTGGACAAAGGTGAGTGATAAAACCAAGAAAAAAACCTTGAGCCAAAAATATATCAAAGCCAACCCCACTGATGCGTTTTCATTGCTTGGAGATGCAGTGCCATCCTCATCTGCTTAATTCCAGTTCAGCTTTTCTTTGATATACCTTTTATAATTTTCAGTCTAATTATAATGAAAATCATTTTTCAATGTAATTTTGCAATAAAAATGTTTCCTTATTTGCCATTACCCCGGAACACGATCCCTCACAGCTCCTGAGCACGCTTACAACGTGCACAGTGCATCTTCTCTTTCTTAGCATTTAATCTCTTCGTAGTCTACAGATGTCAAGAGGTTCAGATTAAGCTTGTTAAAGATCTGCTTCACTCTAACTCACTGATGATTATTTATTTAGCAGTTTTATGTAACCCTGTCATTGATAAGCACTCTATTAATTTGCCGAGGGACAAATCAACACTAGTTATTTTTCTACTGGCTATTAGATTCAGTGCTGCTGTTTGTTACAAACCACTTGCCAGTTAATTATAAATTATGGGTCCTCTTTGCCTATATTAATTGATATCTCCTCTGCCTTTGTAATACTAGACAAATAAATTGAAGGCAAGATTTATTAAGCAGCACATGTCTTCCATCTCTTGATTAGCATTCTTTACTTTTTAAACATTTATACTTGTTTATACAGATTCCATGGCAGAGCAGTACATTAGAGAACAGATCCTTGGGGTGTTTTTGGGGAGACAGGAAGACTTATTTAACAGCTTCCCACAAATTAGGTTGCAGTGACACATGGCTTAAGTCAAGCAATTTTTAAATGTTCCTTTTGATTTAAAAAAGTCTTAGGTCACAGTGTCTTTTTGTGTAGATTCAGCACACACATGTTTTCACAAAAATTGCGTGTGTGCATTTAGGGAGCACCTCTCGTGCATTTTGCATGTACATTGTTTCCTGTATATATACACACACACACACAAATATACGTGTCTTACAGATCAGGTAACAGAGCTTCTCTGTCAGCTCTTTCCATTCAGAAAGAAAGGCTTCTCTGAAGAGAGCCTCCTTTTCAAACCCTGCAGATGTAATGAGTGGTTTCAGAAGAGTGGGTTGTGGCCATTTTTAATTTGCAGGAGTGTGAATCAGGTGGAGCAATTGTCCCATCTCCTCTGTTTCTGCACCACCACCACTACAGGGAGTGAGTGCCCCCTCTCAGAGAGGTGCTCACATCCACAAAGCAGCACCACTTCCAATTTCTACCATGTACTTCTGACAAGAAACTTCCTTCTTCTGCTCCCTTGCCAGTGCCCTGTAACACCTCCCCAGCTCGGGGGTGACCTCTGTGGTTCCAGAGGAAAGCCAAACAATTCCAACAGCGCTCCACACGGCCCACAGGAACAAAACTGCCCCACTTCAGGGAGCTGCAGCTCAGTAGCAGCTCATTCCCACCCTCCAGCCTTCAGAGTCCCCTCCTCTCTGCAGTAAGGATGGGACACACACGTGTCCATCGGGGTTAGAAGAGGTTTCCCCCTCCTGCCATTTGGCAGGTGTCAGGAACCGCTGATCCCAGAGATTACAGTGACATTCCAAACCTAATTATGGACCGTTTTTTAATGCAATTAATAGCTTCATCTGCAGGGCCCTAAGTGTTTTGCTATATACCAAGTTAGATAAATTCAAAGGACACACATTCCTGACCCTATGGATGAAAGCATTGCTGTATTGACTGTTCACGAGCAGTAGCTCCCTCATTAATTAACTCTTACAAGGCACTGATCAGTAGCAGAACATCTGTATCCCCCTCTGGAGGCCAGTTCACAAACACCAACAGCCAGCACACCTCTACAGCTCTCCCAGTTCTGGAATGTTCCACACAGATGCACAATCACTGCTCTTTCATACCAAAATACCCACAAATGTGTACCCACAGTCAAACTGGAGCTCGAGTGCCTGCACAAGGAAACGTCTGAAAACTACCTGACTGAAAACTGGCAGAATTTAAATTAATTATGGGCATTCTTGCAAGGGAACACGTGGTGTTTGTGTCATGGAAACTGCAGTGATCACTTATCAGTAAGATTCTCTATTTAGGTTTAAAGACTCCATGTAATTTCTATTTTCTGGAGCATCTTTGTCTCCACATGTGCTTCCAGTGCAGCCTGGGTAAGAAGAGTCAGAGAACCCTCTCTTTAAAAGTAAACACTGAATTTATTAAGGCTATTTGTCTACTTCAGCAAGGCCATTATTCAGATTTCACTCATTAATATGGTTCCTGGGGAAGGGGCTGGGTGAGGGGATAATATTCTATCTCTGTCAAGGCTCTGTGTTCAGCTCTGTCACTGCAGAACAACAGGCCCTTCTACACCCTGTGAGTGAAACCCAACCTAAACCCAGACCCTGCCAGTGCTGCATCAAACACCCACGTGATGGCCAAGGTAAGGAATGGGGAAACCATTTCAAATAAAACAGGGAATGACCCGAACTGGTACTGTAAACCAATTTTTTCCCCCCACATTCACAGAAGTTTGAATGGCTTTCTTGTTCTATTTTCCATTTTCTTTCAGAAGAAATGTAAAATTGAGGCCTTGACCACTCAAGGTCATTAAAAATCCCATTAACCTTTCCACAAGGTAGGGCTTAAGTAGGGTTAATTAAGCAATATTGCTTCACAAGGGTCTGAAGAAGCATTTTTCTTTCTAGTTTCAATATATATGCCAGTAGGTTTGCATGCCTCCCACCAGTTTTGTTTTACATTTTGGGTCAATGTCCCCCACAAAAGAAAAAAAAACCCCACAACCCACAAATAAAAAAACCCCAACCAAAAACCTGTAGAAAACCAAATACCCTTAGCTGTAAATATGGATCCTGAGATGCCTGCCTGGGTGCCACATGACCCACTGAAAATGATATCCACGCTCTTTGAAAAGCAACACAGTGGCCCATGGATGGTTTATACACCAGGAAAAAAATGTTGGGGAAAAAAAAAAAAAAACCCAACACATTTGTACACTCCAGAAATCCTCTCATCACTGTAATGAATTAAAGAAAATACTGAGTCATTTTCTGCAAGCCATAAATAACTATTTGCATTTATTCATCGCCGGGTGCTGGGAGCACTCTCCGAAAAGGAACTCGAAGCGACGATAAATCAGTCATAAAAAGTGAGGGAAATATGATAAACTACATATTAGGCCAGAGAAAAATCTGCCATACAGAGCTTGGAAACTGTCACCATCCAAGAGGAATCTGTGACTTCCATCTGTAAGTGCCTTCAATCATCTTCCTCCACACCCTTCATCAGAACTCCCCGTACACATCATTATTCCAGAATTATCAACACACAGAGATAATAATCCCCAGCCAGAATCACATTTGCAAGGTTCTTCTCTTTAAATAGAAGGGAAATAGAACTCAGAACACCATAAAGCTAAACTTTTTCCTAGGAGTCCGGGAAGTGTTTGCAGGCAGGAATGGGAGCAGAGGGATAACGTGACCCTCTGTGCTGTCTGGTTCTACCCAGGCACATAATGAAGCTGAGCCCTGGCTGGGGATTAATTCTCCTGTGCTGGTAAGTCATGGCAAAGCCACCTAAAAGCAGGCAGAAAAATAAACTTTTTCAGCCTGTTGTGCTCAAGAACTTAATTATGTAATTAATTCAATCAGACAGTAGCAAATTCAAAGCATAACTTCTTTTTCTTTTTACAGTGAAAAAATAGACTGCAGGACTTCCTGCCACAAGATATCCCTGCTAACAACTTGGCTAAATTAAAAACATTAGACATTTATGTGGCTAGCAAGCATATATATAAGAGCAAAATACACAAATAATGCTAAAATAAACCACATTTTATCAGGCACAGATTTACCAGCGGGGTGGAGGGGACTGCCATCTCCCACAGCAACCTTCCCTTTCCTGAAAGACTTGGAATTAAAGATGACAACAACTGCTCCCAGCCCAAATCTGGAGGATCTGAAGGAAGCCTCTCTGTGTTTCTGTCTCTCTCTAACCCCTTTCAATACCCACCTACCAGCACCACATTTCCTGGCCAAATGAGCTGGACTGGATGGTTTGTGAGTGGCAGGAAGGTTTCCTGACAAAGGGACCTCGGCAATCCACACCATCTGGTTTGGGTTGTGGCCCTGTAACGTGTACTGGTGCTTGTCAAAGAGAATATCCAAATTAAAATCTATTTATCTAAGTAGCTGAACGAGAAATCAAAATATTTTAAGCCTTGGCTTTGTCTGAGCCTGGATTAAACGAGTTGGTTTTCCTGACAGGCCAAGAGTAGGAATTTTAAAGCTGGAACCTTTCTGCATTTCCTTGCTCATCTTCAACAATTGAATAAAAAACCATGTAAGAACTGTGGAAAAACAATATCCTTCAAGTGTCCTGGTTGGCTGGGGAGATTTACAGGCACCATACACTTCATACAAATGGCAGCTCAACTCTTACTAAAGATTCTGAGGCAAAACTTAAACCAACTGTTCCCCAGGAATCCAAATTCTCCTCCCCAGAACCTTTACAGGCACAACTGACTCAACCCCTTACAGAACTGCCTGATGTCCTGAACACAAAAATCAGGGAATTCCAACGGGAAGGGCGTGACTGGCCCAGAGCCACAGCCAAATTCAGCCTTATATGCAGAATTAAGACACACAGAGTTTTAGCTCCCAGACCCACGTTCACACAACATCACTACAAAATATCACCTGACAGAACCCCTGTTTATTGTAAGGGAAATCTATATTTTCTGCTGGAGTGGGAAATACTTCTCCTTTTTTAGCTGTTAATATTAATTTTATGAGTTCTGTGCCTGAAGATCATTATTAATGTTTTCTTGAGATTTCATTAACACTAGAAAAAAAACCCCAGAAGACAGTTTTGGTGCAAAGCTTATTTTAAGTGGGTAAATTCCCTGTTTTTCTTTTTTCTCCAAGCCAGAAAAGGTGGATAAAAGCCCCATAAAATAAATGCTGAGTGAATAGGACTCTCGAGCTATAGAACTTGTGCTGTGAAAATTCTACTTTGTCTGGCAAACACTATTAAACAGAAATCTATGAACAGCATTTTTTTTTCCCATTTCATACAGGGGGAGAAAAAAAGGAATCAGATCTGACCCAGTGACTTCCATGACAATGGTGAGAGTCCTACTTTGTACTAAAGAGTTGTAAAGGCAGAATTTTTACTCTTGGGTGGGCATTTTAACGTTCCCAGCGACGGGAGCTTCCCTACTGGAGTTGCTGGGATCACCTCCTGGAGCTCAGGACGTTGGGCACCAGTGACTGGAGTGAAAGGGGAACCCTGAGGGTTTGGGGTTGGTTTATTTTCTAAATTACACAACACGATCAAGAAAGTGCAGATTAATATCAGTGCCACCTCTATTTCTGAGTGGAGTTTCAGGCACACCAACTTCATACTTTTACAGTAATTTGGGTCATTTCCAGTTGGAATTCCGAAGCAGGTGTCAGTGGTGAAGTGCCTGGGGGCTATCAAAATAACTGACTGTGTCACCTTGTCCTCCTAATGATCCTTATATATTTAACATAAACACCATAAAAGCCAGTGCTTATTCAAGCAGGACCACTACATATGTTTACCTGGGTTTGTTGTTCTAACTTGCACTGACTATAAAATAATAACTGGCAAGAGGAAAAAAAAAAATGTTAAATGCTGCAACAGGGCATCAAACTCTGGATTTGGAAGTCTGATGTTCTGTTGATGTTTCAACTAAACCCCAGAAGCTGCTCTTGAGGGGGGGGGCATAATGGCACATGCAACCTATTTGGAGAGCATTTCTTGTCTTACAGTGCTGTGTGGTTCTCATTATAATGATAATATCCAGCATTTATGTGGCTATTTACATCTCTCACACGCAGCACCAACAACTAATTAATCCTCACAACACCCTGTAGGGTAGGTAAGGATTATTATCCCCATTTTACAACAAGAGAAATTGAGACAGAGGGGTAAAAGTGACTTGCTGGAAGGCACTGGGCAAGTTAAAGGCAGAACTCCTGTGGGAACTCGGGCGGTTGCTGCTCCCCAGCCCTGTCTGCTCTGTCCCCCAAAGAACCAGCACCTCATTTCAGAGCCTCTGTTTCAGCCAAGCCTGTCCAAAAAATCCCCGTCCAGCTTGTCCAGGGAGGTTGTGCAGGCTCTGCCTTGGAGCTGCTCAACACCTGACACGACAGAACTCTGAGCAACCCGCTCTGATCCCACAGATGATTTTGCTTCAGGCAGGATGTCGGATTAAAGAGACCCCCCCAAGCCCAAATCATCCTGTTTTAGGAAGTAGACGTGTTCTGAGGTGGTTACAAGTTTGCCAGCACTTCCCTTTCCCCAGCTGGGTTCCTGCAGTGCTTTCACCTACACCTGGCCTTTGGCAGGCAAACCTGTGTACAGCACTAGGTCTGTGCCAGCAGAGAGAAATAAATATAACAGTACTAAATATAAAGTATGTACTGTGTCAATAAATATGTATATACTGCATAAAGAAATAGAATGCCATTTAGCAGTGAACTAAAAAAAATAAATATATTTCCCGTATACTGTTTTTCCCTGTTTGCACCCAAATTGAAAATCATCACTACATATGGGCTTTTCCACTAGGGAAGACAATATCCAGGTTTTCCTGTGGTCGTGTTTCCTGGCAAAGTGTGACCAAGAACCAGGGACAACTGAAAATAAGAGCCTGAGGGTCAGACAGGATTGCCAAGGCTGAGGTTGCAGGTTGTCACCTGGATACACAAATCCACACTGCCCATCACAGGACAGAAAGTTCTGTCCCTGTGCAGCCCCACCTTTGCCAGCAGCTCTGGGTTCAGGGCCAAGGAAGGAACTGGCAACAGCAGCAGAAATGCTCCTGCAATGATCCTCTGCTTAATGACCCTCCCTGCTGCACCACCACAGCTCACATCAAAGCTGCCTCTCAATCCCCTCAGCGCTGGCTGCTTATTTAGGGGAGCTCCAGTTCCTTTTGGGGGAAAAAAAGTAACAGTTTTTAAAAAAAAGTGCTGGGTATCCTGTGGTTCCTACTAAAATGAAACAGAGCTGTTTGGGAACTTCTGTTATTTCACTCCGACGCCTAATGGGAACTGTTGGATGCAAAATTGTTTGAGGAATTGAGCCTTAAACATCCTTATCAACTCCCCTGCTCTCCTATAAAAGATTGTTTGTATCCTTTTGCATGTACTTCATCAAAGAGAAGGAATTACAACACTTTCTTTCTATTTGAAAGTGGAATTAGCAGCCACGTGGAAGCCAAGAGATGAGGGTACTACACCTAGAGCAGACAACACCAAAAAGGAAGTCATTTTCCAGCCATATCATGCAGGTTAAAAGCCTGGCTCCCTCTTCACAGCCATTTA
This sequence comes from Myiozetetes cayanensis, assembly GCF_022539395.1. NCBI lineage: Eukaryota > Metazoa > Chordata > Aves > Passeriformes > Tyrannidae > Myiozetetes > Myiozetetes cayanensis. Next base: position 2,325,130 of record NW_026087411.1, on the reverse strand, counting down.
CCTTAAGAAAATAGGGGTTTAAAAGATGAAGTTGATGGTATGGTTAACTTTTCACCTGTGCTTGTAATCCCTCGAGGAGAAAACAGAGGATATCAGCAAGTTGTAGCTGATATTACAGCTGCTTTATTCCAAAAGCTGACCCACATACCCCCTACACTCACACACACTATTTTGTACTGAATTGTATTTCCTAAAGAATAAGGAAACCCCAAATAAACCCGTGGGAAGCATCTCAAAGCCACGAATTTCTAGAAAAACTTTTTTCTCCTACTTTGCTTTCTCTGTCCCTTTTCAGAGGTGAAGCCCGAGGCTGACCTGTATTTCATATTCCTGGGAGCCACATTCAGAAATATCTACAAATAAACTTGGATTTATCCAGCCAGGGCTGAGCGTCAGTGGGATGGACATCCCCCTGTGATCCCACACCACATGGATAACCAGGACAAGGAAAGGCTGAGCTCACAGAAGTAGCAAACCCTTTGTGAGAGTTATTAAGCTGTTGACAATATGAGAATCAGATGAATTTACCACTGGTTCAGTAATTGTCTTTCATATATGAGCAACCCCCTACATACAACTTTTATGATTCATCATATTTATTTTTTGTTTCCTCAAGCAACATCTTTTATTAGTTGCACACTCACTACAGAAATTTAATTTCTGCAGGAGAACAACAAAGCAGTTGATTATTATTATTGAGAATCTGGTACAACACAGAGTGAAATAAAATCTATAAGGCATTAAAATGACAGATTAGGCAAGAGCTGTATTCATTTACAAGTGTTAGAACATCATGTTAATGCCTCACAAGCACAACATAAAATGAAAATCAACTCTTTCATGCTGCTTTACTAATACTGCAAAGCTCCATGGAGCACAAACAGTAGTCCCTGTTAAAGAGGTACTGTCCTTTTGTAGTCTTTACATGCAGTGGGTTTATCATTAACACTTGATGGAAAACTCTCTTCCAGTCCCTTCTAACCACAAACTTTACGTCTTTGCCACTTGAGGATGTAAAGATGATCATTGCTGTTCTCTGCTACACCAAGTGTATTAAGTAGATGGCTTAAACCTTAAAATTTGTGCACAAAACCTCCTTGGTTCAAAATGTTCACCAGGAAAGTGTTTTACTAAAGACTTGGCTTCTCACAGTCACTGCAAGGCTCCCAGAGCCAGATTTACATTCACATTAAAATTTTACTGCAGCTTTATTTACTATGAAAATCTCCAAAAATAAAGTGACAGGACATGAAAATGGGAAGACCTGAAATATTCACTTCACTCACACCAACCTTTTGATCATGTTTTGTGTTATTAATGGCTTGATTTTCTCGGACACACCACCATTCTTTTTGCTTCCACTCGTACCTTCTCACAGCTGAGAAGCTGGAAAATGAAGCACTGCTTTGGAATGTGATGTTTGTTCAAACTGCCACGTGTCTTACAGAAAGGCAATCAGTGGATTTTGTTTAGAACCAACTTCTAATTGTTCTAATTTGTTCCTCAATACACTGCTGAGGACTTTGTGAACCATTCTGAGGGATGTTGATACTCAAAAGGATTCCTGTCTCTCCTACAGGCAGTGGGGCTCTGCCATCTGGGAAGCAACATCAGGAAGGAGGAGCAGTCACAACACTTTTTTCTCCACAAGGAGATTGCAGATCTCTGATTTCCACCTCTTTGGGTTCCAGTATGAGGAACAACAGCACAAAAACCAATACAGGTAACAACGGAAATAATGCTTCTAACCCCAATAAATTGTAAATAAATCAGATGTTCAAGCACAAAAAGTCGAGTCCTTCTGAAAAAATGCTCCAAGAAAATCAACACCACAGATACTTTACTTCATTAAGGGTTAACACTTCCTGCATAGCAGAGACAAACTGCAAACTTTCTGAGCTGACAAACTCACTGATTTCTAAGGAATTAAAATATACTGTGCTGCTGAATAAATCTGTAAATTACCTAAATCAGGTAATTTCGATTTTACCCCATTTATTATATACCATCCTTTGATGGTATATAAAAATAATCAAAAACAGGTACCACAAAGTACCTGGAAGACACAGCCAAAAAAGCTCTCCTTCTACCTGTGTTATTTCCCTTCTAACTAGTCCAGCTTTAAATCAGTATAAAATCGATCTGACTGCCTCCTCTGAAACTCCACCACCACATTCAGTGTAAAGTTCCCAAAAAGAGAAATAAATGAGGATGATGTGAATAGCCCCAGCAAGAAGGTTTCTAACTATTTGAGCAGTGAATATTCTGAAGTTGCTGATTTCTATCCTTCAAAAACACTGCAGAAATCACTGCAAAATCTCAGGCCCAGATTTTTTGGCAGGTTGTGCATCCCAGGCACCCTCAATGCTTTTTTTTTACAAATGGATTAATGGAAATATCTCCTCTATCAAAATGTCAGTTAAGAATCTTAAGAAATAAGGCTTGATAAGGAAGAGGTTTGGATTTTTCCACCAGAGGTGTTCTTACAGACAAGACTGGTAACGTTATGCATAAGAAATTAAAAATACAGATTAAAAAAAAACACAGAGTGGGCATGGAATGAATTCCACCAGCTTTCAGCTTCAGAATATCATTCCAAAATTTCATGTTACACGTAATTCCAAAACAGGGAAACAAGTCTAAAGCCTGAAATGGAATGTGCACCTACATTTTTTTTCTCCCTGTTCTGCAGTCAATGTTAAAGTGTTACAGGACAATGTTACAAGCATTTTTAATAGTTTTCTTTTAAACAAAACATTTCAAACTGTGTATTACAGACAAAGTCTGACAAGAAGCTGCAATAGCATTCCAGCTCTGGGACTCCTGTTGTTTCAAGGAACTTGTAGCAGTACAATGTCTGGGAACCAAGTCAGGCAAAAATACAGAAACACTGCTCCAGCCCAGAAAATAAATAAATAAATATATATATTTATACATATGGGAAAAAAAGAAATAGCACCATAAGGCAAGTGCAGGATTTTGGATGACACAGACGTGCAAACTGCTGGGAATGAAAGGGAGTATAAAAATAGGGCAGCACTGCAAAGGAAGGTTCTTTCTTCAAGGAAAAGGAAAACCTGGGAAAAGATCACACCTTACCAACATCCAGTTGGGTCTCAAGCACGGCCATTTGTTCACAGACTCCTCTGGGGGAAAGTTCAGATGGAGCTTTGCTCTTGTGAACACCAAATATCTGCACAAGCATCTTTATTCAACAGGCAAGAATCCCCTGAACTGCAGTTTATTTGAGATACTAAAGGATCGATAAATAATCTATAACTTCTCATTGCCACATCTTAAAGGCATTAACTCCTCATCCCACAAACAAGTTTCTGCTGCCACATCCTGCTGGGCAGTTACCAGGAACAGGGTATCCATGGGAAACTTTTCAACTTGACAGGAACTTTCTCAGTACTCACCATTTTTGCCCCAATCAGCGAGAAGGGAATTCCACTCCAAAATTTTCATTTTACATGTAATTACAAAGGAGGAGAGCAAGCCTAAAGCCTGAAATGGAACACGCATCCATATTTTTTTCTTCATGTTCTGCAGTCAGTGACCTGAAAAACCGACCTGCAGAGTCACTGCATGGAATTTTATGTGTGTGCCAAGCACAAACTCCTGGCCAGGATAAAAGCATGGCTAAGGACAAGCTCATCCTGAGAGACTTACAGACCCTCACCTTGGAGAGGGTTTAATAAGGGAAAACTTGTTCCTTGCACCATGAAAAGGGCTATTGGGTAATGCTTCTGCTTTTCCCAGTGGGGAGTTCTTAAGGCACTCTGAGGCTCTTTCCTGTCAAGATATTTCTGCTTTCTGCTCCAACAAAGACAACCCTGTGGCCCACCCCGTGTGACAAACCTGAAAGGGACAGTTGCCATATTATCCCCAGCAAGCCTTTCCCTGTGCTTAGAGCAATTCCTTCCCTTTCCCAGCCCTGGGAACAAATAGGTGGCCGGATGAAAGTCACTCAGTAAAGTTCAATCTGTTATAAGGAGATCACTGTCAAAAGGAAATTCCTAGGACTGTGCCAGCACCGATAACTGCTCTGTTACACACAGCCAGGGATCTGTCCACTGTCATAACTATCCACAGTCTCCAAACTCAGCAGATGTATCTGCGCTGACAACCATCCCAGCCAGCAAAATGGACAGTGGCAAACTGCTGCCACCTCTCACTTTGTCAAAAGGAACATTTCCTTTCCCTTTGTTGTGCTTTCTCATCCACGTCTCCCAACTTGTAACCATCATTAGCTGCAGCATTCCCGAACTGTAACTCAAATGAGGAAACAGGTGGGAGCTTCATCCTGATGGAGAAAGGTTGTCCACCAGGTGAGCAAAGAACAACATTCACCCCTTGCCTTCATTGTCTACCCTTCCACAGCAAGATAAACAAAGCTCACAGGGGATTCTGACTCACAAAACTCCGGGACTGCCTCTGGAACTCAACAAGCAGCACCTCAAGACTGAGCCTGAAGTGCCAGAGCAAGAACCCTCTCAGTCAGCCAGAACTAACCCCTCTCCCCAACAGCAAACCTCCAAGGGCCTCTAATAACTGACAAGAATGGCAATAATCCAACTTCATCAGATACAGAAAGTTTATAGAAAAATGAAAAACAGTTTGGGGAATCTGTAATAAAAATGGCATTATTGTTACTCCTAAACACAGTATTTCCATTGGTGGCAAACCAGCCCTATTTGGGAGTTTGGCTGATGCTAATAACTTCATAGATCAATGTAGGTTTAATTGATGGAACAGATGGGAGACACAGACTCTGCCACATTAAAGAGTTATACTTAATGCATTGGAATAACTGTGACTTGGGTTTAAAATGTTCTCATAATTGTCTGGGTGCTTTAGCAGTGGCATGAATCCTGTTGGATATTCCCACTCATCCTGATTTACACGTTTATAACACGATTTTGCAAAATTTATATTTGTTTTTCTTAGCGGGGGGGGGAAAAGGAAAAGTAGGAATTAACAAAAAGAAAGAGGAGTTTTGAAGAGAGCTTGGCATTACAAAGGCCAGGCTGGCAGAGCTGTCAGGTCACCAGAACGCTGGGGTGCGTCTCTGAATCCTCCCTGCTCCCTAAACAGTCTGAGCACACGTTTAGACCGTTAATGAAAATGAGAGGTTTGCACGGGGTCTGCACACCGAAGAGCAACACTCTGAGCAAAAGAGCCAGATCTTCCAGAATTAAGGATAAACACATCAAAAAATTACATTTGAGCTTTGTATTCCTGTGCACCTTTAACATTAATTACATGTGATTATTTATATACGAGAGGATGGTGGATTTGTTGATAAATCAAGATTTCTCTTCAAGGCTGATTGACCCTGAGGTTTTCTTGAAAAATTATCCTTTCCAGCAGCACACAATAAATGGTAATTTGATAATAATCTCTCTCATTTATATCAGTATAGATAGACAAAGTTGGACCAGGCCTTACTGGTCTTTCTTTGAGGAAAGACTGATAATTCATATAAAGTGGCTGGGGCAGGAATGAGGGCAGTGGGGGAATGTTGTGTGTTGAAAAATAGTATGAACCTACTCTAATTTGTTATTATCCCTCTTTTAAGTTAAAAAAGGCAAAAAGGCAAAGCACTTATTACAGTTTCTTTCCCATTTCGTTACTGTAAATTACAACATTTGCTAGGGAAAATAAAATAAGGACCGGGAAATGAATTCAGGCTGGATTATATCTTCTGGACTAAGACAAAACATGCAAGTTGTCCAGTGCCTGGAATGGCCTCAAGGAACCTCAAACAATTCAAACAATACCCATCTATCTCCACCAGCTCTTCCTGTGCTCGGTGTAAAACCACTGAGTGATTCAGCTGCCTCCTGACGTTTCCAGCATTTCACACAATCACAGAATCTTCTGCCTTGGAAGTGACTCACAAGGATCAGCGAGTCCAGCTCTGTAGCACTGCTCTTGTGTGATCCACTGGCCAGCCTGGAAGAACAGCCAGGGCCTGGCTTCTCCCTGCACTGCCAATTGCTTTCCAATGGGATAACTCCACCTTGGTCTCCTGATCCCAGACTCTGGCTCCTGTCACAGCCCAGCAGGATGGTTCCCGTGGTCTGAGCTGTTACACAAGGACAGCACAGCAGCCCCAGCCTCCCCTTATCTCCTCAAACATCTGTCTTGCCACCAGCACAAACAGGTTGGCACACAATGCTCTGAAAGGGCAGGTTTCAAACACTCCAGTTCTCCCTGCTCGTATTTTAGAGCTCTGAAAAGCACCCAACTCCTGCTGATCTCAGGTATGGTGAGGTGCCTATGATTTCAAAACTCCAATCAGCACCTTTTGCATCTCCAGGGGCTCAAACACCAAAACAATGTGCCCAGTGCCTTTCAAGGTACCGGTGGACACTGGGAATGTGGCATTTCTCCTCAGTGCTAATTAGCACAGCACAATTAGAGCTGCAAACACTCACTGAATGTGTGAAAACGACCTGAGTTACCCTTCCCCCTTTCAGACATCCCCACAGGAACAGCTCTGGCTGCCAAGGGGGTGACTGTACCCAGCTGATTCCCTCCTTATACTTGAGCACAAGGTGATTCTGCACCCAGTAAAACCAGCTTGGTTTTGTCCAGGAGGGAACAACTTAGAGCAGCCACAAGACTATTCCTTTCAGGAGACACCTGCAGGTAACTACCAGCACCTTCCCCAGTAACTGGGGAATTGGGAGAAAGGAATAGGCAGGATAAATGTCTCTGCAAAGGTGCTTCAGAACAGCCCTTCACCACACACACCTGACACCTTGGGATGCCTCCTCTTACTCCAGCAGGTTTTTGCCTGGTTTCCAATGAGCAAATGGCCCCCCACGCTCTGCCCTAAGAGAGACGGTGATTCAGAATAAAAGGGACCCCCCTCCCTGCCCACGGTAACATTCATCTGTCCTTGATTATGCAGGTAAAGTTGTTTTATGGGTTGTCAATAGAGAATACAGGCAGCCCCTCTCCCTGCCTGCCTTCAAACAGCACATACACCCCGGTGTAAATTGTGGCGCTTCCATTCCATATGAAATTCAATGGGCTTTTCATTTCCAGTATAAACCTCAACTAGTTCAAGTCAGTGTGTGGAGGCGCCTCTGCCACAAAACAGCAGTTTGCATTAAAATTACATTACATTGTTTTGACGTGTCTGAAGCAAAGGTTAAAATCATCTTTTTGCTGGACATTGTTTCTGTAATGCTGCCCCGCTGCAGAGCCGCAGCACGAACGAGCCCGGGCTGATGTGAAATATTTCTGATACAAATTTTATTTTTATGTGAAACTATTCAAATGCTGCTGTACAACATGAACTACCTGAACCAAATCAAATCCTCGGGTCAATTCCTTCTTCCGAGTGCTCCTTAGATAACAAAGTCTTGTTCTGCGAATCTGTTCAATATATTAAAGTTGATTCACTCGGACAGTGTGTAAGATATAATACATTAATCTGGGCCATTTCAATTTCTGAGGCTGGGACTATAAAACTGGTGTGCTGCATATCTAATTTTTTTTGAATACCTGATTTATGCATCCCTCTGATGCACAGTGTCGATGGTGTGGCGGATGCGGCTGCTGCATTAACAACGGGCTGCATCAGCACTCAAATCTTATCTTGTTAAATCAGACAAATGTAGCTCAATGAAAAGGAAGGAATAAATGCCTGGGACGGTTGAAAGGAGTGAATTTTAATCCTGTTTGTTAGGGGACTTTCATGGTGGGGGCTGAGTGGCTGAGGCAGGAATGTCCACCAAGAGCTTACAGGGCTGTGAATTATTACATGCTTGCACATCCAACTGCACACGCGGCGCGTACAAAGGCACAGCTCCTCGTTTTATTTCCACACCGACAGGTAAACATCCCCCCGCCGACATCCATCCGTATACAAACACACACCTCTTTAAAACCGCAGAAATAAATGCCTTTTAGCAAAAGCAGCTCTATATTTACAAAGTGCCCATTTCCATCTCTTTCGGATTCCAGAACCAACCGTAATTGCCTGCTTTGTACATAATTTATCATTTCACGCGGGGAAACAAAAGTTATCGCGTGGGCTGAGTATCCAGGACTAGATTAGATTTCCAGAGTAATTATATATGTTTCTATGATCCTGTGGCTGGATGGAGTGCTGCCGTCGCTCTATACACAGTCAATATTAATTCTCAAGGAAAGAAAACGTTCCTGTGTTTGCACAATCAACGAGACCTTTAGAAATAAGCTTTCTGCCAGCCAAGGAAAAGTTTCAATGGCACACACTTTGCAGCCTCAGCCTGGGTATTTACAATAAATGGAAGGTATTGTTGGAATTAATTCTTAGGGAAGGCCCTGATTCACTCACTGTAATTTGAATTCCCCTCTCGAGTAAATTCTCGTATTTTATCCTCAAACTGGAAGTTGCTGAAGAACCTTCGTTTGTCTACAAAAACGCATTTGGGAACAGACAAGAATCACAAAGCTCCTGTACAAGGCTGTGACCAAGGCAGCAGCAGCATAAAGCAGTAATATGTACAAAGCCAAGCTGGATCTGGAATTATTTAATTGGCTCAAAGGTGACATTTCATGCCCAGTAAAACACTGGAAATACATTATTGAAACAGGCACCAGCTCAGTCCTCACTGCCTGCTTTTTTCTCCACAATGACTAATCACAACAGCAAAACAAACACTGCCAGGGGCAGGTGCTGTGTCTGCAGCCTCCCCCAGGTGACAGTTCCCCACTCCTGACATCACTCCTGCCTGCTGTGACATCACAAATGCTATCCCTGTTTGCAGGGATGGAGAACGAACCAGCAGGAGGGCTGAGAAGGGCCTGCCGTGCTCAAATACCACACGTAACACCTTCTGGACCTGAGAGAAAGGCCTGGGACCGAGGCCCTGAGCACAGAGGGAGCAGCCTGAACGCTGTGTTTCATCTCCCTTTTGACTGAGCGTGAAAGCTCATCTTTAAATTCACGGAATATAAACATTTTAGAGTTCCTATCTTGAGTTAACTTAACCCAGCCTTAAAAAAAAAAAAAAAAAGAGTAGTAAAGAGAAGCAGGGATGGAGGCCCAGACAAGACAGAGACCATTCATTATAGACCTTTTTGATCCAATTATCCAGGAGAGGTTGGGATATGCAGCCCAAATATGTGCAGTGTAATGGAAGAGAATACAAATAAAGGCCATGGTCTCCCTTTTCCTAAAAGTTCCAGTGGTTTCCCTCTATCCTGTGCATATTAACAAGTGTGCAGATCAATTCAAAGCCTTATTTCTGTTTAGAGAACAAAGGGAAAAAGGCATATTTGTACCAAGAATTCCAAATTTAACTAAGAAACAAGGGCTAATGTCTCTGAGTGCTTTGGAGGGCTGTGCTGCCAAGAGGGAAGGTTCTACTTCCTCACTAGTCTGGTGAGCACTCCACAGTCTGCAGAGCCAGAGGTCTTCCAGAGGAAGACAGGAAAGGCTCTTTGGGTGTGTTTGGGGGATTTTACACGATGGACAAGAGCATCCCAGGGATGACACGCCCCCAGCATTGGTGGCTGCCATCCCCCCACAACTGCCGCTCTCAGCTGAGAGCCCCGCTCAGGAGAGACAAACAAACCGGCCAAACCTTGGGGAAAACACCGAGAGAATGAGCAAATCAAGATAATTGTGCTAATTACCATGAGGAAGGGGCGATGCCGTGTTTGCATGAGGGCTCCCCCTCCCCCGCCACGTGCAGGATGGCGGTAAATGAGCTGCAGGCCTCGCTGGGTGCCGGCATTCCTGGCGGAGTGGCTCCATTACAGCCCTGTCCCCCGGGGTCACACTGCATCAGCCGACTCCTTTATCCCACACGTGACGAGCTAAGGAGTCCCAGAGCGCTCCCCAAACACCCCCCACGGGGATTCCCATGTCCACAGGAACTTGTGCTCACTTTCAAAGTGGGGGGGTTCGGTTTTTCCTTCTATTTTTCTTTATTTTTTTTTTTTTTTGGTTACGTTTCTCTTGGTAGAAAAATCAGCCCCGCGATGTCTTTGGGGTCACGGAACAGTGACCCCATTGGCTGGGCTAATTTGATTGTGCCAGAACAATAGCACTGTACTCCTCTGGCAGCCAAGTGCATGCTAATTATGCGATTTGCCCTTGATAAGACCTTGGTGGGTCATTCAGCAGTTGTGATCTGTCACTGACTTCTAATCATGTATTATCGTCTGGGTGAGTCAGAATGGTACCCTAAGCTTTCTGTCTTTACAGCAATGTGGCACTCTAATTACCTTATGCCAAGTGGATATGCAGAGACTGAATTAAGTGATCACTGTGATTGCCTTCAAAAATCTTCTCTTTATCCTTTGTGTTGCTTCTCTGCAATTTACATTTTAAGATGCCGAGAAGCTTTTGGTGAGGCTGGAAACGCCACTCTCAAAAAAATGATTATTTTTTAATTTGAAAAAAAAAAAGGCCATAACACCCATTCCTAATGGTATTTAAATGCTGCTAAACAATATACCTCAATAAGACTCTCTCAGTAAACTTGTTGAAATTATAAGACATCCTTTACCTTTTAATCTGCAACCCAAAGAGACACAAAAGGAAAGAAGCCTAATCTCTTCCCAAAGTTTGAACGATTCAGAATTGCTGTTTAATATGCAAAATTAATTATAAAGTGATTTTCCACGTTAATTCCGCCCGTGAAACGTACAGGTGGATACAACAAATACTACAGAGCAAACGTAGAGCTTGAAAAGCTTCATCACCCCGTTCAGCGTGTCTGTTAATAACACTCAAGATGGGCTGGCTGACCCCGAGTCTCACCAATTCAGGCCCAGATTCCTCCCCTTTTGGTTAAGGAATTTGGTGGCTGTTCTAAAGGATGTATCAAAACGCCCCATATTTCACCCAGGACTTTAAAAATCAGTTCGAGCTGCACCACACTCCTCTATTGTTGCATAGCAACTCTCAAAAACTACAGAGCAATCTGTTATGGTAAACCAGTGCTATTAACATCTGTATTTGCCCAAAGAATGATCTAATGCCTTTTGCAACGAAAACGTGGTGAAACCTCTGCAGGTTAAACAAACGAAGTAATGATTTCTAAAATTTGATAAGACACATTTGTCCGAATCATCCTCGAAAATACGAACTCTGGAGTGCTACTTGAAAGTTGTCATAAAGCACACACACACAAAAAAAAACCCTCACAACGGTAAATTTATTGTACCACTAACAGAAAATAAGGATTTTCAAAGCTTTTCTGTATTGTATGTCAATATTGCGGTATAATTTTTTTTTTTATAGAAACAAACTGCGGAGAGGAAAAAAAAAAAAGTCAATAAAAACCATAAAGGACAATTGAGAAAAAATTGCAAGCCTTATTTTCCTTGAATCACGTGGTGCCCAAGCAGCATTATTTGCTGAAACCTTGGTTTGTTTGGGGGTGGAGGGGGAAGGAGAGAGAAAGAGAGAGAGAGGCAGAGCTCCTAGAAATAAGATGCAGTCCCTGGGTGGCAAAACAAAAGAGCCCAAGACAAAAAAAAAAAAAGGAAAAAAAAAAAGCTGTAGAAAGTTGACACAGTCAAGAATAATGGCTAAATCTATCAAGTTTGATCAGGTCTGCTATAATGAAGTGGAGCTTCATATTCCAAGCAGGGACAATGAAGACAGAAGTCAGGCTCTAGAAATGTGCTGCTCACTTTGTGCTTGGAATATGCAGCAGCCAGCAGGGAGCCACGAGATAATTACACAGTATTTGTGTGGTTCCAGGGAGCTTCCTGCGCAGGTTGAATGCCCGCGCTGTATTAAAAGGCAGCACAGTGAAATGTTTTTAATGAATATTTTTGTCAGGCAAAGAAAAGGCATTTGAATGATTTTTGTGTATGCAGGGAAGGAGAGGTGGAACGTCGCTGTCAAAATGCAGGTACCTTTATTTGTATTTACTCCGTTATTTACAGTTTCAAGAGCCTGATGTCCCTTCAATAACACAAATCACGACGCCGGGTTAACGTTATTTAGGGCTAATGGCGCACACAGTCCTAACTAACGTCTGCTGGTGGAGGGTTTCGCTGAAATCCTGCATCAAACCAGCTTGGAACTACTTTTACTTTTATTTCCAGGAGGAGCTGAGATGTTTAGACACATTTAATCAGAAAACTCAAAGAAGTAACGCAGATGTTGATACTTACTATTCAGTAGCCCTTGGCAGTGATAGATCTAAACCACGAGAATACATTATTCCAGCACTCCGTAATTCTCACCTACCAGATGTGAGTAATCCACTGAATTAAAACCCCCAGACAGGAGAGCCACAAACGCTCCTTTGGCAGGGTGAGCCATCCTACCGATCAAAACCCAGCCCTGGGTAAAAAAAGTTCATTTCAAAGGCTTTTCGCTGGTCCCGATTTCGGTCTTATCTCCACCTAAGCAAGCTCCTGTTCTGCTTACAATGGAATCCCTCCTGGCACGCACAGGCTGAGACAATGTGCTGTTCTGGGCTGCTGAGTATCCTCGGGAGAGATCAGGTAAGGCCCTTCGGATTCCACAGAAACACAGGTGCAAACCCTCCTTCCTGCTCTAGAGCAGCTGACTGCAACTCCCACGCTTTTTTTTTTTGGTGATAAAAATTAATTTTTAAACAAATACCATGGTCAGTTTTATGATGAATCTGTGATTCAATGGACAGAAATTCCCTGGCTGAGAAAAGTGGCCTCTCCACCTGCACTGCCCATCTCCTTCCCACCCGAACCGTGGGCCTGGATTGAGTGCACTGATCACTAAATTCCAAACAAAAAAGCCAAAAGCTTTGAGATAATAATTTCTGGACAACTTGGAAACAGGGAATGCAATTAAAAGGAGTCACTGCTTTGGTGATGACACTTCAGGTAACCCACTGCAGCAGCAGATACAAAGAACTGCCTCACATCACCACAGACAAGGACAACTCTCACCCTTCCACATTTTTAACTCTGTACTTACAAGAAGAACAGGGAATATCTGTGATGACAGTCCTGGGAGAAGCACAGTGAAATAGGAAGATGTTCCACCTGAATTCAGTTCCTGAAGGAAACAACCTCACCGGTCAAGATGATGTAGCCAAAGGGGGGTTTAGTTTTTATGTTTCAAAGGACACTAGAAAGATTTTGGGTAATTCTGATACTGGAAATGATCTTAAAAGTACCCATGAAGAAAGGCTGGAGCATGCTATGATAAAATAACTGGCCATAAACCAATCCCCAGTGTAACACCAGTTACTTCCTCTTTGCTACTGGATTCAAAAGCATCTATAACTTGCACTTTTTAAAACAAACAAACATCCCTTAAATTCCAAGTTGTAAAAATTATTCCTCAGAAATTTTTTTCTTTTCAATTCAAATATTCACTTCTTGAATGCATTTTTTTTTTTTTTTTAAGAGATCTAAATTAACCTTCCTTGAATCACCGAGCACTTCAGCAACGTCACTTCACTACCTGCAGGGACTGATTCTGCACCTTCCAACAGCACATTCACCACAGGCAGCAACAAATCCTGATGCAAAAGGGAATAAAAGATGCAACCCCTCCCCTTTTTTGCTTGCACTCCCATTTTAGCAGCACTCAGTGGTACAATCTCTGCCGTGATCAAAGGGCTACACCGCAAACACCTCTTTGAGAACGATCAGGGCTTTATTTTTTGCCAAGGAACTGAACGTGACTTCTGCTCCGCTCTTTGTCTACAGCAGCTCTAATTTAAAAGGAAATCTTTCAATTACCAGATGAAGAGGTAAACAGCTGTCACATTTGGAGCCCGTGGAAGCAGCATAACCTACATTCCATACCCCTGAGCAAAACAAAAAAAAAAAAAAAAAATCCAGAAGAACTTCCTCTGCTGCAAAGAAGGCGATGGGAGTGAAGGGAGAGTTTTCATTTCGTTTCTGGCAAGTTTGTAAAAATTTTTGCAGCTCTAAAGGCTTGAGCCCCCATCTCTTAAATGGAGGGGAAGATAATTATTACTCCTTTGGACCTCTGGTTGGTGGAGGTTGCCTGTTGTGATCAGAGCAAACAGTTGCAAATAATCAACCACGATGACTCACGTTTGCACCGTTTCAAACAGCACCTAAAATATCAGAGATTACAGCCTGACACTTCTCAGGAACCGAGCTCTCCTACGCCCCACCACAGCACTGGGAGCCCGTGCTCTGTGCATGCACAGCTCATTTTTGTTTCACTGTTGTTCCAAATAAGCTGAAGGAATAATAACCTCGCTGGGTCAGATGCTCGTTCCCGTTCCGCCTGTCCGTTTAATTCCGTGTAAGCCAGAGCGTTACACCAGATTTACAGGACTCTGAGTGACACCGGGATTCACCAGGGGCAATGGAAGCCACTTGGGTCTACACAAGTTGGAGAGAGAGCAGAATTTAGCCTCTGAAACGGAAAAGAAAGCTTAACACCATCGCTGCTGTGCACACTCCTCCGTCCCAGCAGCCACATAAAACTGGTTAATGTGGGCAGAGCTGCTTTTTGCATCTGTGTATTAAACAGTTATTTTGCCAATATTTATATGCCCAGCGTCCCTGGGCACGAGCAGAGCCAGGGACATCAACCATGGCTGTTGCACGAGATGAGCTTTGTATCAAAGGGGAAAAAAAGGCTCCTCTCCATCTCAGATGCTTTATTTTATTCAACCAGCTCTTTTTCACATTGTTATATCCAGTGAATGTAGCACGGTTGGATTCAGAGGAGAACCTTAAGCGTTATCATAATGCTTAGAAGCAATGGCTTCACACTGTATAATCTATCAAAGGTGTCAGATTTACAAAATGCAGATTTTCTGTCAAATTTGGGCACTATAAGCACTGTATCTTTTCACTAAGGTGCTGACTGCTGTTTTAATGAGGTCCTTTGGTGGCTGTAAAAAACTGAAAGGAGAGGATTATAGGGGTTACCCTTGGTATTGTCTATTTGTCTTACAAATTTCACACTAACTACCAATTACATAGCCATAAACCTTTTGGCTACTTCAAGCTATATGCCATATAATACATAAAAAATACGCTGTGTTAACCTCTCCCATATTATACGAGTAACTCCAGCCACTGATGCAAGTAACATATCTAATGAAGCCAATAATGAGCCTCTTTAAAAGTAGTCTTGTTATAGGAATAATATTAGAGCAGTTCAGTTAAAGGCTAAGGTCCATTATGGCACACTTCCTGTGCTCTCCAGTCCCAGGTCTGCAAAGATGCTGACATGCTAATTCAGGCTCAAAGAAGGGCATTAATCTCACAACCTTCCACTTGTCATGCTTAATGGGACATCCTGCCTAGGTGAAATGAACCTGATGTATTCAGGTAAACATAATTTAATAAGGGGGGGGGGGAATAAAGGAATAGCCAGGGTCTGACATAATGGCAAGGGGAATATTTATAATTTATTTATATTTCAGGGGAAGGGATTGTTAACATTCGACTGAGAAGGAAGCAGTGTAAGAAAAGGGTAGAATCTGTTTAAAAAAAGAATAATGCAGAATTTGTTTAAAAACCAACTGAAATATCAGTTCATTTAAAGGAATGTGTTAATTTGGAGGAGGGAAGGATGCACTAATAATGGGGGGCTTGGAGCACTTGAGTGTAAAATAAGAGATCTGAAGCTACAGAGTATGATATTTAAAAGGCAAGCATGAATGTCAGTGCATAGCTGTATATCCTCTCATCAATCATAAGGCTAATAAGCCACCTAAAATTACGTCACAAGATACAGAATTGCACCAAGTGCAGCAGTTAAAGCAGCACAGGCCCCACTGGCCGGGTGGGAAATGCAGGATGGGTCTCCCAGAGCCCAAAAAGCACAAGGGTCTACAGGGAAAACACACCTGGACACAGGACACACAGGCCTGGTGGTCTGTGCTGCTGGATATACAGATGTTTACATGGTCATTCCTTGGATTAGAAGGAGATAAAAGTACAAAGTGCAAAAAAAAAAAAATATTGTCAGCTACTTACAGAAAAAAATGTTATTTTGATTCATGAATTGCAGTCAGTATCCAAGAAAAGCAAAGCATTAGGATGGCCCTATATGAGGTTTAATGATGGACTGTATTAAGTTTTACCCATAGGGGAAGGTCTTTATTTCTCCAAAATTCACCCCGAAGACTAAAGGTTGTCTACACATTTCTGTGCTGCGTGAGAAAGCAGGATGGAATCATCAGACACTCACAGGGAATAAAACTATTGCAGATGCTCCTTGGTGACTGGAGTGAAGAGGGGGCTCCTGAGGAAGCAGAACACCCCCAACACTGCAGAGCAGGGCTGTTGTCTGCAACCTCTGGGGCCTTTTTAACAAACTAGAGCTTCATTCCTCTCATTCTTGTACAGCTCAAGTATCACCAGAACATCAAAACTCAAGGGAAAAACTGTGCAAGTTCTTTGGCTGTTGTCAGGGATTTCTTTAACTGGAGCCACTGTCAGTGGGCTCACGCTGCATCACTAAGATAATGGTGTTAAGAAACCAGAGAAAATTAGGTAAATCGCCAAGTGCTGTGTTTGTGGAGCAAAAGTGGCAGTTGTGTCATGTTCCAGAAAGGGAACCAAACCACCTTCCTTCCAACAACAACTCCCTTTGCTCTGCTTCCAGTTCCATCTGACAAGCAGAGCCCAAACCGCCCTCATTTCACTCCACTGAGAAGAAATCAAAATTTCGCTTTTAACCAACAAGAAACCCCCAGAAAACCGATATGGAGAGAGCACTGTTCAGCTGTGCCCTCCCAGGCCTGCACACACAGGCGTTAATCTTGCTAAGCCTCCAAACTCCCGCTCCAAATAGGCCTTTGGTGCCTCGCTGGCTCCCAATGCACCTGCTGACCATAAACATGTGGGTATTTTATCTAGGCTGATTTCTGCAGGCAGTTTCCCCTACAGGCACTAACAGCTGCAGGGGCTCTGGGGTGCCTGGTGGGTGCTGTGTGAGGGTGGGGCTGTGCAGACGTGCAGGAGCTGTGGGACGCACAGAACCTCCCGGAGCTCTCGGGGGCACATCTTCCCCAGCTTCTTCCCTCAAGGTCTCTGGGTGTTGTCAGGTTGTTCCCCTCATTTTTTTTTTTTTCCCCCCTCCCCATCCAAAGGGGAACCGTGTTCTGCTCTACATAAAATCAGCTCTGCAGAGCTGGATAAAATATGTCACCTTAGGCACCTGAATTAATAGTTTGGTTATGTACTCTGTTAAGTCTTTACTACAGATCAGAATAACTGTGCCAGACAGATGATTCTTTAGAGCTAACATTTGAAAAAGGTGCCAACGACAAGGGCCCTTTGAGATATCACTGAATTATCCAGATTTAAAAAAAAAAAAAAAAAGGAACACACTAAAAAAAAACCAACCAAAAAGAAAGATTTGTTTGTTTGTTTTTTCTCCTGCAGCTTCCTTCAGTACCACAGCAAAGATAATGTAGTGGAGAACACTGGCAAGGAATAAACACTTGCATGGAGTTGCTAAAGCTGCAATTAACGTTAACGAAGCCATACCTTAAGTGGCAAGGAGCTCCAGTATAAACGGGATAAGTAAGAAAAACGATCAGCCATCGAGCTCTCCCCATCCAGTCCATCAGGGTATCGCCTCTGCAGAGCTCCCTTTACTTTAAACCATTACACAAAAACAATATAAATCTGCAAAGCAGGTGTTCCTTGTTGCGGGGAGCACTGGAAGTTGTAAGGCAAACAACCTAATTTCAGCTTCTGCGGAGAGCGGGGAGTGAATTTACTGCTCAGCGATGCATCGAGCGCGGGGAGGACACGAGCAGCAGGAGCTTCCAGCAGGATGGTGCCATTAAGGCAGGAAGACTTCCCGCGGCTGGGAAGGAAGTAGTGGAAGGCAGGTGATGGAAGTGGGGCTCTGCAGAGCAGCCACGGGCCCACTGTACACGTTAAGTTGTTGTTTTCTGCTCAGCTAAGCAGCAGAGAATTGATATGTTCACAATGAAGTGCAATGACAATTAAATTGTAACTGACCTACATGTTACCGTCATTACGCTTTCTCTTTTTTACTGCTTTCCCTCTTATTTAATCACACAGTATGGGGTTTTTATTAGGCTGTAATGTTAAAATCTTCATCCATTTAGCCATAAATGTTTGACTGGATATCTATCAGACTTCCATGCACTATACAAACAAAACCATTTTGCTGAATCATTGTTGACTTGTTTGTGGCCTAATTTAATGAGTGTAATAACTTACAGGACTACCCAGTTAACATTTAGGAGCCCAGAAAAGACCTGCTAGCATTCAGCAAGCTACTGTATATGTTTTCTATTCATATCACTCCTCTTTGCAGTAAATTTTATACAATAATATGCACCTCTTGCAAGGCTCCCTTTGCTTTTACTCAGCCCAGGTTGAGCTCTCCACAGCCATCTGCAATCCCAAAAATCAAGTGCCTCAGCTTTCCATGGAGTTTCAGCTAAGAACCAGGTAACTGCTTGCACAGAAATCAAAATATCAAGCACAAGAAGCCCCTGTACGTGTTTGCTGCAACCTGCTCGTGTACTAGGGAGGAGGAAAACACAAAACTAAGGAGAATATTGATGTAGAAAAATATTTCTAAGCTACTTCTAAAACTAAACCTGCTTTGCCAGACCTTATAGCTCAGATCAGGTGTTTGAGCCCAGGCCTGCCTGAGGAAGGTGAGGATGGCCCCAAGCTCAGGGATTCCACAATAGCCATGTGTTCAGCTACTGGATACCATGGAGAAATTCAAACCAGTGGGTTTGAAGCATCTTCATTTTCACTCCATTATCTTGAAAAAAAAAAAAATCCTTCTTGTCACTACCTACACTCCAAGATTCATCTGACAGCCCTGCAGATCAATTAAGTAACAAACTAAAGTCTCCATATTCATACACCAATTTAACACATACTTGGCAACTCAGAGGCGTTTTGCTGCTTGTGAGGCCATAACTCAAACACCAATACACACGGAGGGTGACAGTTTGTGAAGTGCAAACACTGGAATTTTCCATTTTCCACACAGAAAAATATCACTTCAGTGTGACAAAGGGATGCCACGGGTTCTTTTTTTACTGCAGACATCCCTCGTTAGTGGCAATGAATCAAACTATGCTGTGGAGTCTCCACTGGAAAAGTTATGCTGTTCTAGGTAAATCCCAAAGAATGGAAGAGTCTCAGTTGTCCCCAGACACATTCCAACAACTTTCTTTTGTCCACAGGAGAAACAAGCCCCAGAAGGCATCACAACAGGCAAATGGGATCAGTGACTCACCCAGCACAAGCCTGGCCACTCTGCCAAACACTTCATGGGCACAATTTCAGTACAAACTTCAGTAAATAACAGCAAAGAAAGACCATTAATGATAGTTATCACTAATAGTCACCTTTGCATTGAGGGATTCCTCAAGTTCTTCTTGCATGCTTTGTGGTCAAACCAACCAGAAATGGGTCTTTTATCAACTCCCTCCCAATATCAGATTGCACAGTTAGATGAGGTGCTTGTACTTGTCACAGGACAGGTACAGAGGGATGAAAATCAGGTCCATCACACAGAAAAGTAAGAAGCAGAATATTTTTCCAATGCATGTGCTCAAACTGGGAAAAGTCTCCAGTATCACTTATTGGCTACAGAGCTTGATGTTCGACCCTGCAGGTTTAAATCTCTGTTAACCACACAAACTCACCCAGGGCAGGGGCCTGAACCTGGAGTGGCAGCAAATTCACACAGACAATTGCAGATGCTCCAAGTCACCCTCTGATCAACCTCTGTGTCAAAGGACTGCACACAAGGATTTTGAATTTAGGATAAATGTATGGATTTACCCTTTTATACATATTTTACCTGAATGTCTATGTTTTTACTGAAAGTCATGAACTCCCAGTAAAGTTTCTTTAAAACACATGACATGAAATAGCCAATATTTGATGATTATTTCTATTTTGGTCACTTAGTTTTACCACAGAGTTAAGGGCTTTGGGGTTTTGGTTTTTTAAGTCTGGAGCATGAAATGCACTTTTTATTAAATCAATAATACTGGCCTATGAAAGTCCCATAAATGATTTAATTGCAGGAAAGATACCCGAGTTTAATATACAGCTCTATTTGGTTTTAAAAACCTTTAAAGATCTCAGTAACAGCAAAAATGGGTAAATTGTCAGAGAACAGTGTGTTTCAAAGCATTTGCAGGGCTGTGATTATTAGTTTTATTTTGAATGGATAACAGCACTCACCATGTGGCCTGGCAAGTCACGCTCAAGATTTCTATTATTAAATCGCACAATCTTAAATATTTGATGGTTTTTTTTTCATTAGTGTTCCTGACTCTCCTTCTATTCTATTTGCAGGATTGAAAAAGGGCTCTGGTAGTAAAAATAAAAAAACCTGAAGGAACAAGGCTCTTACTCTCAACCTCCCTGCAAAACCTCCACCAAAAAGGAAATAATCCCACATTATTTTTTAAAAACTTCAGTCACTGATGTTCATGCCTTGGGTGGAAAACTGTGGCAGACAAACTGAGAGCCACAGTAAGACCTGGGGAAAAATCCAAGTGCCTTTATGGTGGGTGAAGATACAGGAGCTGGATGAAGTTAACTCTAAGGGTTTAAGAAAAGGAAAATGATCTATGAAATCACACAGTCCTGAGACAGAAAGTGAACTCCAAGAACACTCAAGTCCCTCCCTCACTCCACACTCCCATCATACTGTGCAGAGCCAGGTGATGCTCAATTTAAACATCACACCTTCCCTCCTCTCTAGGTAAACGTCGCTCCAAAATTATCCTTGTGGGTCCCTTGTGACTCAGGATATTCTCTTATCCTAAACCCTTCCTTTGGAAAAGCTTCTCCCCAGCTCTACAGATACACCCTAATTATTTAATCAGTGTGGCTGAAATTCAAAGTTGTTGGTTGCTACTTAACATCCCTTACAAACAGCATTTATTAGTTTCAGGAAGGAGATTTGCCGTTGTTACAGCAATTTAAATCGGTACCACATGGCTACAGCCTCCTGCTAACTGGTGTTCTTGGGGCAAAAATCAGGTCTTTAGAGATCTTTAAAAGACACCAGAGATAAGCTAACCAAATTCCTGTCCAGGAAGTGACAATTTATCAGAGATGTAATAAACCATGGCCGAAATGCTCATTGTAAGCAGCACATAATGCGGTCCATGAAATGACATTTTAGCATCTCTCACTCCGCTCTCCTGGAGGTTTGCTGACAGTGCAGGGAAATGCTCCACTGATATTTAACAGTCCTCAGCTCCCTGGTCCTTTGTGGGACTGCAACTTGATGCACTCCAGCCCATTCTCTCAGCAGCCCTAAATCAGTCAACTTGGACACACGATGCCACTCCGTATTCTTTGATTAATTTTAATGCTGTAGCTGTTTTAACTTTTCAACATTATTAACTTTCAAAGCATCCAGGGAAACAATCTCCTCCCTTCCCAATTCTCCCTGCACTTCTTGGATACACACACGTGCACACCCTCGTGATAAACCCTGGAGTACTTCTCCCAGTCCTAAGGAAGCAGCACCAGCTGCAGAAAGTTAACACCTGGAGACTCCTTAACCTCGATGCAGCATAGACAAGAGTACATCAGCACCTCCTACAGGAAAATTGGGATGAACACCACACATAAAATAACAAAATAAAATAATAGATTCATCTTCCCGCAGCTAAAGATAAATATTAAATAATCCTATCTGCTTCTGGCTGAAAATTAATTTCTTCTAAGGCAAATAGTGTAATACGTATATGCCTTTCAATTCCCATTTGGCAAAAAGCCTATTTTCAGTATGCAGTACGTAGACTTTTGGAATACTGGAACTGCATTCATCACAGACCCACTTAAACAAATAACATCTTCTTCCTTCGGGTACCAATTCGCTGTGGTCTAGGAAAATATATATCTATTTTACAACATCAGTATTCCCACCCAATCCAGATAGCCAGATTAGAAGCAAAGCTCTTTGTTTAATATTTAATTAGCCCAGAAAACCATCGTGGAGGGGTTACCTCCAGGCACCCAAACTCCTCTGCAAAGCAGGACCAAAGCCGACGGTCCATCCTCGTGTCCCGGCATAAAGAACCCTGAGAAACACCTGCAGTTCAGGATGAAGCCATCCAGGCAGCTCTCCTGATTAATTCACTGCCTGAGCAAGGACAGGAGAGCAAGCACAGAGCGTCCCAAACCAAGAGTCCGAGCAGTGCCTCCCTGTCTGGGCTCAGATGTGAACGTCTCCATCTCCGAGGCTCCCCTGAACACTAATCACTCTCTGTGCCTGTGCTGGTGGGCCTGACTTGCCAGGGGAAGTGTTTTGACAGAAAGCCTGACATGCCGTGACATTTTGCAGTCTTGTCAGCTTCCTGGGAATACACATAATTCTCTACCTTCCCACAGAAACCTTCCTCTCCTGATTCAGAACAGCATCCACTTGTCTCCTGCACCACCCTCCACGTGTCCTTTTTTCCCCATGGCATGATTCAGGTACATTTGATCCTTTCTTGGCTATTAAAACATCCTATCTCCATGCTTGGAGCCCTCATGAGTATAAACTGCTCACTGCCCAAGGCTGGAGAGCCTGGACATCTTTCTAGACCTACAGTGTGACTCATGGGAGGATCCTGTGCAGGGTCAAGAACTGGACTTGATGATCCTTCTGGGTCCCTTCCAACTCAGCATATTCTGCGGTTCTGTGATCCTTGCCCATGCAAGAACATCAATTTACAGATTTACCAGCATATTCCTAATTCTAGACTGCTCTGTGGTGCAGCCTGGCCTCTGACAGGAAGTTTGCTGCACTGCATTTTTACTCTGAAAACTTTCTGAGATCTCTTCATCTCAGTATCCTACCCAGGACCTATTTGGCAGCATCCAAACGAGCTGCTCTGTTGCAGGATGCACAGATAAGATATTAGACCCAGCTACCATGGTGATTGATGTTCTAAAAATATCCAAGTCAGCTGCACTGACAGATGGGTTAAATATATGGCTGCACTATACCTGGATCACAATCTGTTAGGATGAGGATGCAGATAAGGACCGGTGAGTGTAATTCAGTTTGGAAAGTTTTTTAAAAAAAAGTTTAAACCCAACATTATGAAACTCTATTGGTTTCAAATGTTAAAAAAAGGCTTCTTTTTCATTTTGTCATTCTGATCTGGCAACTCTATCTGGTGCCATTATGCACACGAGGAGATGACAAATATGTAGATTGCTGTGGTAAGGAGAAGGAATCCAGTTCTTAGCAAACGCAACATGACAGAAAGCATTTGTTGCTGCTGCTGGAATTTGTGTATCTAAGCATTCTGTGAAGTCTAATGTGATCTTAGGCTGCCTGCTGCCTTGGAAACTAGTGGTCAGATACTCTCAGCAGTGGGCATAACCAGCTAGAACATTTTGATTAGATGGAATTTCATGGAACTGAAATATTTCACACACTGGTTTCACTGAATTTCTGTCAAGGACTGAAAGAGAGAAAGCACTCCTTGCAAACAATCCTGGTGGTTTGGACACTGGGATGCTGAGCTCTAGACTCGAAGCCCTGTCGGACCAAGCGATCTGGAATTAAATCAATTGCACTTGAGGCCAACAACAGGCCAGTCCAGCTGCTCACAAAGAACAAAGTCAAAAAGATGTAACTTTCTGATATAACACATAAATAAATAAATTTAAAAAAACCCCACCAACAAGCACATGCTTGTTTTCCATGTTGTTTGCCTGTCTTCACTGCAACTCCAAAGCCTTGAGAATTCAAGCAAAATGTGTCCATTTGCCCAGAAGCAAAGCACTTGGGTTACAAAAGAACAGTTCACACAAAGGCTGCTTTGCAAAGGACCTAAAAATTACTAAAAAATTAGGTAAGGAGTGTTTCACTGCCTCATAACCTCGCTCTGGAGAAACAGAAATTCATTTTGCTCAGATACAACTTCCAGGTAACGAGGTTGAACAAAGAGCACTGTTACTGTGGGCTCAGCAAGGGGGAAATGGGGGGAAAAAGCCCTTAGATGTGTTTCCTCCTGTCCCACCTCTGCAGCACAAGGCCTGGGGCTCATGTTTCTTTGCATCCACACCTGAACATTTCCCACCTGCTCCTCCCCTTGTAGCCATCCTGTTTTTACCGTTTCAAATTCGATACTTTTTCTAATATATTACGCTGTTACCTCCCATGTCTTTAAACTGTGCTTAAAAGCATGCTAAGAACTGGTAATTCTTTAATGGTTGTTCACTTACAAGCGATTGTGGGTCATTACACAATCATTTAAAGGGCATTAATGAGAACCATTTAATGGTTTTAGTAGAATATCATTGTAAGGGACAGGGGAAAAGTTACTGGCTGTAAATTTTTATGACCGTTTCTTACAAAACGTATTACTTTAAAGATTTATGTATGTAACAATGAGTACAATAAAAGCCATGCTAAAAATAATTTGAAATCAAAGTAATGCATATAGATAAGGCCCCACTTGCTGCAGTTTTCCATGCAGACAGGAGGATTTTCTTTCTTTTCTTCTAGAAACCTCACAACTTGCAGTGCAGCTTCAGATCTCCTTTATGAATAAAGTCAGAGCATTAAAAAAAAAAATAAAATGCTCAAGTCTACATTTTAACAAGGCATAAATTGTCCTTTACGGGCCATATTTTATTTTTACTTTTCACGCATTGTTTTGCATAAAAAGTCAGTATTTCCTCACTTTTTCCTCAGGTATGGCACAATAAGACAGCTTTTAAGCAGAATGTAAGGGAATTACTTTTATAAAAGGCAACCTGAACTGTACATTTGGCTGGCCTTTTATAACTGGAAAATAAAGGAGAACTCTGCACACCAAAATTAAAAGGCTGGCTATTTCCCCACAGGGAAATTCTTTATTACTATACTAGACCAGAGCATACCTTCAAAACTACAGAAACTTATTTTGAAAACTATTCATATGGACGCATTAACCTTATTAAAGTGCTTTAATAACAAAACAGTCATCATATTATGCCTGGTTTTGTCCATTTGTGATTCACATGGAATATATAATGAGGAAGACAATGCCCTTTTTCCCCAGTATTCTTGCATAAGTAGGAGAATATTTCTAATTAAAAGGCAGAGTTACTACAGCACATGAATTGAACTCAACCATATCTCTAGAAATGCTGATATTTTTACTGTTTGCATTAAGTAAGGACTGTATTTCTCTCTGAATCTGACCCAGTACCCATTACCAATAAGATTAAGATTTAAGATAACTTGGTCAAAAGATGGTGAATTATAACTTTTAATTAAAACGTAGGAAATAGTTTCTTTAAAATAAACATGGTAATACTTCCAAGATCATTAATTTTTTATGTAACCAACAAGAGAACCAACCTGAATATTTTAAAGGGTGACACTGCGAAGCCAAGGAAAAGGGGGTTTTTCAAAACTTCTCCATGCACCAAACACAAGCAATGCAGCTCATCTGCAGCCTGTGTGTCTTTGGAAACACTGCTGTTCTTTCATGGGGAGAGCCTTCCACTACCTCTCCAAAATGCAGCTTAAATTCCAATGGAGATGACAGTGATATCAGGCTGACTTATGCTTTCTTCACCTGCTATTTTACTGGTTTGTTCCCATTTTGAGATGCCTGAAGAAATTCAGGAGCTGGACTGCTCTGATTTGCTTCTGTGTTTGAGACTGTGTGGAAGTGTTACTGATGATTAATATCATGTGAAATGGTGGCTGTCTCATCTTTACTACAGATAAACATTCCATTGGCTTCCCAGGAATATCTCACTGCTGTGCTTGTAGCTCAGTCCCCACAACTCTGCCTAATGCAAGAGCAGAATGGAACTGATTTTATTTCAACTGTAAACCACTAGGAGGGAAATGAAGGGTCTGTGCAAGTTGGGAACTAAACCCATAAGACAGATGAGAGGAATCCAGTCCAACTTTGATGCAATTCCTCAAGCTATTTCCCTGGATGAGGCACAAGATGCATCTCCTCATCCCAAGCCTTTAACTGCCCCATGATTCTGTTTCCTAAGCTCTTGGGAGCAAAAAGCATCACCCAGGCCTGGTTGTGGCACAGCCACAGGACAGGGATGAGATCAAATCCACCTTTACCTGCAACCTGAACTGGGAGTTAAACCCTGAACTGCTGGAAACAAAAGGGTAACACACTAAAAATCAATGAGCCACTTCACTCCCTGGTTTTGTGACCCTGCTCATTACTGGCACTTTCCAACTCTCCCCCATCTTATTTTTCACTGGATATTAATCACTGCTAACTATATTTCCCCATGCCAATTCTTCACCTCATCAGAAAACAGCACCTGCACTCAGAGCACGGAACTGGGAGATTCATAAAAATCAAGGAATGAAACGGCACACTGGTTTAGTGTGTCAGGGTTTCACCTCCAGGAATACAGGACTGTGAAAGAGGAGAGGGAGGGGGGAAGTGGTAAAGAGAACAAGAAGCAGAAATTTAAATCAAGAGAATAACAGGGACACAGACAGAAAGGATGGGAGAAGAAGATGAAGATGCAACCACAGCATAACTGAAAAAAGAACAGGCAAGAGTTGGGTGGATGAAATATTAGGAATTACATGAAACTATTTTCTTTATACACCTGCACATATTTCCATGTGCTACAGCACACACTAAAATGAAGAGAAAGGTGAAGGCAAAGGTGATTGTTCCCTTTTTTCCTGTAGCCCCACTAAAAAAAAAAAAAAAAAGGAGGAAATTGAATGCCATAAATATATTCAAACAATAAAGTTTTGATTTACAAGAAGAAACGCAAATAAATTGTGAGCAATGATTTGAGGTTGTAGAGGTCTCCAAACACAGCATGATTTTTATTTGTCATATGTGTTGCAGTATTCAGACTCACTGAAGTATATTCAGAATACAGATTCTGCCTAGTTTTTTGAAGGTATTTTGCTTTGTTTGAGCTTTTTTGCTCCTCTTAATCAAATGGGTTGCACAGGCACCTTTGTAGTTACGATACTGTGAGTCCAACAATTACCGGACAACGTGCTGTAATTTTGTTGCAGTTACTGACTTCACACACACAGAAGTGACTCTTCTTCAGAGCTTTCTGAATTTTAATCATGTTTCCTCTGGCTACTCATAAAAACACAGACAAATATCCCTACAACTGACCTCACGGTGGGCAGAGTCCTAAAGCTGCTACATCATGGAATGTAGTGAAAAGGAGAAGATGCTTATGCAAAAAATGCACTTTGCCTTAAAACTGTCTTAGTCCAGTGGGAAA
Organism: Myiozetetes cayanensis; assembly: GCF_022539395.1. NCBI lineage: Eukaryota > Metazoa > Chordata > Aves > Passeriformes > Tyrannidae > Myiozetetes > Myiozetetes cayanensis. The sequence goes on along the minus strand of NW_026087411.1, from coordinate 2,297,956 downwards.
CCTCCTACTGTTCTGTACACAGACACACACAAAGCTTTAATTCATCCCCTTGTCCCTAAAATGATTTCAAATAGCCCTTCTATCCAAGGAAGCTGCCTACAGCTCTGAGGTTCCTCTTCTGCCTCTGCAGAAACAGTTAACTGAGAACGGATGGAAAGTGAAAAAAAGGTATGGAATTCAGAGATAATTAATTTACTATATATTTCCAAGGTATCAAACTTTAAAACACCTGTGAGTATCTGCTATTTTCAGCCTTCAGTCAAAGCAGCTGCCAATACCCATAGCACAAAAACTGAGGAGTAATTGCACAGATCCTGGGAAAGCCAGAGGGACATTCAAAGCAGTGTCAATCAGTTTGGCTCCACTGTGCTGATCCCTGACATTTTCAGTGCAGATATAGCCAGTGTCCTGGAAAAAATGATCTGGGATATATCACAAAATGGCTTGGGTTGGAAGGGACCTCAAAGAGCACCCAGTAAGGCCCTGGCACAGGTTGCCCAGGGAAGCTGAGGCTGCCCCAGCCCTGGAAGTGTCCAAGGCCAGGCTGGACAGAGCTTGGAGCAACCTGGGATAGTGCAAGGTGTCCCTGCCCATGGGAGGGGGTTGGAACGAGATGATCCCTTCCAACCCCAGCCATCCTGTGATGTGTGATTTTGCTCCTCTTTCCCATGGTATCAGCAGCCATTGCTGATAAACAGCTCTGAAGTTCTAGGATAATATCTCTGCACAATAAGATAGTCCCATTTGCCCTGTGTGTGGATAATTCCATCACACTGACACCTCAGCTTTCTCCCTGCATTGTTCTGCCCACCACACCTCTGGTGCATTCAAGGAAAAGTACCCAAGAATGCTCTGACAGTACAGCCTGGGTTTGTGACTGGGGCACTCGAGCAGTTTCTCTGTCAATCACTGGCACAGCCCTGTCAGCTCCTCCTGAAGGTGCAACCATGATAGAACTGGGGTACTAAATTACTTTTTTATGGATCTAGGAGCACATCTGTAAACTAAGATACAACCAGTGCGCTCTGTGAAACGAGCTGGGAAGCACAAACTTCCCAGCTTCAATCCCTGCCCGAGCCTTGGGAGTCCCTGAAGGATTTACCTCTTTGCTTTCGATTCCCCCCATGTGCCACTGGAGAATAACAGCACTTACCTACTTCACAGCAAGGCTCTTGTGAGAGCTAATTAATGTTTGTTGCACAACACTTTGAATTTGCAAAATGTCATTTAAGTGATAAGTATTATTGCCATTATCATCAGCGCTGTCCTGGGTACCACAGACACACGAAGGCGGCCGCTCTGAGAGCTACTTCATACGTTAAGGACAAGGAGCAAAGTGGAAAAAGCAGCAAATCCTTTTCATTTTCTTAAGAACAACAAGTGCTTAAAAAGAAAGAAGAAAAAAAAAAAAAGAGAGAGAGTGGTTGACAACACCTGCTTGCCTTGAAGATTTCTTTTTAGGGTCTGTTCTCTGCCACACTCACTCTGACTTGTGCCCCAAGCAGCTGCTCCAGCTGGTTGTCAGTGGGACCACTGTGTGACAGCAGTGGAACCCACCACACTGGGAGCTGCCTGAAGCTCAGATGCTGCATAGGTGCAGTTTAATAAGTGTACTTTTCCCCAGCTTCCCTTCCTGTGGTACCTCATCTCCCTTTTTAATTTCGCTTTCCCCTTCCTAGACAGCAGAGGTAAGGTCAGCAGCCAATGATGTAATCAGCTAGTTAGGAACGTGCTGCAAAGTGCACCACATGAGATAATAACTATATTTAGCTATAAAATTTCAACATGGATTATATTTCAAAAATCTATTTATGTAACTCCTTTTGTGGATAAATTAAAAACTATTCTAAGTATTCAAACCGGTGAGGGAAATAAAAAAAAGGTTTAAATTATGTCCAAAAGGTAAGGACATGATTCAGTACATGAGGAGAGAGACCCTGAAGGTTTATCCCCTTTCAAAAGGCAGGGATTTCTAGAAAAATCCATTAGTTTTAACCCTTGAACAGATGCACATTCAGTTTGGACCTTGTACCCTACAAACTCAGCTCACCCTGAAAACCTGAAACTGCAGCACCAAGGACTGTGGTTCTCTGGCAGTTTTCCCCTCATTAAGGTGCTGGGGAACCAGCTCCAATCAGGAAGATATTTACATCCAGATCAATGGGAAATGAGACCACCCAACATGCACTGTGTCCTGCACAATATTTTAGTGTCCCAAACCTATTAAGAGCTATGAGATTTATGCCATGAAGTTCATGTACCAAGTTATAATTTACATTTAAAAGTTGCCTTGCAGCTGCTTCCCCTTGGCCTGCTCTTGCACTATATCCAAATTAATAAAGCCTGTAACCTGTGCATTCCTATGCTAAAGATAACCAAGGAATGAGGGGTGGGTGGGAAGGAAATAATAACAACAACAAAATCAACACTAAATGATAATATTTCTGAACTGCTGTGATTGTCTGAAAAATTTTGGCTTAATGCATCTGTGATAGTGTGTGTCAAAAAATCAGTGCTTCAGCAAGGGACGACCATATGCAAACTACAGAGAGCCCCAATGAGGATCTTCTCCGTTAAACCCTCGGTGATACCACAAAACTCAGACAAAAGTGTAACTAAATAAACAGATACCAGGATATAAATCACAGAGGTTAACTTACAGCTCGTGAAAATAGCCCTTGTAAATATGAAGTGAAAGTCATTAGACACCCAGCACACAGGGCTGATAACAGTGGGACACAGACAGACCGGGCTGGGCTGCCACCCCAGGAGCTGATTTTGTATCTCCTGCCAATACATGGAATTTTCCTTCCAAGTAATAAACTACTCAATGGGAAGGAAGAATCCAGAAACACCAAGCGCACCATGGAATGTAAATTACTGAGGGAAACTACCTGAGGCGGGTGCAAAAGCTGCTGCTGCTGCACATCCTCCCTCCCCTTCGGAAGGGGGTAAGAAGAAGCTGGAGTGGAAGGAGAGTTGGTGTGTACAAGCCAAAATACCAAACAAAAACAAGCAGGAGCAAGAACAGCAGCGGTAGGAAGGGCTGGGGGATGAGTTAAACATACAGTGTCTTCAGAGAAAGGGCCTCATCCCCTCGAGTAACAAGTGCAGCAGCCCCAGCCTTTATTTACTACATATGCACATATCTTTGACCTATATTTTGAGAGCCATTAAGAATCCAGAATACGGACAAACAAAAATAAGAAGAGGGTTTTTGTTGTTGTTGGGTTTTTCCTCTTTTGTGTTAAATAGCACAGCCTCAAGCCATTCCTTACAGTTGCAAGCACGTTCAAATGAGGCCTTCAAAGGCTGGAGGCTGAACTCTCCCGGGTGGACTCTCTTGTAATCATTAGGCTAAGCAGAAACGCAAAATTGCTGTAAACAACAAACTTATGAAAGAGAATGTTAAATATCACGCCACCAAGTCAACAGGAAACTGAAGCTCTCTGGTACACAAGTCATGGTCACAAGGCACACTGTGCTCACATCAAAATGTAACTTGGTTTTCTTGTGTTTATTCTTCTCTGCTTATTACTTTGTGTGAGAATGAAAGGCAGCAGGGGAAGAGAAGCAAGACAACAGACACACTGGTAACAACGACACTTTCAACTGCCTTTGGCCCTCCTACAGCATCAGGAAGACAAAGAAAATCATACACTGCAAGTTTATTAAGTAAAAAAGGAGGTGAGAACTCCCAATGAAAGCGCAAGCCAGAAACGGCACATTCTGTATTGAACGGTCACTGATTTACCTTTGAAGATGGATAAATAAATAATTCACACTTCACATGACAAAGAACCTGAAGAATACAGCCCTTTAGCAGACAATAATTAGGTGCCTGCCTGCACATCCTTTCCAAGTTGATCTTGGATCAACTCCTCACTTTTGCCCCCAAAATATGAAACTTGCTGCAGATGCCACTGTGCATCTCAGCTGCTTCATGAAACCAACTGAGGAATCTTCTCGTTCTGGAACTAAAGGAACAACTTGATTTTTGTGACCTGTAATACCAAAACTAAGGGCTTTGTGATCAAAACAAAGGCAAAAGAATTTTGCCCTACCACCAGGTGTTTATCTATCAGATGAACAGCGATTCACAGAGTTCTTTCCCACTGGCATAAAAGCCAAAGTACATTCACTGATAAAAGTTCCCAAAAGAAAGTCCACAATCACAATTCACAGAACATGCTGCATTTCAGCTCTCATGTCCTCAGCTAAAAACATCTTAAATTCCTGGAATTAACAGTAAAAATACATTCACTTAAAAGCAAATCGAGAAATCAGAATTATTAACAAACTTGCTGCTTGCAAAAACGCTGCCTTACAAACAGAATATTTACTGAAAGCAGTTGTGTTCCAACTATCACACTTACCTTTACAGCTGTATTCTCTGGACAACGAGCTTGGGCTTTGAGAGCTTCCACTTTGCTGCACCCACGTATGGTAGTTATGATTTCTCAGGCAAACTGCACCTGACCTGTGAAAAACAAAATAAACTTTCAACTCGTGCACTGCCCGGCAGCAAGAAACTAACTCACGGCTAAAAGGACTTTGATGAATTAAGTTTTCACTACAGGTGTCACTTTCCAGCGAGCTGCCTGTGTTGCTGGAGTTCTCCGGGTATTCCTTCTCAGCACACTCACTGAAATCATTTAATGCTGATCTAATTCACTTGGCACTGCCCCCCACGGCTTTGGCTGCAATGAGCACTTCTAACATTTACAGGCCCCTGTTCCCAACCACTAATCCAAGTGGAAGCAGCTGTTCTCCTGCCTCAGCGAGGAGCTCTGGTTGGCACCTTGGCCACAGCTCCAGCACAGCTGTGCAGCCCGTGAAAAACACCAAAATACCAAAATAGTTCAAAGCAACGAGTTCTGATCTGTGCCACAACTCCTGTGTCATGAAAGAAGTAATCCCCTCCGTTTTATGGCTTAAAAATTAGTAATTTCTTGGAAAGAATTACAGCATATAAGTTTCCATCCTTATCTCCAACGTTTCCCTGATTCTGAGGAAGCAGCAGAATTCCACCTTCCCCCACTGCCACAAACATCAGGCTTCAGAAAGTAAAATAACAGGTAAAGCTCCACGTTTACATCCACAAAGATCCTTTGGGGAGTGAAGTTCCTGGTATTTATCAGATCCTCCAGCACAAACCTTAAGCTCCAGGCACAACCTGCCTTTCCCCAGAGAAACACCCATCACTGGGATACAGGAGCCACTGTGGCCACGGGAATCCAAATACAGGGACTTAAAAGCAGTAAATGCAAGAAGGAGTTTGTAACACTTGAATCTTTTAAAGTGAAAGTTTGTCTTTATTTTTTCCTCCTAATTTTTTAATTTAATTTTGCAAGGAATCTGCTCTACAACCACCAGTCATTATTGAGCTGTTCCAGGAATCCAACAGATGTGATGAAGGGACCACTCCAAGCATCCACACCCACCAGATCCACGATCCCTTTCCCACATTTCCCACCTCAGTTTCAGCCACCACAGATGAACCTCTGCCCGTGGAAGGAGGAGGCCCCACAGAGCCCCGTCCTGAGAGGGAACAGTTCAAACCAAAGCTCAGCTGAAACGTTCTGCTGGATCAGCTCCAACCCGAGCCCCCATTCTCTGTGTTTTGACAGTTTTGTGATGTAAAATAGAACACACAGACAGCAGAAACACAATCAAAGTCTTTGCTACTTGAGTCTCTGGAAGTCTCTCCTATTTATAAATAGTAAAAACGTATGTTTATGTAAAGGGAAACACTGATTTACTAGAACTGATTGCTTCACAGTCTAATTACTTTTCAACTGGCTGTTCCAAATTAAGATGTCATTGATGGCTTTTTGTGATATATTTCATTTTAAGCAAATTTATTCTATAATAGAGCACATCATAATGGAAAGCAGAGTTTCCACTCTTCCCTCCTCTTTGTAGCCTGATATCTTGACAAGTAAATTAAATTTAGCAGTTAAAATGCTTCCATTAGTAATTTTATTAAGTTAATTAAGGAATCTCTCTTTCTGAATTTTAACTACATTCATTTCAGCACAACCTTGATTTTCTTTTTTTCTTTTTTTTTTTTAATTCCATATATTTAGCAACCATGATAGTTTCTAGGACAAACAACTGCCTATAGAACATTCTTGAGACTAGGACAAACTCAGATAAGAAAAAAAGCCAGAAATCTTAAAATAACAAAACCTCATTTTTTCATTTAAATTTTTTTGCTCTACAAATAAAACAAGACTCTCCTACTCAAATCTAGGGACAATGATTGCTGTGAGCAACTCCAAAATCCACAAATCACAGCAGAAATTACACATCTAGAACATTTCTGCTCTAGAAAACAGGTCAAGATGTGCAAATCAGTGTCAATAAAATGAGAATTAGCTGAACCCTCACCTGTTGCTTAAGCTAAATTCATAACTCCTGGTTCATGGAGACTCTGCACTTTATAAATAATGCCTTAACTTTCATTTGCCTTTTCCATCTTTCAACAAAGAAAAGACACGGATAGAGCCAAATATTATGAGAGCAACTGTTCCCTTTTATCTCCCTTCCTCCCTGAATTGTGGGTCTATGAGAAATTCCCCGAGACTTTCAACTGCCTCCAAGGCAAAGAATTCTGGGTAGTTTATATCCAAACGACATTCATATATTGTAAACATGAACTAATAAAGTGCTTTATTTATTTTTTCAGTCACCACCACTGCAATGTGCAAGAAACCTCTAAGAGTAAAAAAAAAAAAAAAAAAGAAAAAAAAGTAGAATTTATCTTCTCACCCAAAGGAAAGGGATTTTTTCAGTAAATAGTCAAACATTTAATTTGCCCCAGGACTGGGGCCAAACTAATGATAATGTCCACTTGACATTCCGTGGTCTGCTGAAAAGAACTGTCTCCAAGAAGTAAAAAAAATACGATTATTTAAACCCAAACACTAAGCACAAGGAAGGCTGACACTGATTGTGTATGACAAGGCCACCCAGGGGCACAGCTCGGCACGGGCACATTAACATGTACAGATGTAACAGTGCTCCCTATCACAGCCAAACATGCACCAGGCTAAGGGATAAACAACTGGGAAGGGGGAATTATTTGCTGTACCAAAGATCCGCTGATACAGCTTTGGGGAGGGGAAAAAATGGCAATATTAAATTGGGGGGAAATGCTACAGAGCTCACTGATCCCAGCTGATCTTAGGAGAGGACAGAGAACACCTGCAGCCAGGCCCTGAGGACTGGAAAAGCTTGGGAGAAGGATGGCTGGGGGGAGAGGGGAGAAAAACCACGTAGATGAAGCAACTGTATAAGGATCTCACATTAAATTAACTTCCTGACAGTGAACTACTTGGATTTCTTCTTTCCTCTAGGACTGACCAGCCTCCCTCACAGGAGCTTTCCAGCACACAGAGGCAAGGAGGGCCAAGGCTGAGGTAAAATTGGTAGTCTAAATTACACAGATCATCTCTAATTATGTCAGTTGGGCTGCAAATACAAGCAGTAATAAAACAGACTATTTAAAATCATGCTCGTGTTGTACTGGTGGAGAACTGCCTATGGAGATGCTGATCCCACTCCACAATGCAGTTCCAAAAGCAGCGGGGGCCTTTTGCCAAGTGTTTTGGCTGAAAGATGGGAGTGAGGTTAAAACATGGTAGAATTTGTCTACAAACAAGAGCAAACACAGACTGTGAGGTTGTTTGTTTCTTTCATTAGTAATGGTCAGAGGACTTGGGATGAAACTTTTCCCAGCATAAATAATGATTTGTTGTAAAAGCTGTACCTTACAACTTATTTTTGCAGAAACTGAAAAGCCTCAGAGAAATTTTCCAATGAGCAAACAAAACTCACCACTTTGAATAAAAAAAATGTTTTGTTTCATATTTATAAATCAAAACATTTGGGAGGGTTTCCCCTGCAACTGATGACATTCTGCATTAAGAACAAGATTTCAGTCACAGAATAAAAAAACTAATCAAGCTGGAAAACACATGAAGTCTTAAAGTCTGTTTTTCCTATATCAAGCACAATTAATCAATCATTCTTGATATATCACTGGCATTACAAAAAAGGCAGTAAAGGAAAAGTTTGTGGAGTGGATAAACTCTGTAAAAATCTTCTTTTTTATTATAATGATATGATATGCACATTCTCAATTCATTTGGGTTGAAGCTTAAACAATTTTTACAGGTAAAAAAATTGAACAAACAAACAAAAAACAAACAAACAAAAACACAAAACAAACACAAAAAACCCCACATAGTCTCCACAAAAGGATTTTAGAAGCAGACTAGACCAATTTCAGTGCATTCTCTACCCCACTTTTTTAGAAATATCCTGTACCACCATTTTAAGTGGTGAGTGAAGCTTCCAGAACTGATGTTATGGGCACAAAGAGTTTTGGGGGGAAAAAATAATACATGGGGGAGAAAAAAAACAAACAAACAACCCCCAAACCAACAAAAACCCTCAACCTAAAACATGCACAAGGCTGGTTTCCTCCTTTTTTAATCATAGTTTTTGCTTTATGGTAGCTCACCATACCTTTGTAAATCAGTAAGGGACAATATGTGACAAGTTAAAAGTCAGCTTCCCCTCAGGCTTCTGAGGGCTGTGAGCAGGGCATTAAACTACAAACAGAGGGATGCAGATTTTCATTATGTGGGGAACAGCCAACTGTGCTCTCCACCAGGAGCAAAAAGCAAGGCTGTGCCAGCAGTTCCTCAGATCACCCTCCTCAGGCTCTCACATTTGTGTTTCCAAGAGCCGGGCCCAACAAAACGGTGCCTGGAACTGTGGGGGCCTCTCCTTCCACCTGCAGCCCCCCCACAGGTGTTACCTGCTCAGTGATAACTGAGAACAACCAAAAGGCTCCTGCCAGGGCTGTACTTGCCTTCCATCAACCCAGGGATTAAAGGCTACGTGAATAAATAAAACAGCCTCCGTTCTAATAAGTTCCCCACCACAAAAGAGGAGGCTTTGTGGAAAACCACGGCGACAAAGCTGGAAAGGATCGGGAGAGGTCAGGGCACCCATCCCTGGGCTCTCAAACAGGTTCAGGTTTATCTGCGTTGAGTTTTGAACAGGTGTTTTTCCAGCCTGTTATTTGGCACCTCTAATTGCAAGGTTACACAATGCTCTCAGCAGCTCATCCCCATGGTTAGAGAGTTTACATCTGCACTAAGACAATTTAAAAAAAAAAAAAAAAATCAACCTTGCAAATAATCAAGTCAATTATTTCTTGTTCAACACTCGGTGAATACGGAGAAAAACAATTGCCTCATAACCTTTTATATTTTAAGCCTATTCAAGTGCCTCTCACAAACTAATTCCTTCTGAACTAGACACACACCTCATTATTTTGACCAGGACATCATCTCCTTCCAACATACCTCGCTAAAACGATCCCAGTTTTCACCTCTGTACTGTATCTTCCCTGATTCACCACAGAGGAGTCAAAAGAAAGCACCCATTTGCCCCCAGTTTGCAGTTTGAAACTAGGACCAAGTGAGGACTTGCAGTCAGTCATCCCCCCTCTCCTTCTCCACACTCACACTACAGCGAATTTTCTCTCTTCCCTAGATTCCATCAGCTATAATCCTCAGCAGGACCTCTCTGCTCAGTCCTGCTGAACCTCTACAGAACAAGGCACTGCCTTATCTGAAAGCCCCATTTAACATTTTATACAAAAAAAGAACAAGAGATGAGTTTAAGTAAGGAACTGTTTTCCAGTTCAAATGCTAAAACACACACACAACTTCTGAAAGCATTGAAAAATAAATTAATATCTGTAGTTGGTTGTGGAAACACAGAACTCCTCCTTAGCATTAAGCTGTCTTTTAATGTCTTAGCAAAACATTTTTTTTCCTCCATTAAAAATATACACATTTAACACAATGGCTTTTACTGATGTTGCACTTCGTTTACAAAGCAAAACAGACATACCCAAACCCAGTATAAATCTTTCAATAACAAGCACCACAAAAAATCCTGCAAAACTTCCATATCAGACATCAACTTACCTTTGGAAAAGAGCTTCTGTGTTGTCCACACACGGATCCACCGGTGGCAGACAAGGGGTTTCCCCTGACTACAGGTACTCACTCAAAACCAGCTCAAACAAAAAACGGAGGGGAACCTGAACATCAAATCCAGCCTTCCATACTTCAATTTGTAAAAAAAACCAAACTGAGGAACAAAGCTTTATAAAGCGATTTTAAATAAACCACAATTAATTCCAAGTGCAAACACATCAACCAAACTTAGATGCAGCTTAGGAAAAGTTGGAAATCCCAACTGCACACTGGGCAGCCCAGCCAGCTCTGGCCAGTCTGCCCCACCCACGCCCAGGTGTTTCCATCAGCTCCCTGAGCCAGGATTGGTGTGTCCCTAACAAGGAGCACCTGTTGGAAGCACCTGAACCAACCGACACCCAAAATTTAACGGCCGTTTTGGGGGTTTAACGACTTTCATCACAAGGGTTCCCATGGAGAACTTTCTAGAACCTGAAACAAAATCACTCTTGATGTGACAACTGGAGACAGAAACCATTCAGTTAAAAACACTTGAGACCATTGGAAATGAGTGCTTTTCTCCCAAACTCTCTCTCCTGGATACAGGATCCCCTTCAACTCCAGTGCAAACCCACCCTAAACGAAAACACACAGTCCTTTAACCAGTGAGCATTTATGGAAAACAGAATTCATTCTGATTTCATTTACCCCGTGTTAAATAGAAATACTGCATGAGCTGTCAACTTCTTTCTTAAAGATCTTCCCTCCTAGTCCAATTCTGTCCTGCCAGCAAGTACAAACAGCACACTGATGGTTGGAGATGTTATCTCTTGACATCACATAAATACACTTCTAGGTCAGAAGGGACCTGATTTGATTCCAGCCTGTACTTTCCCCATCACTGGGGCCAGGATTTCACCCATTTCTCATCTGCTTTGCTGGATTGTTCCTGCTTTACATAATACTCTTGAAAATTTTCCCATCAAAACCAACCAAAAAAGTGCTGCTAAATAACACAGGAAACTTGTTTGCAAAGATCCAAACTTTCCAAAGCTCACATCCAAACTGCCTTTGAAGAAAAGCATAACCCTCCTATCAGTATGTCCCAATCCAAGTTTGAAAGAGTCTCCCTGAAAATGAGGTTGACACAGAGGGATGACTTTGGGGTCAGAGAGGGAGGATTTTTTCTTTTCATGTTTTCCACTGTTATTCTTGTACAAGAGCAGAGGCCTCCTGTCAAACAGAGCCTGTAAATCCAACAATAACATAAATAATAACCTAGAAACTGAACACCTTATCTGAGTTACAGCTGAGTTTATTGTTTAGGATATCCTGAATTATGGTAAGCAGAGGAGAACATGCAAACTAAGCTATGGGGTGTAAGAGAACAACATGGAATGCCTGTCTGGGCAGAAATAGCAGAGACATTTTCTGTTCCGAGGAGCTGGCAACCCAAACAGCTGCTGATCCCTAACAAACCTGTTCCTTGCATGTTTACAACTCCCACCCAAGCTGTGCTGCTCCCTGGTATTTACCTGCCAGCCTGGGCCCTGCTCTAAATATAAATTGCAATTATGAATTTAGGACACCTGCACACGAAGCATCTTTCCAGCCATGCACACAGTCAGATGGCAGCTGATGGTTTCATAATTCTCCAAGAACTTTTGAGGCTGATGAAACACAGCCAGTTCCCCAAAAACTGGTGGGTTTGGCCCTTCAGTTTGAGGTGGGGGGCGAGTCTGAGGAGCAGAAAACACAACTGTACTGGAGATGGACACACTGTGGCCACAGACCACACTGGATCTCTTTGGGAGGCATCAGGGTGCTGGAATTATGGTTCTAATGAAATTGTCAATATTAATCCTGTTATTGGCAGCTTGAAAACCTTGTTTAATGAACTAGACAGTAACGAAGAAAATAGAAGCACTTTAAAAGCTACAGTAGGAGGAAATGGTAATTGGTGCAGGCTGCATGTCCACGATGAAAAGCAGAGGGGCAGCATCAGGATCACCAGGGGACTGATGTTTTGTTAGACCTCCCATAATTATCAGCTGGAAATGGGGGTTTGCTTTGCCAGCAAAAATTCTTTGTCATGCAATGTGTGAAACAGTCAAAAATGTAGTAACATCCGTGTGGAAAAGTTTGCAAGGTTCCAAATAATTTGGAGCTGAAAGAAATCCAGATTACCAGCTGGCAAGAAAGGATGAATTCCACACCCCAAGATTTCCAATTGCCCTCCACCCAGACAAAGGGGGTGCAGCAGTTCCACAGCACCAGAACCTTTGCACAGGTGCTGAGGTTGGATTTGGGGGTTTTCAAGTGTGACAAAGGTGCTGCTCCACGCTTCACACAGAACATGTAAACATACAGAAATTCACACAGCACTCAAGTGTCTGCAATGAGTTCATTTTTATGGGGAAGGAAGGCAATGCAGGAGTGCAGAGCTGAAATCTCTACCTGTTTGCTGAGACCAACTCGAGCAGAATCCCAGACACAGCAGAAATAGGAAGATAATTTCCTCACTGGTGTGAAATTTAGTAAAAAGTACTTTCCCCCACCCCCAAAGAGACAAAAGATTTGATTTGCCCACCCTAGTGGATAAGGGGAAAAATCAAGATGGATGGGTTGACCTGTACACCTTTAATAACAACACCTCCCTCTGGCAGATCCCAAAACACTTCTGAAGTGCTTTTAAAACCTGGGGAAAGTGTGATGGGAAAGGATTTGCCTTTCTCCCAGCCTGCTACAGGACAGCAGCAGGACCAGAGTCCTGAACCCCAGCCAAGGGCTCCATTTGGGAGATTACAGATGAAAACAGAAGCCTGATCTAGATACCAGAACACTCTGCAGACAGATAACCCCTTGGTTACAGGTCCTTTCAGGCTTTGGATAGACACATACAGTGATCAGGATTTTTTATATATATATATATATATATATATATATACTTGAGCCACAGAGCTGCTGGATGCCAGTCACAGCTGAATAGGTGACTGGGCCATTTGGTCTTCCCAGTGATAAATTCCCACGTTTTTTGTTTCAGCCAAAACACCCAGTGCTTATTTGCAGGATTTTCTTACAGGTTGCACACAGCATTAGTTATCAGAATATGCATCAGGGAACAGAGGGTGGCAAATGGGATGCAATTCCCTTCTGGTGCATGTGGAGCGTTAGAATATGAAAAATGTCCTTATACCTTCTAACTAAATATAGAGTTTAAGTACCAGGATAAGGATCCATAATTCTTGTGAGGATGGTCATCTGCTGGTGATAAAAAGGATGGGGACACGACCAGCTTTGTACTCAGAGGACATGGATAGTTGCACTCTTTCCATGGAGAAGAAAGAAACTACAGCAACCTGGGCCTTGGCTACAACACTTTTATCTAATACCTCCTTAAACCTCTTCCCTCAGGCAGTTTGTCCCCCTTCTTCTAACACAAACACTTTTTTAAAGCCAAAATCTGGGCTGTGTTGCACGAGGGGCTGGTTTCAGATCAGTGACTTCACTCTCCTGAGTCTAAAGGGACGAAGAGTTTGATGCTTCCCTGAAAGAACCAGGTCTAAAGCCTGAGCGAGCCACTGTCATTTGCAGAGGAAATCCAGTTGTACAAAGTTTGGGGTGGTTCATTATTCAGCACAACATATTAATCAATGTAAATATGATCAGTGCAGAGGGAGAGCTCTGCCAGGCAGCTGAAGGTGACATTGAAGCCACGTCCTTCCTGGAGGAAGATGTACCAAACCAACCACTAAGAGGTGGTGAGGAAAGTAACGAGGAAAAGTCAGCAGCAGCTAAAAATGTCACAGATTTTAGGGATGTTTCCAAGGGTCAGGACAAAGACTCTGACACTGCAGCATCTGCCTGCTATTAATGGCATCATCACCACTAAAAATTCAGACTAAGATATGCTCCTGTCACCAACAACACGGTGCTACTCCTGAAAACTATTCAGAAAAAACAACTGGACATTCGTAGCTCCTCCTGAGATGGAAGAATGCCACTAAGAATATGACAGTTAAAAAAAAAAAAGCATAAAAGAAATTAAAATATACATTTACGGGAATTTATCAGAAACCCTATTGTCTATTCCTTATTTCTATAACACATCTATTATAATAATATGTAAATATAAAATAATTCCATATTTAACAGCCTTGTCTGCACTGGATTTTATGAAAAGAACAGACACAATGTCCTTAGATTTGCCCATATTTCCTGTGACTTCACTTAAAGAAGAGCAGCAAGAATATATTATTTACAGTGACATTACTCTGTTTTGTTTCCAGTAAACCTATTATTGCAGAGGAAATGCTGTGCCTAGAAAACATATAATGCTGTGGGACAACTCCACTGCATCGTCATTGTCCTGCTGCTGTTGAGTCAAACCAGGCTCAGCTGCACGAGGACTCAACCACCTGCACGTGAGGATGAGGACTGAGAAGGAAAAAGGTGAATAAAGTCTTTGTCTTTGACTCACTTCTGGGTCCTGGGCAGGGACTGACTGAAGGCACTGCAGGGAATATTTAGGTCAGAGTGGGAGATGTGTTTCTCACTGCAGATGGTGGGAGAAGGCTGCACCAGCTGCTCGGTCTGGTGATGAAATGATGGCAGAGGACACGACTGAAGATGGTCACAGCTCACTGAAGATGGTCCCAGCTCTGTGCTCAGCCCGGCTGTCCTGGACGTGCCCCCTGGACAATGCTCATGGAGCACCACTCCCAAGGCAAGGTCACCGAGCAGCAGCCCCAGTAACCTCCAGGGTACGAAAAGGCAGCTGGGCCCAGCAGCTGATGGGCAGAGACACTGTCTGGGCCACAAATCTCCATGAAAGATGAAGTGTTTGGTCAGGATCAAGTGGGTTTGGACAAGAACTCAGCATTTGCATATTCCTACTTACACTGTGATGGAATCCACTCCACATACATGTGGGTGGCCATGATTTTACAGAAACACTACCTCTGTTTTCTCAGAGTTGGGCAGCCCCACTGACCACACACAGAGCTGTTGTGGGACCCCATCTTCCTGTACCTGAGATGCACCACTCTCATTCCAGCTGCCCAAAGGAGTTATCTGGCTCTTCCACGGTTGCTCCCTCTCTGCCCAACACATCATTACTCCCAATCCCTCTGTTTCTTCTCCTGCCAGACAATTTATCCCCCTGCATTCACGGGAAGATCTGTATTAGGGATTTGTGTCAGAGAAACAAAATGTAAATGCAGTTTATGGACTTGTGATTACAGAAGATGTTGTTTCAGGCTTCCACGTTAAAAATGCAGTCTGTAGTTTCAATAAGAACATGTCTGTAAATTCAAGTGAAACCACTTTCTTCCTAAGAGCTCTCGTGCCTTCAAATATATGAAATAAGGAAATACTAAACACAGTGAAACTCCCATTGTGAGCTCACTCCAGAAACCTGAAGACTGGCTTGTCTCAGGATGCCAGAGAAAGAACAAGTTTCATAAAAGGGTGTTGATATAAAATATAACAGATATGATGAAGGGAGGTGTTCACACAGAATTTAACAGAGTTGGGAGCAAGCTTTGAGCAGAGACAGTTTCAATACACTTGTAAAAATGTTCCACATGGAAACAAAGAAACTCGTTGAAAGACTGTGGATATCAGTTTAATGTAATGCAATTACTTTCTGCCCTGTGTGATTTCGTGAGCATTTTAAACAGCCAGGTGTGAATCCAGCAGAAGGTTTGATGGTTTATTTTTGCTTATTTATTTTACTGCAGCAGGAGGAATTACTATTGGTCTAATTAATGAAAATGAAATAGTTACATCACAAAGAAGATGAGAGTTAAAGATCAAAGTGTGACTGAACCTAGAAAAGTCACTTGGGAGCAGATTCACATGCCAGATGTGAATCAGCCACATTCAGATAGTGGGGGCTCCTCTCAGACCTCATGCTATCTTTTCTGTCTGATTGGCTTTGTCTTGAGAGACACCCAAACAGTAGGAAAGCTGTGCACTGGGGCTCAGGAGAAAGGAGCCTCCTGGGGCCTATTGTGATTTCAAAACTACGCAACATACTCCTGAAATCAGCAGTAATTAGGTGCTTGTGTCGGTTTTTTTACCACCTATCAGGCAACTATCTGCATTTGCAGGTACCAAAATACCTTCAAAATTAAAGCCCTGATCTTGCTCTGAATTTAACCACTTAGTGACACAAAAGTACTTTTGTGGGAGGAAGCAACGGGAGAAGGGCAGGCAGGGAAAGCTGGGAGTGTCACCTGGGTACAGTCAGAGTTTGCTGTCTGGACTTGGACTAACTGGGAGAAACCTGCAGGGAAACATCGGCACCTTTGCTCATCTCCCTCCTTTCTTGAAGGTCAGCATCTGCAAGGGAAGTCCCTGGGAATGAGGGAAAGGAAAATCCAGGCAAAGCCTCGAGGCGCTAAAACACAAAGCTGGGCCAGCACAACTGAGCTGAGCTCCTCAGTCCTGCGATCCAAAATCCAGCTACCTGTGGAACAGCCTGCAAAGAGGAAGGCTGAAGGACACAGGAATGAAAGGACTGTGAAAGGACAGAGGTAAGAACTCAGCTGGGGAAAGGATGGTGACTGCACAGAGCGGTGTGTGAGAGGGACAAATGCAAACCCTGCGAGAGAGGAGGGCAGGTACCGTTGTAGAACTATTTGATAGCACTTTTACAGAAAACAGATTAAATTGTTCACAAAGTATTGTTGTGTTTAAGTTCACGGGCTCAAAATCAAAGCAACTGGGATGATAATATATCCTCTTAATCTGCTACGTATTTACAAAATCTATGCAAATCTCTATAAAGTCTGAGTTGTTTTCCCAAAGAAACGAGACTTAGCTCCTTTTTGTCTCTCCTAAATATTCCAAGCCAATAGGCCAGTGTGCACGAGCAACCCAGTAATGGTAAACCAGTCAGCCCACATGGGAGGGAGGGGAAGGAAAGGAAACAGATTACAGGTTTAAGCTTCTATGGAAAACTAAGAAAAACACTCCATTTGCTCAAAAGGAGACCTACAAAGTTTCTTCTGAGGTTTGCAGCCCAGCAGCTACTCTCTGACATTTTCCATTGTCCACTTGTATTGCTCCCTGTTCAAACCTTTCCCTTCCCCTCAGAACACCAAGCTGAGGGGGAAACTCCCACCTGCAAGAACCCCTCTCTCCATGGATGGAATTCTGAATCAGGAGCAAATCTGAGTGCCAGAACACAAGGCCAAGGAATGTTATCTGTGATTCCAAAAGCTTTGCAGCAGCTCCTTTGGAGCACTTTGCAAAATTTGTCTGAATCACAAATGCTGGCCAATGTTTCTTCCATCCATTCTCTGCTGGAAACTACCTGGTTCCATGGCAAAACAAAGCACAAACAGAGCTTGGCATCCAGATTTCCCAAAATGGGCTCCCTACCTGCTTGGAGAGTTCACAAACTTTTCTGGTTTGGGTCAGTAAGGAAAGCACCAGGCTTGGCTTGGATTTAGCAACGAGCGTGCACAGCACTGACATCATAACCAAAACCAGCAGTGACCAATGAAGTGCAAAAGGCAAAAAGAGAAGGCAAACTGAAGGAGAAAAATATGAATTTCCTGCTAATGGCAATTTAAATGCCCTGATAAGGAACGGGGTTCATTCTCTCTGCCCTGAGCACGGCAAACATCCTTTCTTTGCTGAGGAAGTGCAGGGCTTGAGCTTTGTACCAACATTTTCTGCTCACTTTAAAACTTAACTCCAACAGTATAAACACTGGTGCCTGTGTGCAAGGGGGAAATGAACAGCCCAGCTATTTTGTTTAAAGAGGCCACGCTGAATCTTTCAACCTTTTTTCGGTGGCATGACCGGTGGGTTCAGGAATGTCGTGTGTTTGGACAGTGTGGGACCTTTGTTGTTGTTGGGGGAAATCTGGCCTGATGCCTCCATCCATCTAAATAACTGAAATAAAAGTGCATGGAAATGAGAAACACATGCTGTCTCCAGACTTGGATTTTCCCGGTGCAGGATAAAATAGGAACTTTTCATCTCTCTTTGAACTGTTCAGGCACTCGGTGCCACGTTCATCAGCCAAAGGAGAGGTTCCCCTGAACCTTCCAAGGAGAGGGAAAGGGGGTTCCTGCCTCCAACAAAAACACTGCACTTCCAAAGACTGGCCAAGAACATTCATTAGTACCTTTCCTAAGCACCCCCAGGCCAAAAGGCCACTGAAATGTCAGGTTTGGGGGTGTTCCCTGAAAAGGAAGGGCCTTTGGATGCGTTTTAGCACATAGTTGTTGTGCAGCCAGGCACAGGCTTACTGTAAATTATATTTTATACTTTTGGTTTATCACATGGAAACGAAATTGAGAAGGGGTATAATCCTGTGTGTGGAATAAATTACTGGGATAAAAAAAAAAAAAGAGTCTGATACACTTTATAAGCTATTAATAACTGGCCTTTGCAAATATCGTTAGTGGGTAAATTCCCATTAAAATGCTTTTTGCACCCTTGTGAATCTCAATGTAAAATGAGCAAAGAAGTATAGAATTATCATAGTGGCCCAGTAACTACTCCAGTTAATGGACATTAACACCTCCCAGTTAAATAAGTAAAATAATAATATTAATAAATCAAAATTTCTGGCTATGGGTGTGCATAGAAATATTTAAGTTTAATGACTTTTCTGATGGTTCAAGAGCGAGCTAACCTGTTTTGGTAATAAACATACCAATGCTTGGAAAGGGGTGACAGGATATTTTTGGGTGACAAGAGATTCTGAATGTCACACCCAGGGAAAAGTTACAATTTTCCCTAAGACCTGTGGAATACCCAGCGCTTTTATGTGGAGATGAGGTATAAAGAAAGAAAATCAATGGCAATTTATTCTACTTTTCTTGGGTTCCATCAGGTATCTGTTTTTCAGGACAGTGTCTCTGTACATGTTTTTCAAACCTCACATCCACTACAAAATCCTTGGGAAAACGAGTGCAACTGCTGCATCACCTTGAAAATTGAGCATTTTACCTAAATATTTCTCAATTCTTATGTTCATGAAAATATCTACAAATTTTTGAACGTCTGAGCATTTTTATAACCCTACAGTTACTTGGTATTTCCCCCATATTATCAAGAATCTCAAAAGCCTGCTAAAAGCCTGAAACCAGCTCAGAGCCCAACTCTTCTGGTAACCAAATCCAGCTCTAGGGTTCCCTTTCCCTGTGGATTGGGACATGACAAGGAGGGCTAAACTCAGCCATGAGATAACACATATTAATGTATGGTTTTCAGCCAGATTTACTGAGTTTTGGGCTGTCCTATATATTACAATATATGCTGGTGTCAGACACTTCACTCCCTAAAACAAAAAGGAGCAAAATTACCTTAGAATTAAACCCAGGCAACTGAGGCCACTGAGCTGAGTAGCATCACTCTGACAGCTTCCTTAAGAATAATTCATCAATTCGGAATTAAACAGGTAAACACACATTTCTTGTGTGCAGGCCTTAACATTCAGCAGCACATCCTTCCTCCCTGCTTGACTCGTCTCCCTCCAACATTCAGGCTCCGATTCTTTATTCCTAATTTTCTTAAATGTAAATCAGAAGTATAAATATTATGTTCAAAAGCAAGGAAACAACGGTGCTGAGGGACAAAGAGATGTGCTCACTCATTCACTCAGGAGCTGTGAGAAGAATGTGCAATGTGATTTGCATGGGAAGAATGGCACCAAACATCAAAAGTTATTCCAAACAAAAAACCACTGATTCATTCCCAGGGAGAGGCAACGAGCTTGTATATTCAAGCACATCAGGCAGAGTGGATTATAATACATAAACACTATTGTATTTTAAGATAAAAGCATGGAGTTCCCCAAACATACTAGAAAATTAGCATTTGAGTTCTGAAGACCAGAGGAAGCCTGAATACATTTATGGGGAGAAAAAAAAAAACACCTGGTTCACCAAATTATAAACAGCTCCCTCTCATTTGGATACCTGGAGATGACAGCTAGATTTTGTAACACAGTGAATCTCTCCTCCCTACAGCTCTCGCTCCATTTTTAAGTATTTCTTCCAAAACACAGAGGACAAGAAGAAGATGAAGGAATTCTGTGTATTTATTACTGGTGCAGATAGGATTTACATCTGATATCCCAGAATAATGACATCTGCTCTAGCAGCTAAGATATTCTTGTTTCAGAACTGAGTAACTTTTAAAATCCCCTTTTAAGCTTTGCAGTCACAGAAGACTTTTAATAATTGATTATAATTGATTTTAACCTTGTCCTAACCTGGGCAAAATGGCAAAGCCAATCATCTTTGTCCAGATGGGATACGAGAAAAGAGCCCCCAATACACAGCTTTAAAAGCTCCAGACATGAGCAGAAGATAAAATATTTAGTCTGCAGAAGCCTTGACCTCCCAATTCCAGCCAGTTTTGAACTTGAATTGATTTCCGACAAGGCATCTGGGAGATGATTACAACAAAATGCACTAAAGCTGGGCAGCCTTTATTTTAACATCCCAGCAGCTTAACCTGTTAATAACAGCAATTGTTTTAGATACAACACCAATTTCGGTAACAGACACTGGCAATGGTGGCAGTGAGAGAGCACAGCCACTCGTGTCCCTCCCATCGAGGTGCTGCCAGTGCTTCCATCCCAAACCCCTGCTTCCAGGGATTTACAGCTCGGCAGGAAAACACCAGCCAGGCCTGAGAGGCTGGAGATGGGCACAATGCCCACTGAAGCCAAGGGGGGGTTTCCCTGAGATAAACACAGTCAGAACGTGGGCATCAGTCAAAGGATTTGTTATGAAATAAAGGGTGAAAATACCAGAGCTGTGTATTTATTGTGCTCTTTGAGTACGACTTTACTCGAAAGATGAAAAAAGTTTTGAAAGTAAAATCATAAAATCACAGAATGGTTTGGGTTGGATGTGACCCTAAAGCCCACCCAGTGCCACCCCCTGCCGTGGGCAGGGACACCTTCCACTAGCCCAGGTTGCTCCAAGCCCCATCCAACCTGGCCTGGGACACTTCCAGGGATCCAGGGGCAGCCACAGCTTCCCTGGGCAACCTGTGCCAGGGCCTCCCCACCCTCCCAGGGAGGATTTTCTTGCCAATATTCAATCTAAGCCCACTCCCAGTTTGAAACCATTCCCCCTTGTCCTGTAACCATGTTCCAAACAAGGACATTCCCAGATATATCTCCACTTCTGCACAGCCCTGAAGTTATTCTAATACTTGAAAAGAAAAAGTCAGCTTTGTGGATTACTTATGGATAGAGGTTTGCTGACCTTATTTACTCAAGCAAGTCAAAGGAATTAATTTCATGAGTGAATTAAATAGGATATGGCCTTACATTGCCATAATGTTAAAACCAGACACCACCAACACAAAAATCCCACTTCTATCTAAAGAAAAAGACCCAGAAGTACATAATTGCTCCTGTGTTTTCACTTACCTCCCTTGCATCATCAGTATCTCCTTTTGTAAATATTTTATCTACTAATATACTTATTTATCTTAAACTTGCAGTGAACTCTGAAGCAAAGAATGTGATTTACAGACTACATTTCAAATACCACAAAGGAAGGTATCACCATCTGACCATGGAACACAAAAAAGAAACTTTTGTAAGCTCTAAAAAATGAAATGATGAGATCACATATTAAATTGGCAGAAACAGCAGGCAGATAGAATGGCTTGTAGCTCCTCTTGTTTCTTCCCACACCTTTTTACTTGTATTAGTGGTCAGCACCTTCTACTCATGTGTTTTTCTTTAGTACTTTATGTTTTATGTTAATAGAAAAGAATAGGAAACCCCCCCACCACTTTTACAAAGGTGCTGCTGTTTGAAGCATTTGCAGGGTAAATGTCAGAGACATCAGTGCTGGGCATGTCCTGGGAGAGTCCAGGAGCCAAACCAACCTGAATTATTATTTTATAAACACTGTCCAGTCCAATCACGGTTAATAAAGTGGGGGCACAAACTGCTGTTTAGCTGGGTGGATTTTTTTGCAGTAGTGATCGCTACTGAAATATTCTCTATTTTAATATGCAGGTGTTTCTTTAAGCAGAGACATTTTAAGCCCAGCTATCGTATTCCACGCAGTGCCTGAATTCCCCAGCATGTTTTTTGACTTCACCCCTTTCCCATTAGGGTCTGAGGATAAACAAGTGTGTAAATGCAAAACAATCCCGCATTTATTACTAAAACAATATTGAGATTTTCACGAGTAACCCTTAGACAATTACAGCTGTTGGTACCATACTTTCACCATGGAAACTTTTGTTTCACTTAACAATTGAAATTACAATCACATGTGCTCATCCCTTGTTGAAGTAATGAACAATGGTACATCTGAGGGAGAAATTCAAAGTGCATCATTTATCTTATCCTATTTTCAATTAGGCCGAGCGCGGTGTAAGATGGTTCCAAACTACACCACAGTAACGGGGTAAGTGAATTTATTACCACTCCGGTGCTAATCTTAGCAGATGGTAAAAAAAAATATATATATTTTTAGCGTGAAATATGCTAAAGCAATAAATCTAAACAAGGTGGATGTTATCAACTAATATCTCCCCAGTGTGAGGTAAAACTCCTGCATGACAACTCAGCATTCCTATAAACTCGGGGTGAGTTCTGGAAGAAATAAGTCTCTCTATAGGATGAAAAATAACAGAAATTAGTAAAAAAAGCATTCCACGTGCAGTTTAATACAGCATACCTAGGAGAGGAAAGAGAGGTGCAGGATTTTGCTTAGCAAGATTTTTTTTTTTTCCCCCAGACAACTCATTTTTTTTCTTACAGGAAATTTTTCGTTGACTCTGGGAAAGATATAAATCCAGTAATTCTCTCCTGGTTTGAGAAAAAAAACACAACCCTACTATCTAGTTTTTTAGATAGCAAATAAAAAGAAAAATATTAAAATAATCTTCAGAAGAAAATAGGTAAAACTTAGGGGGAAAGGATACAAAGAAACCCTTTCACTTGCTAATCTGTAAATGTAACAAAAATATAATAAGAAGCAAAGGTTGAATGGAAAATTGTTTCCATTGTTATCAACAGCACATTACAAAACACTTGAAATTCAGAACTTAAAAGTCCTGTACCTGTGCAGCAGTGAGCACACTGAAAATACAGAGAGCAAAAAGCACTCAGGAAACTTTCAGGAGACTTTCTTCCAATGTATTGTAATAAAAACAATTCATTAAATTATAGCAATATTAAAATTAGTAAGTATTCACCATGGCTTTAAAACTCATACTGCTGCTGGTCTTTGTGATGGAGCATGAAAATAAATGATAGCTTCCAAACTATAAATAAATAGAAAAGGTGATCTTTTTTGAGCACAAGAAATATGGACTTTGGCCAAAGGTTCTGCCTGAAACCACGAATAACAAAAGGAAATAAAACTGCTTAAAAATGTGTTCCTGTATTTGAGTGTGCAGGTCAGTTTTCCTAAAAGTATAACTTGCTGAGTAAATGAGAAAAGTAGATTGGAAATGGGCTTGTGAGGTTCTGGGTAGGGAAGAAAGTGAACTCCAAAGATCCCATATTCCAGAGATTCACTGAATTACTAATGTTTATTATTTATTTATTT
Organism: Myiozetetes cayanensis; assembly: GCF_022539395.1. Classification (NCBI taxonomy): domain Eukaryota; kingdom Metazoa; phylum Chordata; class Aves; order Passeriformes; family Tyrannidae; genus Myiozetetes; species Myiozetetes cayanensis. The sequence goes on along the minus strand of NW_026087411.1, from coordinate 2,274,393 downwards.
TTAGCTTGAGAAAAAAAAATTTAAAAAATGTTCTCCCTTCCCTTAAGAATCCTGCAATTTTTTTTTTTTTTTTTTTTTTTGTTTTCTTTATTCCACCTTTTCCAAGCATCAGGTAAAAAGTATCTAAAAATCAAACAAACACTGATCATAAACTCCCAAGCAGGACGTGTGTGGTTCCCAAGTATCTCATCCGATTTCACAGCTGGGTAACCAAGTGCAACTGATGATCGGTCTGTTGGACACCCCATTAGACCAAAGAACAACAGGAATGGAAGAACCTCATATATTGAAAACAGGGCAAAATGTAAATATTGCAGGCTAGAGAATTACCCAGAATATTCCACTCCCAAACCTTTCCAAGGGAGGACTGTCCAAATTAGTACAACATATTACCCAAAGCACTGCTGTAATCTTCATTCTCAAATCACCTGGCTGTGTGGCTCAACTTTTTCTACTAAAATACATCAGAGCAGAAGTAAAAATGAGGAATGTGTATTTGTCCCAACAAAAGCTGAAAAGCTCAGGACTGTAGATTTTACTCAACTGAGAGAGTGGCAAAAGGAGACCTCCCTGAATGAAGGCTACAAGGCCCGCAGAATTTAAATAACTTCCTTATCTATTAAAATATAAAAACTTATAATAAAATTGTGGCTGTAAAAAAATCATAGAATTAATCTATATTGTGTCTTTACAGTTTTGCTTCAATAATAGAAGTAAAATAGATTAAGGTTTTAAAAGCAGTAATTTTGTTGCTCTAAGATTTGGGTATTACATTTTTATGCCTCGATTAAGAATTACCTTAATTTGCTCCTTGGTTCAGGTGTGCTCCAGGCTCACAGGCTGACCACACAAAGGCAGAATTAATTCAGAGGGTTTTTTTAATAAACCTCAGAAACTTTTTCTCCGACCTCAGAGATTAACGAGGAGCCCACGAAGTGGAGATGAGGATTCAGGCTGTGCCAGCACCTGAGGCTGGGATGGCATATGCTGGAGAGGGCTCCCCGTGTGCCAGGCAGGCACGGGAGAGCAGCTTTTCAAACTGAGAGATGCTCACATCAACAGTCTCCGGTGGGCCAACATCAAGTCCAGCAGTTGCACCTGTACAGAACAGGAGATTTGAGATGCTGCACACCCAGGAGAAGCCTCCCAGTGGGCAAAAAGAAGAAGGAAAACGTTATGCACAACAAGGGAGACGAGGAAAATCACAGAACTAATTTAGGCTGGGGTTACCTTTGCATCAGAAACCATGGAGGAGGTGCAGTGGGACCGGAGTGATGGATGACATGTGAGGAGGAAATACAGACAGCGACGGGAGCTGGAGATGTGAGGAAAGGGATCCGTCAAACCTGGCTGAGGAGGGAGAAGCGGCTGGTTTGGTTGTTTTTTTTTTAACAAAACACCCAAAATTTGTAAGTCTGGGGAGGGAACTCTAAATTCTGCCCACCCAGCGGGGACTGGGCGGCAGAGGGAGCTCATCCCACCCTAGGGCCCCTCCCTAAACTCCCCCCTCACCCCTTTTATCTCCCTCAACCTGGGGTTTATTTGGGTCCTCCATAACTCTGGGGTGCCCCCCGAATTTAAGGGGTTTCCTGAATTTCAGGGGGTCTCACACCCTCAAACACAACTTCCCCCTCGCAAATACTTTGTAACTCCCCCTCTCCTCCCAAAAAGCCCCTCAAGTCTCCACAAAGTCCCCCGCTCCACGGTTTCCACAGAAACAAAATGGCGTCCGTTCCACAAAATGGCAGCCGTTACCCCGCTTCACTCCCGTTGGCTGCCCCAGACACAAAATGGCGGCAGCGCCACAAAATGGCAGTTGTTTCCCGGCTCTACACCCCATGGTTTCCTCAGACAAAAAACATCAGCACAGATGCTGACAGCAGGGCCTCTGGAGCAGCAATTACCACCAGGAAAGGCTGCTGTTTGTGCCCCAAACACAAACATTCCAAGGCTGGAGCCTGCTCTGAGCAGCACGGACTACCTCTGGCCTGTAACGTTATATCTGGCCTGTAACGTTATAACGAGCCGGGTGTTCTCAAAGCCGACTGTGCCACTCAACCTCTGTTTTACAGCTCACAGACTCACAGGATCACAGAATGTGATGAGGTGGAAGAGACCCAGCAGGATCATCGAGTCCAAGTCCCACTCAACACAAACCTGAGGTGGCTGAACAGAATCTACTCTGGGGAGATGGGCCGTCCAGGAGCATTCTGGACACGAAAAATAATAAGTAAAGTAACAGCAAAAAACAAACAGCTCAGAAGAGCAAAGCAGGGCCCCTCTATATAATTCCTGGAAAGGATTTATAGCCTGTATAAACATGGATCATAAACCCATTGGCAAACAGATACAAGTTATTTCTAAAAGCTGCTTAGTTTAGATGTCAGAATGTAGAGTTCTGAATGGATGCAGTGAGGCAAAGAGACCCACTCCTGCTCCTCGGGACACATAATGCTCTGGCTTGGGAATGTACTTGCTGTTCTTAGCAGAGACTTGATTTTTGATCCTTTCCAAAGCTTGGATTCCCGTTCAAGGACAGGGCACACCAGTCATCTCGTGAATGCACTTTGAGCTAAATGTCCAGATGAAAGATTTTAATGAAAAAAAGAAGCTTAGAGCACCTGGCCACTTGGTTTCCATCCAGCACAGTACTGAAGGACTTAAATGGAGATATATTCTGAGGGGTCACCACCCAAAGTGTAATATGCATGGCAGGGAAGCTTTCCATCACTTGTCATGGGGAGTCAAGTTGCTATAAATCTTAGGAACAAGATGGTTTTCTCTTCACCATGTTTTTATGAGAAACAGGTTACTGATAATAACTGCTCTGACACTTCGACCTGCTTCCTAGTGAATTTTGCATCAGGATGTTACTGTTCATGCTCTGTGGGGACAGAATTTCCCTCTCAGAACTGATGGATCTGAGCTTCACTGTGCTCTTCTGCTGAAGCAGAGATCTCACACTGCTGTCAACGGGAGCTCAACAGGCTGTGTTAGCACAGGGACAGCCATCCTAAATTGATCCTAAATTGTCCACAATGTACTCAGCTTCTGGGTGGCTCCAGATTTTACTTTTGGTATTCCTTGGATATTTTTTCCTGCTGGAGAAGCCCTTACAACATGAATCTGCTAAAGCACAATGCAATCACAGATCTCTGTGGTCACTCAAGAGACCACGAGCAGGTGCAAATCAAACCAGTACTGTCATTTCACAGTTCACAGGGTCTGTTTTCTCTGTTCAAACTCAAAATCCAGCCAGCAGGAGATGAGCAGGAGTTCAGGAGCATTCCCTTTTTGCATCTCTGCTGTCCAGAGGCACTATTCCCATTCAGTTAGATCAACAGATACCCCAGATGGGAGACAAGGAGATAAATGGACATGGTACTAGAGATTCATCCTGGTAGCAGGAGTTCCTCCTCAGAGCAAAGCAGTGGGAAGTTCTGTGCAGGGAGAACATCTGTGTTTGTGTTTCTGTAAGTTCGAGGCATTTAAAGCATCAACTATAGAGAAGTAGCCAGAAAATATAAGAAACCACAAATATGGTTGTTCTAATGAAATTCTGAAAAATATTTCACCTGTTTCAGAGTAGAAAATGCTGAGGGAAACCATATCATCACTATTACTTGTGTTATTTAACCAATCTATTCTTTCTAATAAAGAACCGGGAGAAATAAAAACTCATTGATCTTTATCTATTGACTTCCTAGTGAGTATAGTTAAGGTTGACACAAATCAATCACAATAAAGTTAAAAGGATAATATAGCATAATATGCCCCAAGATTGCACTGCAAGTTTAATTACTGAAACTCAAAGTTTTAGCATAAGTGGAGCAGTGAGGAGAAATGTCCAGTTAAGTGTAATCAGATGCACACTGTAAAAGGACAGGGAAATTCTTGGTGCTTGTCACATTTTTAAATGTTTTCTTAGCCAGAGCAGGTAGAAAATACAGAAATGTGAGGGGAAATAGGTCTCTGTCTAAGGGAATAAACGGCTCTTTGATTTCCTTTTCTCTTCATTCATTGCCATTAATTTAAAACTTTCCAGGCATTCTGCAGGCAGTAAAATGGGCCAAAATATTCGTTGCTGTCAAAAGTAAATCTGGTTAGAGTTTTGCTTTCAAAGATGGTTGGCAAAAGGCAAATACACATGCCAATAGAGAGCACTGCTGCCTTATGCTCTTTGAATGTGGAAAATAAGAACGAGAAATCTTCTGAGACAAGAACAGGAATATTAAAATCACAACTGATAAGGCAAACCTAGTTTTCCTCACCATCCCTCTGTTATGTGCAATCTACTGCCACTACCTCAGTGTTAACTTTTTAAGGCTTCCTTCTTTCTTAAAAAGATCCAGGAGGCATCAAATGAAATTTGTAACTGTTTGATCAAAAAGAAAAAAAAAAAAGAAAGAAAATCCAAACCCCAAAGGAGATGGTTCCCACAGCGTGTGAACAAGCTGCACATCAGCTCCTTGCAGAACTGCGTGAATGCCAATGTTTCAATGGTTAAAATAGAAACTGGAGACATTAATGGAAGGAAAACACAGGCTTGGCTGTGAGTTGAGCCACCAAGGCCACTCTCCTAAGGCAGGTTTCTGGAGGCTGAAGGACCATGATACATTTGCTCCACACTGATTTCTTTCCCTCGACTGTGACCAGTGGAAACGGGACACTGAGGGAGATGGATCCCCAGTAAAGCTGTTCCTTTTACAGCATTTACATTTCAGGGTGGTCTCAGGTCAGATAAGACAATTTTTTTTCTTCAGATCTGGAAGAAAATGTCCAAACCCAAAGATCACAGTCTTAAAAAGCCCACTTTGCCTTCCTGGACGTCTGGTGGTCCCGACATTAATCCTTCCCTTGGGATTAAGGCAAAATGCAGTCCTGGAGATGAGGTGGGAAGAGATCAGCTCTTCCCCCTTCCCATGATCCAAGCTCCACTAGGGAGAGACGCCTGTGTAGTCAGGAATACAAGTGAGCAATGTTTCTTCCAGCATAATCCCTGCTCAGGGCTTTTGTTGGGTTTTTTTTCCTCTCCCCCTCAGTTCATCAGGGTGCAAATGGAAGGGGCAACAGGGCTTCAAAGCTGACTCAGGTCATTCAGAACAAGGATATACTTGGGGAAGGTGGAGGGAAATGCAGTGCAATTTCTTTCCAGCATCATCTCCCGGCTGCCTGGTGGTGGTGGCACCTTCCACAGCACCCAAATCAAGCCCCTCTGAAGGACTAAACTGACTCAAACATTGGAACAGAAATGAAAACAGAGGCGACCTTGCCTAAATTTCAAAATGGAAAACATAAAATTATATTAATTGGTTAATGTCATCAAAAAACTAATTATCATAGCTATAATTTTCCTACCCAGTCCTTTTTTTCCCCCCTACTGATAAATAATAATTATCTATTGGCTACAATAATGCGACAGTCACAAAAGCACAATCCGTTAAGATTTAATTGTAATTCCCACAAGGAAAAGTTTCTGCTTTTAGAGGATACCAGTAGGATTTGCAGCATCAGGACCAAGCTCTGCAAAGGCATCTTGCCAGTTGGTGTGAGCAGACAACTGGCAGTTCTGATGTAGTGCTTAAGGACACGAGACAAGGTGTGTGGCAGAGATTCCACCAACAAGGAGCACTGGAAAAATGCACAGGGTATTTCACTCTCACTCCCAATGGGATAGCTTCGGGAATGATGCAGCGAGGAATGCTGGGGGAGTTTTCCTATTGTTCAAAATCCATCACTGCCTAAGATAAACAAGCTTTGGCTTCTCACCATAATGCAAGTGGACCTTTAAAATATAAGCAGCCCTTCCACCTGGCTGGAAGCTCAGCAGCCAGTGGGGGCACTGAAGAAACGCTTGGCAGGAGCAAGTGCTGAGTCACATCAAAGTGACACGATAATATGGGCAGTTATCCCCCAACTGCATTATTTATCTCCAAAACCCACTGACGCCCGTGCTTACACTGGAACCCTCCTGTGATATCGAAGGCCAAAGTGTCTTCTCTCCCTAACAACAGTGTTGTATCTTTGGCAACTCCAGCAGGGACTGGGAAAATCAATAGCACTTCATGAGCAAGGTCTCGGGCTTCTCCTTTTACGAGGAGCCTGTCAATGCAAGTGGCCATTACTGTACTTTAGAGGCACGATGTAAAATTGCCTCCACAAGATATAAGACACACGGTTTGAAAGAACCTGGTGAGAGTATTTTAGTCAAAGTTAAATAGTTTCATCACGTAATTACTTCCATTGGCACATCTCCAGCTGGATGCACTCGTGCAGGGTGTGCACTTTCTGGGATGGGCTGGGGAAGCTGTCAGGGAGGGCTGTCGATGGATTCAGGTTGATCTAAACAAGGTCAAACTGCTAAAATGGAGCCACAGCCATCCAAGACTATTGACAGTAACACAACAACAAAGTTGCTGCCTTTTTGTTTTTCTCTATCCTTTTTTTTTTTTTTTCATCTAAGTGGTCTGAAAGTAGTTTCAGTTTTATAGCTGAAAAATATGTCATCTTGATTTGCAGACTGGTAATTCATTTTCTAAGGACTGTTTAGAATTTATTCAGGGGGAAAAAGGAAGCTGTGCTGGTTCCTATAACTGATTCACATTATATGACAAAATTTAACTTTTGTGTTTTATGGGATTTTATGAATTCCACTAAAACCATTAGCTGGTTGTCTCTTTGTGATTAAATTTAACCACTTATGCAATACTTTAAGCTGATGACAGTCTCGCCTGTATTTATGTTTTCTTTTGTTTAAAATGCACGTATCTCCAAAAACTACATTGCAGAGAAAAGAAAAAGACGCTCCCATTGATTCTCAGTGAATAAGAGAAAGCCAAGTGTGAGCACTTAAAAAAACACCTTAAAAATCACCTACAAAATAGAAGGGTTAAAACATTTTCTGCATGGAAAGGGCCACCCACAGCAGAGCTCTTTTCCTGAAAAGACTTAAATACCTTAATTCCACAACTCAGCATCACTCCCAGCCTTGTCTACACTGTTCACTCTGGGTTCTTTCTTTTAAGAGTGCTCCCTTCAGTCCAAACCTTCCAGGCTTGGGTTAGAGTTCAGAGCAGGACCATTACACAGAGCAGGTGAACCAAGGCTCGCTTGGCCCTTTTTAAGCCTGAGGAGCCCTCAAAGCCACCTCAGAAGGCTTCGCAGCATCCACTCACACGGCCTCATTTTATGCCCCAAAACATATCAGAGGCGTCCTCAGGGCCAGGCCATAAAAACGCTGCTTTAGTGGCTTGCAGCACATTATTTCATGGTGCTTTCCCTGAGACCTCTGGCTGCAGGGTAAGCCCAGAGGGTCGGGCGTCGCGTGACATGGCCGTGAACGGCCCAACCCGCCGCTCGGTGGGGCCATCCATCAGTCACCGGGAAGCGCACAACAGTCCTTGATCCCCGGTGAACTGCGAGGATTGATGGGCTGGATCCACCTCTCCCGGTGTGCCCACGGCACATCACGCAGGTGTGCTGCGTGGAGATGAGCTTCCCACGCCGGGTTGCAGTTAGGAAGCCACTGGGATGCCTGCACTTGTCCTCTAATCCAGTTCAGCTGGGCTTTTGTTCCAGTTTTGCACAAATGAACTGCTTCAAACAGTTTCTTGCCTCTTTTTTTTTTTTTTTTTTGTCCATAATTAGCAGGGCTGAGGTTTAAGAGAAGAAATATTTAGTCCTGGAAACAATGACAGAAGTAAAAATGAATACTGTATCACCCAGCAAAGCCAGACACGGGGTTTGTGACCTCCATAAAAACCCTTTCCCTCTATTTCCAGTGAGACACTCTCATATATATCTCTGCAAGCTGTGTCAAGGCCCCTCTGAAATTTTTCTGATACACTCATTAGAAGTTCTGTGTCCCTCTCCCGCTCTCTGAGGTCAGGCAGTTCCTCTGGACTGAGGAGTTAAAGGTTCAGGAATGTGATAAACAGTACTGATAACACTCCTGGAACGTCAACTGCTTACGTGTGATATATTTAACCAATCACTGCACTTCTTCTGGAGGCTGTGATTATCCAAAATTTGCACTAACAAGCTTCTGAGAGCAACCACGGAGCCCTGAGCCACAGCTGAGGGACCCTAAAATCCACAATTACAGCTGACCAAGGCTTTCCTAATCAGAGTCCATGCTAAACATCACACCACAAACTGCCTAAGATGATGGTGTGTTCCTGTAGCTGCCAATTTTACAAAGTAGTAAATTCTATTTATTTGATTTTCACCGTTTCTTAGAGGCTTCCAAAACACTTTTTTTTAAAAAATGCATTTATTGAAATGTTTTTACTTTCACATTCCGGGTAATTTGTGTCTGTAAGGCCTCTGAGCTTCTTCTTGATTTCTGTAAGACTATTCCCTCCATCAAAGGGCATTTCAGTGGCTGCTATGGATGAAGATTATCAGCATGTGAGCCCTGTCTGGTTGCATAGACACAGGGAGGGAGGGAAATGCAAAGGAAATGCTCATTAACATAAAAAAAGCAACATATCCCAGCTATGTACTATGCACAGCACACTGCACAGTACACTTGGCTCATTAAAAAAGAACCAAAAATTTAAAATCTGAGATTTTATTCCACTTGCCACTCACTTCAGGTGCTATTAACCTGTGTGCTTTGTCCCTCTACTCCTCACTTAACAAGCCCTTAAACTTTTGAATCCTTGGGTGGGAATTTGACATCACACCTGCACATCTAAGTGCTGTTTTCTAGGCACTACAAGAGCACAGCATGTTAAATAACCAGCCATTAATGTCAAAAAATCAAGCTTTACCATACATTTTTGGCATTAATTTTACAAGTGCCATAAAACAAGCTTTTTACCGGGTAGTTTTGGTATATAATTTCTTCCACAAGAAGAACAGTTTTCTGTCTAGTTAACACACGTGGCAGGGTAAGGAAGCATAAAAACAACATCACTGTAAAATTCATACTAAATGATGGAAATAATAACTAGAATAAGTGTAATTTGAAACAACAGGCTGAGAGTCGAGCAGCGCCGAAGCAACAAACTGCACGGGGAAGTGCTCGGAGCCCGAGGATGAGCAGGAAAAGGGGAGGTGCTCCTGTTTTTAGTCCCCAAATGCACTTGCCAGGGAGAACAGAAGGGTTTGAGGGAGTTGGTGTGACACTAATGAAGGCATTTCCTGGCTGCTGAGCTGTGGGGCGTGCAGAGCCGGGCTGGGGAGGAGGTGCGAGGGAGGGGGCGGCTCAGGTACGAGGGCCGCTCGCCGAGGGAGGCGACGGACATCTGTGCATCTTCCACGGGACGAGGCCTGTAATTTTCCAAGTAGAAGCAGCAGAGTGTTATTTAGCACAGGTGTCTGTGTAATTGTGGAGAGGCAGCAGTGCTCAGTGGCCCTCAGCCTCGCCCTCCCACCCGTGTAATGCGGCAAGTGGCTGCGACACAGGGAAAGGACACGTCGGGGAAAGCATTTTTAGCAACTCACCGACTCTCCTCTGTGACAAATGTTTATTCAAGTGCTGTTGCTGCTCGAAACCAAGTTTCTCCAAATGGGAAGACACAATAAATTTAGCCCCTCTCCAGTTTCCTGCTCGTGCAGCAGGAGCCATCCTGAGATGTTTCTGTTCCTTTCAGAGGTTATTACGTCCCCCACATATAAAGGTTTTTGTCAGCCCTATATAATCTTTCAGGATTTTTCACTTCCAACTACTGGAGTTTTAGAAACAATAAAATTCCTTTCGGAGGACAAATGACATGAATAAGTCAAAGAGTAATTTTAACATCAGCTGTATGTGCCAAGCCCTCTGTATTCCAGTTCTCTCCTTGCACAAAAATATGTGAACCCACAAAACTCCAGACTGAGGGAGAGTAAAAAACTTCATGTTCAAGAGAAGCAACACTTCTGCCATAAATCTACAGGTAGAAACCTCACAAAAAGAGGAAAACTTCTTTACTCTTCCCCTGGAGGATTTTCTTTTCCCTTTCCACCGCTTACATAGCTACTTGAGAAAGTCAAAATAAAATATTTAAAGGATTAGGAAGAGGCAAACGTGCTCTCTAGGAGATCAACTTGCTCACATACACACTAATAACTTCTGATTGATTGACTGATGCTACAGTAAACCAAATATGAAATAAGAACCAAGCAAGTCCAATATCCCCCCGAATTCATTACTGTCCATCATGTGGAGCTGAGGATTGACTCACACCCAGCAGCGCTCCCTGGCTGCACAAGGCACGGCATCGCTGCCCCTGTCCAGAGCAAATCAGAAGGAATCCCAGCTGCAGCCTCCCAAGCCCCTTTGGGTGCTCCTGTTTCCAGCCACAGCTCCTGGGGGAGAGGAGCCCACTTAAAAATGCAAAACTTAGTGGTGGTTCTAAGCTTTCTTACTAGTTCTGGTTTTAAAGGTTACATGCAAATATTGCTGCCCTTAAACCTATAAAATATATGTGACTGGAACTACGACCAAACTGCCATCTCCAGCAGCTCAAAACACTCCAGCAAGTGAGATAAATACCAGCAGGGAGCATCCTCTGGTTTAAACACAAGAGGACACACACACACACACACACACACACATTCAAACACCTTTAATGACAAACACACCAGAAGAAAAGCTCAAAAAACCTCACTAGCTTTTAAACTTACAGAAAATGAGCAGCAAAAACCCAGAGTGAATCATTTCAGTCTGAAAACAGGTATTTTACAATACAGGCAAACACACAGTTTATTGTGCATTAAAACAGCACAGCCTTTTAAAAGGGTTTTTTGTTTGTTTTTTTTTTTCTAAGCAAGAAGGTAACATATTTACTCTGTGTGTTCTCATCCTCTCAGATTTCAGAATAACTCTCCTCTAACAGCAATTGGACCCTGCTATGCAGATCAATTAGGAAACAACACTATCATTATAAAACCCCACACGGAAGAGCAACGTGGGGTTTTTGCAGCGAGTCTGTAATTGTGCCAGCCTCAAACATCCAGAAAAGGCAGCCAGGGGGAAGCTGACCATGCATTTCTCGTTGAACACAACAAAATTATCCCTAATTCTCTTAAGAAATTAAACATCCCATTTAAAATATAAACCACCAGTTAATAAGATGCTTGTTCCAAATCGATAATTCAGATTTTTTTCAATAAGTTTTCCCTTAGCCTTCCCCCATCCCCCTAAATACCATTCTTTTTTTCCCAGCTGTACAAATAGTCTTAGAGAGTATGGCCTGAATGAACGCCCCGTTCAGAAAACAACATAATTACAGCCGTTTCCAGCGAACTGGGTGCCAAGAAAGTTACAAATTAATTGAAGGTTAGCACTGAAAATTAAATCCTAGTCAGCTTGAAGTCATATTTTTTAGGCTAGTTTATATAAAATTAAATAGGAAGTTCAGCCTTCCAGTATTCCATCAGCTGAGTGGAGAGATTTTTAAGGTTCAGCTGAACAAGTGGCTGGTACTGTTCTGTCACGTGAACAAACATCCATTTCTCCCTGGGGGCATTTCTCCTTCTCAGCCTCTTTTCCAGGTTCTCCAAATGGAGAAACAAAACTTCTGGGTTCTCTCCCAGTCCTCCTGGTTATGGGCTCACTCCAGAAGAGAGAAGAACCTGTTCAGGCTGACCCTCCTCATTATGGAGTAAGTTTTGACCTTCTAGTTCACAAGCACACACTTCTTTTGTTGACCCTTTTTGTTCTTTTGTGTATCTTTTACATATCTCCAAAATGTAGTGGCTAAAAACTATTCTTTCTAGTGTACTAGAAAAGGCAAGAAAGCAGACAGCAAGGCTCTAGAACCCCCAGTCTCAGGTATTTCAGATCTTTCCATGGAGTCCAAACACTAAAAAAAATAGCAAGAAGAAAATATTCAACATGCCAGCATCAAGGAACTCCATTAAATTCCCACAGTTAAGTTCAGGAAACCTCTTCCATCCTCAAAAGCTCTGCCCACATGGTTCTGTACACTCACTACCCATGCTGGGCAAAACACTCCAGCAGGATCTCAGCCATTAATCCCGAGTTTCAGTGTTTTGCCTGAAAGGGATACAAACATGCCCATTTTGAGAGGTAAAAAGAATCTCCCCATCCAAACTGCCAAGGCAGGCAGAAAAAAAAAGACATTTCACATTTGTTTCCTGAGCTAGCATTGCTCTAATATTCCATTGAAATATTTTGGTTGAGCCTAATTAGCTTTCAGGGATTTAAAAGCGTAATTGGGGAAGCTTTAGGTCAAAAGGCTGTTCCACAGAAGGCCTGACTTTTGAAAACATTCCTGGCAAGTATTTTCTGACACATTCTCAGCCTCTTCAGCCTCCGTTTTTGCTGCTCTTTTTTTTTTTTCCCCCATGAAGGGTACACAAAGGGCATCTAAAACTTTAGTCAATAGATCCATTATTATGATTGGCTGAAAACCATAAAATGCATCCATCAAGCCATTGTGTTGCATCTCGTGCTAAATTATGGTGATAAATAGTCCCTCTCTGGTGACGTCACCTGCTAATCTATTCCGAGAGCCATTCCCCGCTGCCATTATGCATCACTCACGCTTCCCGCTGCAAAATCCCCCGCATGACACGGCCCTGCAAGGCTCTGCTGCTCTGTGGAGACAAATATTTTCTGGTGCTTTTATGTCCTATTGTGAAACAATTGTTTTTTCTGGTTCCCAGAGTTACCCCAAGCGTGCAGTAACGTCCTCAGCTACCAGCTCTGGGCATTGGAGCTCATGTACTTTTAATTGTTTACAACTTCCATCAGAACTCGACGGAGTCCGTTTGTACTCATATTGTTTTATCACTACGGGATGATACATTTTTGCCACCTTCTTCTAGGTCAAAATTGAATCCTATGGAGAGTCTTTGAACGGAGAACTAATATTCACAGGAGCTGAGCTGGGGATGTATAGCAATTTTATTATTATGTTTGGGACTTTGTTTTGAATTTAGACAAATCTTTCTTGTATAATTAGATTTCATAACACTTGAATTACAGCTTGCAAAAACAACAACGAGCAAGAATAAAAATATTTGGCTAAAATTACTTTAAATCAAATGATTGCCTATGAAAACAAAGAACACTACCAGCTTTAGGGATTTTTTTCATGTTTCCTTATTATTATACATCCATCTTATCTTTTGTTTAAATAAACTGTCTTTTTCTTTCCTCATTTAGTAAAGGACAGAAGAGACAGGATAAGTCAGGGCCAGCTTTTATAAGGTATTACTCTTACATGTGGGCACTAACTGGAGAAAATGAGGGATATATTCTAAGGATTGCAAAAATACCTTGCACTTACCATGCTCATTTAAAAATAAAAAAACAAAACCAAAATTGGGCTCATTTCCTACTTCCAGTGGAGAAAGTAAGACGTGAAGGAGCAGTGTCAAAAGCAAGAACCAAGTAGCAAAAAGCAAACACATAATATCATTTCAGACTCAATATAATCTTCTTTTCTTGTTATTATCAGCAGTACAACATAAAAACAACTCGGGAGAAAGCCCCTCTTCTTGCACAGAACACCAAGGCTCTGCATCACTCCAGGCACAGAAAGCAGATACGTTTTCCCCTTCCCTGTCTCTCTTTGGTGTTTCCAGCACTACTAAATGTTGAATTAAGCCTGGGGGAAGTTGGCTTCAGCTCAAGACAGGAACAAAAAACCTCAGGGATGTAGGAATGATTCCCCACAAGCAGGGGGAGGAGGAGGGGTGCTCTTATGAGCTGGAATTTTCTCACAGCTCTGAGCATCAGCACATGGTCTTGTATTTGGGATGCGGGCAGCGCCTTCCACGTGCTACCAAATGCAGACACACCTTCTCCTGGTCCTACAGGTGGGAAATCTCCTGCATTCCAACACTCTAACATGAAGGGAGAAGGAAGGAAATGGAAAGAACAGTCGCTGCTCACCTGGAGCCCGAGAGCTGTAATCACCAGCTGCTCCACATCACTGACAACCCGGAGCGGGGGCACCATCGGCACCTCCCCGCTCCCGCTCCGCCCGTGGAGCAGCTTCCTTGGAACCAGCAGGAGAAAGTTCTTTCACCTGCCCAGCTAAAACACAAGGACAGAACGAGCTGCACCCAGAGGGACACCAACCAAGCTTTTCCAAACACCCCTGAAAAGGCAGGAGTGGCTCGGAGCCCGTGCTGGGGCACTGCCCGTCTGTGCTCCCTCGGGACCGGCTCCAAAACGTCTGGATCGGGACAGCACCTGCACTGGGGGGAAACACGCACTGGATTTCTCCCGGAACACGGAATGGGGGAAAACACGCACTGGATTTTTTTTTCTGGAGTCCAGAATGGGGGGAAAACCCAGACTGGATTCTGGCTGGAATTTCAGAATGGGGGGAAACCCAGACCAGATCATGGACAGAATCTGGAATGAGCTTTGTCCCTGTGTTCAGGCATAGCCCTTCTTTGCTCTCCAGGTACTGCTTCTGAAAGGTCCATGTGAAAAAAGCTGAGAAGTGAAAGTTCCCATTCTAATATTTCAAGTAGGGATTCAGCCTTCTGAACCATCCCCCCAAGATTCTGCAGCAGAACTACACCTGAACCTAAAGCTCCTCAGTACACTAAATCCTTGTAATTGAATCTGCAGAGCTCTTTAGTGCAAGAGAATAATGCCCTGTGCCCCTTTCCCTCAGTGCTGTTGGAGCTCGAACCTCCACCCTGAGTCATCACTTCTACTGGGAAATGACGACTGGAAGGACTCAAGAGCTAAAAAGAGTTGAGGTGAAAGAAGGAAATTTACTTCTGGAACCCCTCAAAAGCCAAGAAAATGTAGAAATGCAGCTGAAGTACTTTTGGGGGAATGCAAACTGTCAACATAATTTCCAAATTCTTTTCAAATTCAGATTGCAGCTTCTGTGGAGAGATGCTGTGCAGTACACAAGGTACACTTTGGGCAGCGTCACCAGGAGCATTTATAGAAACTTTCTTTTTTCCCTGACATTGAGAAAGTAAAGCCTGAGTACGATACCCTCAAAGATGATTTGCAAAATTTTGGCTTTTGCTTATGTAAGCAGACTGTCAGCTGAAACTCTCCCCCTACCCGAAGATGCTCATAAGACTTGAAACTTGGAAATTCACTTGAAGAGCCTGACCAGAAGAGAACATTTGGAAAAGATCCACGCTAGGAGAACAACGGGAATTTGATGAAAGCTGAATCAACATGAATATTTTATTGGTGTTTGATACCCTCCCAATTTATATTATCAACCAAACCCAAAGGTCTAAATGCTGAGAATCAAATGGGGATTGGATCAAATGGGGTTTGATGCAGGATTAATCCAGGGGCAGGGAAGCACCCGACCCCTCTGAAATGACCTGTTATTGTGAACAATTTCCACTGATACTCTACCAAAACATGTTTTGAGAACAGCATTCAAATCCTAATTTTCAGAGGCACTCAGCACCTGTTTCTCCTGCGCAGAAGGTTCACAAGGGGGTAGGACCGTACAGAAGAATTAGACACAAAATTTGGGCAGCCTTTTACACCAACACTTCTGTATTTTGTACCTCCAAAACCTGATTATAGCATGGTTTGGTTCTTCCCTGCTTCTTAAGGGTGACTGGGGCAATAAATACCACCTGAACAAGCAGTAATTTAACATTTTCCAAACACCATATAGACGCTCCCTTACCGAGGGTTATTTACAGCTGGTCACAGCAGAGGAAAGCAATACTTTGCTTTTCCAAGAAATGTGCTATTGTTCTATGGAGTCAAGTACACTTGTCTCATTCCACTGACTTCTGAGGGACTATTTCTCTGTGCCAAGAGATATATTTATCCCACTGTTTGCTGCCCACTGTATTTACCTGCTAAGTGTCTACAGCACGAGGTGATAGTATCTATAGCAGGAGGTGATAATGCACTATTGTGTTTTCAACAATCCAGAGTGCAACGGAATACACCATTAATTCTGATAGGTCTGTGAGGACACCTTTGAAAATGTTTTAAAAGACAGATTAGTGTCTCATCAAGGCAGAGATTAAGTGAAAATACTTTCAAATTTGTCATGCAGCATAGTATCTGTTGGGTTATTTATTATTTCATAGCACATGCAAAGTAATAGATCAAATACACCTTGGAGACTCCTCAGAGATATCAGCGCCTCTTAGTGCATTTAAATCCACTGGCCAGCAAAACTGCAGCCTGGAATTGCACTTTCTTCTCTAAGACAGCAAAGAGATTTTCACTGCAGTTCCCTGACAGTGCACTGCCTGTCTCGGTTAGGAAAGCTCAGTTCCCCCTGGACATGTTCCTGCTGGGCAGAGCCGCCATCCCACCAACTGTGTTGCATCACTCGCACCTCTCCTGCAGTTTAAATGTTAGACCTGGCTTTGGGAGGCCGTTTTTCCACATCTCTAACTGCTAGGCTGGGCTGGAGCCCTGGGCTGCACACCCACGAGTGGGGCAGCGGGACGGACGGAGCAGACAGCGAGGCAACGGAAAAAGAACTTAACTTCTGCCTTCCCTCCTCTTCATATGATTGCACACAAGCAAATATGGGAAGTAATCCCACAGCATATTGTTTGCAATATGCTCTCTTGGCCATAGGGAAGGGAAACAGTTCGAGGATTCTTTTAAAAGCAGTCAGCATGACATATAGTCTTTCTATTTTGCTTGGATGATGCCTGCCTTCTGCTTGTCTCACTTATTTAGGTTTCCAGCCCTCTTAGCAAGAGTGCTCCTCTCAAACACATTTTGAAATTCTGAAAAGCCAGTAAATAGTTTAACTTAACTATAAAACAATTAAGACATTATTAATATTCCTCCTTACAGCTTCCCACTCCCCTAACTTCCTTGCCACAACGCTCTGCTGCAAACACGAGGTTCCCCACCACAACACCTGCCTTTCTCCAGATACTTTGTCTGGAGACAATTAAAGAAAACCAGAATGACAGTGATTATCAAAGGCAAGAGATAATATCAGATTCAAAGAACAAAAATAGGATATAAGACCTCAAAATATCTTTACACAAATATCAAAGTTAAAAAGAGGGAAAGGGACTTAAAAAGAAATTATTAAGTGACAAAAGGCTTTTTTTCCCGGTGCCCTTCAGATCATTCATGGCATTCTGATTTGAAAGGAAGATGACAGAAAGAGTAGGAGGTTGTCTGAAATTTTACACTGGAAACAAACAGGTGCAGACAATGAGAGAATAAGTGTGCTGAAAACTGCAGTTCTCTGCTAAGAAATGTTAATGTACAAGTCAAGCCTATCGAAGGAGAAATCGCCTCCAACAACAAAGGGAAAAATGTAGATGTGACAGACAGAGAGATGCCAGGCAACAATCAAAGAAAACAGATATCTAACCTAGTTATTCAGACACACAGTCTAACTCCCATTATCCTCCCATTATTATGAGGATGGTGGCATGTGCTGGAAAGTCATACACAATGTCCCAGGACACACTTGAAACACAGCAGAGAAGCTCTTGACTTCAAGGATCCTATATTCAGTCTCCAGTGAAGACACAGGGTGAGATATTACAGATCTAAAGAATATCATATAGTTAAAAGCTGTCAGAGGAGAAAAGGGGAGATCAGCTGTCTTGAGAGATAAGCTGCAACACAGGCTCACCACAGAAATATAGAGAAATTAGGACTTAACAAGGTTCCCACATGGAACACGGCTACAGATGTGGCACACAAAATTTGTGGTCTCGGTATTTACTGCTTAAGGTTCTGTTATTTTCTCCCAAATGCTTTTATCCTGGTTAAATGGGCTTTAATTGTGGAAGGAGGACACTTAGTCAATCAGTCATTACCCCAAATGGCCAGCCTGGCCATTGCAAGCACAGCCACGCTGTGCTGCTACAATCACAGGCTGCCTAAAAATGGACACATTTCTCCCAAAAATAAGCAAAGACTGAGCGGTGCCATTTGTAGGGTGAGGCAGAACAGGGGTCACCTCCTGCAAGGGCTGAGCTGCTGGTGAAGAAGATGTTAAATAAGAATATGTCAAGCATTACCTGCTTCTCTTCTGCTTTTTCCTTTTGTTTCTCCTTTGTGGTTTTATTAATCTCTTACAAATTGGATTTCAGTGAAGCCTCCAGTTTTATCTCCTACTTTTTTTTTTTTCTCCCCATGTAGCATGAGCCTTTCCTTTTAATGGTTGGTCTGGAGGCTGGCTTGTGGCTCTGACCTCACCTTCCTACTTTGGGATTCATTCTACCTACGAGCCAAGCTGCCCTTGATCAGATGCGCACACTGAAAGATCCACCACACCAAATAAAGTGGAAGCTTCTTCAGCATCCCCTTTGGCTTGTCAGGAGAAGTACATGGGATGAGCACCAGCAGTAGGGAACCATCAAGGTAACCGGGAAAGTTTACATTTTAATGGCCCATTTGCAGCTCCCATTCTTGCAGATTCCCTGTCCAAACACGAATCCCGAAAGGAGTGAAGAAAGGAATTTTTTACTTCCCCGAAGCACAAGCCAACAGATTCCCCTGGATGGAGGGAAGAGGACAGGTACTTCAGCCTGATCCCTCCACAGCACTTTGTAAAACAAACCGATTTCTCGGAGAGGGCTGTCACTTGGCAGCTATTTCCCAACCTTCCCTTTATTCCAAAGCCATTCCAGGTACTGTACTTTGCACCTCTGCGTGCAGGTTAAAATATTTTACCACAGCTACTGTCTCAACAGCAGCACACAGTCACTCAGCAGACAAAGATGTGCTCGGAGCTTCATGAATACATTCAGCAGCTAGGAATTGGGGAGAGAGGAGCACAGGGAAATGGATTTACTGTTTGCATTCATTTCTGGGCATGAAACATTTTCCTCTCATTTAAAGAACTGTATTTGACTAGTTTGACACGTTGAAGATCCAGCTGGAGAGCAGCACCAGATGAGACCAGGCTCACCAGCACCGAGGCAATGTCTCCAGTGCATGTTTCCCTGCCAGTGGTTTCTAGGAAGTGACAGGCTGAGCGGGACCTGCGGATCAGCTGCTTCACTGTGCTCGTTCCACAGTCAGGCTGCAGAAGGCACATGCTGGGGAACTCACCCAATTGCTAAGTAGATCAGCACTACAGTAGCAAAGGGGGGAAATGGTCACAGGAGGATTAGGAAGATGGCAGCAGAGCCCTCCTGATGTCTAAAAGCCTGTCTGTGCTGAGGGCTGTGCTGGGAAGCGGCGCTGACCGCTCTATTATGTACCCAGGAATCCTGGGATGCTCCGGCTCCAGCTGTGGTAATAAATTCAGGAGTGCCTGGGAGGATTCCTGGGCACAGAGGCAAGGCTGCCTACGCTGAAGTTACCAGCACTCCCTCCAGCCCAGCCTGGACCAGGGTCAACGCTGCTCTCCCAAACCATTCCTTGGGGGCAGCCCAGGACTCAGCACAGGGCAGGTGCCACTCCCACTTAGCGCAGAGGCAGCCAAGGGGCTGAAGGTTCCAGCAGCCAAGATTCCTATAAATGAAAGGTCTGAGTGCACAGGTGTGAAAGTTGATATGGTGACTCCCCACACCCAACCTGCTCCCTTCAGTTAAATACAGAGCTAAACAGTTCAGAATCATATTCAAGGATAAAACCGGCCCTTCCATTTTCTCTTTCCATCTGGCTGCCCACCCCAGAACACAGCTCTGATTCTTGTCCATCACTGGGACAGTGATTTCTAATTTTAGACATCTGACTTCCACTGGGTGTTTAAAATGTAGGTAACTCTGAGCTGTCCTCTGGAGGAGCCTCTCTCTCTGTTCACTGAGTATTTACTGATGAAACCTCATTGGATCATTCACCTCTTCAGTAATCTTGATTAATGACAAGTTTAGCAACAAAAAGATGCTCTTCCCCTATTCTGTGTTTTTGTTTTATAGGAAAAAAATTGTAAATACAGGTTCAAATTATATCCAGGACTTGTGGTGGAAAACCCTTCAGAGAAGGGTTTCCCAACAAGGTAAGAAGGGAATTTAGATGTGCCTACAGATCACAAGGAAAAGCAAGGCCACAAGTCCCTCTGTGCCAAAGCTGGGAGTCAGTATGAGCTGCTTCAGGTAAAACACCTTTATCATGCACAGAAATACACAACAGCTGCACCTGAGGATAACTTCAGGTCACCCAAACCCAGAGCTAATATATCTAAAAAGTGTTTATATTTTTGTTTGAAGTAAGTTAAATGAATCCAGGTTGTTGTGTTTGTTTGGTTTTTTTCCCCAAAGCCAAACACAGGGAATGATTTAAACTATTTTCCTATAAAAAGAGAAAAGGCTCAACATTTAAAACTTTTTCATTATCATTTTTAACACATCAGAATTCCTCCCTAACGCTTCTGAGATGATCCAACTAGCCATTCCTCCCTGCAAATCGGGTGACATGATTAGATCCTAAGTGGCTTAAGATCAGGCTGCTTCGGAAATCTCTCCTCTTCTTATTGTCATATCAACAAAGATCAGCAAAACTGCTACACTTGGAATCCCTTTCATATAAACAACAAGAATTGCCTGAGCTTTTGCATTTTACGCAGGCAATCCTCAATTTTGGAATTTTATCCTTTCTGATTCAAAGACCCACTTTATTAACCTTGGGAGGGTCTGGCCAAGACTATCTATTTTAATTAGGCAATTCAAGAAGTGGGCAGCTGGAGGCCAAGGAGTCTGGGTTATTATTGCTAGGACTACTCTGAATTTGTTGGTGCTTGCTGATGCAGTCACTTGTTGTGTTGTATTGTATAAAGACATTCAGAAAACACAAGAGCCTGCTTTTAAACATTGAATAAATCAAAATAAACAGCAGTTTTTGTTACAGAGGGCAAAGGCTAAATTCATCCTGCCTGAAGTGACCCCTGCTTTGAAAGTCTCCTGGAGGAAAGGTCTGTTCAATTAGACATTGTAATGTTTCCTCCCAGATGCTGTGGGTCCCTTACAAGGGGTCTTTCTCCCTCTCCCCCTAATTCACAGCCACGCCCTCGGACAATTCCTTCCCAGTGGAAACACCAGTTGTGTTCCACGTTCTCTTTGGCACATGAAGTATTCACAGATTCCCCTTCAAGAAAATGTTGCCCCAAATTTTACATTTTATTGTGTTCAGAAAGTGAACCCATGTCTTGAAGCACATTTTGTATCTGTTTTGCCTGTGCTGCTTCACCTGCAATTCCTTCAGCTTGTAGCACCACTGCCTGGGATCAAATAAAGCACACAGACCGTTGGACAGAACCATAAAGCCATTCCACGCCCACATTAACACAGCCTCTTTAAGATGTCCTTCGACAAAAAACACCAGGGCAAGTGGCAGGCAAACGATGCAGGTTCGAAAATACCCATTTTGTACGTTTGTTAGGGGCCTTTTAAAAGAGAATGTGCCATTATGAGATAATAGCTGTGTCTAAGGTTCATAAAGGAACATAAAGAAGTGAGGTGTTCAAATTACATTCCTCACTTCCACTGTTCCTGCTTAACTGGCCATCTATCCGAGACTCCCAAATATTGTAAAGTATCTTTTAGCACCACGAAATGACCGGTGGTGGCAGCAATGAGATGGCAGCAGTGACAGACTGTCCCCAGTGAATATTCCCCATGATAAAACCACACTTGCAGCCTGGGCTCCTCCCCTATTTTCCCAAGGCATCAGGAATCCAACACTCAACTACTGGAAATCACTGCAGCCATCCCAAATTTGAAAGGCATAAGGATTGGACAAGGAGCCTTTAATGAGAGCTGGTGGTTTTCATGCAACTGTTACACAAAAGTGCCACAGGAAGAAAAGCCAACTGATGTATTAAACACATAAATACTATCCAATAAAACACTGGTACCTGGAAAAAGCTCTGGAGCCTAACGCAGTGCTCAGGTACACGGAACTGGGAATCTGAGAGGGCTGTGTGCTGTCCCTGCATTCCAAACTCTGCTGGAGGGCCATGAGCATTGATCTGAACTCAGCAGGTCTGGAGATGCCACATGCAGACCTGGGGAAGATCTGTCCCCTCTTTCACAGCCAACACAACCAATACAGATCCCATGCTAAGGTTGGGAAGCAGGATTTCGGGAACCTGCACAGCCCTGGGATGCAAACTTGGACTAACAAAGACATCAAACAGTTCCATATCTAGCTAAGGATAATAAGTCTAGCTAAGGACCCTGCCTGTCCCACTTTGCCCTTTCCCACCAGGATGTGGTCCCTCCAACTGGTTTGCTCTGTATTTAAATAAGAAATACCAATATGATAATATAACTGTAGAGTAGGAATTCAATTGGATTGGTAATTGTGTTCCTTACATTTTGAAAAAAATGGGTAGGGCTCAAAGAAAAGTCTTTCAAAAAAAGCCTTACAAACCTACAGGGGCTTATAGATAAAATCACATGTACAATGTCATGTTAAGTAATACAGAGTTAATGGTAATTAAAAAAAAAAAAACAACTCATGACTTTAGTAATCGCTGAATCATTTTTCTTAATTCAGCACTTACATTTAGAGTGGTAGATTTTTCCATTTCACAGAAGCTTTGCTTATTATGAAACAGTTCCGAGAAGGTTTACGGCCCTAAATTGTGGATTTTCCTGTATACAGCGGCTCTACTGTCATGATTTAACCTAAAGAATACCAAATTAAAATTGATTTACTAAATAGGTTAAGGATAGCATACTTATTCAAGATTTCAACCCTATTTCATGCTTAGACAGGCAGATCTTAATTATACACAAAAGAATACAAATGTTATTAGCATGATAATAATTATTTAGAAGTCGTCCTCTTTAAAAAAAAAAAAAAACCACCAAAATTAAAGCAGCATTGTCATTCGTGCAGGCACATTTTTCAGGGGGATGACAGCTCCACTAGTCACAGATATGTTCAAAGAACATATACAATATTCAAAGCTGTGCAGCCGACATGTTATCAGGATAAGCTGGAGTAGGTACTGCCAGCACGGCACTACACACTAATCATTCTGTCCTACCCATGGTACTACATGCAAATACAATCCTTTGTGACATTTTGTCAAATATTTGGAGGTTTCTGTACTTATCCTTGTCTCCCTTTGCACTCATTAACACCCGGCGCCCCCAACCCGCGGTCGGGAGGTGTTTGCGCGCCGGTTCTTGGCGGGGATCGCACTGTGACAAATTAATGAAAGGCAAATTAAAGATTTAAGTATTTCCAAGTCTAGCAGAGGAGGAGGAGGAGGAGGAGGAGGGCGGCACAGCTGAAGTTTGTGTTTGCAGCGGGGTTTCCTGCCGGCTGCAGGAGAAGGCGCAGTGCCTCTGCCCGGCCCACGCTGCAGGTCAGCACACGCTGCCAGCCACCCCCCTTCCACCACACTGAGAAAATGTAAAAATGGTTCAGGACCGAGCACTTGGCTCCTGTACGAGCCCTGCATTTCCCAGCACTGACTTGCCAGAAGTGTTTCTGTTGTCTTGTTGCTCCAGGCTGGCATTTTTAATTATTTCTGAGACAAATGGAACGTTCATACGCAGAAAATCTGTAGGGCTTCTCGTCAAATTAATAAAATAATAATGAAAGTAGTCATTTTGGGCTGCAGACCGTCAAAATACCTGAGAAGCTCTACAGTAATCTACATGCTTAAGCAAACTAAAATGCTTCTCTGTGTTATTTCAAATCCTGAGTACTACGACATAAAATAGATTGTATAGTGTCCATTGTATACAATGACACCTACTGTGACAAAACCGACTATGTTTAATGACCTTTTTAAATCTTATACCTAGAGTCCATAAAAGCATTGTAATTCAGTTGTAAAACACACTTTAATAATCAAAATGCAGCTGTTAAAATAGCATTGCTCATAATTCTAACTTCAGGCAATTTTTTTGTTTTTAATGCAGAAGAGCAGACCACAGTTTAAAATTCCTATGAGGTCACTATTGGCCATTACAGTGTTTTTTTGCAACTTAATAATAGATGTTTTAAAGTTTAAGTGCAGCCTGAGGCACTCATAAGCATTTATTACAAATCGCTGGTTGCCTCCCTTATGCAGAGAGGAATAACATTTACATACAGTAGCACAGATTAATAAGATAAAAAATTTGAAAAAGCCGTCAGTCAGGGAGCGGAGCTGGTGCTAATAAAGCCCACTATATTCTTCGGAAATATCAAGCCGTCTGTTCCAATATTTTGCCATTCCCCATGAGGTATACAAATCCAAATCAGATAAGACTCCAGCAATGCCAAAGACATGCTGCTCTGCTCTCCAGTGGCATCCGGCTGAATCTTTTATTTATCTTCAGAGCAATTGTACATCGCCGTGTACTAAAGACTGAAATAAACCCAACATCCCTCGGCTGAAAGTTTCATAAAACGGGCCCCACTCCTGCCTGCTTTGCTCAACCCTGATTAGCGGCTGCAAGGCTGGGCTCAAAAGCCCCACGTCCTGCTGCAGGGGTTCGCACGGGGCTCACGTGGAACGGAGCAGAATCAAACTGCTCCAGCAAAGGAGATCCAAGCAGCCTCACACTTTCCTGCTTTCCATCAGACGGCTCGGGAGCGGGGCTGCCAAAGACATTAGGCAAGGAAGGGAGCGGGTCCTGGAAAACAGCGCACACAATGTGGCATTCTGATTCAACTGCAAAGGTGCTTGTTAGGACAAATCACTTTGTAAATCAAATAAACTGCAGCAGGGGGGGAAAAAAAAAAAGTGAAATCATTTCTGCACCCTTGTAATGCCAATAATTTTTAAAGTATGGCATTAAGGACAGGAAGTCAGGAGGAGACCAATCAGGAATTTTTGGTGAGATTTCTCCCAAAGATAAACCCTGTTTATTTGGACAAGTATTTGTACGACTCTCCTCCTGAGCAGGGCTGTGAACTGAAGACAAAACAGAGATACAGTTTCCTTCTCGTTTTTCCTCAAGAACACTGTCATATTAACATTGAATAATTACTAAAAGTTGCAATACACTGGTGTAATATTACCTTTTGCCAAATTGCATTAATCAAAAAGTGAGCCCACTGCAATCAAGTAATTAAGCGTAAAAAAAATTCGGCAGATTTGCATAGCCTGTCTGCCCAGGATTGCTTGCTGGGCTGCCGTGGGTTGAATTCCTGGGGCTTTTTTGTTTTGGTTTAGTTGCAGGGATGCCAGGCCAAAAGGTAAGGAAATGGGAGTCAAACATAGTGGGGGAAAAGTGGCCAAGCCCGGGTGAGGAGTGAGAGGCACCTTCCCTATTCCCAGTACCAAATAAATCCTGCTCGACCTCCTCAGGAAACCAGACTATTGTTCCCCAGCAGAAGTAGTAAACACGGCTGCTTAATTACACCCCAAGCAAGCTCTGCTCCATCAGGCTCCCGAGACAAAAATAAGGACTTTCTTGTTCTGCTGGGTTTCTTTTTTTTTGGGGGGAGAAAAAAAAAAATTGTATACATAGTAAAGATCATTTCAGGTATATATTAAACTGGGTAAAGTCAGAAAGAGCTCCTTTGTATAATGTCACAAAGCAACCTTTAGTGCTAACAGAACAACTGCACACACAATTATTTTTACAGCCTTTTGTCTCCCAAGTTTATTTCAGAGGGGAGCAAATGTTTCTTTTCCAGGTCAGCACCTAAACTTGCAGAACCACCGTGCCAAAACCAAAAAAAAATAATATTAATTGGGAAGACGAGCTGGACAAAAAGCAGGGGGGTTTCGGGGGCTGTTTTTGTCGTGTGTCTCCCACCAGCCTCTCCTGGGCTGGCTGTGAACAGTGCCCATTTTGAGATTAGGAGATTAGGTTATTCATCACTTGAGATGCTCCCTGCTGTGCTGCTACTATCAGAGCGCAGCCAAATCAAAACATCTCTGGAAGGCATTTCAGAATAATTGAATGCATCATAATTTCCCTATTAATACATATCTCATATTACAGATTATGCATGAAATGTTCACATTATCTGTTACTTTTTGTTAACGTCTTGCTCCTTGCCAGTAAATTTAATACACAGAGTGAATCAGCATGCCATGATGAAGGGATAGGTTACTGATAGCCATTTTTTCAGGATTCAGTAGAAAATTAAAGTAAATCGATCATTTTATAGCCCCACTGGAATGTCTACAAGGGCATGTTGCTAAGCAAATGGTAATTTAAATGTACTGTGTAATTTTTCTAAGCAATTTACTGAAAGCAGATTTTATTTCTCACTTACTTAATATCAGATGCTCTTTATCTGTTAGTGCATGATGTATCAGTTATAGAAAAATTATTAATCTATACTTTAATCAAATGGCAAATATACAGTGATCTGACAGCCAGTTGTATACATATTAGGATGTCTTAATTCACATGAATTACAGTAATATCATCGCTATTATCTTAGAAGACACACGATGATTAAATTACGTACGTAAAAAACACAGCAAGTTCCAGGTAAGTCAGAATAAATCCTAAAGAAACACTAATCCAGCTGTCTATTATATTTCACAAAACCCAGCAATACTTGTCATTTACACTTTATTTTATTTCTTTTTTTTCCATGAATAGATCTGCTCTTTCCAAAGTTATCCCGCAGCGGGAAACGCGGCCCCTGTCACGGCACCTACGGAATTCACCTGACTTAAAAACGAAACCGGGCAAAAGAAAACTGGGGTGGGATTTCAAACAAAACAACACATGTAAGGAATGTTTCAAGGCAACTAATTACCAGCTGGATGGGAGCTGTGCCCAGTTTATATATTCAGTGCACATATCCTGCTTTTAACAAAGAATATTTAAGATAGAGCACAGGTAACTCCTCACCCTCGGCCAGGCAAAATGCCAGTTGGCTTTCAGTGCAAATTTTGCCTCAAAGGTAGGAGGATCAGGTTCATCAGAGTATTTTAACTTTAAGGATGCTTCCAAGTATGTGAATAGTTTAAAAAACAAATAAGGCCATAGAAAATAATCTCTCCCTGCCACCCCCACCCCCCCCAGCCTCTGAAATGTGCTTGTTGACAGCCTTCATTTTTATGAAATACAAAGAAGTCTCCATTTATCCTTCAGGTTCCTCAGAATGGATTGTAGGGTCCTCCTACTGCTGATGCACAAAATGTATTATTGTCATTAATGAAAAAGTTAATGGGCCATTTTCTTATATATCAATTTACATTTTACAATTTGAGTATACAAATGATATGTACAGCAGAGAGCTGATTATTTTTGCTCAAGGAAATAGTTTTAATGTGTTTTATGGACATCAAATGTTGTGAATAATGATGCATCCACAGAATGCAAATAGGATGACAGTTCTTGTGCTGTGATCAACAGTCCTTGGATAAAAGGTCTGCAGCGACAATAATGTTCTGTGGAGGGTCTGAACAGTAAAAAATGGGAAACAAGAGGATACCGTGATGTTCAAAATGTACACCAGGAGGAAGATTTGGAATTGGCAGGAACATCAACGTTTCACAAGTACAGGGTAATGGCAATTTCCAAACCCCCTCTTTGGGGGTTTTTCCAGCAAATGGGTTGTCTGGCCTTTTAAAATAGCTTTTCTCTCAAGTTGAAACTTCTGGTTTTAACCAAATATGCTGCCCTGTGTTCCATGAGGCTGGCAAAATTTAGTAGTGGCATCTCCCAGCTGAGTGAGCCTGGAAATGTCCCCAGACAGGCTGTGCAG
Source organism: Myiozetetes cayanensis (assembly GCF_022539395.1). Lineage (NCBI taxonomy): Eukaryota > Metazoa > Chordata > Aves > Passeriformes > Tyrannidae > Myiozetetes > Myiozetetes cayanensis. The sequence goes on along the minus strand of NW_026087411.1, from coordinate 2,246,915 downwards.
GTGGAGTGATCCCAGCACATCTCCCCCTGCCCTGGCACTGGGAGTGGAGGGTGGCCATCCCTCAGAACATCTAGGCTCACCCCAGTACCATTTCCACAAAAGGCTGCTTTTCCTGGAAGAGGAATTTTACTAATTCCCAACAGGAGGTCCCAAAGGGGATGGGTTGTATCCATAGGATTGAAATGAGCTGTACTTTTGGGACCCAAAATGACCCTGATCCCAGTGCAGCTCTGGCACAGGAAGGGTTTGGAGCAGCTGCTCTGCATCCCAGTTATAGGAACAACAATTCCCTACCACGCTCAGGAGAAACATTCCCTACAATATATTTGGATTCCATTTGAAAAGGAAGGTACAAGATACACCATCACACAGAACTAAAGCATTCAAGTGTTTCCCTCCACAGCACTGGAGTAATTTACACCAGGATATGTTTGTGGATGGTTACCAGACCTGCAAACTGTTTTCTAGAGTTTCTCACTATGGCTGTAAAAGGAGGTGCAATTATTTTTAAAGTAAGTTTTTAAATTATTGCTTATGCTCCAGCAATCCATGTTAAAATGCAACCCAGGATTTTTATTCCTCTTTCCCCCCCCAAATGCAGCGCTGATAAACAAACTCTGCTGTGCCAGCACTCCTGGGGTAGTTTCAGATTTCAAGATACACTACAGTTACAGTGGCCTGTGTAAATCAATCTTAACCCCCGGTATTAGAAACAGAGTTACCCAAAAGATATTCAGTTCATAAAGTGTAGGGGGGGAAAGCAGGACCAGATGTGTGGGGGGGGGTTCACCCCTGCTCCCTGTGCTGAGTGCAGTGCCCCATAACCACTGCCTGTGGCAGCTGGAAAAGGGTGAGTCTGAGGCTCACTCAGATTTTTTAAAGGCATTTTGAAAAAGCAGAAAGCAGGATTTTGTCTGCAAGCAAAGCTAAAGCAGCACAAGGCTCCGGTGTTGTCAAAAGAATGCCTAAAATAACCCTAAACTAAAACTCAAAACTACACAATAATCTGCAAAAAACCCTGCCAACATACTTTCCTTGGTCTCCCTGAACTGCTGGGTGTTGCAGTAGGACAGAAAATAAAGAATTATGGGATGTTCATTGCTGTGTGCCCTAATTAAAATAACCAGAGCTGCATGAGAGCTGAAATATTGTGGACAGATACAAATGGAGGAACTGGCTTTGGGAAACCTCCAGGAAACTGCAGCAGGCAACTTCAAACACACCTTCTACTACCCAAAATTCAGGCTGATGACAGAGCTCTGCCCAGAAAATCAGAATTGTGAGCAAATTCCAGGTGGTGAGATACAACTGATCAAAAGGGGATGGCAGAAGGGGGACAGGACTGATTTTCCCTCAGGCCCACCCTGTGCTGAACAGGCGCTCAGAGTTCACTGGTGGCACTTTGGGAGGACAGCAAAGCTCTCGGCCAGCTTTGGGCCCTCTTTGCAACCAGAACGTGGGACAGCAAAACACGGATTTCAGAGTCATGGGGAACACACAGCGGAGAGCAGAAACATTCCCCCAAGTAATCCCAGTTAATAAAACAAAAGCATAACTCTCCTAAACATGACAAACACAATCTTCTTTTTTTTCCCTGTTAAGTTAGCAATCCATCCTGAAAAAGATAACAAATACCCTGCTGCACATCCATGCATTTTGTAACAGTACAGAACCCTCCACTGGCAACAACACTTGGAACTTGTAATCAAGAGTAAGATTTACTGTGTTTTAGGATATGTGCATTGTGATGCAACTTCTCTGGATAATACTAATAATTCTCCTTTTTGTCATTCTGTGTCAAACTGTAACCTGTGTCAAGGAAGCTGAAAAAAAAACCTAGGAAAATTTGAGGAACAGTTTCCTCCAAAGAGAAAAGGTTCTGGCTTTGACTTCCAGTTGCTAACTAATATTGATCCCATCATAAAAACATCTCATTGATTACAAATTGAGGGTGCTTATGCACTCTGTATGTACATATTTCCTCTGAATTCATCAGGTACCAGGAGGATGTTTGCCTTTAAGCACACAGGAAAGTGTTTTGATGAATAAGGATAAATACTGGTTTGCCTGTGTTGAAATGAATGTTTAAATGGTTTTTTTTTTTGGACTGCAGGTCATCTTTATGTTTACAAAAACACAAACAGCATATATTTATTGTCAGCTACCTGTTTCTTGTTGTTTACTATTAGCTTCCTAAACAACATCACAGCCTGTTTGGTTTCAAGGGAAAAAACCAGATTAAAACTTGCAAAGACAGCATCAGCCTAAACAAAAGGAAGCATTCTGTAGGACATTTTTTTGGTACCAAAAAACGTTATTTTGAGCATAACCTTTCTTGTACTTAACACTCCAAAGATGTTCAGTTGCGAGATGGAAAGATGGGATTCAAGCTTATGAAGGTAAAGTTGCTATTTAAAAAAGCAAGGATAAAAGATCATGCAAATCACAGGCTTTGATTGGTATTTCCATTCTAGGAACTGATTACTAAGAAAGAGCATGTAGAGTTGGCCAGATATTTACCTGGTAGCCAAAACTCCAGGCTGATTTGCTGGCAAGCTGAGAACCCAAACACCAACCAGGATAAACCCCCTGAAGCTTTGAGGGTGAACGCTGAAGGTGCACCAAAGTTCAGTTCATGTCCAGCCCAAGGCCTAATCCTTTATAACCTGTTTACCCCCAAAAAACCATCTAATTAAAGTGTTGCCAATGCAGGTGACTGAAAATTGGCTCTTTTCCCTGGGAGTTCCAAGCAGTGTCACTGGAGGAGCTGGTTCCCCACCACTGTTTCCCAAGAAGCCCTAAGATCATACGCTTCCCTGGAGCGGCACCAGTTTGTAGGGATACCCTGCCTAATCTCCAGCTTGTAGCAGAGGAGTGGTAATTTCTGATCAATGTATTTACTTAATTATACCAGTGGGTCTCGTTTTCACGTTTTGCTTTCTTAGCGGGAACCATCGACTCCGTTCTAAAGGTGTAAAAACGGAACCTCGCGAAGGTTAAACGGCTTGTGGAGAACGACTGTAATCCTGACTCTGACACCAGCTAGCTGTGCCAATTTGGATTTGTCACTTCATTCCTCCGAGCCGCTCCTTCCCCGTTCGTAATGTCACTTCCAAACTTTATTTAGTGGCAAAGTGCTAATGGAAGTGCAAAGTATTACTAATCCTGTGCGCGGCAGACACTGGGATGGAATTCAAGATCTTCTGGCTCCCAGTCCTGTGCTTAACTCCAGAGATCTCGAGATTGCTGAGGAACTGCCTTCCCTCTTTTCCATCTCTTAACATGTGCAATTTCAGACAAAGGGTTGGGGGGGTTCTCTTGTGAACCTCGTTAGGGAAAATATTTCTGCCAATTTCAAAACTTTTTAACAAGAGAAATGGAACATGGAAGATTTTGGCCAGTCCTGTTTAATTACTGTTCTGCATAACTGGTGCCAGGAGTACATAAAGACAGAGTGAAAGAGAGAGAAAGCCTAAATGGGAGTTAAAGGCTGTTGTTTAAACTGGGCTGGGAAGGAAAAAGTGGGAAGATGTGACCTGCAGCTCAGTTGTTTAATAAAGTTATCACCTTCCTGCCTGGGGTGAAGATCCTGGTGTGACTCCTTGCAGATCTTCCCATTTCCAGCTGCCTTGCAGGAAGCCACGTTGATCTTGGAGCACTGAACAACTCAGGGTGCTGAGGTACAGCCAGAATCCTGGGCTCAGTTGTTCCACAGAGCTTTACTGCTGCTTCTGGATAATAAGTTTTAATTGGGTTCTAAACTTCTTCTGTCACGTTTTCCTCCTGACCTCCAAGTAAACAAATTAACACATGGCACACACGTGGGATGTACTACAGGACAAATCTGGGAAACAGTTCCTGTGTGTATTTCCCAAATAATCACCCGATTTAGGACTGTGAACTCATACAAAGAAACACAGGTATCAATGAGATCCAGCAGGAAAGGGCTGTCAAACATTCCAAGAGGCTGCCAAGGGAAGTGGTGGAGTCACCATCCCTGACAGGATTTAAAGGCCGTGCGGATGTGGCACTTGGGGACGTGGTTTAGTGGTGGTCCTGGCAGTGCTGGGTTAACACTGAACTCCATAAAGGTTTTTTCCTAAGTCTGACCCTAAGCACTGATAACACCAGTAGCCAGATCGTCCTCAGAAAGCACCTAACACAGATGTGGCTTGTTCAGGCAATTGGAACACGACCTTCCCCGGCTCCGGGAGCACTGCAAGCATTCCCCCAGTCTGCAGCACTGTCAGCTCTAAGCACAGTTGTGACAACAGTCAATTTGAGGTCTGCCAGAGCATATTTAATTACAGATAACACTATTTAGATGTCAAATGTGTCTGATGAAACAAAGCATCTGATGAGGACTGACTTCCCATGCTTCAGTAATAAGCGGCTGCGAGTGGACGATAAACACATGATGCAACACATTATTCCCTTTTGCTGTGACTTTTATCCGAAGTTCATTAGAGTCTCCTTGCTGGAACTGTGTATCCTTTTCAAACATTAGTTTCTTTGTATTTAGGGTGGAAGGCACCTCTACACGCTCTGGCACAGGGCCATGAAAAGATGAGCTCCTACAAAGGAGACCAAAAAGTTCTTTCTGGCTGTCATTTTTCCTCGCCCTTTGGCAGGCAGTTTAACAGAAGGAGAGACAGAACAAAGACACAGCCATCGGTTCGTTATTGGCCATCAGAGCCGCGATTTGTTTCTTCAGTTAAGCAGCCGGTATCGATCTGTGGGTCAGAGGCACGCTGCATAATTCTGCCCTTTCCAGAGCAGAGACGGGAGTGGGTTTGAGCCACCATTTCGTCCTGCAGGAGGGGGAGCTCAGCACAGCCCCGCTCGGGCGGCTCCGACGCTGAGGCAATTCCTGGGATAGCTGTGCGGCTTCATCCAACGGCCCCAGGCGCCTGGGAAACCCTGACCAGCTTACACGGCACAGAAAAGGCTCTGCCCCGGCAGATTCACCGAGGGAGGGGCTCGAGAAACGGGCCCTGGGTCTTTGGGGGATGCTGAGGCTCACGCAGGAAAGGTTAGGACTGGCCACTCTCGTGTTTGTTTAACTCCAGCAGCTTCCTTATACCAAATCCTATTTACTCTGCTGCTCTTCCGTGGCAAGAAGAGCAAATATTAACTTAATGTAGAGAATCTAAGTAACATCAAATGGAAAAAAAAAAAAAAAGCAGCAGGAGAAGAGGTAACAAAATGTGCCTTTAACTCAAACTAAGTGCCTCAGTTTGATTATTAATAATTTCTACTTCTGAGGCTGTTGCATCCAGAAGTTCCTAGCAGGAACAGTGCTACTATTGGCCATGGGGAGAAGAGCAGGGCTGGAGTTTGGTTGGGTTTTTTAAGGTGAACTGAACAGCTGAACAGTTGAACCAATAAACCTTCCTCTTCTGTGAGTGAACAATTTGTATTTCTCTTCCTGCTGCCACCAAGCTTATTGCAGACTAACAGTTTATGGCAGTGGATACAGAGAGATCTGGATGTATCTATAGAGAGATACAGAGAGGACAGAAAGAGATCAGGCCCATCTTGAACAATAGCAAAAAGAGGCACTTTTAATTTAGAAGAAATGCCAGAATCTGTCATTTAAATCCACATCGGTAAACCACTTTCCATGGTTTTTCTTCCTTTTTGTTCAGAAACCTGCCATTTTTACATTTGATGCTCTTCGTTCCAGGAACATCTGCCAATCACTTTGATTCTGCCAGCTCCCCTTTATTAATTAACTAATGGAACAACCTATCAGTATTTAACAGGCTTCTATCCCTAAATAATTACTCCAAAAACTAAATACATTTAACTCCTTCAGCTGAAACCAGAAATCCACGTGCAATGACAGTAACAACACTGGCCTACACATTCCAAGCTTCTTACTTATATTCCAAGCCCTGATCCTTACTTTGTAAGATAAAACCTCACTTCAGATCCACACAGATCAAAATCACCAAGATCCTCTTAGGAAGAAAAATTCAAGAATTTCTTGATGCATAGAACAATGTTTAAGCAGCACAGAGTAAGCAAATTCTCACATGGGAACAGCTGAAGTCAAGTCTAAATATATGAACTTCATTTGAAAATGGTGCTCTTAAGGGAGTTCAGTGGTTTCACAGACTAAAAAGGAGGCATGGGGAGTCTAAAGCACTCCAGGGATTTCAGATGGAATCCCACTGGGGTTTGTCAAGTGGGGAATGGTAACCTTAAAAGCAGTGAATTTCTAGGCCTTGACTTGCTGAGCAATGAGGAACTCCCTTGGATGAAGTACCTCAGGTAGGAACAATAAAAAAAATCCACAGAGAGAACTCCAAGCAGCGCTGCAAGATTCCTGCAAAGCCAAGGCAGGCCTGGAGTTCCCTGATCCCTGAGAGCAGCTGGGGGGAAATACTGCAGATCCCTGATCCCTGAGAGCACGTGGGGGGAAATACTGCAGATCCCTGATCCCTGAGAGCTCCTCAAAGGAAATACTGCAGATCCCTGACCCCTGACAGTGAAGCCACTGCAGAGGTTCCTCCTGTGAATTTGAAAAGGAATCACTGCTGAACTTTCAGGCAAACCTGCCCAGATCCCAACCCTTCATTCTTTAGTATCAGCTCAGATCACAAAGTAACTGCTGTAACACAACATTTTGTCTTATATGGAACAAATATTTGTGCTGTTCCTGCCTCTGTGGAGCTTAATGTATTCAAGGTGACCTATCAAGAAAATACATATACAGAAAACAATAGGCCAGTGAACTATTTCACTTTAAAACAGGTTCTAAGTTTTCTACTAACATTAATTAGAATTTTCAGTGGAATTTTTCTTTTTTTTTTTTAAGTGGTTTATAATTATATTTTATTTTTAATGAGAACCAGTAATGAAAAACATAAATAGTGTATCCTTTAATGATCAACACACTGACTAATTCCACTAATGCTGAGTAGCATGTGCTGAAATGATGGATTATCTTAAAATATAATTTTACTAGCTCTGCTATGTAATTTGTTAAGCATTTAGTAATAAGTATGTCTAATAAAATATGAAAAAAATATTTAGAAAATGAACCATAATTTTAATATAATTTTAATTAATGGGAGTGCAATTGCAGTGGTTTAAATTACATTCCCAGTGGTAAAAAGCCTTTCAAACCTAATTTGTAAGCCAAGATGGTGGCTTTAATGACTGGCAGCAAAGTTTCTTCAACAGATTTCATGGGGCATGATCCAAAGATAATAGGTTTTCAGCCCAATGACAATCCAATTACAATGCCAATCAAAGCCAACTTCATGCACTCTAATTATCAGATTTAGCTGTCAGTTCAAATACAAACATAACACTTTTATTTAAATAAAAATTTAATTTAGAAAAAAGAAGACTTCATGTGTGATTTATTGAGATTGCAAGAGCAATCTAACTTATTTCTCCGGTAATATAATAAAATCAGTCTTGTATTAAAAATGTGAAAACTTTTCATTCTCCTGCATGTGCTATGCTGTATTATTCAGGAGTTAATTTAAGCAAAAAAAGCATAACATAACATGGCAGCAGATATTTGCAGACTAGAAGTAGGTTAAATAGAGTAGCAAGGTTTTCAATGAGACAAAACTCCAAGTGAATAAATGACAAAACCTAATTAGTTTTTTTACCTAATCAGGAGAAGCTCTGTTAAGACCACAGCCCATTTACACAGGACTGCAGCTCCCAGAATTTCCTGTAGCTCTGCTCCCTTTTCTCCCTGCTCCCATGCATAGGGAGGGTGTAAATGCACGAGCTCTTTATTACACACACATGTTTATTTGTATACACACCGAAGAAATATGTGAGTTATAAAAAACACAACGAATGTTACCTTAAAATGGATTTAATGTTCCAAATATAGGCAGCTCCCAGCTGAAATAGCCCCATGGTACCTCCCGACTGCAACCTTGCTGTTATTCTCTCTCTCTCTCTCTATCAAAAGTTATTATTTATTAATTAACATCATTATAAAGATCTCAATATAGGAAGGAAAAGCTGGTTCAGGACTCTCTATGCTCCAATACATTACAGCACAATTACCAATTCAGGCTTGGTTGAAACAGAGGTAATTGTCCTATAACATATTTAATACCTATAAAATCCTGTCTCCCCACAACTACAAGAAATAGGAGGAAAGAATTACAGAAGGAGCAATTATGATACCATTCTTTAGGAATATGAACTAATTTCCCCTCGCCATTTCCTGCCCCTGGTTTATGGCAGCTCCTGGATGTTTGGTAGCTTGGTGGCTGCAGGCAGCACACCAAAGGCAGGGGATCCCACAGGCTCCCCCCTTCTGTGGGTTCCAGAAAACATGCCCACATACAACATAAATACATCCACAGATGACAAAGGTGAGTCCCACATCAGGGCTCACAAAACCAAAAGATAACATCGTGGGAGATGCAAACACTAAAAACAGCAACAACCTGAATATTTGCCATTCATTTCTACGGCTCTCACTATATCCAAACACTGCAGTGGAGTGAGAAACGCTAAATTAAAGCAGGAATTGTTGGCTTGCCTGTGCTCCCCTTTTATTTTAATCATTCTCCCTACTTCTGCTATGACAGAATTCTTTATCACAGAACCCCCTCACCTTCCCACCACTTTCCATCCGGCAATTCCCAATACATTTCGTCCCTCTCCCTCTCTCTTGCAGATGTCCATGACATCATTCTTTGCTACTGCAGGGGACTCAACCCTGTGACCACTGTGCAAGTGCACAGAGCAAGGATTTGAGGAACTGGAATAAATGGGAAGGAGAGGTACCACCTTTATATATAATTCTGAGGTGATCATCAATCCGAAGATGGAGCCACCAGATTCTTGAACTCGCCATCATTGCTCACGGTTTGGGGTTCCAAATAGCCACGTAATCTTTGCTCTGAATCCATAATGACTTGGGAGTTCAGCCAACACAGAAATACAAAATGAAAGGGCAGAGCCGAGTTCAGCAGAGCTACATTTAAAACACCCTCTGGAATAACCATCCAAAGTCATCCAAATGCTCCCACAGTTGTTGGTCTCTTTCTCCCCATCATCGACAGCCATCCTGCAGCTCCTCTGTTTCCCTACCAGAAAGCCCCTCCATGGGATGGGGCAGGAGGGTCCAGGATGCAATCCCAGGACATGCTGCTAACCCAGGAAAGTTCAGAAACTCCCACTTCCATTTTGGCAAGGTCACAACACTCCTCTGCTCCCTCCAGCCAAAGCTGGAACTTACCCACTCCATTTTACCCTTTACTGGAGCTGCTTCAGCTCCTGTCATTATTATTGTTTTCTACAGTTTTATGTAAATAACACTGCAAGTTTAAAAGAGGAAGGTAACAGAGATGTATCTTCTGCACAAGGAAGACCAGAAAGGGAAAGCACAGCATATATAATATATATGTTAGATGTGCTCTCAGCAGCCTGGGCTGGGGTTTGCTTTAAGAGTCCCTAGATTTTGTTTGCATTACTTGCCAGATGTACCAGTAAAAATTTCCTGACTTAAATATCATGAGAACAAGAGCCATAATTTATCATCATTGTTACTACTCCTATTTTCATTACTATTACCTTTCTTCTCTAACTCGCTCAGGCATCAATAATTGGAAAGATAATTTTGAAAGCCTCTTTAGCAACCTGACTGTGCTTCCACATTGTGGATTTAGGAAGTACACTGAAAAACATTAAAACTGCTGTACTGGCTTGATCAGGGATCGGGGGAAACAATCTGAAAACTTCCTGTTTGTTCAAGCTTACCCGGCATAAAATACACCACCATCCGAATGTGCTACACCCAATGACATTATAGAATCTATAGAAAATTAGATCAAATGGTGGATTTAGCTCATAAATTTGCATTGTTGTTTAGTAGTCAGAATTTAAACATCACTATTGACTGGCTTTTGTATTTGTAGTATTTTATACTGAGATAAATGGAAGAAAACTTTCAAACTAATCATCAAATTTTTGTATTTGTATAAATTTTTCTGCATTGTCCAAGCCTGTTTTTTTTTCTGCCACATTACAATTAAGCTGAACATTTTGGAAACAAGAGCCAGACAAATCCTAGAAGCCATTAAAACTGTTTTCCAAGGTAAAGCATTATTCCAAGAACAATGCTAACACTCAGCATGGACTAAGACATAAGAAAATAAAGATACCGTGCCAGAAAATGATCCAGCCACCTTCTATTAATGGAAAGAGCTGAAGAGCCAGACTTCCCTCACACAGAGTCTGTGCACAGGATTTGAAGTCTGTTGGAATGCTGAGTCAGGAATGTGCCCCTGGATGTTTCATGCCACCCAAGCAAAGCTCAGGTGGGTTATTTTCGGAGCACAGGTGAGAGCTGAGGCACCATTTCTGTGTGCATTTCATCACCATTTTATTGGCTTGCAAGAGACAGCACGAGGGGTTTTTATGGTTGGTGCACTCAACCATCACAAATGCAAAATGGAAAAACATGTAACTAGTCAGTTCAGAGCGTGGATTGGGATGCACCCTGTTCCAGTGGACACAGCCACTGACAAACTGCCCCACTGTTCCAGTCTCTTCATATTTTAAGGACTGTATGACACAGGATTCCCAATTTACAAATTTACAGACTACCAATCTTTTCCTTTGTTTTGAAAACAAGATTTGAATGCTGAAAGTAGCCTGATCTGTATTCCTGATTTTTTTTTTTAATTCCTTGAGGATAATGACCTTTCACTTTTCTCAGCCTGAGCTGGAGAAAAATGTGGCACAGATTTATATTCTTACACTGTTTTCTGATTCTGATGTGGATCCAACCCTGCCATCCTCACTCACAGCAGCAGGATCAGGTCTGCAGTGCCCACACAGCGGAGATCTAGAGCCCAAGGAAATCTGCAATAAGCAATTACAAGTTCTAGACAAGGGTGAAGTGGAAAGATGGAGGGGGGGCTCCCTTCATTTCATTAAGATAATGCAGTGGGAAAGGTGAATAAGTGAAAGAGTGCATGTGCATGAGAGAAAGAGCTCAGCAAACATCCTTCTTAAATTAGATGGCTCCTCGCTTCTGTGTTACCTTGTTTGCCCTTCAGGACAAGCAGAGAGGCAGAGGAGGGGTTTATTTTTTTTAGAAAGTTGTTCTTTAGTGGGTGCTCGTGGCTGCTAAGGGAAGGTCACTCCTCAGTGACTGTTCTCTGAGGTGAGCAGTGATCACGCACAATCCGAGACACGCTCGCGTCTCATCAGCCAGACTCAGATTTTCCTTTGCTCTCCCCCCTCCTGCCTGCAGTGGGACATGCAAGGGAAAACACCCCCTCCACTACTGCAGGTGTCCCTCAGTCACTGGGGACATTCCCAGAGGAAGGGGGGAACGTTCCTTGGGAACTCAGGGGATTTGTGGAGAAGCAAGGAAGGTCCCTTACTAGGAACCACCATTCTTAAGCTCCAGTTAACCTGAATACTCATTGATCCAGCAGGATTCAGATTTCTTCTTGGAAAGAGACACTGCAGAATTTCTCTGTCCAGTAATGCACAGACTCCTGGAGCAGCAGAGAAGGAACAGCATTTGGGAGTGGAACTCCTCAGGGCTGCACAGAAGATACCTGATAATCCCAATTTTAACCCAACCTGCTGCAGTCTGCTGCCTCCTGTTTTGAGGGGTTTTGCCATATTTCCATTTTGGGGGGAAAGCAAATCCCATTCCTTGTTAGCTCCCACTAGCTCCAAAAAACCAGAGTAATTTTGTGACATCATCAGTGTTTTGACAGGGATCAATTTCCCTCAAGTGTCCGATGTTAATTTTAAATTCTGGCACTTGTCTAATTTTAGAAGATGAACGCTGCTCTGTTACACCAGAGCTCCAAGGTGCAAACGCCGCAGGCAAATGGGATTAATGCTTCTCATCTCAGATGAAGAAACACAGCAGGCCAAGCCTGTGTAAATAGGTTTTAAGTTGCTACTTGGAGCCAATGAAGTTTGAGACTTTTCAAACCAACTGGAGGTTTTAGCAGCCTTTCTTCCCTGGAATGGGATTTCAGATGGCACTTAAACCCTTCTGTCAACTCGGAGCGGGGCTACTCGTGCTTCAGGTGAAATCTCCCCTGTTGTTCTGCAAAACCAAGCCGGTGGAAATGCAAACATCTTACTTATTAGAGGCTTGTTCCTTCAGCAAAACAGAGCTTTAGCCCTAGCAAGCCCCGGCAGTATAACACGTTGTAAAAACAGTAACAATAGCAAAAATTATTAAACATTTATCTCTCCCCTGAGTGAACATCTGGCATGTATCAAACCGCTGCCGTGGGGATTTAGCACCAGAACCTTTCAGGTTTTATGCGACGGTGCCTAGAGAGGGCAATAACAGAGCGTATTCCAAGGAAGATTTTTAATCACTGGCCTCTTGAAAATATCAAGAGCAGAAGCTGAACCGCATCTCGCTTTAGAAATGAAATGTTACCGTCCTCGTCCCTGACGCAGGAAAAAAACATTGGCTCCGTTTTTAATTAAGGAAGAGGAGAGTTAAAATAAACAGAATGCAAGATATGATAGTGCAGACAGCACACAGATGTCATGGAGGGTCTCTTTGTGGACCTTGCATGAGGGATGCTTGGCCAAAGAGGACTTTCTTTCAGCTGGAAGTTTTTCTGGTGGTTTTCAGCTGGATGCCTCCACTAAGGTTTTTCTCTCTTTCACTCAAGTCTTAGGGAAGTTGCAAGAAGCCACAAAGAAAATCAGCCAAATATTCTGTCCCTGCACACAGCCACTGTGTGACAGCTCCAGCTCCAAGCACAGATGCTCCAATATTAAAAGTCCTCACTTTTAATAACCCAGGAATAACCCAAGAGCTGCCACTTACAACAGAGCACAGGTTTTCATCGGAAATTGGGGAATCCTCCTAATTCAGCAGGAAACAAGGCATGTCCTGCATCAGGAGGAACTGGGGATTCCTATCCAGAGTGCCTTTAATTCCACACACCACGTTCTCCAGGAGATAACACACACAGGGCTGTGAAACTACATCTTTAATCTCTTCTCTTAAAACACCTCTAGAAAAAGGCACAAATGTGTTTCTAAGTCTCCCCCAAGAGCTGGAAAGCCAGGGCTTGGGGAGAAGGGAAGAGCGAGTGGGGTGTGTGGTTTATGGTTACAGAAGTCTTTTCTTTTTTTTTTTTTTTTTTTTTGTAGGGACAAGACAAAGATTTATGCAATGCAAGGGAGGAATGCATGTAATGGGAATGATAGAGGGAAGGAACAGGGGAAAACCTGATAGTGAAGATTAAAGTGCAGGGATCGTGTGGATCACGTGATGGGTCAAGAAACAAATGTGAGGGGAGAATAGAAAAGGGTTCTGTTTGGACTCTTGTTATAGTAAGAGATGATTCTACACCTGTCTATATGTCCTCAAGCAGCACTTCCCTCTCTCCCCTTATTAACTGCAGAGTTGGGGGGGTTCAAATGGGAGAAGAAAAACTTGAAAATTTTGTGAGTAATGTTATTATTAAGGACTGTCCCAGGGCCAGAATCTCAGGACTAATCCCATTAGTTTCTTAAATAAGCAGCACAAGTAAATAATTCCTGATTGTTTGGGTTTGTTTCTTTGTAATATTTTAAGAACTATTAATACTTTTTGTTACATTTTAATATGTATGTCAGTATTTAAAATAAATTAATAAATAGGGTTCAGCTATTTACCTTGTCTAAGTGTTTCTGCAATCTGTTTGAGGTTCTGTATAACAAATTCCCTTTCTTTATAAAGGAACAGTCAGTTTATGCACAGATGCTCAAACAAAAGGTGCATTTTGGAAGAGATAAAGATGCTGAGAAAGAATTACACAGAGGATATAAACTTAGTCCAGTACTTTCAGAGAAAAGCATTCCTGGGTAGCACAAAGATGAGTTCAACCCTGATTAAACCAGTGGTGGGTGTGATGCAAGAAAGTGAAGAATGGGAGAAAGCAAAGGACGCTGTCACAGGGAAAAGGAGGAAGAAATCAGCAAACTGAGAGACTGATGAAAAACAAAGATCCCAAAGAGGAAATCACAGCCAATCCCCTACTTATGCATTGTTTAGAAAAACCCAAAAGTTATCCTCTAAGGGCTGGGAAGATCTTTTCTGATGCTCAGGACTCGGCCCAGGTAGGTACCAAAGGACAGTGCAGGAAGAGGATGGGTGGCAGACCTGTCACTAGACCACAATCCTGAGGAGAAACACACACCCTGGAGTGGGATTTACCTCAGTCTTTGCCAGGCACAGGCACTGCAAACACACCCGGCCATCCCAGCACTGGGGAACCCAAGTTTAAAATGGGATTTGTAGCATGAAATGAAATTATGATGCCAAAGTAAAATAAACGTCGAGCAAACTCAGTCAATCATCTGTATCGTTCTTTATGGCTCTCATTTATATTTGATATTGAATTGCTCACTTTTTAAAATTCAAATAACTCCCTCATCGATCCGCTCCTGAATGATTTTACTGAACATATCTTTTTAGTATCTAACACCCCGTGATTTTGTTCCACATATGTTGTGCGCTGGCTGATTCCATCCTAACCTCACAAAACATATTAAGCTTAATAAATATATTTATGAGAATTACTTTGTATAGTCCTTATGCAATCAGCCATGCTGTGTATGATAGCCCAAGACGATGAAAACCCATTGACTTTTTGTAGCAAATTAGTCTACCACCTAATCGGTGAACCCTGCTAAGCTTTTGAATTATGAGGAGAACCAGCAGCTCAGTTAGAACACTCAAATGAATTATATCAATTCATAAACTTGTTCATGTCCAGATTTCATTAGCCACACATTAACAGCATTTTATGTTTATTACTGCTCTGACATAATCTATAAATAACTGAAATGCTAATCATAGTGTTCTGCCAGGCATCATCATTTAATCATAAAGAGATACATTATTATAAACTATAATAGATAATAACAAGTCCGGGTCAATGGCCGCATATTAAAAGATCACAATTATATCCTATAAGGGTATGTACCTCATACATTTGGTGACACAAAGGTCCATATCTAATCACTTGCAAATGTTTCCCCTCTGACACACTTACAGTACAAGGTGACACAATTAAGAAAATATGCTTGTAAAACAGGGCAATCTTTGAGCATCAAAGTAAACAGAGAACAATTAATAGTGAGGGGAAACATTACAGCATTTGCCAATGGCAGTGCTGTTTAACTCTTCATTTCTGGGGTTTTTTTCCCCCCTTACCAAAGAAGCCATGATTACAACACTGGGAGAATTCATCATAGAGGAGAATTCTGACTTATTAGTGCAGCAGCCACCGAGCCTGGGCTGCTGGGTGATACCTACTGGGCTGAAAACAGAGCCCACAAGGTTCCCTCGCCTTTCCTCTGCAATCCTATTGTTTAATGTAACGCATTCCTTCAGTGGCCTCATGTCATTAAACCCCTGGGATGCTCAAACATACCCTGTGTGTGTCTTCTTCTAAAGCAACCTATTGACTGGAGGGACTCTCGAGGGCCATTTTGGAGCCTCCTCTCATGGTCGGGCATTCTGACATCACAGCTGCTTCTTTTTCCCCAAAACAGGGTAACAATCTAGATTATATTTTTATTTTTTAATTTGATGATGGAATCAGTAGATGACTGAGTGAAGGTAGTTCCATGTAAAACCTCCTGGTAAATACACCACTTACCAAACAAATAATTTCCATACGAGCTTTATCAACTAAACTAATTCTAAGTGAGAAATGACTCTGACCCAAGGACCAAGAATTAATTGCAGATTATTAGAATAAAGTTGTTTTCTGTGGGTTTGTGAGGGAGGTTTTTTTGGTAGGTTTTATGTTGTTTAAAAAAAAAAAAGAAAATTAAAAAAAAAAAAGAATTAGACTAATTTAAAGCTTTGGTTGAATAGGAAGCAGAGATGCAGCCTGTCATTGCGAGCACTTGCACCTCATAGCTCAGGGTGAACTGAGGGAGATAAAGAAAGGAATGTAAAACACTATGGAAACCAACCTCTGGAGACTTAATATTCTGATCAGCTCACCTCCGAACATCTGGCTCTTAAATGTTCAAGCACAAAAACAAGAGAGCTAATGAAAGCAGTACATATTATCTCTCCCATCAATGTACCTCACAAACACCTGCTAAAATTAAAACAAATTGAATCTTGATTGCTGATTAAGTACCCCTTCTTTAGCTAGATATTCTGTCATTATTTGCCCTGGCACACAATGCATAAACTGATGAAAAGGCCGTGGTTGAGCTGCAGCAGCAAAGGTTGAGAGAAGATGATCCACACCCAGACGCCTGTAAACGGCAGCACATTAACTTTATGTTCCCTAACCCTCCAAAAGTTAGGTTTGGATTTTTTTTCCCCTCGTTTCCAGGGCAAAAATTACTTCCATTTAAAAAAGAAAGCACATAAACTGAACATTTTTTTTTTCTCCAGAACACCCACACCCCAGAGAGGAGGCAGTAGATGGACTAACATTTCCAAACACCGCTGCCCAGCTACTGAGCTGAACAATCCCTCTGAGAAGCACTGCTGGGCTTCTTGGGCATTTTTGAGGATGTGGGAAGACTCTCAAGCAGTTATCCATGGAAAAAAAGAGCTCCAAGACCTGTTGAGGAATGTCTGGCCTCTATTTATCTTAAAGAGATTCTCAGGCAACGGCAAGAGAAAGGTTATATAGTTTACTGCCAATAAACTCGGGAATGCTCTGCTCGCACACTTCAGGCAGGATAAAAACACCCATTAGGAATTTCATCACACCCATATAAATACCCTCCTAGGTGAGCACCGATGACAGATGTGTGGCTAATCTACCATGTTAACTTCATTTGAGAAGTTGTGGTTTTGTTCAAACTTTATTAGTTAAACTCGAACTGATCCCACTACATTTTAAGTCGGTATTTAATCTGCTTTAAGTAGGTTTCCAGATATCCTAAACCCCTCAGACAGCATTGTGTTTACTATATATATATATACACATGTATTCATGTAAATTTGGCTGTTAAAATAATCAACTTTTATTTGAGTCACGGTTCTCCAGTAATCAGAAAGGAAAAAACCAGCAACGTGACAGTGTGTAAATCCTTCCCAACAATAGCACCCACAGAACCTGTTTCTTGACTGACAATAAGGTCACAGCAGCACATATGTTTGGCACATGTATTTCATCAGTGGTGATTATAATGTGAACCAAGAATTAGCTTCAAAATGATGGGTTACTTAAAGACCTGGAAGAGGACATTTAAACAAAAGAGAAAGAAAGAAAAAAAAAGGCCTGAATCACTTACTAGAGCTTGACTTTTTTTTCCCCCTCCCTTATTGCATTCTAAATTATTTAAATATACTATTAGACACCATATTGGAAAAAAACAGATGTTTTCTAATTATGAACTGATTTTACAGTGTGATGGTGTCACATATTTAAATTACAAATACACATTTTTAGCATTCCAGCTGTGCTTTACAAGAGTTTAATTTGCTTCTTGTGATATGTCACATTGCACCTGCCTTTTAAAACTCCTATAAATGTAAAACATTAGCCAAGCACAAGTATTAAGACATGCTGATGAATTCTAAAGATTTTTTAACATCTTCTAGGAGATGAAATTTATAGAGAGATTTAATAATGAAGCAGCTAAATGTTTATTGCAAATAACATTTACAAATACTTCCCAGAAGTACCAAATGGGACTGATGACTTGTGTGCGTGCGTGGGAGGAACAGGGAATTAAACTGGTGCTCCTCTGCTCCTTCCATACACCAAGTATTCCACAGTAATCCATAAACTAATGAGGTTAAACGTGGATAATTCAGTAAAATATTGAAGGAAGTCAGCTATGCTCTCAGCCACTACACACACAGAGAATCTGACACATGTTTAAGACCATCAATATCTCAGTAAGAGCAGGGAGATCATCAAAGCCAACAACACTCGGGATAAACTAGGAGAATATATTTCTGGGAACAGAGCAGCAATAGTTGCTAGGATAAACTTAAACTTTGAAGTAATTAGCCTGTGATTCACAGAATACAGTGAGAGCACACACAGCTATTTCTTGTCTTGAACACTCCCTAGAAATAACAACGATTGGTTTGGATTCAGGCACAGAGAGAGAGCATAAACAACCCACGGAGTCGATGTAACACTGTTGATGCACCTTTTAAACCCGCTCTTCTAACAACAAAGAGGAAACTTTTGAAGCACTGGTCTTGCAAAGAATATTGGAGATAAAGAGAGAGGCTCTTTCAGAGCGAGTTACCAACTGCACAGTTTCTAAACACAGCCAGGGACCTCGTCCTTAACAGTCTGATCCTACTCGAGGAACTTAAAGGCAAATTCTGCACTGACAACAACGGCAACCGGAACAGGCTCTGCCAATGTACTGCAAACCTCAGCCCAGCGAGCTGTCCTGGGACCTTCCTACTGCCACAGAGGGACCAGCCCCATTTACAGCACAGCAACTGTTTTCCCCGAACCAGAGCAGTCGTCTGTGTGACCCTGACAGGCGTCACATCACGCAGCCAGCCCTCAGTGCACACCCCAGCTCTGAAATGCCAAAGGGAAAAAGAGGAAAGAGGGCAGGGACAGCCCAGTGGGAGACACGGCAGCCAGGTACTTGTGGTAAACAAGCTGTTTAATCTGTTCTAAAACGTGAGAGTTTCGTGCCTACACATAACCACACCTGCAATTCAAAAGCTTCCCCGCACTTTAACGCATTTGAGAATAAACGTGAGAGCCTTTGGGCTACAGGAAGCGTTACAAGCCCTTCGGACTCGTTTTACAGAGACATTTCCAGGGCAAGGCTCGTTACCAAACCGACCAGCTCTTCCTCAGGAGACCTCTCAGAGCTTCCTGCCTGAGTTTGGACGAGTGCTTTTTGTTTCAGCCCTGCCGGGTGCAGCTTTGTCACCCACACTGCGGCGTCACCAACAGGCAGGGGCCTTGTGGGCTGTGCCAGGGGGAAAAACGGGATGCTCTGCACGGCTCAGGAGCTTCAGCCTCTCCTTAGGGAAATCACTGCCGCTCCTCTCTGCCGTGAAGTTGGTTGGACATGCAGCAAAACTCCTGTGCTCTGCGCAGGTGAAGGCACTGTGCACACAGACTAGAGGCACAGTATCTGCTTCACCTGCAGCTCCCCGTTTTATATTCCATTCGAAAAATTAATGGAATATTCACCTGGTATTTTGTAATTATTTTTAGACTAATTTCAGAACTTAATGCAGTCTGAAAGCAGAAATAAAGAACAAAAGAAATCTCAAAACTGTCTGAATGTCTCTAGTCTTGTGATTTTCGATTGCCAGCGATACTTTAACTTTTATTAAACGTACCAAGCCAAATTTACTCTATTTAGTATTACTTAAGTAGGCTATCACTGTGCATCAGATGCTTGCAGTAGACTATTAACAGCAGAAGATGGAGTTGGGATAAACCAAGCCCATTGTGGTAAAGGAACTTTCAGAGGTAGAAGGGGTCTGGAAGTAAGGCATATTCTTAAGACAATATAGATGAAATGCAGAAATCTGATTAATTTTATTTTTTTCTCCAGGATTTACCATGCTAGAGTATCATGCCTTACTCTTCCACATTCTTATTGAATGAGAAAAAAACCCAATCAACTACTCAGTCCATATTTTGGGAATGCTTTGTCTGGGGTTTCATGCTATTGCTTCCTGTATCATGAAAGTAATATCAAATTGAAAATATTTCTGTTCAGCAACTTCAGTAGCTCTAAATTAAGAGAATCTGTAGTTTATTGGCTTTCAATGCTTGAGCAGGTTAAGAATGTGTAAGCAAGAAAGATTCCATTTAGAAAGAGAAGTGCAACGTCCATGATGCCAACAGAGACATTAAGAAAGATTAGGCCATCTTCATAAAGTACTTTTCAGCCACTAAAATATCAAAAATAATGAATGCCACTAATTAAGGGAAGACAATTTTTGAAATAAAGAAAATTCATTTTTAACCCAGTAACAGCTCATGGAGATAGAAATGCAACCAGCAGAACAGTTTTTACACTGTTGTAGCAAACAGGCATTGACCATTCCATGCTGCAGAGCAGGTGGCCTTCAGGTCACGCTCTACACGTGGCAGAACTGTCACAAATTGGTGACAAAATGTGGTTTGAGGAAGATTTTCTTTCTGTGACAGGAATGGTGATCTGTCTCTCCCACTTGTGTTGCCAGTTTTTACAGATCATGATTAAAATCTGACTAAGACATTTAATTTTTAATGTGCGTGAGTGGGTTCAATTTTAATTTCGAAGTCTCATTTCCCTGGTTTTAGAAGAGATTAACAACTTCTGAATGGAAAGGTACAAGAAACAGAGGTGCCTTAAATTTTGGTGCTATCTTAGTAACTTTGACATTTATCTGGTGAGGGATGACATCACCCTCGTGTCACGTTACTGTGAGTTCACTGGGTGTTTGCTGTGGCTCTCAGACCTCCGAAGCACGACCTGCTCCTGGAAGTTTAGCCAAAGCATCTGCAGGGATAATTTAGCTCTGCACACTCCATTTTAAGTCCATGGAGTAGTCATTCAGCTGAAGTGGTCTCTGCAGAGGTGCTTCAGAAGTGCTCAGCAGCAGAGAAGTGATGGAGGCAGAGCCGTGATCCGGAGCATGATCCGCCTGCACAAGAGCGGGATTCAGGGCTTCTCCCCCCAAAAAAGGCAGCTGGCAGGGAAGAGACAGCCCTGCCACTGAGGCAGAGAAGGCACAGACGGGTTGGTGTCAGCAAAGCTGTGCTGAGTCATCCCTGCTGAGGACCCCAAGCGTATTCAAACTTCATTCAATCACCCTGTTCACATTCACCTTGAGCTCGGGGCTTCGTTTCAGGGGGAAACGCAGGAAAAGGCAGGTAGGAAGTTGAATATTCAGAGTCATCATGAGAGAGATGAATCACTTCACAGCGGGAATGATACAATGAGAAAGAAACCCAAAGACTTTTTAAGAGAGAACACAAAGAATAACCTAGAATTTCCAAAGCACTGGTAAATATGAACCGATTACTTATTATTTCATTAAAGTGGAGATGGGAAGGACCAATTCCTAACTCTCAGCGTTTGCCTCCTGGGGTCCTAGATAGCTTTTCCTGTCAAATTAAAACAGGAGGGGAAAAAAAAAAAGATAAATAAACATGAGAAATTAAGATTGTCTAGGTATGTGAAGGAGAAAGGAAAAGAAACAAGGAAATAACGCTCCACGATTATTACCAGAGCTAAGAGAAACAAAATTACTTGATCATAAATTCCGGATAATCTGGTTTGCTTTATGAGTTTCCATTTTATTAATGAAAGGAAGGTAACACCTTAGTGTACCCGGCTGAATTAAAATGCCTGTTTGGAGAAGCAATCCCCCATAGGGGTCTCTAATAGAATCTGAGAACCATTCTGGAGTCAGATAATTTAGCTGTAAAAAGGCAATATTAATAGCTCACCCCTCAGTACACAGACCAGGCTGGACAGATGAAGGGAATACTGGCATGAGAGGCTGTGGGGATTATTTGCATTATCAGAAGTTCCTGCAGCCATGAGGATTCTCACACAAGGAGCCCTTAAAGAGGGGGCAAAGTTGCCAAGCACTAAATCTACAAATTGTCCATCTGTCCTTGAAACAAAGTTTCCATAAGTTTCCACGGTCTTTGTCCTAGAAAATGTGTGTACATCAGAAATTTAACAGATTTTAATGATGCATCATACTGAAAAATATTTACTTCCCAAATTTAAAGAGAGTTTTCTCACTAATTTTAAGCAATTGAAAGAGAATATATAAAATATCTAAACTATCTTCTCTCAGTTATTTTGGACAAATCTGACAAAGATACTGCTCATGAAAATTCCAATCAGGTCCTTTTAACTGCAGGTCAATTCCAAATGTGGCAGAAAAACCTCTCTGAATAGAAATATGACGAGAAAAAAATAGAGAGGAATTGGTTCATCCCACCTATGGGTACCTGCTCCTGTCTGCACTGGGAAATGGGATAATCCCAGACTTTGGAAAATCAGGAGCGTTGTTATGTGGGGTTTGAAATGGTAACACGACTCTCTTTTCAGGGAAGAGATTGGCAAAAGGCAGAAATTTTCCCTACATCAGCCCCTGGCAAATCCTCATGTTCCATAAAGACCAAAATGGTGTTGGAGAGCCACAAACCCATGTGTTTACTGAGGAGCTGTAAGAAGAGCTGCTTGGAAAGTTTCACCAGAAACTACAGAAAATGGACTTTTTCAAATCAATCCAGTTGGTTTTGATGAAGAACTGGTTTTATGAGCAAGACTGGGAAAAAAGTATTATCAAAACTATAAATATTCCAGCCTGCCAATTTTTTCTGTTCTATATAGGAGCAGTTCTGCTTCATTCCCCCACTCCCATTCCTCATCTACAGACTTTCTCCAATAAGATTTAATCTTCCATGCTGGAACTACCCATTTCTACTTAGTAAAGAAAAAAAAAAAAAGAAAAAGAAAGAAAATTTAAAGATACAGAGCAAGAACTCAAGAGCTCACACCTAAATACTCCAGACAGTGCCAAGGGAGAGCACGTGAGGGAAGGAATCATCACCACACACGAGCCTGGAAAACTTGTGGGGGATCTTTCATTTACACTACGGAAATTTATTTCATAAACTTTACTCATCTTCACCACAGGAAAAAAACCATAAAACTCTCCTATTCTCAGCATCACTCTAGTAGAAATGAAAATTAACCGAATTTGGCAGATTATGACAAAGGTAATTTTCTTCTACGGGAAAAGTGAAAGGGACAAATAAGGCCCAATCCACGCAGAAATTACCCTCAGGAAAATCTCTTGCTGTGGGGTTCAAACACACACACTGCAGTGCAAGCAGTGAATTGTGCCCCCCTGCTCTGCCCTGGTGAGACCCCACCTGCAGTCCTGTGTCCAGCTCTGGGGTCCTCAGCACGGCAAAGGCCTGGAGCTGTTGGGGAGAGTCCCGAGGAGGCCACGGAGATGCTGTGAGGGCTGGAGCCCCTCTGTGCCGGAGCCAGGCCGGGAGAGATGGGGCTGCTCATCCAGAGAAGGCTCTGGGAGGCCCCAGAGTCCCTTCCAGGGCCTGAAGGGAGCTTACTAAAAAGATGGAAGGCAGCTTGTTTCACAGGCAGACAAAGACGGGAGAAGGGTTTTAAAATAAAAAAGGGAAATTTCAGAGGAGATGTGAGGAGGATATTCTCATCCGTGAGGGCGGTGAGGCCCTGGCACAGGTTGCCTGGAGAGCTATGGTTGCCACATCTCAAAGAGCGTCCAAGGCCAAGTGTGGGACAGCAGGTGGGTAATTATTGGTCAGAACCCCTCGTGTGTTGGTGTGTGTGTGTTGGGGAAGGGCCGGCGGCTCCTCCCGGAGCTGAGGCGGCTCCGCGTCCCTCACGGCAGCCCCTGCAGCGCGCTCGGGGCAGCCCCGGAGCACCGAGGGGCAACGGCGGGAAAACAAACACCCCACACGGCCCGGGCCGGGCCGCCAATCACTGAGGTACCACTAAAAAATCACTAAAGAATCACTAAAGTATCACTAAAGTACCACCAAAGTATCACTAAAATCACCTCTTGGGAACAAGCCCATGGTTTACTCCCTAGGCGCTACCTCGAGGCATTAAAAGAACCCTGCGTGTATTTTACAGGAAAACTCCCGCTGAGCCCGTGAGTTGTGGCACCAAGGCAACCCGGTGGAAGGTGTCCCTGCCCATGGCAGCAGATGGGACAAGATGATCTTAAAGGTCCCTGTAACCCAAACCGTTCCGCCATTCTAATAAATTCCAACGTACAGGTTATGGGGAGCGACTATCAAGTTGCAATATGATGGATCCATTTTCATGAATAGACAGGTAAGCAATAAGTCTATGCCTTCTTTCTTTCCTCTTTATTTTAATATCTATTCAGTCTTGTTATTGGGCTATTATATTTTGCTGTTGCAATTTAAACCTTTTATCAGAAATAAATCCCTGAGTTCTATTATCTTGTAACAATCCTGTAGGGACAGGCATTTCAAAAAGCTGAGAGATAAAAATGAGAAAGAAAAGAGCCTTTTTTTGCAGGCCACTATTAAAGTTTTTACACTGTTCCATTACAGCTGTAAAATCGTATTTTAATAATAATTCATTACCATTCTGTAATACACGAGGAATACGCTGTGCTGTATTAATCAACAATTCTGTTTTGCCAACTTATTAAAATCATTCACTTGAAGTTGCATATTATTTTAGTGCCATCTTGTAGCTGATTTATAATGACTTCTAGTTTATTGTTAGTTTCTCATTCGCCTCATGAAATTTTCAAATCCTGTTGATTCTTTCTTTAATCTGCTTTTACTCAATATTTATCATTAACCTACCAGTGAAAAACACTTGACACCTTTTAAGTGGTCGCTGGTTCAGGGTTTTTTGAAGGTAACACTCCAAAAGACAGGAATTTAGGGAGGAAATAAAAGGAATGAATGAACCGGGTTGTGAAATCTGGCGGAAACCTGCAGAATTGCAGAAACACGAGGAATCTGTTTCTCCCTGAGCCAGCATCAATGATTCATTAGCCACTTGCTAAACCTCAATAATCAGTTCATGATTTGCTGAGTTCAACCATTATGAAAACAATACACAGAATCAGTAAATAATGGCCTCTGATGAATCTGCTGTACCGTGCTCCTTTTGGAAGGAGAACAATGGAAAGATCCAGAATAAAAGTAGAAAAGGGAAGCAAATGAACCCAGTAAATCATATGGAAGCCTAACTTTGTACTGTATATCTGAATTTACTCTGCACATCCAACTTCTTTATAAGCCCAGCACACCATGAAAATGGGTTCATTTTCAAACCCTAAATTTCAGATTTTGCTGTAACACACTGAAAAGCAATAGTGTGGGGTGTTTTTTTTTAGGGAGGATTGTTCCTTTTAATTTTTTTTAGCATGTTCTGAAGTCAGAAAATTCTCTCAGAATGTTGAGCACCAATGGCAGAAGTATTTTTCACATGCAGCAATATGTTCTCACTGTCACGTCTCAGAAGAAATCCCTTGGGGCTCGAGATCTGTGCATGTAATACCCACATAGAAAATTAAGCCTCAATTGACTCCATAAAAAAACACCCAACAAATCCCACCTCTAAGAATATCTAAGCATTGTTTTTTAACGACGATTAACGAGATCCTCTTTAGGGTTCTAATATTAGTTACACACATTTATGGCAAAGCTAAATTTGATATAGTCAGGGATTTCTTTAAAATGCTGGACTGGAAGATAATGAGTTTCACAAATTTCTCCAGCGCTCAGGAGAATGCAGGATCTTCTCAAATCTCAGGACCAACACATCTTTCTTCCCCTGAATTGAAGCCCTTGCTGCCTCTGTTTTTTAAGTTTAAACATGGAGGTTTGCTTCTGTGAATGGGGCTCCAAAGGAAAGGAAAAAAACCCTTCAGTCCTGTCCAGCATGTATTTTGAAACATTTAGCTTCCCTGAGGTCTTAACAAAAGGAAATTCTGCTTGTGGGAAGAGGTGATTAATCTGAGACGCTCCAATGATGAAAAGGATGCTCAACAGGTCCGAGCCTTTGGAAGGGAGGGTCCCACTCATCTCTGCCAAGGCGTGGTTCATGAAGCATCTTTAGCTCTTGACATAGCAGAGGGCACCTCAGAATAATACAGCCTCTCTCCAGGGAACAAAATGCATTTCCAAGCCTTTTCTTTGCCGGGTTAACATTTGACAAGCTTGCTTTAATGCCCTCATTCTCCCCCAAGTGTCTCAGATGAGGAGGACAGAAAAAGTTTGCGGCAGAGAAGGACAGAAGGAAAAGGAATTCAAGATTTTCAAAACAGGTGCCAAAAAGCAGGCTTTCTTTCCTCGCTGCAGACAGCAGGTAATGAGTACAAATGGATGTACTGGGGATTATTCGAGAAGCTTGGGCCAAAGAAAATGGGGTTTGCTCAGCTTCTATACACAAAGACAGACAAAATCTTCTGAATTCTTATCGTTTAAGTGTATGGGCTGAAAACTGAGCAAAGCTTAAATCCTCCACAGAGCCAACAGAAGGTGATTAGTCCAACATCAGCAATGCATTAATTTTCCTGCTATTGAATTGTTATTTACATACCACAAACGTGCAAAACCCCTATCAAGGAAATAAAGTTGCAGCCCCTGTGCAGAAGATCTGCTGTCCTAAGTTCATCCTAATATCGATACAAATAAATGGAGCACACTTTTGCTCTCTAAAATGGCAGTCAAAGCAAATTGGGCATTCTGAGCTGGGCTCTGGCAGCCTTTTGTATTGCTTTCATTAGAGTGTCAGCCTCTAAAAAAAATAATGTGACAAAGGCAGGGTGGCTGGTGAGCTGGCAATCATACAACGTCTGGAGATCTGAGCCCTTCTGTAATGATCATATGTGATTTACAGAATCAAAGGGTCAAATTCTGCCCTCAATTACGCACCTATTGCGAGGTGGGACACCACCACGTGGCATGGGAATTAGAGAGGTTATTGTGTTTCTGAAGAGACAGGAAAATGCTCCCTGGCCTTCAAAGTAAGAAAGCCAGTGTTGATGCCATATTAAATAACAACATATAAATGTACGAAAATATCGGGGCATCCTCGGGGCATTTTTTTTTAACTGAGGTATTTTGGGGAGACAGAGAACTGCTGCAGGCTCTGGGCTAATATTCTGGGTTTCTTGTCTAATATTCTGCACAGGGCTCTGCAGATCAAACTCTGGACAAGAAAAATCTGTCCTTCTTTTAGCCTGTTTTGAACGCCGCAGCATTGGCTGAGCTTGGCAGTAGTTCCCCAGCTCTGCTGTATCCCAACTATCTCTCCATGGGAAAAGTGTTGCTGCAAATGCTCATTTCTGATCTGTCTCTTAACTAATTCCTACACACTCTACCAAAGGAACATGCAATTTATTCCTCAGATGCACAAGTCACTTAATTTCAACTGCTGCTTTCTGCTTTTGGTTACGTGGTCACGACCCTGCAATCCCAAACTCACTGAATTGTGGGGTTTCTCCACTGACTTTAACAGGATTTCCTTCACCTGGCAGCAAAACTGAAATGCCAGCTGGAGAGGGGCATTTCTGCCACCCTTTTTCTGGAAACACATGACCAAGGGAAGATTGCTCTTGGCCACAGGCTTTAGTTTTTCCTCAACACCCACCTGCATTTGGTTCTGTGATGCAACATTAGGGGGAAACACAACCTAAAGAGAAGGCAACTCTGAGGGACAGATACACAGATTTTTCATCTTAATTGCATGTTTTTAGGGCTTCAAAGAGTGTTTCAGAATCACCAGTGTGATATAACTTTTTTTCTGAAATGCAGATAATATTTATTGTATGGATTCTTTGGCTTTCCAAAATAACAAAATATTGGTGTCATTATTTGTAAATAGATGTAACGATTTTTTGACTCGAAGCTGGAAATCAATTCTGACTTTCCATTCAGGCAAAACACACAGATGCAAACTTAGGGACAGTTGTGAAAGGAATCTAACCAACAAAAGGAGCTCGAACAGGAGGACACAATGGAGAAGGAAATTAAATAAGGAGAAGGACTATTAAAGAACAGTTCCAATGGTTGGGATGTGCCACAGAAACATCCTTGTCCCAACCACTCTGTGTGCCACTGGAAGAAACTACACTGATCTCTGTTGTAGGCACTGTGCTTCCATGCCATTTCAAAGGAACAGAATTTTCTGGATCTTCCCCTTCTTAGTTAACACACAGGCACACCCTCACACAAAACATATGTTAATAACTTCAGACCACAAATTTAATTTATCTCAGCTTTCCACCTGCCATCACTCCTTGTCATGTGGCGCAGACCCATCCGTAAACAAAACGGGGATTCATTTCCATAGCAACAGCGAGGGGGACTTTGATCAGCTCCAATGATTATTTGTAGGCACACAGGTTTACAGATCTCAGAACCCTCAGTGAGGGCTGATTACCTTGTGTTTTTAAATGCAGGCACTTCAGTTGGTTTATATGTACGAGCAGGAACACGAGGTAGAGGCACTAAAAAACTACCTGTGAAAGGCAAACGACAGCCACCGGTCATTAGCCTGGTGTCACTTCCAGTGCCTTGGGAATCTGCACATTCCTAATACCTGCAGTGTGATGTGGGTGTCCTGTGACCAGCCAAGTGTGCTCTCGGTGCTCCCTGGCAGATGGGCAGGTCCAGGCAGCACGTGCAGGTGTTTTGGGGCTGGTTCGTGTGGGATGAGGAGAGGTGGGAGCCTGTGGCTTCACAGAGAAAAAAATTTAAAAAAAAAAAAGAATCGGAACAATGTGTCGAAAAAGACTCCAGTCAGAGCTGCTCAGGACCAGCTGTTTTTTTCTAATTAGAATAACAAAAATAGCACATGCTAAAATGTTTTTTGAGGTTTTTTTTTCTCAAAAGCAATGAATGCTTTAGGAACTATAAAGAAAGAGCTCTAAAACCTATTTAAATGAAGGAATGTTTCAGGAGCCATATGGAGAAGAAAAAGAAAAGGCGAAAGTAGAGAAATGTTTTATTTTTAGCTAAATCTGAAACATTTCGATTCTTCATCCAACGGTACACAGAAATTGTCTTACTTTTAAAACTTCCAAAAATGTCAGTGCTGATGCTTATTGTATCATGGCTTAAAGGAGACATTTAAAATACTTAGTGCCTTTCAGTGGGCTGTTCTTCCAGGCACACTGTAAATTTGAAAATTCCATTCCGTGCCCTGAACACGCCTTGAGATCTATTCCTAAGATATATCTGTGCTCTGGTAATGTTATGAGAGCTGCACATAATGAAGGATGTGACAAACACTCAAAACACACCCTGTATTATCAGTCTTTGCTCCTCTTTTTTCTCCTTTCCCCACCCCCCCTTCCTTTTCCTGAAGCACTGATGATTCAAAACTTTGACTACAGGAATAACATTTGTAACAGCTCCGGCATTCTGGACATCTGCACTGCTCGAGTACTTCAGAATAAAGTCACATGGCCATGGGGAAATTTCACAGAATTCAAATCACAGGGACTTGCCAAGGTGTATAACGAGTTTGTTTTCAGCTGTTCTCCTCATGAATAATTACCAGGCAGGCATATCCTAAAGCGAGCACAAGCTGTCATTGCACCAGAAATATTCAATATTTAAAACAGAATTTCGAATTTAGGATTTCATAAATGACAATAATTAACAGCCCAGGCAAAACAGCCCAGTCCAAGGGCTGTCAGGTACCTCCCGCCTTTCCAGGAGGCTTCCCAGGACCAGCACGGCGGAGCCACAGTAAATTATTTTTACAACGTAAAGAAAATTACGCAAAAATATAAAGGGAATTGCAAGGATTTTTTTTTCCCCACCAGAACTAATACTTTGCTATCATTTTACTGACTGTTCCTTTACCAAGCACAGAAAGGGAAAACACAGTAGGATCCCAAGGATTCCATCTGTTCCAGTCCCTCTGGATCGAACGTGCTCGTGGGTTCTTTTGCACCACCACACACAGGAGCCCACAGCAGGGCAGAGCTGGACAGGAGGGATGAGAGGTGGGGATAAGATGCAAGGAATGGGATGCATTTCACCTCAAAGCCTTCCTTAAAGCCTTTGCTCCCATGCAGGTCCCTCACAGGAAGCTCAGCCCTGCGTTGTTCCTTCCGGAGCAGTTGGGAAGGACTCCTGGAACGGGGAGAAGGGACACCATGGGAACACAAGCAGCTCCAAGGAATCAGGGGCTCACTGCCCCTCCAACAGCCCTGTCAGCTTCCAGAGCAGCTGGGACCTCTCTGTTATCCCAGCAAATATCTGGTCACATCCCTGGGTTTTTCTGCTTTTGCATCCCAGAGGGGATGAAAAAAAAGGGGAGATTGGGAGCCAAGAGGAAAGCCGTGCTCGCCTTTCACACAGGGCTTAATATTGGCACGTTATTATAACGTTATGAAAATCTTTATTGGAGCTTGAATAATGCCCTGAAATAGATATTGTGCTGGTTAATAAATTACATTTTCAAATGAGAGAGATTTTATCACCAAAACATCTCATGATTAATTTCTAATGTGAAGCTTATGGCCCGAACTTAAAACATTTGATTTCGCATTTGTGTTCAAAGGTTGAGCACTTAGGAAAGTTTTTATAAGAAACTCGCTGGATTATTTTTCCCCATATTGAAAAAAAAAAAATATCACTAACCTGTTAATCCACTATAACTTCCTAACCTCAATTACAGCTCTTGAGATGAAGGTGATTAAAAATAAGTATTTTCCCCCACTTTCAAAGAGCAGGTCACACCTTCCAGAGAAATCCTGTTTCAAATTTTTCAATGATACATTAAGGGCAATAATTAGAATTGGTCAGAAATACTCCATGAGAGATGTTTCCCATTTGTCAACCAGTTCTAACCATAACTACTTGGAGTTAGAACCTCTGGAGCAGTAGTGCTGTAGTAAATGGAGTTATTTCCATAGGGAGTAAGGGGAGCTAATACAGAACTGGGTGTGCCAGGGTATTCAAATCAGGAATTCCCAGCTCCTAAACTCAAGTATGGACCACGAGGCCCAACTTCTGCTCTAATGAAGTTTCTTAAAATTAATGATCTCTATTAATCAGCATTTTCCTGAACTTGGCCCACTGCTCAGATTTGGGGCACAGCTTTTCCTAATGTGTTTGCCGCTGATGCTCGTGGGCAGCCCGTGGTCCATCCTAAACACACTCTCCAGTGACCAAATGAACCCATAAATAAGGGGCCAGAGAAATAATCAATGAACAAGAGCACCAGGCAAAGCTGCAACTCAGGTCCTCCATTTTTCTGGATCTGTTGGAGTCTTGAGGATTAAGATCTAATTTTTAATTGATTATTTCCAAGATCAACATGGCACTGCAAATATGCTTTTCAAAATTGTGCTTTTCTAACCAGTAGCCAGACCATAATCAAATACTATACTATTCACCAAGAGCCGAAAATTGAGCATAAAAGAAACAAAGGAAATGGAACCACACACAAAAATATGCCCGATTCGGATTATTTAATCCTAGCATTTACCAGAATGTGTGTTTAACTCCAAGCACAGAAATTATTCCAGACTAATGATTTCAAGACCCTTCTTAAGTGAGAGGACAGGTTTGGTTGTGTTATTTCCCAAGCACATTTTGGGATAGTGGGAAAACACAGGAGCTCTAAACTGGGGTAGGCAAAGCCCACCAAGGGGGTTGCTCAGATTCTCAGGCCTGGTGCTGGAATTACATTAAAAATACAATTATTTGTGCATTTGGTAGCATTATCACTCCTATATCAAAATCTCTTTCTATTTTGCTTTGTTTTGAAGTTCTTTTCTGGCAATTAAATAAATGGTTGCTGTGAAAAACACTGCACCTTCCTGTGATCCCAAAACATGCAGAAAAACGAGAAACTTTCTCCCGAGTCCCTCTTGCCAATCCCAGCTTTCTGATGGTTTTCCTTTTTTTCCTGCAGTGCTTCTCCAAACTGTGTTTGTGGCTGACACTTCCTACCCTGCCTTCCCCCCATGGGGAGCTGGAACTCCACCTTCTCCTCTTCCCATTTACAATCCATTTTAATAACTTTGTCTTCCCCTACAAATAAGAATTTCGCCATTGTCTTTGGGGGAACCAGCAGAGATTTTCAGGGAGTTGAGCTGTATAGGTTTTTTTTTTTGTCTCATTTTAATCAGGATGTTGGTTGCACAATTCAATCCTGATTGTGTAATCAGAAAGCAAGAAGAAACAGAACACAAATGAATTACTATGGAAAAATTGTCCTCATAATGGGGTCATGAAGCATAGAGATATACATTTATAATGCTCTGTCAAATTACATTATGCAAGGAAATAAATTATGTTAAGAGAAAGTATGTTTTAATTACAAGCACAATACTTCTTCAAATTGGGGGGAAATTGCTAACCCCTTTATTATTATTATTATTATTGTTATTATTTAGCATCAATATGCACAGAAGTACCTGCACAGGGCAGACATCCCCTGCTGTTAAGGACTCTGTGTGTGTGCACACATGCACAAAATTTAGGACTGTAACATTTTGCTATTGATATTTTTCCTGTAGTTTTTCCCTGTGTAAAATAAAGGCACCTAAACAGTCAGAGCAGAGCAGTTTGTTGCCATGCACATGCCAGCAGTTCTACTGTGCTCTCACTAAATGTGCTGCAGATAAAGTGGATTATTTCAATTACAGAAGATAGAATGCAGGATTAAAAAAAAAAAAAAAAGAATAAAGTTTGGGGTGTTGTGGGGGTGTTTTTGTTTGGTTGGTTTTTTTGTTTTGTTTGGGGTTGTTTTGGTTTTTTTAGTTTTCTTTTTTTAATCCAAACAAGCATTTAAAGAACAGTGTCCTGGGGAGAAGGAGGGTCCTGTTAGGACACACAATTCACCTTATAATTGCAAATGGAGTTTGAATAAAGGCAAACTTTTTGCAATCCGTTATAAAGAACGGCATAATATCACAGTTGTTTGCCATGCCTGTCCATATTTCTCCTGGTTTGGCCACCAATCAACCAACAGTTGCTCTAAGTGCTGAGTATAAAACAGAGTCGATATTTTACTCTCCTGCCTCAGCCTCTACCCACAGAATTAACCACAAACAACTACCAAAAATAGTCCCAGCTACCCAGGCAAAAGGTTTGTCTCTCTTCCCAGCCCCAGTGTTCTGGGATAACAGCACAAGCAGCTTTGGAAATGCACGGAATGAGAAGCCTGGAAAATATTCAGCCTTTGCCTCAGCAGGGCTGTGAAGGACCCCGAGTACGAGAGGAGGAGGGAAACACACGGGAAAGGGGAAGTTTGGTCGTGCACTTCTCTACCTAAAAGTTAACTTTACTTGTTAAATTGTTGCTTAAAAGAGAATTTAAAATCCCTGCCAGGTGTCAGACGTCTCCCCTGCTCACCCAAAGGGTGTCTGGATACACTAAAAGCATCTTTCTTACCACAAGGTGGCGTCTTCTTATTTTTATATAAAACATCTGAATATTTACATAATTTGAATAATTTTCTACACCTGAACGTTTCTCATTGCCTTTTTTTTTGTGACAGCCATTTAACATCTGTGCAGATACCCAGCAGTGATGTCAGACTTCACCTCCCAAATGCTCCTGGAAGTGTCTGTGGCTGCTTTCCATGGACCTTTTCACACATGGACTGAATCCCCTCCCCAAACAATGTGCTGACAAGACTTCCAGGAACACACAAATCCTCCCTGAAAATTCTGGGGCGAGGGAAATTAAGAACTTACAACACATGTTCAAAATGCTGAGCTTTCTCCCCCAGACTCCTCTTGGAAAAGCACATTACTGGGTATCTCAGCACACAGATATTTTAAAATATAGCAGAGAAATCCACTGAACCCAGGGAACTTCACACTCCAGACTCTACAACTCTACAAAACTCTAACTCAAACCAATTCTACAAACACAGAAAAAGTGCATGAAAAGCAGCAGCAGGGTTTTTTTAAAATGTGCTCAGATCACTCCTAATATAACCCATATGAGAAGGCAAAAGGGAAAAGTTTAAAGCCTCTCTCTCCCCAACAGCTCTCATTTTGCACAGTCATTGGTCTCCTTCCAAAGGTGAAGGTTTTGATTAATCAGAAGAGCACAATGTCCAGCTATGATGTTCAACTAAACACAAGTGGGAATTCCTACCTAAGTGAGGAATCAGAGGACTCAGTTCCCCTGACAGAACTCAGTGCACCCCCCACCACTACGACTCTGCCTTAAAAGCAGAAGAGAAAAAGGAGATTTTTATTTTTTAAATGCTGCAAGTTCATTAAATCTGATCCTGGATCTGCTGATTCAACTGCAAGCTGCTTCAAAAGGCCCTGAACTCGGGCTCCTGTCCCATAACTGAGAGGAGTTCAATTCACCACCAAGTGACACAAATGTCATGCCAAAGCTTTGGCAGGAAGAAATTTAATTTAATGCTTCTGAAATGTTTCAGAATTTCTTCTCTTCTTCCCCAAACTGGTCCTAACTAGGAGATATCATCTCATGTACTAATCTGTTTCTCAGCTTTTCACAGATTTCACAGATTATTCCAAGGGACCCAAAGGATCACTGAGTCCAACTTATGGGAATGGCCTGTACAAGGATTGAACCAACAACCTTCTTTATCTTTTCAAAGAAAATTACCTTGGTTTCTAAATTTGAGGCAATTCACCTCAAAGAAATTTTAATTTTAAATGCTTAATCGTGAAATGAAGGGTTTTGAGTAAAAGGGAATAATTTTCTCCTTTGCAATGAGTGATTTCTGATCTTGGTGTGGGAATTCTGAATGTTGGAGAGGAGCAGCAGAATATTTCTAAACTTGATTCTTCCCCCCCTCTTTAAACAAGATATGAGATGTGTATTTTTGATTTCCATGTGCTCTCAGTTCCCTCTGTGTCCCATTTGAGACACCCATCCAGGGAGGTGGGCGCACAGATCTGGATCTGCTGGGCTGGGAATGAGTAACTTCCCTTGGCAGGCGGATCAAAAGCAGTGAGAGGAGGCTGCAATCAGCTGCAAACACCAATGGAGCAACAGGTCTGGCAGTTACATTTACTCCCAATTATCTGCAGCTGCAAAAACAACATTTTTCATGCACAAAATCCCATTTTTGGCCTCAGACAAAGATCGGTTTCTATCTCTTATCTGCTGACAGAAGGCAAGGATCAGAGCAGGAACCTTGTAACTGAACTGATGTCCAACAGACCATCTGCAAAGACAATTATTCCTAAAATCCTTCAGTGAAGCCACATCACTGGAGAGGGACAGGTCTGATCGGTGCTCTGAATGTTCCCTGAGCTGTGAAAATAAATAAACCCCCCGTGTGAATACCCAGGGAACAGGATGGCACAGCTCTGCCTCAAGTACAGAACAACTTGTCAACCTTGTGGAAAACTTGTGAGGGAATTGTAAGGGCTAAGCCTGTAAAGGTGACTTAGTTTTGATTTAATGGCAAGCATTTCAGAATAAAAAGGATCTTGTGCAGTATCACTAAGCAGTTCTTTAAGTGTTTGGAGCCAAAACAATCAAGGAGACTGTTGTATAAATGGTGTTCTCTAGTTCCTCTGGAGCTGCTCTAATTTAGTAGCTGAAGCCAAATTTCACTGTACTCAACCTGATCTTAGCAGTAATTTTCTTCCTCAGACAGTGTCTTGATTTGTGTGCAGAATACATAAACTGAACAGCTGCCCAGGATGTGATGTCCTCAAGGACAGGGCCTGGCTCCTGGTAGGCTTGGATCGCTTCTAATAATTAATAATTCTAATTATTAATTTGAACAATTCTAATAATTCTAAAATTCTAATAATTAATGCTTGGAAATAGAAATATTAACAACAAAATAACTTGGGGGCAAACCCTCCTGTGCTGAAGTGAAAAGGAGGATTACTGGTGCCTTTACTGAGGGGGTGAAATCTTGGATTACACCACTGGCCCAGCAGAGGAACAGTGGGATAATTCAAAGGATTAAACTCCTTGTCTTTATTTGACTCCTCACACCCAGATAAACTGATGGGGCTCAGTAAATTTTGCTCCAAACCTGCTGAAAGGCACTGCTGTTATTCCCTGTCCCAGGGCAGTGCTGAAGGAATCCAGAATCCCAGGATGTTTAGTGGGAGCAGCTGATTTTTCCGTGTCAGCTATCCCAAGGTGAAGGAAAAGTGTCAATAATTCCCAGCTAAATCAATACATTTGGCCTAGAAACCAGAGTCCTTCCACATGTCATTGTAAGGAAATGAAGAGCAGATCTTGTATTTGGGTATCTTAGGGGCTACTCTGTTATTCTCATAACTAAATGCAGGGGACAGCCCACATCTCCTTGTAGTTTACTCCACGTTTCCTTTAATTTATCAATGCAAAATTATTGAGCAGAGAGTCATTAATCGAATTTCTTCAAAGAGAGAAGCATTATTAGATATGTTCAGTCTCAACAATGTTGCCTCACAGCTGTAGCCATGGATTTTTTTAAGCTTTAATTGAACATCTGTGCACTTTAAGTAATTTGAACAAAATGCAAAAAAAAAAAGGCAACAGTAGGTGCTGCTGGATTTTAGGAACTAATTTTAGTTCTTCAAACTCCCTCAAATAAAGACTCCAATGCCAAGACCCCTCTAGAGATCCACTCCCCTCAGTGGGAAGGGCTTTGCTCTCACCGTGAGCCCCAAAAATCATCAGAATTGTGCAACACAAAATCCAGACCTGATGTCCACACAGTCTGTAACTACAAGACACAAGTGCCACGATCCAAGGCAAACTTGTCCCAACATAACCACCCTCCACAGCTGCTCATTTGATCAATCAGTTTGATCATTTATGTCAATCCTAAGGTAAAAAATAGGATCGTTTTCTGCATAAGTGATATGAACTGGGTGAAGGTGAAGATTTTGTGTCTTTTGAGATCTGCTTGTCCAAGGGATGACACTTCACTAACCAGATTAAATAATTAACCTGTGAAGAACATTTCACGTGGGACAGAGAGTAAAGGTGTAGGTAGCAACTATTCCATTGTTATTCCATTAGTCCCCCTGTTTCCCATGGAGTTTTTCCTCGCTGCTCAAACTGCACCAAAGCACTACTGGTTGTTTCCCTGTAAAACATTCCAGCTACTACTTCAAATTAAAGGGGAAAAAAAAAAAAAAAGCTGCCAAGAAAAGAACCAAACAACTTTTAAGGTGGATTAAAGCACTGTAATTCCAAATGTTGAATCAGACAACTAACTACTGCAGACTATTTTGAGATACTTTTTACAGTGCTGGGGGGGTGGGAATTGTTGTTGCTTTGTGTTCACGGGGACACAAAGCAACAACAGCACGGGATGCATTTGAGTAACAGGCGGGGAATTCCGGCGTTCAGCCGCTCCTCATCTGCGCTGTTAACAATCCATCACCGCGCCCGCAGACCCCGCCAGCTCATCCAAGTGGCCACTGCACGGGAGCGATCGGAGCGAGCATCTGGCTCTTCCCCCGCTCCCGACACCGGGCGCAGACAGCGGAATCAGTGGACTATTGAATGCAATTACGGCGAGAGGGACAGACAATAAAGATTGATAGCGCCTTCTCCTTTTATCACGCGCGAAACTAGTGGGGGTTAAAGCTTCGCCTTGAGCTGCCTTCGTTTAACAATGATTGAGAACGCGCAATTGCGGTGGTGAAACACTGCGAGCCCGTACCACTTCATTTGCCGGACACATTATCAAATTAAATGAAAAGTGAACTGCCAAAAGCAACAGTTATTATATATTAATGATGAATATTTACTTAGCATTGTTCACAAATCACGCAGAGAACAGAATCCTTCTTGTTATCTCCTTTGCAGGCTACACACGAGTAGTTTAACATTTCTATGTTTACGCTAAATCTTCTGTCTACAAATCTCTAAATACAGACATGTGTGAGTGGGTTTGTGCCCATCCATGTGGTTACAAATGTGTAATTAATAAAATGCTCCAGCAGTAAATGAATCCTAATTGCTGCAGGGATTCTTCACCTCAAATCACAGTTGGTATTCGTGAAAGTACTTAACTAACCAAAGAAACTACAGCACATCGCTATTTTGTTTCCAACAGGCTTCCCGTGGTGTGGCAACAGCTTCCAAAAACTGGGGGGAAACGGGAGAAGCCAACAGAGGGGATTTATCATGATATATCTGCTGGATGGAATTTCAAAATGGTTACTGGGTGAGCTGGAAATACAGAACCACAGTGGAACCACACGGACAAGAAAGGAGGGTTTGGTAAGTTAATTGTTATTTTGCCTAAAACTCAACTCCTTATTCCACAGGAGCCGTGCAAACAACAACATTCCTGCCTCAGATCACAGCCAAATCATCTGCCAGTGGGTGGCAACAACCCATGGAATGACAGAGCTGATCACTTTATGGATGTGGCTGAGTTCAAATTGATTTTTTTAATAGATAAACTGAGAAGTTTCTTTATCAGAGTGTCACGTAAGTATTGATGCCTGAGGGAAATTAAGAAAAAATGGTCTTTTCTACAAGTCAAAATCGAGCAAAACAATAATTACACCATCAGAACTGAAACCAAAACCCAAAACACCAAAAAGCCAACAGACCCCACTTATCTCTGGTCGAGGTTAGACCGAGTGCAGTGAGCAGTAGTTGGACAGCACGTGGTGCTGGTGCCGCCTGGTTTGGGGTCACAGACACCACACAGGCACACATATGGTCCTTGCCATGCACTGATATCCAGCCAGGCAGAGTTTGGCCAATGTGAAGAGCCCTGCTTGCTCAGGAAAGCCCTGGATGCAGCCACTGTGTCTGTGCAAGTGGCATCAGCAGATATATGAGACTAAACCACTAAACTCGAGTTTAAATAAAAACAGGCATTTGCTTTTCTGCCCTCTGTGCAGCCCTGGGTAGTAAAATAAAGCCGTTCACTGAACACTCACTGATCCATGGGCTGTATTCTCCACATTTCCCTCCTTTTTTTCTTTAAGCAAACTGATTATATTCCAGGAATTTGATTTCTACAAACTGTTGATGTAAAGGCACTGCGGCCTGAACAGTACAAAAGAAGAAAACCGAGGGAAGGAGTTTGTCTTTCTGGCCATATGCTGGCATATAAACAATAAAAGTGACAAACACACAAATATGCCACAATGGAAAACTATGTGCTGATCCCACGCAATAAATTCAAAAAGCAACATGTTGGATGGTTCTGTTTAACAATAGTGCAAAAATAACTGTAGGAAACTCTGGCTAAGAGGGCCCACAGACAGTTTTGGAAGGGATGCATCAATTGACAAACTACAAGTAGAACAAATGAATTATCTTAAGCCTACTGAAAACAGGAAACCAAGGACACTTCTATTTTCAAATGACATTTATTATCACTTCCCCCCCCCTTTTTTTTAAGCAGAAAACAAAGCTAAATTTAACCAAAATTTTTTTCAAGAAACACAATCATTTTATTCTGTTCACATTGACTTGCTGGAAATACCAAGAGAAACATTAAGTAGCGATTTTTTTTTCCATCTAAGCCACTTTTTCCATTTGAATTTCCATAAAAAGAAACAATGATCTGTTCCACAAAGCAACACAACTATTGAAACTTGGGTTTCTACGATCGCTCCTTGTTCTCCCACACCACCTCATGAACCCTGCAGTTGTTGAAACTTCTCTCTCCTTGGCCAACAGGGAGAATAAAACCACCAAACCAAGCCAAAGAACAAGTTCAAAATGCTAACCTTGATCTGGCTCAGGGCTGGGAGGAGTGGACAGCTCTGCTCACCCACGAGGGAGTGCACAGTGCCCACCCCTCCCACAGAATCACCTGAGAGAGAAGCAACTGCAGCACAGCCCCAAGAATCAACAAATGGAGATAAAGGGAATGGAGGATCTGATTTTTACAAAAGCTCTACTTTGCATTTTCACACTTCTCCAGTGTACTTCAGGGAAGATCCTGTCCAGCTGCATGAGATCCCCCAGGACAGGAATAATCAAGCCAGACATACAGCTGAGTGACCGGAGTGGAGAGATTGTGCTGTTTAAGGTCTGCTCTGAAGAGCACAGACAACAAGCTTAGTTTTTTCTCTCTCTATTTTGCCATTCCTATTGTCTCAAACCAAGTCAAAAAGCAACCACCAAAGCCAAGAATGAAGCCTCACTTTGTTTCCTCAGACACTGCCAAGAGAATACAATTCCCAGTTCCTTCTGCACCCGAGTGTCCCCATGAACCTGGAGTGCTCTCCTTTCTCCAGAACAGGGAGGTGCATCATTACCATCAGCAAGATACTGGGAATTTTAGCACCCCCTTAAATAAGCACATTTGCTCACTAATTTTACAACATTG
This sequence comes from Myiozetetes cayanensis, assembly GCF_022539395.1. Classification (NCBI taxonomy): domain Eukaryota; kingdom Metazoa; phylum Chordata; class Aves; order Passeriformes; family Tyrannidae; genus Myiozetetes; species Myiozetetes cayanensis. The sequence continues at coordinate 2,207,183 of NW_026087411.1, read as the reverse complement.
CCACATGGCAGAGGAAACAGGTCACACAGCCAAAATACCACCTGAAAAAGAAAAGATTCCAGTATCTATCCCAGACCATTCCAGATCTTAAACCTACTGACCCAAGCACAAAAAGGAGGAGCCCAGTCCTCTGGAATCCCCCCTGACCTCTGACACAGAGCTTTGCTGTGGCATCAGGCAAGAAACTCAACACCTTGTCTGCACCTGCCTCAACAATGCTGCCTTTTATTCATCATTTCAAAAATACCACAGGTAATAATCCTTTATCCACAAATATCACAAGTTTGGCGAAAGAGCTTGTTTCAGCCACTTTGTCAGAGGCATGAAATAGGCAATATCATGCAAGATGAGAAATCTGAAAATAATATTTAGTGCAGAATGGAAAAACTGCTGTTATATAACATAAAAAGCCCAATGTAGTCATGCTTTTTTATTTCCCAAAAGCTAAAAGTGTGTTATTCTGGAATACCTCCAGCATTGCACCCTCACAGTCAAAGGCTGATTTAGTTTCTTGTGGTGTCTCAAGAAGAAAAATGGCCTTGGTAGGGAATATGCAAAATATAAACTTGTTAAATTTGGAATCAGATTTTTCTTATCACCTGCTTCATCTAAAAACACTTTTCAAAACAGTTAACTAAGCCTTTACACACACTTCTGTAAACTGAAGGCTGAAACCTGCAGTTGCTTCATCAGAGCCAAAGCCAAAAATGTTCTGTTTCAGGGTGGTACTGAACCAAATCGTGTCCTTAGTGAGGGTCCAGAGCAGACAGACTCAAAAATCTCTCCTAAGGTACTTTGTTGAGAGAGGAGAGGTTTTGTAGACACCCTCCAAAACCCCCTTGGGAAAGAGTGAAAATGCCCAGAGGTCAGAGTTTAGCTCTGGAGATCCCTGTCTCTCTTTCCTGACTGCAGAGGAAGCCCAGCACAACTCCTGTCCTGTTCAGGCACCTGGAACGAGCCCTAAAGCCAAGAGGACGGGTGGAGACGCTGCCCGAGAAGCCAGCACGCAGGAGCAGGCCTTTGGCAGCCTTCCCACCGAGCTGGGCTTCAGCACTTGGGCTGTCTAGGTTTCAGCTCCATGTGTGTGAAAAAGGGTAACGCTCCTGCCCAACCCACAAGGGCACAATAAACACATTAATGATTATTATGCCCTCTGAAAATAAATACGGTAGTGCAGGTTGTAAGTACAAGCGCCGCCGATGGAAACGTTTCTGTGCTCAGTTCCACTTACCAGCTCTCTCTGTTGTGCTTCCTCACACAGGGATCAGGCAGCAGACCTTGGAATGACCCTCAGCCTGTGCCCACCAGGAGCTTTGGAGCATTTTGGGAGCAAGGGCTCTGCTGCAGCTCCAGTGGCCCAGATGTGACTCCCCCCCTTGGCCGACGTCCGCAGCGGATGGTGACAGAGGCTTCTGGTTTGATTTCTTTAATTGTGTTTCACATGCACTGCAATTTCTTAAGAGTCTCCTCAACTGCTAAATTCCATTACCACCTCCATTCCCTGACAACTCCTCGTGGCACAACAAATTGAGCTTCCAAAGGGGACCCAAGGGACACCAATCCCAGAGTGCAAATGACCCTGCTGAGCTTCAGCACATGAGTGCATGGGCAGGAAGGCAGAACCTGCTCTCCAGCCCCAGGAAATAGTTCCATACAGGCCTTAAAATGTGCCATCTCCCACCTCTTCCCCCTGCCTGAGGGAGGATGCTGCACCCCACTGACATCACTTTTCCTCACCAGGCATTTAAAAGCAAGAATACTACAATTAAAATCCATGAAAAATGGTGGGTTTAGTTAATTCTGAGCCAGAGTAGCAGGTTAGAATGGGCCCCCCAGCACAAGAACCCCTTCCTGATTTCATCCTGAAGCTCAAAATCAGTGTTTGACACTGTGCAGAAAGAGCTTCAAGTTGAAGGATACACTGATGGCAAAGTGAGAAAGAGAAGGCAAATGGCAACTCTTGGACTGGTCCTTCCTCAGGACTACAGGATCAGGCACATAAAACTGGTGACAAATAATTGGTTTAAAAGCACAAACACAGGAAATCTTGGCTGGGACCAAAGCAAGGATGTGAACCTTACCTTGGGAACGCCTCAGCCCAGTTGCTCAGCCCAGAGATCTCTTCCAAGCAGCTCCTTCAGCCTCTGGAAATGAAAATAAAGATATCATTAAGAGAAATACATGTATGATTACAATCATTCTGAAATATCTTATAAGACTTAAAAAAAGATACTTTTCCCCTTGCTGCAGCCCCAGAGCTGCTCAAGGGTGATGGCAGAGCGGCAGGGGGACACGTGGACATTTACACAGCCCTGACCAGCAGAGGGGCACGGGCCCTTCACCAAGAGGGAACTGCTGCTCCCCTCCTTCCCTAAATGTGCCAAACCAGAAATTATTGCCAAATTAAAGGCATTTAGAGGCACAGCCCTCCAAATGCCCAGGATTTATTTCTCCTTTCCTCCCCCCCCACCAAGTTATGGCATTGTCTGGCTCTGGGTGTGCTTTGCTTTCCCCCCTCAGTTTACTCAGTGCAAGGCTCGCACTGATCTCATCAATAAGGAATGAATTTTGGTAACTTTCAAAACCACTATATTATTTTTCCTTTTATTTGTAGTGAGTTTGTCTTCTCTCAGTGGTATTACTGCAATAAGTCAGTCATTATTTCTTTATGTTTTCCCTCCTTTCTTTAGTATTTCATTTCCCTTTACAGCACATCTTGTGATCACAAAGAAAACAGAGACACTTATTTCTTTTAACAGTTGAAATTGCTGCAAGTGATTTAACTGTCATTTAATCTGATTCCTCTCTTCTGTCTGTGGAGAAATATGTTTAATGTACTGGAAATTATGTTAATAAGAAAAAGCATTATCTCATTTAATGAAATAAATATACAAATATTTCAAAATAAAATAAAGAGGCAATCTTCACTGAGGAAAAAATGTCTCTTATGGTTTGCATAAAATAAACAAATGAGAAAAATTAATGAATACATTGAAATATACTGACAAAAATTATGCCTAAACTCAAAAGGGAAACAAAAATAGAAGAGAAGGTGACTGAATTGCATCTCACCTAATCAGATGCTTTTTGAGACAACACAGAAGGAAGCTCAGAGGATCACAGTACAAATTATTTTCTTAAATGATGTTTTTACTCCAGGCTAAACTTTTTTCCCCTCCTTTTAAAAGCCATCAGATTTACTCTTTTTTTTTTTTTTTGCTTTATTTTCTTCAATTGGTGTAGAAATAATATCTATTGTTTAATGACTGCAGTTGCTTCATCCTTTAATTATCTTTGATCCTCTGCCACGAAGCATATTTAATTTATGGCAAAGAACTTTGAGCCCCTCTGATTTAGTTAATTGTAACAATCAATAACTCTGTTCCTAAGCTTTTACATTCTGAAGGATGTAACTAGAATGCACTAAGGTTAAACAAATATTGTTAGTGGTGAGAGAAAAACTTGTAGCAATTATGTAATAAAAGCATGACCACTGCAACAGCAACACATAATTAGCGCTTTAATTACAGACATCAAAACAAACTAAAGATGTCAATAAAAAAAAAAAAAACAACCACACAAACTCTTCTGTGACAAAGTGATTTCGTTTGGCTGTTCTGCAGTTCTGGATCTTTAAGGGGTTTCCTTGTTTTCCAGAAGGACAGAGTGCAAAGGCAAAAGCAGAGCTCGGTGTTGTCCGTGGTGATCGGATGAAGTGCTGGGTTTACTTTCTCCCAGGCAGAGTCAGTGCCTGCAGAGCAGCCCACAGGGGATTTTTTTACCCCCCTCTGAGCAGTGCTGAGTGTGCTGAGGTGCCAATTCCTTCGGGAGGGCTCCACTCACTTGTGTCACCAACCTTCCTGAGGCATTTCTGCCTCGTTTCCCAGTTCCTCCCTTTGCTTCCCCACCCCTCACCAAGCGCTGTGGATCGTCACAGCTCCAGCTCTGCCACTTCTGCTGCCCAGAATAACCAGCCAGAGCGTGCTGGGGAAACATCTCAAGTGACTTTCTCACTTCCAGTCCATGGTTTTACTTTCCCACCATTCTCCTTTCGGTTTCCGGATGTGTGACCGGGAATTTGAACAGGACAGGAGTTGTGCTGTGAAGGATTTGGGTCAGTATTAAACAGGTCACCTTTTGGTTTTAAAAAGCACCTAAAAATCCATCCAGTGACGTTCAAAATCCACTGAAGGAACAGAATTTCCACCTGTGCTTCCAGAGGCTCCCTTATCCCTGAGATGTGCATGGGGCAGACCACAAACCCAGGTTCACCTGCCCTGACAGAAATCTGTCATCCTCAGGGCCTACACCTGATCCCTCTGGATTGGAGGATTAACCCCTTTGTAATCATTACATCAGATACAAACCAAATCCTATAGAAAATGGTTGCTCTGTAGATTATAATTCATGTAAAACAAGTAATCCATTTAAAGACATTGAGAATCACTATTTTTTATACACAGAAACAAAAAAAACACAAAGACTCTGCAAAAATGCCAGAATTTGTTTGTAACTCTGCACTTTCTTTTTCTTCTAAATTTCAGTTCAACAGAGAATATTCCCTACAGCTTTTATAATCAGATTTTCAGGAGAGCAAAACCCTGTATATTCCCATCTTTGTGCTCCTAACTGGAGGTTTACAGGCATTTAAAACCAAAAAGCTAAAGCCCACTGTATTTCTTTTATAACTAGAGTGAAGAACGGTCGGCAGAAGTGAATTAGGAAATGGTTCTGCTGCTGTTCACGTGCAGATCTGCACTCAAAACCCCACTGATGATGAGGAAGAAGGAGGTTTAGATTGAACCCCTCTGCACTCTGCTAATTGGATGTCAATAAATGACTGTGACAACTTGCCTTGCAAGGAGACAACACACCTTGAGAGCCCAGACCCAAACCCAGAGGGTCTGGGATGGGCAGGAAAGTGCAGAGGCTTCTCCCTGTTAACTCTCTGGCAGCACCAACGAGGTCCCAGTCTCCAAGTCAGACCCACAAATGTGCCTCAGTCTCCCCAGAGCTCTGGCAACAGACCCACAAACTTGGCAAATCCAAAAATACTAATAATCTGTGCTACATTCCTCTCGTACCAACACTTAAGGGAGCTGCATCAAAAGGCTGCAAGCATTGACATTTCTGATTTCTATGTCTTTGGAGTGATCAAAAGCCTATTGACATGAACAAACCATCCTGTCAAGTTACAAAGGAAGAACTCCCAAAAATCTCTCTTAAAAAAGGTGTCTGTTTTTAAACTTGCATCTGAAAAAATATCTGTAAGTTCTGCCTGACACCAACCTGAAGGTTTTCCCATTCAAGATTTTGAAAGGCAGACATCCTTTTTTTCAAAGGATACTTCTAATGCAAAAGCTTAGTGTTTTTAAGCAAAACCAAGCAAATCAAAGTTCCTAAAATCAACACTTCCTTTCTGGTTTTCTTTTGTCTTCTTTTTTCTTTTTTTTTTCTTAACAGTTTTGTCTTTTTTCCAGTTTCTAGTTCTGTTCTTGACAGGAGAAATGGGTGAAAGGAGAGAGCACACCTGCTTAAGGTGGGATTCAGCAGTACACTGGACTCCAAGGAGGTTTTGTCACTGAACACACTCAGTGTCCCAAATTTCAGCCACCTTGCACATTCAGCTGCAACTTGGTTTGAGGCTAAAGCAGGATGAAATCAAACCCAGGACTTACTGCTGACATCTGCAGAGGAGAACTACCAATGACATGAAAATAAAACTGCTCCTTTGTGGGTAGAGCTCCCACCTTCTTTTAGGATGCACAGACTTGTCAAGCCCATCAGCAGGGGCTGGGAGCTGCATAGGAACACTAACGTGTCTTCTGTACTTCTCAAGTTCCTCCTACCTCTCTCATGTCTTTGCTTTAGCCTTTTAGCAGTCTTTTAAAACATTCCTGAATTGATTTGGGTTTTGCATTTTCTCCCTCTGTTCCCTTTAATGGAGAGAATGAATTTGTGTACCTCTGAAGAGCTCTCTGCTTCCCCACAGTGCAATGGGCTGCTTTTGCCTCAAAATGGGTGTTGGAATTCTCAAGCCTGAACCTCAGTAATGTGCACAAATACTGACTCTAGAAAATCAAGGAGGTGCTTGAACCCAAAATATGGAAATGGATCTGTCTGAGCAGACCTGCAGAATTTCAGTGCCAGACTGGGAAGGCTGCACCTCTTCACCTGACCTTTCCTTTGGATTGGTATTTCTGGAGGCACACATTTCTGCAGACTACACTGCATTGCTTCCATCTACTCTAGAGAAACACAGCACTAACCAAGCAGTGCTGAAACACTGCAAATATCTGGAATACAGAGAATTTAGGAACAGGATGATGAGCAAATATACCCAGTGCCTAAGCTTTGCAGACCATTTCAGTTACACTGTGCAGGCTGCAAATATTGCCTCGCTTGATTTACATCACAGACAGCATTTTTAATCAACTCCACAGAAACAAAGGTGTGCCAAGTTATTTATTTTTAAATTCCTCTCCTTGTTTTCCTGCAGTGACAATTGAGAGCAGATGCCTCAAAACCTCCAGCATCCTTGAGATCGATTTTGAAGAGGTGTCGATACCTGACTACCAACTTTCTCCACCCTCCTTCCACAAAGCCTTCCTGAGGCTGCTGGAGAGGGAAAGCAAATGCAAGGCCCAGCCTTCATCTGCCTGAGACCACTGAAGAAGCCTGGCTCAGCCTGTATTACCAAGATATTTCCCCCTTTGCTGCAGAATTCCACACTGCTTTATTAAATTGTGACAACTTTGGGTCAAAGCTCAAGTTATGATACACCTCTCTAAATAAATAAATAAATGAATGAATAAATAAATAAATCTTGTGGGGGATTTTTTCCTCCACAAAGCTAGGCCTGTTGCTTTCTTGTTCTCCATAGAAGACATTTGTGGTCACATTTGTGACCAGGCTGCGAATTACTGGGGACTTTACACTTCGTCCTTCGAGACTTCTGGGCTTGTCTTGCAGCAGTCGCAGGGGCAGCAAACGTGCCTGCCTTACTCAGCACTGACAGTTGGAGCTGCAGACACCTCATCATCCCCCAGGAATGTCCCCCATAAGCGAAACCAGAAGAAACTCCCCACAGACCGTTCAGCTCCCCAGCACAAAGTACCCGAGCAAGGCAGATGCTCCCAACACGAGTAATGACAGAGTTCCTGTTCTGCCAAACGAGCTTTTGTCCTTCACTTATCGTTCTAACGAGTCAACCTGGGAAACCATCTGCAAAACTGAGAACAAGCAGCGATTTTTTTTGGTGAAATATGTTAAAAATCACTTCCTCACAGCTTTGGAAGCAACGAGACATATTTATGGTGGCGCTTTCCAGGTAGCCCTTTTTAGGGATCTACGCTTGTGTGAGGAGTTTTCGGGTCGTGCAAACAGCCATAACATCTAAATTTAGGGAAGTTGTCAGACAGGGAAGTCTGGAGCCTTGTAAGCATCCCTATTTCCAGGTTGGCATGAAAACTCCAAGTGTCCCCTGCTTCTCATCCTCACAGGAACTACAAGCAGCGAAGTTTCTTTGTGCTGTCTCCAGCACGTTTACACCTGAACACTCCTCGCCGGAATCCAAGGAAAAGGTGCTAACAAATACAATTAAATGTTTGCAGACTCCAAACACTGCTCAGCCTTACTTCCACTGAAGCAGCAGAGAAAGGTTAAGGTAGATTTTTCCCCTTAGCACTACTTTTATTTTTTTCCTTTTTTTCATCTGACTTGCATAGGATACACAGCCCATTGTTGGTTGATAAAATTAGAACATCAGAGATAGCCTAACTAGAATGCAATTTATCACTGTAGTATTCCAGCATATAGAATTTCTATTCCTTAAATAAACATATTTCTTTAAAGTGTCAACATAACCAAGAAATCTGATCTTCTAGACAATATTCCAGGCTTGATGTATTTTTATTGCTCTCCAGTAATGAAGTTTTAACTCTTGATATATTCCTGCTATTTAACTGCCATTTCAACAGAACTAAAATGATCAATTCCCGAAGTTGGTTCAGGCAGAGCCATGACATTCCACAAAGGAATGTGCCCAGGTGTTCTCCCTGAAAGCACCCACCAAAATGCTTCAATGACAGGGGAGGGGGAGGAATAAAGAACAGATTTAAATGCATAAGAGAATTGAGGCTATAAATCCGTTTTGCACCAGTTGCACATGTAAATAAGGTGCAGTGAGTAACTTTTTTTCCCCTATATTTGCAGCCTGCAAAGTGCAGGTTCCATGGGAAGCTCCCCTGTGGTGGGAATGGCAGCGCTCTGTTAACTGCACTGAGTGGCCCTTCCCCACACTCCAGATTCCACAAGAACTCCTATTCCAAGTTATGGCTACAGAAGGAGACTCAAATGAACAACTTCTCTCACATTTATACTTGTCATTGGGGATTAGCTAATCCCAGATCAACTCTGTACATAATATATAATTGCATATCAACAATATCAGCCTGGAAATGTGTCTCACTTCTTTCCAGCAGTTTCCCAAGTTAAGCATTTTTGTCCTGCTAATGAACCTTTTGTTACAGTGAATATGATTCTGCCAGGAATTTAATGCATGTAAATGTAATGACATAAGAGCATTACATAACCACTCTCCTGCAGGAGTTTATACAGTACAGAATATAATGAAGCCAGACTATAAATGATGCATATACCTGCAAGGGAAAAGGAGCACTTCTTCATTTAGTGAACCTCTATAAATAACAGCGGGGCCAGGAATGGTTTCAAGTGCCTCACAATGTTTGGGGAGAGGGATCAATGGATGTGCTGCTCAATTGTTAAATGGAAAAGAAAAAGGCAGCTAAAAGATTAGAAGGTGCCTCCCTACTTTCTAAGAATTTTAAAGAGAAAAGCTGCAACAAAAATCCAGAAAAACACCTCCCGGCCTGCTACTTCTTTCCTCAGGTTTTGGAATCAGAGGCACCTGCAGCAGGGACTGGAACACCCAGGACCGGCATCTGAAGCTGCTCCCTCAGAACACCTCACTCGACATCAGGTGGCTCAGTGGATTAAACCCAGCAGATATCACCTTCCAGGAGGAAGGGAACAAGTGATTCCTGCAGCTTTTCCAGCGCTGCGTTTATGCACAAAACAGAGGACACTCAGCAATCTGTATGAAATATTATCTGAGTGGAATTCCTCCACCTTTGTCCCCTCCCCTCCCTGTGCTGTGTGTGCAGCCACCCCTAAAAGAGCACGGGAAGGTAGAGCTGCACCGACCCTCGCTGCAGTAACAGCTTGGGAAACAACAACTGCGTCCCCAAAACAAACAGCCCGTTTGTTTGCCTTTCCAGCACCGAAAGCAACGGCTGCTCATCTTGCATAATTCCTGAATTTACCTAAGCCCGCGCTGTAATTCCAAGTGCACTTCCTCAGCCGCTCGGTGCCGCGGTTATTTATGTCACCCCGGGTAAGAAGTGCCTCCTCCTGTCGCATGTATAAATAAATTAGTGGATGAGCAGACGCTGAAGTGTCTCTATTTTGCATACAACCGCCTCCCTATTTTCCCCCCATCGACTCTGTGTTTGACAGAAGGAATTTCACCTCTGCCCACTCATTCTCCTGCTGGTTTTGGTGAACTCAAGGCAAAGTACCCACAACTCCTGACTGAAATCGAATTCTTTCTGAATTTTGAAGATCTTATAGTTTGTTGCAGAAGATGCAAAGCACATTTCTGAATATCAGTAAAACCTGATATTAAAGATGCTTCCCTTTTTTATTATTATTATTTAGGCACAATTATTTTAAAGCAATCTTTAAATATTATAAGCCAAAGCTCTGGGAATCGGGTCCAGCTGTAACACAAAGCAAACCACACTAAAGTAACATTAATGTGTAATTTAAGACCTTCAGAGCTCAGAGTGAAGGCTGATTGCCCTTACTTTGTGAGAAAGGTGTTTTAGCACAATTAATTTTTTTTCTCCTCCAAAAGTATTTCAATAAAGAAGCGAATAAAATCACAAAAGCTCTGTTTGGAATACAGAAGCAGACACAGCACAGACCAACCTGCCACACAAACCCATCAACTTCGCGGGGCGTTTCAAAGAGGAGCAAAGGAGCCAAGCTGCCAAACTCTCGGGCTCCGTGTTTAAACTGGACTTGTTTCCAGGCAGGTTTCATGGCCGGGTAACTCTTGGTGCAGCTCACACTCGGTGAGGCGCTGCTGAAAGGGGCACTGCGGATGTGCAGATGCCCAGCACCACACACGTGATTTTAGGAGCGTTTGTCACCTGCACCTCCCGGGAGCTGCTCCTGCATCCCCTGGGGCTCTGGGAGCGATCCCGGCCAGTCCCTTCCCACAACACAGTCAGGTTGTCTTTTTTTTTTTTTTTTTTCCCCCAGGAAAAGCTTTGAGCTTTCCCAGAAATGAGACAGCATTTCATCAGCCCCGAGGGCAGATCCCACTCGGGCCACAGGTATTTACAGCTCTTCGAGGTAATAAATACCCACTCAAACCCCGCTCTCACCACCCTGTGAGGTCCTTTAGTTGGGATCCTGATAAAATATATAAGGGCTGGTATAAGTAATTATTCTGCTGATTTTATACCTTATCCCATTTTGCTCATATATACAGTGTTAAAAGCTAATATATTATTCAGTAGCTGTAAAGGGCCTTTTTTCTGGTCTTTCCAGTGGTGGTACTGTCTTTCACATCCTGTCAGTGCATTAAGATGTCAGAGAACTTTGCAACAATTTACTGCACAATGTGCACCTCACTAATATTATCTGGATGCCTTATTGTGCTGGCACTGTTTTATAAAAATACAGGCTTTAACAGCCCAAAATGTGGGTAAAACACCAACCGTGGCAGGGACAGAATAAAAAAAAGGCACATTAAATCCTGGGTGCAAAATTGCCAGGTGTATTATTTTGAAAGTAAGAACCAGTCAGCCACATATCCCAGTAAAAACACAGATTTCAAACTGCCATGTGCACTGTCCAGCCCCTCAAAAAAAAAAATAAAATTTTTTATGTACAGATGGTTTTGGACATCCTTTTAACCAGGGAGGAAGCCAGTGGTGCAACAGCACAGGTTGGAGGGGGGTGACTGGCAATCCTTGCAGCTTCTCCAACAAAAATAACCAATAACAACACCGAGCACAGGTCTCCCTTTAAGAAAATGACAAGAACATTTCCCAACCTATGGAGTGTTTGCATCAATCATGCACCTGTGGCTCTCACAGTGAGCTGGACTATCCCAAGATTGATGATAAGCTCCAACACAATACTTGACCTAAATACATTATGTAGCAGTGGATGCCTGTTAAGTAGGTCAGCACGGGCTCTTAAAAGTTATGCAAAAACTTCTCGTGTCACGAGCCAGGAGGATGAGAATCAATTTTATAGGCTGCGGGAAAGCTCTTCTCATCACGGCAAAATCTGGTTTGCCATACTTAAAATGTCTTAAGTAGTGGGACATGCTGCCTGTCACACGTCTTTAGGTCTGCAGATGAAACACGAGCGAGGTGGGCAGCCCACGAAGAGCCCGGGGATGAGCCGGAGGTGCCCACACGTGGCAGGGCCCTCTCGGAACGTAATTGTTCAAATAAATATTTCCCATTCCCGCAATCAAACAAATTGTGATTTATGGGATGCATCAGACGAGCCTGTCAAGCCAAGGAGGTCTGCATTTAGTAGTGATTAATCAGGGATAGCTTTATTACCCTGCCTTGGAAGCTCTTGGGCATTGTGGTGTAGAGAGGACGAGTGTCCAGAGACACCGTGCTGGCCCCCACGTGTGAGGATGGCAGGCAAGGACTGCACTGCTAAGAGGAGCTGGTGACTGCTTTCTGGTAATGCCTTTCTACACACTAGAGAGCTGGACAGGCCTTGGAGAACGTTAAGACTGAAAGGATCCTTCTGGACTGAGAAGTCTCCAAGGTCCACTCTGCGCTGAGCAATCAGCCACCCGTGTGTCATGCAGGGCTGAGCCTCTGGAGGAGGCAAAGTCCAGCCCAATTCTAGTGGCTCCTGTTCCCTGACTTGAAACTTTTACAGTCTCCAGGCTGAGCTTTCATCCACCAGGCACCCTCCCTACAGCAGTAACAAGGAGTGAGCCATTAATGCCTCAAAAGAGGCCACAGTAGTGCCTGCCCTTCCAACACTATGTAAGAGCCCAGAAAACCAGTCTCTCATGTTTCAAAGCCTTGCCATGTCACATTTTCACAGGTGTAGGAATGGCCATGATGTTGTGGTGACGTTGCTAAGTGCTATGTGTCACCTCCCAGCGAAGAAGCCTCTTGTAGACAAGTACAAGTGAGAGTGAGGACTTAGACACTACTTACTCTTTGCATTTCCTCCAACTCCACTCTACAACCTACAAACAGACAGCAATTTAAAAAACCCAGGCTATTCATCATTTACAGGAAAGCACCAAGAAAAAAAAAATCAGTGATAAAAGCAACTTTTTTGAGGAGAGAAAGGAAAGGTCTGTCTTGAAAAAGCAAATCTCCTGAAGGCTCTGCCCCAGCCTTGCAGTAATGTGGCTCCTGTATGCAAGTTGCATATTCCAGCCAGCATTTAACTCTGAAGCTTTTCCTTGGAGACAAGTGATTATTTTCCCTTCCTGTCTGACCTGGTGAGCACTGCAACGCTCCACAGTGCTGGATCCATGCCCCGCAGGCAGTAACGTCCCACCAACTTCCCACCGAACGCTCGGAACACAGGGCGGAATGACACGAGAAAAATGAGGAGTATTATTTTGCATATTGAAAACAAATCCCTGCTATTGTGTTCCTCCTTTTATTGTTTCGTTATTCCATCATTATTCACCACAGTTCTTGCCTTCATTTGCAGAGTTTGGGTTTTAGTGTAATGGCCATTCAATAAAAATGTTGCTTTTAAGGGTTTGCATATCATCCCATTTTCCCTTCAACCCTTCAGCAACCATATGGCAAGCAATCAGGTCTGCAATCACTAGGTCCATATTATGTAGAGCATGATTTCAGCATTATGCTATTACCCATCTGTTTCTGTAGAAAAAGACATGAACCCTTGTATAAGAGGTCAGTGGTTTCATTGCACACCGTATTCCAGAAATCCATCTCTGTTCACTTGAGATCACTTTCGTGATTTACTGGAGTCTTTTAGGCCAGACTTTTTCTTTTTTCTTTTTTTTTTTCTTCCCTTCCCTCCCCCCCATTTTTTAAATACAGACAATCAGCACAATTTGTCTGTCTGTTGTACAGAATTATTTGTAACTGTCATTGTGTGCACTTCATGCTCTCTTAGAGATGCTCTCCTGAGATCCTGCCATTTCCTTAAATAAGGGACAAAAAAAGAGAGAGGAAGGCTCACCTATTTTCCCTTGCTCACCTATTTCACTGGTTTAACAGATCACTCCTGGAACAATGAGGTTTGCTGCTCAGTTAGGAACTGGTTAAAATTGTCTCTCTTGCTTTGTTCCTTTGGTTTCAGCACTGGGCAAAGGGGTATTTGACTTTCTGCAGCAGAGGAATGCACTATAAAAGTGGAGACAGAAGGGGAATGTCAGTTTTTAATTTGACCTAAGACTTGGATTCTGCCCACAACAAAGACAAGTCAATGAACTTCAACTATCAAGCTCAGAAAAGGAAAAGAAAATAAAGAAAGAAAAAAAGGAAAATAGTGGAATGCCAAGGAAATGAACTGCAGGAGCTCTGCTAACCACAGCACGTAACTGGACACTTGAGTTCCCTGCCACCCTCTTGCCAAAACGTCTCTGCCACGATAAAGAAATACAAAAACACAGCCCAAAATAAATTCTACATTCCTGAAGTGTCATACTATTCAGTGCTGGTGCAGCATATTTAACTGGATAGCCATGCTTCACTAGAGAAACACAATGCAATTCTCTTTAACAGCCTCTTTTAAGTAAACCACAAGCTTGACCTAAAAAAAAAAAAAAAAAAAATAAATAAAAAAATCTCAACGCATGAACCATTCAGCAACACAAAACTGGCCTTTTTATCCAAATTATTTTGTAACAGCAGATTTGTCAGGCCCTTCCCAGACTCAGAGGGCTCGTAGAAACAACAAGCAAATAAACAAAAAGAAAAGTTAAAATTGAAATAATTTGAAAATATGCCCAGAATAAAGAAAAAGACTATGATGGAGAAATATGATCCCATGTGGGAAATCTTGAGGTATCCTTTTCCAGAGACATGGAATCACATCCTGAATTGTGTCACCAGGAACTGCAGGCACTAAAGAACAGTCCCAGCATGTCAGACACACGACTGTGGGGGGCGGGACATGAAGATGAATAGGAGGAGCAGGAAAAGAAATGGAGCAAATCCATATGTCCTTACTGAAATCTTAATAGAAGTTCTAGAAAATGAGGCTGGAAATCTTTGCTGATCCCAAGGAATGGGAAGAGGTAGTTCTGGAAAACGCTGCCGCTCCTGCTGTGCAGACACAAGGCAAGAACTGGGGCTAAGGATGGGAAGAGGAGCTCGAAGGCAAAGGATGGGAAGAGGAGCTCGAAGGCAAAGGGCCAGCACAGCTCTCCAGGGATGTAAAATACCTGGAAGAGCTCGAGAGAGGAGAGGGGAAGAAGGGAGGATGTTCTTGTTAGCCATGCACTTCTCAGAAGTTGACTATTTTGTTGAAGGAAGCTGAAACAAAGAGAACTTAATTGGCAAAGTTGGACTTAAAATGGATAGAGAAAGCCATGAAAGCTTCCAAAACATCTGCAGTTCATTATGGACAGCAGAAGTGGGTGAAATATTTAATTCCTAAGCTTCCCCTGCAGAAGAAAGGCCTCAAGGATAAAATTCAAGTTGCAACAGTGTTGCATCTTCAGCAGTGAGATTCTCTCGTCAGGGCTGGAGCACAACAAGCACCCCAAATCTGTACAGCGATTTCTTCTCACTAAGCCAGATCTAAAAGAGTAAAATAGATCTGCATTACAGCTCTTGGACAACATTCAGCAGAGCCTGTTTCACTCCTGAAGCAGTGTGAGTGTGGCAGCCCCGTGGAAGTTTGATCCACTAATGGGAGAATTAAGCTTTGTCTAATGCATGCTCAAGTATCACATGCTAAGAGTCATCTCAATAATAAAATCATTAAAGAAATGATACACGGCCGTATTAGGTCGATTAGGTAGGCACAGGCAGGCAGATTAAATGGGATGACCATAAAGAAGAAAGTAAATATGAAATGGAGAAAAGTAAAGGGCAGAAAATTGAATCTAAAGGAATATTATAGATATATGAACTCGGCAAATAGCTGGAGTGATTCCCCTAAGAAAGAAATATTAAGCTGGTCAAATAAAAACTGGTAACTCACTTTTCCATTTGACTTTAATCTCTGCCTATATATGGTGTAAACACTACAAAAATTAGGGGAAAACGAAGTGTTGGGAATGTAACTATGGAAATTACAGGCTGACAACCATCAATTACAGAATAAATGCTGCTCAAAAGCGGATGTAATAATAGCTGGCAAGAAACATTAATACAGTTTGACCTACAGTTTTATTTACTTCTTTCAGGCAACCTGAATGTCATGGTGCTCACATAAACAATGCTTAATGCTTTGAACTTCAGTAAAACACAGCAAGAGTTAATTAAAATGATACAATCAAGGCATCTCTCTTTTGATATAATAGACAGGACAATAAAAGAGAGACTGTTTATTATAGATTCTAATAATTATTCACAAAAAGTATACAGTGAGAGACTAAGCTTTCATTTTAAAGATAACTTCTTGAGCTGAAAAATCTCCTTGCTTTGATGTTTGGCTGCTGCTGAAATTCACGCATTTGGGAGCAGGGACTTTGGCAAACAAACCCTTAACACACAGGGATGAAAAGCTCTTTTCAATAACATTAATGTTTAACGCAAACTGCTAAAAGCAAGAAAATTCAAAGTTAAGGCTGACAACTCCATTTTTAGCTCAGAGATCAGAGTTTAAAAAGCCCCAGCATCTCCTGCCAAGCTGTTGTAACATTGCATCTCGACTAGCCTGGCTTTTGTTTCATTTTCCATTCTCTGATTCTTTCCATTAACGTGTAGACCTGGATGCTTTTGTTCTATTTTAGTTTGTTGTTGTTGTGCCTTTGTTCCTTTAATCACCAAAAACCCACCAGCACTGAGGAGCAGAAGCAGATCGTGTTATGAAACCTCCTGCTGTAAATTCTCCATCCACCTCTCCAACGGCCCCCCAGGCTCAAGTTCCCCCTGGGGCAAGGTGGGACTCAGGAACCTCGAGTCCCTGCCACAGTTCCACCTGCTGGGAGGTGCAAAGCATCTCCAGGAGATGTTCTCCCACCAGGACCCAGCTCTGTGTCCAGCTTCATCCCAGCCAAACCCCACATCTGCTCCTCAACAAAGGTGGTCAAGCCAGAGAAATTATATTCCAAGTTAAAAAGCCACTTCTGGAGAAGTTTGAACTGGCTCATTTATGCAGGAACGTGGTTTGGGTTGGGAAGTTGCTGGGGTTTTTTTCCCCCCTTTGGAGTGGGAGATATTATCTTTGAATGAATTCATCTGAAAAAAACAAAGCTGCCTTCATCAGCTAAGATATATTGGATCTACAACCTCCTGCCCCCCAGTTGCCCTTTTCTTTTTCTTCACTGCCACACTTGTCTGACATGAAAGAGGAGAGGGGGGGAAAAAAGAAAAGAATAATAAAGAATAAAGCCAAGCATTCATTTTAACTTTTTTTTTTTCTTAGATACCAAATGGGTTAGAATCTAAAATTATCAAACTAAATTAAAACGATTTGAGCTAAATTTCTAAAAGCACCAAAGTCCTGCTTATGGTGCAAAGATATGATCTGAATAACAGTGGTTCCAGTGAGCTGGTTGTTCTGCCTTGGATGTTTTCTCATAAACTCCTTTTTCTAAAGTGGTGCAACACTGCTCTGCCCTTGGTGCCAGATGAAGCCCTGGCTGCACACAGGGAACTCTCACAGGTCTGCTGTGCTGCAGCTCTTCCAGGGATCAGTCTCACTGATCTTTTCAAATTCTTTGCTTTAAGCAAAAAAAAAAAATTAAAAATCTAGATTTTTCAAGTAAGAAGTGAGTTTCCAGCCTTCACAGTTCCAGGGAAAGATGTGGAACTGTGATCTTCACCCAATCCTCAGGTTTGGCCAACGGGAAGCAAATGAGAACCCAGCTCTTTAATGCCAGTTTTAGCCCAGGAGATTCACGTGAGTTTCCCCCAGAGTTTTAACTCATGAGATTTGGAGCCATCACTCTGCTTCCCCACAAGAATCCATATCCCTGAAGTGCTCCCAGGAAGCAGCCTGGGTGAGCAAATCAGAAAGGCCCCCAGACGAAAACCAGGGCAACAGATAAAACTGCTTGTCACTTGATCAAACTAGACTAAACTTGCCAGAAGAGTTCTAAAAGAAGTGGCAAACACTCCTTGTTGAGACACACAGCACTGCTGGTGAGAAGCCTGAAATCAGCAGCAGATTCTCCCTCGGGTACCTTCTGAAACCCCGACACCTTCAGCACCAAAGCCCACACCACCAGTTGCTCTGACTGCTTTTGAGGCAGAGGTGACAGCCCTCGGGACAGATCTGTATCCGTGGAGTGCCCCCAACATAACCTGCAGCACCACAGCCAAGCCATTTGTAATTACTGGTTTTTACAGGGGGCAACTCTTCCGATGCAGATTCCCAAATGCAGCAGCGTGGCAGGGGAGTTGATGTGCGGATACACGACTGGGTGTTACTCCCCACTACAACAATTATCTGCTGGCTAATTGGGATCACTACACTTGTGCAAGTGCTGGAAATAGTTCTAATCAGCTGTTATAACAGTGTACCAACTCATGGAGAACTCAGAGAAAAAAATTAAATTCCAGGCCATGAAAGATTCCTGAATTACTGAGAAATCCTTAGTGTTTTAATGGAGTAGTTTACTCTGAATATGGGGGGAATGACTCACGCAGTTCCCCACCTCCACAAGCAATTTTTGCCAACCCATCTGCCACCCCAAATGTTTCGTCCCAAGCAACCCCATCAGTGGACTTCTGCTCCCTCTGCTGGATCTGCAAAAACAGGGATTAATAGACCCAAAACTGTTTCCTTGGGAGGCAAGAGCTCAACTTGCTCTGGTCTCACCAGGAGAAGGGCTCTGCCCCAGCACTGCCTCCAGAGTGGGAATGACATCACTGCTAACGCTGACTTGCAAGTAAGTAGCAAATAAACAGCTGTAATGCTTGGAAATAAAAATACTTTCAAACAAAACCCCCTAAACCCATGGGACAACATCAGTTAAAAAAAAGAAGTGGCTTAAGAGATTATAATTTTTGTCAGTGCTGTCTGTAAAGAGGTGCAACCACAAGGCACTGACAACACATGTTGAAGTTTCCAGCGTTTCTTTCCATCTTTCCCGGTGGTTTCCTCCCAGCACGTGAACTTGCAACGATGGCTCATTGCCACCTGTGATGGCAGGGGAAAAACCCATCCTCACAATGGACAATAAAGCCTGGCTGCTGCATTCCAAGTGCCAAACAAGTAAACACCGAGTTCCACTAAAACCTCTGCTCACGTGACTTCTCCTGTCGTCTCCACTCGAGGTGCTTTTAGTGCCTGACTACTTGGAAATCACAAGTGTTGAACTGTTTAGTGACTCTGATCCTCCCATCAGTAAACTGATCCGGTGATAAAACGGAAAGGGCTTCTGCTATTTGCATTTTTACTCAGTTTAGTCACAGATCACAAAATAAATTAGTAAATTGAGCTACGAGGCTTCCAATTTGCAGCCACCAAACCTCCTAAATAATTGTCTATGCTTAAATACACAAATTCCCTCAAATGGAGTCATTTCTTTGTCAGCTAAAACAACAGTAACAAAAATTCCATCCCCCCCAAACGCTTCCACACCACGAATGCTGTAAAGGCATCAGACAAAATCCAAGTGCAAAATTTCTCCTTGAGAAACTCCAGAGAATCACAAATTTCCGACGAACTGAAACGCTAAAATCACCCATGGTGTTCCTTCTGGGTTGTCAAACACTGTTCCTCCAGTTCCACAGGAGAGAGCTAAGAGCTGTTTCCCTGCTGCAGAGCTCAGGATGCTGCCGTGGCCCAGGTGCCTGGATCACAATTAGCAGCAGCACTGGCAGCCTCTGAAAAGCAGCCAAATTCACGCAGGCTGAACAAACCTCCCACTGCTCAGGTGGCTCCCCCCAGGTCAGGCCCTGGCAGGGGAAGCTGTGGAGCTCCTGTCACACCATTTACCCTGCTGCTGGGGCCACTTCCCCACGTGGCACCCCAATGATCCCCCCCACCCACCCAAAATGTGGGGACTTGGCACAAGAAATGGCAGCTCTCCCTTTGACAGAAATTATTTTGTTAGATACGTGCAGGGCAACAGTTCCAGCCCAGCACAACTGGGGTTGTGTCAGAACTGGGTCACTCAGATGCTTCAGCTGTTATTGATGTGGCCCTGAATTGCCTCTTTCTGTGGAATTTTAGCATGAGCAGTCAAACCTTTTTTTGACAAACGCAGAAGTGAATCAACACACAGCCCAGGCAGGTTCTGTGATGTCTTAGTTGGAATTTGCCACATGTCAGGACAAATGTTACACTTTCCCTTGACCTATATTAAAAACACTTAAGTGTTTAAAATATGATTCCTTTCATTCATATGCTAATGAGTATAAACAGTGCTCCAGTCCACACATTACAAAAGCCTAAATAGATTTCACCAGGACTTTACATCTTCTTAGTAAATTAGGTAGAACAGTCAGTAAATGGATGCACGGAGGGCACTGTAAAGTTGCCACTCAGCTGTGCAATAATAAAGGGACTACACAGCCCTAACAAAAACCAAACCAAAACAAAAGAGATAAATGTGCCATGGGAGTTTCACAAAAAATTAAAAAAATAATAAAAAAAAAAATCACAGGAACTACGTATTCCACTGGGGCCAGAAATCCTTTGGTGGGGAGATCTTTTCCCCACGTATCAGAGAAATATTAGAGATGAAAAAGTGTGAGGTTTCGGTTTGCAAGGCTTTGTTTCTGTGTGATGTGCCCGTTGCCGCTGCTGGAGGGGTGCAGGCACAGGCTGGATCCATCCCTGCCTGATGGAAATCTCCTCTCTCCACTGGATATTTCCCAACAATAGTGGTCAGCTAAATGCTGCTAATCCTTTTAGCACGCACTAATAATTATGCATTAGCACAAATAATATTAAAGGGTTTTTCCCAATAATTACATATATAATGGATGTGTCTTTAAAAAGTTGTTTACAGCTAATTAACCAATGAATAATTGGTTTCTCTTCCTGAAGCAGGAGAAAGCTTGTCTTGGAGTCACAGTTAAAAACGCTTTCTCTCTCCCTTCTTAAAAACAGCTTTGCAGATGTTGTTAGCAATTAAAACTGTTAAAATGCTATTAAGCCAAAATTTCTTTATTAAAGGGATTACTCAACCCAGCTGAATTGTCTTTTAAAGGACTGGATCATCTCAAATAATTTCCAATTTGGATGATCAGTGAATGGTCTGAACGCACCAAGCCCCTGCTCTGAGCAGTTCAGATCCTCCACTACCACGGCACAGGCTGCTTGTTGCTATATGACTGGTTTAATTGTGGGCTGCAATAAAGGTCATAATTAATATCCCAACACAGACACTAACAAACAATTTTAAATTGCCAGCATAATCAAATGATGCAAACATCTCTGAGCTACAAAAGTTCATTGCCGCAACTGACAATTTCTTAATTGTATTCAGTCATTCATGGAAATTTTATTAACATCGAACTGATGTATCCTGCCCTTACTCTGTCACAACACCAGGGATCTAATTTCATTATTTTCCACAAGATTTGCTTGACTACTGCCATGATTCTAATATTGCTTTAGTCCAGATGTTTATGCTATTTAAATTAGGAAGAAAAGGCTTTTGGGTAAACACAATTAAAGAAGTTTTTTTTTCTTTTTTATTTTTTTCTCTTTCCAAATTTAGTTTAACAATCCTCTTTTAATTAATGAATATAGCTGCAAAGTAGATGGGTTTTTCCCCCCTCATTTTTTATGCTCATTCCCCACTGTGTACAACACACATCGAGTGTATGGCTCCAGCTATTTCTAAATATAACAACCTTTTAATTTTTCACTTACATTTGAGTGCTCATTAAAGTGAAAGATAGCAGGGCATGACAACTGCACTTTTCCTCCTTTTACTCCTAAATCAACCCCCGATGTATTTTGAGCACAACAGTTTAAATCTTCCTCCCTCCTGCCACGGTGTTGCCCCCCTGAAGTGGATCTATGACTGAAGGATAACCCACATTTCTCGTGCATAAAGTGCTCAAAATTAATGTACAGCAACACCTCTGTGTGACAGCAGAGGAATCTGCGGAGCTGGGACACTGAAATCCAAGGAATTTTGCTTCTTGATACCACTTGAATACATTCATTTTCTTCTCCTGTTGGACAGGAGCACTTCCTTCGTATCAAAGCTCTTTCCTAGGAAACAGTGCTCTGATGTCTAAAGTCAGATTCCCCTCCTTTTGTCTGCCTTAAAAAAAAAGCTGGTTTCCTATAAGAACATGAAATTTTGCATGCTAATAAACACAAGCACACATTTTTATAAGGCACACTATTATTTTAGCAAGGTCAAAATGGGCCCAAATAGTGAGTCCAGGATTCTAGCTCAGAGTTTGCACGCTGGAAGATTACTCCTAAGTGCAAAACTTGAAAACTTCAGGGTGCAAAACACACAGTCTTTCAAAAAACTGTCTCGGGCCAGTATTTTGTAAGGGATCTGAACTAGATTTTTCAAAGCAGCATTTTGTCAACATTTGTAAAAAGCTTGAATAATGTGTGTGATTTCAGCCGACTGAAGATTCACACCGAGCTGTGCCAGACAGGCATCAGATGCACTGAAAACTTACTGCTGTAATTAGTTAGCAACTGCTTTTGTAATTCACCAGCCCAGAGATATTTATAAATACCCTCAGTATTTGCTGCCCTCCGTGAAATGCTGCATTTATTCCACGTGCAGAAGAGGTCACTGCCACCTTTTCCCTCTGCAAGTGCCTCTCCTCCCGTGCCTGGGTGAAGGGTGGTACACCCTGAGCGAGCCACGCCGTTATTCCTTCTGTGTGCCTTACAAATTCGACTCTCATTCCACCCCCACCCCCCCAAATCTTCCCATGCAGGAGCGCTTGGGAAGCCCAAAGTGAGGTCTCTGGTGGTTGTTGGGGTGGTTTGTTTTGCTGGATGGCAGGCAGGGAGCTCCCGGAGCTCCCCGGGCAGGGCTGATGCTGCCCATGCAAATGCTGCTCCACACCAGCCCTGGCCTTCTGCTGTTTTCTTTGGTGTGTGAGCGTGAATAAAATGCAGGCAGCGAGTTTTACATGTGCAGAACACACTGAAAAACTTTTCTTTAAAAACAAACTAAAAAATAAGTGCATTTGGGCAGTGTTGGCATTAACGGGGCAGAACATGCCCACTGGAAAATGGTCAGAGCAGCTCAGGTGTATTTTCATGTCTATTTTCTGTTAAATAGTCCAACCATCAGTGCTCCACCTTTCAGCGTTGCTCTGGTTCCATCATGTGCCGATACGGAGATGCGTGTTTGGCAATCTCTCCCAGTATTCCATGTCAATTTTGCAAAAACTAAAAATATTGTTGAAAAAATATTATCCCAAGAACATACGTAAAATTATAAATATTCAGCACATCAAGCTTTTGATATACTTTAGTGCACATGAACTGAGTAGCTGTCAAAATTACAACAGGCAACTCAAGTAATTATGCAGATTTATGCAAAACATTAACAAGAAGAATTAAATGCACAAATGAGGTGGCTACACTTGAATTGTTAAGATTATGAATAATTACCATGAATCTTTTTGCTCTTAATATAACTTGTTTTTGATAAACAAAGCCTTAATTATCAGAATACTTTTGAGAATTTTGGTGACCTTCATTAATCTTACAAAACAAGTCTCTTGTGTTCTGCATTGTAAAAGGCACATGCTTGGAATAAGTACACAAACCATGGGAAAAGCATATGTTAATGGCTACTACAAACCGGTGAATGATACCTCAGGTTGGAAGCAGAAGGCATTCTGCACACGTAGGTGAAATAATATTGAGTATTTGGAAGTACTCTGGGCTGAATAATATCTGACAAAGGCTGGGGGAAGGCTGCTGTGTGAGAAATTATTTCATTTTGCAAAATAACGGGTTATTCTAAGCGTGGAAGTGAAACATCAGCCCGCTAATTTCTCATCTCAGAGATACAGGAGGCGCCATCAATCATTCCCAAAAGCAGCAGAGAACCCCAAACATCCCTTTGCCCAGCCCAGCGCTCCTCTCCTCGAGGCTCTGCTTTGCGGTGAGCGTGGCTGCCACAACAGGCGCGTTTTCCACGCTCCCAGCCGGCTGCCAGGAGAGCTTCGCTGCTGATTCCAGCACTGCCCTCTGCCTTCCCTGGAAGGGTGGGAGCCCTCGGCGTGCCCCCCGTGGCGCTGTCACCGCCGTGACAACCCACGGGGCACCAGTGGTGGGGTTTCCCCGCACCATCCCCGTCCCCATCCCTCGGCCGGGCCCGCACACCCTGCCTGGGGACCGGGAGCGAGGAGGAACTTTGGAAGCGTGGAGTCTTTAATGCCAGCCACACTCGTGCTTCCCCAGAGAGCAAGCTGTCACATCGATGGCGGCTTTGTCGGGAAAGCTCTCCCAGGGACTCGAATTTGTTTTGACAAATGTCAAATAGCTTTGATGCATAAAAATTAACTTCAGGAGGTCATAATTAGACAAAATCCAAACTTGCAGTTTGCCAGTACTCGCATCACTCTGTGTCCTTGCCTAACAAACTATCTGGACAGCGGGAGCCTCTGCTCGGAATTAACACAGCTCCCAAAGTCCTGGTGTCCATGAGGAAGCTCATGGGCTTGGCTGCACTTCCAAAAGGCTTTGCCTGGCACGTCTCTCTGTAAGCAGCCAAGCCCAGGGTCACCATCACCGCCCTACTCCTGACTCCCTCCGTGCTCCAGTGGGAAGGAATCGCTCCCACAGGGAGGCCACACAGGCCACCAGAGCCAGCCACATGGACACACCTCCACTGCCCAGCAGGGAAGCACTGGTTCTTCTTCCTTCCCTGCCAATCCCTGTTCTTTGGGCAGGAAGCCCAGAGCAGGAAGGCTCTGGTACAAGCCTTTCTTCCCAGGAGCTCCAGCTCTCCTAGAGCAGGTGCCTGTGGTTTGCTGCATTGCCCCCTCCCCACGCCAGGCAGTGCTGCAGCTCCCTGCTCAGCCCCTCTGGGAGTTCAGTCAGGAAATACTGAGCTAGAAATGTATCCACCTACTTGAGGGAGCAGTTGGAAGAAGAGATTTTCAGCTGAATAAAGCAGGAGGGTCAGGAAGAGACCCATCACAAACTCAGACTTCACAAAGATCCCACACTAAGAGGCCCAGGAACAAAGGTGTGCTCACAGTCTGGCCACAGAGCAAACATCATATGTGAGTCTGCAGCATTTGCTTCCCAACCCATTCCCTCTGCTGTCCATGCTCCTCTTCCTTGTAGAGGGCACTTTTGGAGCTGTGAGAGTGGATCAGTTTTTAGATCCATTCAACTCTGGGTTCCTTTTCCAAAGCCACTGATCAGAATATCAATTACCAGCCCTTTTTTCTCCTGGCAAAACTGATATTCAGCAAGTGGGGTATTGCACAAGGCCTACCAATCATTTCACAACAGCCCCAGAGAAGCAACACACAGGGAACACTTTCCATTCACAAACATCACTTCTGCCTGTCCAGCAAGATCACAGGTGCATGTTCTGCTCATGTCCCCACACTGCAACTCTGCACTCCTGGAAGCCTCTGCCAGTTCCTAAGAACACAGCAGACGTTTCACTCTTCTCATCCCATGGGGTAAATACTTTAGGTAGCATAGTGAGGAACTCTGGAACTAATTCCAGCTGAACCGCCCAAATAAATAAGCAGAGGGACTTTTTGCCATGCATTTTGTTTGCTTCATGAGCTTGAAAGCTTTGGTCATTCAGAACCACGTTAATCAACACTAACCTTCCTCACAGAGGAAAGTGCTGATGTCCAGGGCTATCAGCAGTGAACTCCAGCTGGTACCAGCAGGGCCAGGTTTACTGCCTGTGTCACTTAAAGAATCCCAGCTCAGGAGAGGAAGATGAGAGAGAGAGAGGCAGAGATCAAACCCAGATGAAAATTATAAAATGGGTGGATTTACTATAGCATAAAAGAAAAAGCAGGTAGATCAAAATCCATGCCTTACAATCAAAGAACAGCTACTTTGGTGGCATCAGGTTACTCTTCAGGAGCTGCTCAAAGCAAACACACACTGCTGGCCTCAGACCTCATCTGCAAGTTTCCTATAGAGCTCTGATTTTTACAGGCATGTAAAAATAAAAAATATTGGAAAAGAGGAGCCTTCCCATGAAAAGTCTGACAGGATCTTAATGGTAGCAGCACTACTGGGAGCTGCTATAATAATAATATTCTTCCTGCTACTTGTGCCTATTTTCCTTCAATCCTGTACTTGCAGCAGTCATTTCCCAGATAATGAGCCTGTTGTGGAGAAGGGCTAATTTAGAAAATCAGAATGGGGTTACCACCAGCAGACATTGTTTTCTTAATAAATGATCATTTTATTTTGAATAAAATGAATAAATGTGAAGTTATACCCTGTCAAGATGTTCTTGCTTTACATGAAATTTCCCAGTACCCAAAAGGTTAGTGGAAGGTTTCTCTTTACACAGACAGCATTGACACAGTTTTTCCTCGTTCCTTGTGTAAAAGCACGAGCAGAAAAACAAGTTTACTAAAGAGATGATGTTTATGTAGAGACACAAGACATTACTAAGTAGCTTCTGGCACCTTTTTTCCCACTGGAGTTTGTGCGTGGTGACCACAAACCACCACCCAGCATTTCAAGGGAACAAATCCTCACCTAGATGATTGAGAGTGATCAATCTGCTGATCTGAAGGAGACTGGTGGAGTTTTTTACTCTTCACCAGAGTAGGATGTGCTGTCTGTAAATGCAGGTCTGTATTACCCAAATCAAACTCCCGGTGCTGCTCGTCCTTGAGCGCAGCCCCTTCTCCACCACAGAAATTCCTGCAGGAATTCCAGAGGAAGGCAAGCAGCACCCACCAGCAGGAGAGGAAAGGAAGAAGCTGCTCCCTGGGATTGGCTGGGATGGCTTCATCAGGGATACAGCACCATGGGGAGCGCTCGGCATGGATTTCAAACCACCAAGTTTAGCATGAGCTGGAGGGATCCAGAACTGCAGCAGCAGCTGCAGAACGAGCTTTGAAATCATTTGCTGTTGGCACCTGGCTCTGTCATTAAGAACAAAAACCCACAGCAAACTAGAACAGGAAAAAAAAAAAAAGAAGTAATAACAGATTCCTTCTGGAAAAAAAAAAAAACCAAAAAAAAACAACAAACACACCATCAACCAAAAGTAAAAAACAAACCAAAAAAAAAAAATCCCACTGAGAAAGCGACTGTTTGACTCATTCTCATCTCTTATGATTTCTAGACAGCTTCCTCTTCCTCAAACTGAGCCTTTTCCTGAACAACAGGTTTTTATCCCAGAAAGTTTGTAGATGTCTGCTGTGGATAGACCAGGTCTACTTTGGGTCTAAAGGGTAAGTGAAGTCCTGAGATGCCACCACACCTGCCAGTTGCACATGAAGGTTCTTCAGAACTCCCCAAAAACCCTGTCAGATACTGGGGGAAGATGGAAAAAAAATGTCCCCCATTGTCAAGCCTTTCCAAAAATACAGATTTATTAAGTTCAGAGAAAACCAAAATGTCAAGAGCATCTTAGGTTTCAAGTTCCCTTTAAAGCCCTTCATCCAGTCCTAAAGCCCCAACAAGTGGACTAAATGCTCTCCCTTTGGCAGACGCATAATTGAGGTTTGCTCTTAAATTAAGGTAAAAATAAACAAACATTATTAGAGGGAGTTCACTCCCAGAGAGTTTTACAGCTGAACATTTATCAGTGTATGGAAGATGTTACATAAAGTGCTTTTTAATCAAAATCCTCTTGATCACCAGCCACAATTTTTCAACCCCTGAGCTCTTCTCTCTGGATCTCTGTGGTTACACTTTCAACTTCAGCCTTTTTGAGCATCAGTCTTTTGGTCTTGGTGCAAGTCAGAACAGGGACAGGCACTTCACAGAGGTTCACGACAGGCTCTGCTCCCACTCCAGACACAGAAACACACGAGACCCAAAACTGAGGCACTTCAGGTCAAAACAGACCAATTTCACTGCTGTAAAGACATTAACAATGAGAATACTCCACACGGTTCCAGTTTGGAAACATTTGTGGTTCTGTTTAACAAACAAAGAACTTGTGCACACTTATTTTTCCCCTGACTGTTCCTGGGTGAGCACACCACACGTACACACCAGGGGCCTTCCCACAGCAATGCATGAACCAACTGCTGTTTGATAATCCAGTCCTACATTTTAGGCTGGGGAACACTGAAATAGCATCTTTCTGACATTAAAAAAGAGATTAAAATATAAAGTGTTGGTTTTCCAAACCAGTGACAGCAATGACTTAAATACCTAATGCCATTAATTACCCCCAACAGTCAGGGTTTAGCACTGGAGTGTCAGACAAACAAACACGAGGGTTGTCTCCCCTGTGCAAATGCATTCACACAACACACACTTCCTGCTTCTGGATGAAGGGAAAACTCTCTGGGAAGGTCTGAAAATGGACTTAGTGATGGTTTTGGTCCCGGGTGCATCTCTCTCCACCCCAAACTGCACATTGCTGAACATGCAGGAAGTTTTATTTTAAGAACATCTTGAACGTCTCTGTGCCATGAGCCACAAACTCTCACTCTTTTGCACCTCTAACCTTCAGCTGAGGCTGAGCAGTCATTTTAGAAAGCTATTTCTTCTTAATGAATTCCAGTGAGTTAAAATAATTCATTCACTGCTAAATGTTTCTAGGAATTCTCTTTAAAACTTGCTAGTTCTTTCCAGCATGAGTTTATGCAGTTTCAGCTTCCATTCCTTTGACTCTCGTTACACTTTTGTCTTTTCTATGGATTCACCACATCAAATAAAGCACTAAAACTCAATATAATGATTCTGTATCAGAATGCCATCAGATCTGTATCAAAATGTCATCACATGCAGATAATGCTGCAACACATTGAGGCTCCCTGGGCTCAGCAAGAGTTTTCAAGAAGAAAAAATGCTGCAAGTGGAAGAAGTTTGATGAGAAACAAAAAGATTTCCATACCCTGGGACTCACCCCCATTTCAGTGTGTTCTGTACAGGGGGAATATCCAGTGTAGATATTTTTTTTAATATGAAAAATAAGAGCGCTGCTCTAAAACTTGCAACCTGCACTCTGAATGGTTGTGTCCTGACTGGGTTGGGGAACTACTTGAAATGTAGAAAAATGTGTAATTAAGAGCTTAAAAAATATGATTTGTTGGGAAACATCTGTTAAATCCATGGTGCTTGTTTTGCCCATAAGATGAAAGAGGAGACACAAAGAGCCAGAGCAAACACAGGTCCCCCTTTCCAGACTCAAGCACAGTTGGTAGGCTCGGTATTTTCAGGGCGTATCCGTGCAGGAGGAATCAGTGAATGCCCTGGATTGGGGGTGCAGTTTGAATCTCTCCCTAAGAACCATTTTGGGGACTCAGAGCTCTGCAGAGCCTCTCCCATCAGTTCCATGGGAAGCTGACACCTCCTTGAGAGGCAGGAGGGGGGTGTGAAGCTGTGCCTAACGCAGCAAACTCTCACTGCACCAGGGGGGTGTTGGCCACGCTGAGCAAGAGAGGGAGAAAAGTTCTTGTGTTTATTCAGCCACGAAGATCCAACAGCTTCTGCTTAAGAAGAACTTTCCCCCCCTCCCTGCAATGGCTTTCTCCCACACTTCTGGATCCGTGGATCCACACCATCTAAGGATACAATTCCCGGTACCATAAATACTCCATAGGAGGAAACTGATGTAAGCCTGAGTTTGAAAGTTCTAAGTGCCTGTGAGAAAACACACCCTAGAGAACTTAGAAATAGGACAGAACCTTAAAACACATCATTTTACTTAATACCTTTTTTTTTTAAGGCATAAAACGCATCCCATGTAAATGTGAAGAACTCACAGTGACAGTGTACAATCCCTCAGTCCTTCAGTCGCTTTGTTTTCAAATTTAACAGTTAATTTTTTCCATCAGTCATTTGAGCAGATGATAAGTGGGAAGGGATTTTAGTCATAAAAACTATCATTTGTAAAGGCCTCATTTAAATATGCCTTAATTAGCATTCTCATAACTGAGTTATCAGGTTTCCATTAAACTCTGAAATTCTCACTTCTGTTCCCACTGGACAGATGTCCACATTGCAAAAATAAAAACTGCACAAAATCTTACAACACTAGAGTTGGCAGTAGCTGGAAAACAGTCTGGGAAGAGAGAATGAAGGGGCAGAGCCAATCTTTCCCCCCCGTTTCCTGCACTGAATCCAACCATTGAGACAGTGTGAGAAAGTCGGCACTATTGGTAAATACATCGCTTTGGAGCGAGCAGGAGACAGGACTCCTGTCCCTTTGGCAAGCCAGCCTGATGCCTTCCATTTGTGCTGTGTTCAAGGAGAGGAAATCAACAGCAACTCTAAAAACTTGCAGAGTTTCTCCAACTTTTTTTTCCCCTCCAGATTCTA
Source organism: Myiozetetes cayanensis (assembly GCF_022539395.1). Taxonomy (NCBI): domain Eukaryota; kingdom Metazoa; phylum Chordata; class Aves; order Passeriformes; family Tyrannidae; genus Myiozetetes; species Myiozetetes cayanensis. The sequence goes on along the minus strand of NW_026087411.1, from coordinate 2,177,549 downwards.
TCACATTTAACAAGTGAGGATGTCATTCCTGGGCAGTCTTGGAATGATCCAGATCTGGCACAACTTTCGGAATTGCTCTTTCCCAAGACAGAAAAGTACTGAACTTTCTTCCTTCACTAGAACTGAAGTGTTTAAAAAAAAAAAATCCAAACCCTTTCTAGTCCAAAATTCTAAAGGAATAACGTGCACTCAAGCTAAAAGCAAAAGCCTAAATACATATAACACTTAATTACATAAACAACCTTTTACCCCTTTAGAGCTACAGTACAGAGAATAATCAGCTACAATCATTGCTTTTGAAAATGCAATATTTCTGCTGCACACAGTACTTGAAAAAATAAAGAATTTTCTCTGCTCAACAAAGGAAAAATATCAGAGTAAATCAGGCCATCGCAGTATTATTTGCAGCAATCACGATAAGTCAATTTTGGCTTAAACCATGATTGTTATAAACACTCACATAACATATTATTTCCCAGATGGCATCTCACTGAAGCACATGCATCAAACTTGGGTTTCATTGTTATCAAATAAGGGTGAACCTGTCACTGGGATAACCTCCAGCAGTTAAACAAACCCTCCCCTGGAAGATTGTCCCTACGGGTTGTGTTCTTGGAGATCCCTGACTCCAGGGCCCGAGTTGGGTCAGAAATACCTCAGTGTCCCTATGGAGTTGAATCATTCCCCAGAGGAGGAAGGCAGGGCAAGAAAAGGCAGCAGTTGGTTTGTATTGGACTCCCAGCTGTGGCGCTGGGGCCCGAGTGAAGGAAGCAGAGGTTGAAATGAAAATGCAACGTTGCCTTCAGCCACGGCCCAGGAGGGAAGAGGGAAGTGCTAGGACACCATGGACTGAATTAATTATGCACATTGAGGCACAGATAGACATATTTATGGGATGGCTACAGCACAGTAAACTCTGCCTGGCTGCAAAAAACTTGGCTGCTAATGCTGACGCTGCCACTGATTTGCTCTGTGACCCGAGGCAATTCACTGAAGCCAAAATCTCCCACCTTAGGCACCTTATCCATATTTAAACCCTTGAACAGTGACCTGATTTCCAAGGTGTGGAACATGCACCCCCCCACTGAATTACAGGTAACTCCCAGTGTTAACACAGGAGTTCAGATTTAGGTTTATTTTTGAACAACTCACAAGCTGTGGCCACTCTTGTCTGAGCCAACCATGTTCCCCAGTGAATCCAACTTCACAAGAGAAAAACTGCCAAGAAATGCAGCAAGAGAACACAAAAGCCACAGGATCTGCATTTCCTGGTACAGAATATATGTGTCTATATATGAAGACAGGCTTAAGGACACTAATTTTTCTTTTATAAAAAGTAGCGTGCTTATTGATTAAAAAATTTGAGAAAAATTAAACTAAATAAAGTAGACGATTTAGAAGGAGGATACAGCACTGCTATAGTTTGCTTCCTTTTCCCCTGGAATTTCTTCCAGGATTCTTTAGGTGTCTGATTAATAACAGGGATGAAGACAAAAGCAGGAGGCAGTGACTTAAGTCTCTTCCCAGATGGATGAAATTCCTTCAACAAATTCTGACTTCTGGGCTCCACGTTGCTCCTTGTGGCAGCATGACATGGAAATAAAGAATGTCTTTTCAGGCAGCGACAGCTCACAGGCTGTAAGCACAGGGTAGATGTGTGAACGCAGGGGTGGACACAAGTTCCCCACAAGTTCCAGGGATAAACCAGTTTTTGGGAGCAGGCTCTGCCCCTGCCAGCCTGCCACACAAACCTCTCCCTTTCCTTTCTCCTGTCAGCGTTACCAGGTGTGCAGAAACCAGGCGGCAGATGAAATGTATGTTTTAAAATCAATTAATTCTTATCATCTACTCTGTGTCTTAAAAGAACATTTTACCACAGTCCCAATCCTTAATACAGAAATAACACCAAGTAATGAAGCCTCCAGTTCAGGGATTCGATGCTTTTAATAACATTTATCAAGCAACTACCCAGGCACCTTGGCTTCTATTCTGAGATGTCCCAGTGCCTCTGGAGAGAGCAGAGCAATCCTGGAGCTCTAAAGGCACCCCAAGGACATTGTCTAAAACAGTCATTACATATCATTTTTAATCCAAGTATTCGCAGTTATAAGTTTAATAGGCATTAAAGAAAAAATAAAAATGAAATATTTTTACTCCTGCAGAGGATTAAAATGTGAACTCCTCGTTTCCTGTCACCCCCATTTCCCCTTCCCTTCAGACTTGGTCCTGAAGGCAGTACTGGAATCCCAGTCAGGTGGGAAAATTAAGTCCAGCAGAGCTCTAGGAAGGTACCACCAGGTTCTATCCACTTCCCATAGTATTTCCAGATAACAGTAGAAAGACTTTTGGCAAAAAAATTCATGGAGTCTTTGAAAGAGAGACCATGGCAGTATGGTGTCTGCCCTGACAAACACTCAGGGGGGCCCTGAAGCTCCTGGGACTCTTGGCATGGACCAAGCAGCAGGTCCATGTAGTTATTAAGAAAGAGGATCAATGTACATCTGTTTCTGGTGGAAGGGAAAACCAGCAAGGCCATCACTTTTACTTCAGCCCCTCTAACGTTATCCTGGCACCTCGAAGCTCTTTCCACGCCCTGCCCCCTTCAAACCCAGCTGTCCCCGCGAGCACAGGAACTGCCACCACATCACTATTCCGACCCCGTCATGCAATGAACTCCCAACTTTGATTCCTCCCTGTTATGCTCATCTTTGATTAGGAGTTGCTCATGCTGAAGATATGCTCAGCAAGGAAAATTAGCCACAGTGACTTGCATTATTTATCAGCACTAATTCGGATGTGCATTAATCACACGCCGTAAGTGGCTCCACGACAGGGAAAACAAAATTAAAAATAGGACTTGCCTTCTCAGAGGGAAAAAGTTTACCTTGTGGTGTCACCTGTGTAAGAGATTTACCTCCTGCAATGGGTTTGCATTAGCTCCTGTTCCAGAAGTGAGACTGGTTTCAATGAGCTAAAGCTCTTCAGTGTGTCTGTGTGTCAAACAAGAATCACACCTCAAATTTGGGGCCAGATTCCACCACCTTCAGTGACACAGACACCTGCTTTAACACTAATCTTGGTAAACTACAAATTACAGCCCTTGTTAAATTACAAACACAGGACTGTGTTATTTTTTTTTGTTTTCAACTTCTGAGCTGATGTGACAGCCAAGGTCATAGAGGGCAATGCGGACAAACACTCCCTGATCCTCCTACAAGCTGACAACATGTAAACAGCAAAGATTTAGGAGATGCTCAAAGACCACTAGAAAAAAACCAAACCAACCAAAATCCCCTACAAAACTGTATTTTTATCTCTCAGGACATTTTGCACAGTGGGACAGTAACATTGACTACTCAAAATCAGTAGGATGAAAGCCAAAAGTTCATATATATTCCACTGGCAGAAAGCAGGTGGCAGCTCAGTCAGCCACGTGTGTATCCACAGATCTCCCTGGCCAGGTCAGGAACATTTGAAGGCCTTTTCAGCCCCAGCATCCAGCACAGCTTCAGGAAACACTTCAGATGTGAGGCAGAACGGAGCCTGCCTTCGAGTACTCTGTCCTAAAATAAATCATCCGGTGATTAAGCTGATTGAACAGTCCTGCTTCTCCATCGGAGCAGGGATCATCTTTTGGAGAAGTAATAAACCCTCTTTCTTCAGAGGATTTCTCCCCTTTTTTATCTGCTGTTTTCTCGCCTCACCCAGGGGTTTGACTGGCTGGTTTTCCATAGAAGCTCAAACAGACAGGGATTGCTCACTGTGTAGCACATGGAAAACTGCAGTGGCACCAGGACCCAGGGAACAGCTGGATATACTCCTGGATCTGAAACATCCATCCCCCATGCCATGAGGTATTCTCCACTTGTCATCACACTGTACCATCAGGTATCACACACACGACACAGGATTATTTCACAAATGGGACGTACAAAAATGCCACCATCCCTTTCACCAGGCTCAACACTCATTTCAGGAAAATAAAAATATTCAGCTCGTCCTATAGCAGAGATGAGTCAGATACAAAGAATGAACTCTACCAGAACTCGTTTGATGGGCAAAAGTTAGAATTTTCCCAGATTTTTCCATGTGCTTACTGACATCCAGCTTCTTTACACTTCGGGCCAAGAAAGACACCAAGAGCCTGAGAGATTTGCATTTCGAAGGAGAAACTGTTCTAGATGCTGAAACTGCTCGTTAGGAACAGAGAAGGATCATCTTTCTCTGCACCAATAAATTGTTCAAACAGCTCAGCCTGTAAAGCCACCACAGCCTGTCACAAATTCAAGATAAAGCATTCCAGCAACACAACTCTGTCTCCAGCTTTTGCCAATGCAAACAAATGGCATTATAAATTGATTTTTTATTTTTACATATGGCCTCCTGTTGCACATCTGCACAGAAGCTCATGAGCTCTTGAGCTTCAGAGAAAAAACTGCAGAGAAAGTACACCTTTACTAAAATAAACTTAATAATCCTAAAGTAATTAGTGGTTCCCTTATGCTTTCGATGGAGAATATTTTGTTCCCTGATTTTGGCTTGGTTAATACCAGCAAAAAGTTACCCTTCAGCAAAATAAACAGAACAAAAGTAAAATATTTCACATAACGAGCGGTACAGAAGGAGTTTCTGCATTGTTGGAAAGAAGAAAGAAGCAAACAAGAATATTCCCAACATCTTCTTACACTTAGAGAATTGAGGATTGATAATTTTTTACAGCATTAACTACTTATATTTTTAACTCCACCATTCAAGCATCAACCCTAAACCATTCAGAGAAAAAAGACCCCTTTGGCTCCTTGAATGTCTCTGTGAATATTTATTGGTGTAGAGCTAAAGTATGAGGCTACTCCAGCAAATAAAGACCTACAGTCAAGGAGTCTGAGGTTTCAAAACTTCTACTAAAAAAACGTTCAAGCACAAGGTTTTGAGTATATGAGAAAGTTACACAAAGTCCATCCCCATCCTCTATTCTATCTCAGCCTTAACTGCACTGAAATTCTCCTTATCACTTCAATAACTTACAGTATCTTATCATGTGAGTGCTTCTACACGACAATTGAGACCTGGTTGCCTTCAAGTAAATTTAAAGGGCTGTCTTTAATAAAACAGAATAAAGCAAGGAGATGTCAAGTATCATCTTTGAAGCCCAGAGCCACCCCCATGCTCACACGGAATTCTCTGGGATTAGTTTGCCTGGCAGTTTGAAAGCTGCAATCTGGACTTTGTCAACTTTTTGGCACGAAAATTGAAATGCAGCCCAAGAAGATTAGAGCTGGCAGCGTCACTCTAATAGCAGGTTTGCTGAACGGCATTCCAGGGAGTTCAGCTTCACCTGGTGGAAACCCCTGGCTTGGGAAGGCTGTTCCCTGGGAGCCTGAGGGGCTGCCACCCTGCTTGCCTCCCAAAATCTGCAGCAGGACTGGGACAAAGGGAAAGCTCCCTCCTGCTGCCAGAGCTTGGGAATGGGCTGGGCAGCCAGTGTCCTGACTGTGCTCTTTGGGTATCTTTACCTTGTTAGGGGTCAGAAAAAGCCCAAAGTGGCTTTTTTTGACTTGAGCAAATTCAAACAGATCCATCTCCAGAGCCTCCACGTCTCTGCCCGGGGGAGAAAGCAGGATGGGCAGAGAAATCAGGGGGCAAGGGTAGGGCACAACTGCTGCACCTTCTGGTGGCACAACACGCAGATCATGCTCCTTAATTGCATCAGGAGGTTCTGGCAAAAGTTCTGCTCCCTGGAATTCTTCTTTGAATTCTGCCTCTATTTTGGACTTGTGCTCTCAAAGTAAAACTCAGCACTGACAGCACATTGCTGGCTGGTTTAGGGAACAGTTGGTGTAACTTCCCAAACAGGGTAACAGCGCTGAGGAGTTGGGGCCAACTTTTGTTCTTATAAAACTGCTCATCCTTTCCCCAAAAGCTCTGGAAAAGGAATTCCAACAGTGCCCAAAAGTAGAAGGATGGAGCAGCTCCCAGTGGGCTCCAGGGAGCAGCAGGGTGGGGAGGGACCCTAATTTGGGATCCAATCCCCAAGCCTCTGATGGAAACTCTGCCTGAATTGAGGCTTTCCAGAATATGTCCCCAGTGTTCAACACACAGGCAAGGGGAAGAAATAAATCCATGGAAGTGAGAGAGGAACAAAACAGGAGAACCCAGTGCAACTGGGACTGAAGGAAATAGTTCTCCCAGTCTAATGCCTGGCCTTGGAATGAGCATAAAGAAGGACTTCTTACTTCAGTCTGTGGATGAAGAAAGTTAAACAGTTTGTAAAAGCAAGTCTAGACAAGCTTATAAAGTGCTCTCTTAGAATGAGCTACATGAGCAGCAATAGATCTGAGGAGCCTGAATTTTCATATTTGAAAGACTGTATATTTTCATCCCTAACCCCAGTAAGTGCAAGAGAAACAGTTACCAAGGGGATGGGGGGAAGGAAAAAAAAAAACCAAAAAACCAGCCAAGGATAATGCATAACTCAGAGTCAGGAGTGCTGGCCCTGCCAGCTGGACAGCTCCAGGAACCTCTCCAGTGCTTTATTCACAATTTCCTCAAGTGAAAGACGATGGTTTGTTAAAAATGACACCTCTGGGATGCATAGATAATCCCTCTCTGACTTACATGTCATGTTTCCTCAGTTTACTTCAAGTCAAACTGCATTTCTCTGCCTTGCTCCCAGCCCTGTAAGGTCAGCCCTGCTAATGAAAATCAAGCTGTCTTTTTTTGCTGCTATCAACAATAGTCAGATAACACAATGCAGGTTCTGAATTTGGCATGTTGAGTGTTGGGGATGATGCATAAGCCAAGAGCAGACAGCTTCATTTTCTTTAAGCTGGGCTGACCCTGCAGAGAGAGAACTGAGGGGGAAAAAAAAAAAGCAACAACAAAAAACTTTTAGTTTTGACTCGTAAGAGAGTTGAGCAAACGTGACATGACATGGATGTCAGAGTGCATAATGGAACTGCAGGAGCTGCAGCAACATCAGGAGGATCTACAGAAATGCTAAAGTTTATATAACTAACCTTTGGAATGCAGTTAGCATCTTTCATGTCTTAATTACAGATATTAATATGCTGATCAGAGATAAATAAAATCAGAAAGAAACTCAGGGAAGAGTTTCTTCCCAATGTCCCATCTAACCCTGCCCTCTGGCAGCTTAGAACCATTACCCCTCAGCCTGCCATTATCTGCCCATAAATAATAGGACACATCTTTCCTCCCCTATTCATGTGACTCCAAAAAATAAAGTTCAAAGTAGATATATAAATGTACAGTTCCAACAAGTCAACCAAGCAAAGGACCAGGCAATAGAGACTATCTCAGTTAATTAATCTAAAGTATTGCCTCTAATGAATGCCACCACTCTGCATTTTATTTCTGCCTTCCCTTCATCACTCCTCTGATAAGAAGTGGATAAAAAGGTGCCATAATCTTCATAAAGAATTGGAGTGCAGTCCCATAAGCTGGGAGCCATAGTTTTACCAAAATAAAGTTACTCCACCAGGACATCTCAAGAAAACTCACAATTAGAGTTTAGAAAGAATATTAAACTGCTGTCTGTGTACACTGAACAAGGACAGGAGTTTATCTGGAAAGACAGATGTGAGTTGGTGGGAATTCGTACACAAGTCAGAGTTGTAGGAAGACCAGTTTTGCAGAGTGAGGCAAGATCTTTTTGTAGACATACAAAGTTCTAGTTAATTTTATGTACAATAATAATATGATTTTTTTTAATCTGACAAAATCTATCCTCTTCAATCTGATAATTCCTCACACAAATCAAAACCACTGCCCTAAAAAGTCTGAAATGTTAGTTCTTTAGAGCATATCCATTCACAAAACATAGGAATTCGGTTATGGAGGTGTTCCAGCACAGGATTTTAAATAGACACTGCCTTGTACTCACTGACTGCTCAGGGGAAAAGAAATCCTTGTCTGGGAGGGGATGTCACAGCTCAGCCTCTCCACTCTGCTGGATACAGAGCACCCAAGATCTACTGGGGTGAGTTATCAGTGCTCTCCATTCAATTTTAAAAGCACTGATATCTATTTTGATTATTTTTCATGATGGTCTTGGGCCTCCTCCAAGAGCTACGTGGTTTTGTTTGTTTGTTTGTTTAGTATGAAGATTTGCAGAGAATTATAAGACATTCTTAACTCAGGGGCAAAGAGAGGCCCTGTAACTAAAACAAACGGTGGAGAGAAGCTCTTGGAAGCAGTTTGTTTGTGGGAACTGTGTATATGATGAATTAAGGCAGGAATAACAAAAGAAACAAGCCTTGGAAGCTGCAGTTCTTACAAGTTGTGATGAATTGTCTCTTGCTTTCTACGACTGCCAAAACCAGTTTATTTTTGCCTTTGCTCACAGTCGGAACTGCGAGCACGTGACTCACCCACACAAGGTGGCAACACTTGGGTTTTATTGGTGATGTTTTCCCAGACAATGAAAACATTCTGGGGGCTCAGACTCCCCAGCATATGCCAGGGGCCTGTTTGTTCACTGGGAGGAACAGGAATGCTGCCATCCCTGGCTCAGAAGCTCCTTGTTCTCTGGGCCTCCTTCCCCCCACCCACCCACCCCAGCAAGATGTGTGATCCATCTGACCGGGATGATCCCTTTGGATCACTGACCCGGCTCACCCTGAGCCCAGCCAGGCTCACCTGCTGGAGATGGGCTGAGGGAACCCTTGGGTTGTTCAATTCCAAGCAAACTGATCCCTGGCCATGTTGGAATCTGCCTCAGAGAAACTGGGATTTCAGTGCCAGCCCTCGGTAAGTCGTTATCAGCCCCCAAAGGCTCAGCAGCAGCTTTCTAAGGATGGCTCTGTCCTGGGTCACGCTTGTTCATTTCTCCATCTTTAACACCAGATTCTCTACCAAGAAATGTGAGCAGAGCTTTTTGAGTCTCCACATCAGAGGCAAACCCTCTGTAAGCTCACCTCAAACCTGAAGCAGTCTAAGAACTAGTAATTTTATCACCTGACATTTCTTTTTCCTTCCCAAACTGAGCACGAGGAACACTCAGTAAGTGTTCAACAGGAATAACATCCATATTATGCTTCAAACACCAAATTCAACTGTTTTTCAGGTTGCACTATTTAAAAAGCATCAAGCAAATTTTTCTTCACCTTCTCCAATCCTTCCCCCAAACACCCCTCCTTTTCCAGCTGCTTCTCACCCTCAGCACCCGAGCAAACCCCCTCAGGCCAGGGGGCTCCTCCTGTGCAAAGCACTCGGCTGGGCTTTAAGAGCAAATTACACTGAAGATTTTCAAGCCCTGCATTTTTGCAGGTGCTGTTTTAAGACACTAAATGTCCTTGTTGTATTTCAGTGCTGTTAACTAAAAATAACCAAAAAAATGCTCCTGCCTATCTCAGGGCAACACACCATTCTGGAATACACCATTCTTTAAATTAGGAGAGAAAAAAATACACATTCAGACAACACAAAGCCACATCTTTTGAACATCCTCTGATGGAACCAGCACACTGCACGTTACACCCAGTGTGACAGGGATGGGAACTGTGCTTGGATTGAGCAGCAGAATTAACACAAGCCTAAAGCCTGTGTGATGGGTCACTGCATAAATTAAATACTCCTGACTAAAATTACTGGTATTTTTATAGTATTACCTTTTTTTTACTCATTGCAGGATGAATTATGATTTTTCCAGGTAATCATTTCCCTAAATACCATTTTCTCTCCATCCTAATTTTTTTTAAAAGTTATACTACAATATATAAAAGGCATCCTGCACCAAGAATCTAAACCAATTTTTGTCAGTGTGGCTTAATACCATGCCTTTAATGTCACTACTAAAAACACAGTGAAAGAAAAGGCAGAATTGAATCTCACCTGCATTTTACCATTCCACCTTTCCCTGTGGAGTGGGGAATAAACCCCAAATTGTCACCCTCCCTTCTAAAAGCCCTGCACAGCTGTTGGATCGTTGCCCTTCAGACACAGAACAGATCTATACCAAGGTGATGCTTAACAGTTTGGGTGTTTTTTTTTTTTTCCTATCTTTTATCATCTGGGTTTAATAAGCATGAAAGTTCAGAAGGCAAGAAGAGAGAGAGATTTGTTTTCATCCCCGAGTATGTTCTGGTGTCGGGCAGTTGCCAATTCCTGCAGATCATACCCAACTGCACACCTTCATGCCCACATTTCCAGCCTAATCAAGGGGCAGGCTGCACAACTTTGGAAATCAAACCTATTGACTTCTGCTTTGCCCCTCCGCATTTTGACAAGAAGAGATTTGCCGAGGCAGGAGGTCCAAGTGCAACAGGCACACGTAGCACCAACTTCCCCACAACGGGCAGGCACTCACCCATTGGATCAACATCTTTCCATTTATTAGCATGACAAAGGACACAATTATTTTGGATATGCCTGAATGCAATTTTCATTAACTTTGCAATGATTTATTAACAAAAGTGTCAGGAATGTAATAAAAGCAGCAGGACTCCTCAAAATGCCAAAATAAAAAAAAATAATAAAATAAAAAAGGAAGAAGAATACAGCAGAATTTCCAAACATGCCTTGCAGCATCAGGTCAATAAGGTTGCTTGATTCTATCAAAAGCATCACCATGGTGAGTGAACTCTGCAATTAACAAAGAGTAAGCACAAAAAATGCTAATATCTCATTTGAATGTAATTATGCACAGATTACTGTTCACTGGAACAAGAAAAGGGATTTTAATTGTCACCCAAAGTTCCGTGTAAAAACAGGATTCCAGTTAACTTTTCTGTCTGCTGGAGCCTCCACAGCCCTGGAAATGCAGAGTTCAGGAGTGCTGTGGTGGGGGACTTTGTGAAACCACTGCACCGACTTTTATCCCGAGTGCAACTTGGAGTCCTTTCTGTAACCCCCTCCCTGGATGCTGGCAAGGTTAGTTTGTAATAAGTTTCCCCATCGTTTGCATTTTAATACTATTTGATCTCATTTACATGTTTAAATTTGTTCCCGTAATAAAATTCATTAGTATGTTTATCATAACCACATAATGAATATAGCCCTTATGTAAAATAAAAAATTGAAAGTACATTAGAGACATTACAAGCTGTTTGAAATTACTGTGCTTTGCATATTATACCTTATTAATTAAATTATAAATTATTTATTTATGTATGTCTTTAATCAGGAGCAAGCACTAGAACAATATTATATTAGTATAGGAAACACAATACAACTCCAAGCTAATTCACACGTGGAGCAGCTTTGCATCCATAGGATTCCTTGTGCCATGGGATGGCAAATACCATTCCCCTCACTGTGCATCAGGGGACAAGAAACAGCTATTTAAAAGGCAGGGAGGGCAAGATGTTTCTTGTGCAAGTTAAAACTTCACTTGTTAGGATAATATCTCCTTTGCCTTTCCTTCTTGGGAGCGTAATTAAATCAGATATGCAGATGGAACAGGAGAATAAATCATTATTCAAGCTAATGTGCCACACTCACTTTATACAGAGTCCACTGGTTCTAAAAAATTAATAAATGGGAAAAATTCTTTCAGTGTTTCGAAGTGGTTTGTAAAGTTCAGCAGACAAAATTTAGCATTTTATAATCATGGAGAACGTTCGGAAAATACCACGAGAGTGTCAAGACAGCTGCTGGAGTTCATACTCATCTTAACTAAAGTGTTAGAAAGAAAAATTAATCCACTGATGTGCAACATTATTACACCAAGAAAAATAGAGTTTATCAAAAAGAATTAATATTTGAAAAAAAACTATTAGGTACTAAAACCAAAACTCACATGATTACAGAAAAATGAGACTCGTATGTTTAAAGGTCAGTGGAACCTGTAGAAAACATCGAGGTAGGAAAGAACTGAAAGAAATTAAACCAAGAAGGCAAGAATAAAATGACCAAGTGAATAATTGAGAGAGAAGGTGGGAACAAAGCTTGCTCTGTTCTGATACTGAGAACTGGGCTTCAGGTACAATTTTAATCCCACTGTTACTTTCTCCACCACCAAGGGTTGCAGCCCCAAATGAAAACAACCCTCAGGTCCCACAGGAGAAGCCAAAGTGCCCTAGAGAGCTTTAGAAAGTGAATGTTTTGCTGGTCTAAAAAATATTGAGATGCAAATGTAAATTCCATTGAAAAAAAGGTCCCATAAAAAACCCCCCCACAAACCAACCACACGCACCCAACCCATCAACTCCACAAAAACCAGGACTAGAAGCCAACAGGAGGTCTATGCAAGAATGGAAGGCACCTCAAACACTCAGCAGTGGTGAAAAACTTAAGAAATTAAAATGGTTATTGGTTTGGAGTTGGGGTTTTTTTGGAAAAAGAAGGTGGTGGAAAAATATCTTAATCATTACATAGAGCAGGCAACTGGTGCAGTATTTTAGAAAAGCCATCCTTCTAAATAAAAATATCAACAAAAGTCCATAGAGATGCCAGGATTTGCCCCAGAAAGGACCTGGTCTGAGCTAAGTTACAGAAATCAGTTATTTCATTTTGGCTCTAAGTGAAAAGGCCCAGTTCTCTTCAGCAATAACACACTGAATAATCCAAAACCAAGCCTGAAATTCCTCTCCAATTCAGCCAGAACAAAGCCCTCTGAAATCCCACGTGTAGCAGGAATTCCCCAATAACCCAGGTGACATGGGCTCAGGATGGACAGAACACCACTGGCAGGGACAGTGCACACTGAGAGGCTGATGCTGCAATTTAATTCTGATTTTTGCAAGGTCATGCACCAGGAGATTTTATTTTCCTACCCCTGAACATTTCAATCTCCCAATCTGTATGAGATACAGGACTCCCCTCAACCCACCAGATTGACTCACTGACCTGCTCTCCTCCTCCTGCTGCTCCATCACACCATACAAAATTAATTTTAAAATATGACTCCTCGAGACTTTAGATAAGAGCTTATTAATACCTTAAGCTATGTCAGGATTAAAAAGGGAAAAGATAGATAAGCATTGATAAAATTGCTCTATTTCAACCAGGAAAAACATGCTTCAAGTAAGAAAATCTACTCATTAATTATCCTGGAGATGATGGAGAAGGGAGGACACATCTGGAAAAAATTATTTGCTGAGTTAAAAAAAAGAACACAAATATAGAATGGATCAAACTTGAGACTTTTACTGAAAAAGTAAAATGTTTTGAAGTGTTAAATCAAAAGGGGAGAAAAAAAAAAAGGCAACCACAAACCCCAAAATATTTGTCTTAATTACCTTCCTTTACTTTGGTCAGCAAAGCAACTGTTTTAACAGGCTATTTCAGACTATTCTTACCCAGGTATTCTAACAAGAGGAGGAACAAGATAATTTCTAGAAATATGTATTAAAAAAAAAAAAAAGAATTATTTTCTTCAAGGTCCATGGCCAAAGTCAGAAAGTGGTTTCCTTCCCAAGGTACAAACAACTGTACTTTGAGAGCTCCAGGGATGGATGCTGAGGGAAGTTCTGAGTGTGATGGCAAACAGGGAGTTATGACCCAAAACAACCATCACAGGAGGGAGCTGTGTCTGCTGTAATAAATCCTTCACTGGGCTGAGTAGCAAAAAAATCTATTCAACTGTCCTTAAAGTATTAATTTTAGTGCCATGATTACAAGACCGTTATTACCTCAATAAAATTCATTCAGTTTACAAGTTAAAATATCCATGGGTTGAACATCGGAATAATCCAGTTTAATTTGGGTAACAATGTGCAAACCGCTCACATAACAATTGTGAACCATTTCCTAATGGACTTAAATTATGTGTTTGCAAAGGACATTGACAGAGAATGTATCTCATTTTCCTGGGAGAAAACTGGAGATCTTTAAAGAAGAAATGTCGAAGCCAAAGCAGATTTAGGTACTTCAACAGGCCTTGAAGTTGGGGATCCAGAGCAAAGGCATTGTCAGGTGCCCTCTGCCTTTGGGGGTAATAAGTGGCAATATGAACTAAAAATAAAGCCCAGCTTTCTCCACCTCTCCTGGACACAAAAAACCACAAATACCTCTTAGCAGCAAGGTTAATCAGTGTGTATTCAGCCATTTGCAAGAGGAAAGGGCTATGCAGGTAATTAAGGAAAGCTGGATCAGCCCCTCATGAAAGGTGTGAGCAGTGACAGATATTAGCAAGCTAAATGTTAGTTAAGAATGATCGTGGCAAGGGGAGAAGAGAGAGGGCCTGGATTTCAGCAAAGCCAGATGATATTTCTCTGCACAAACTGCTCTCCAGGGCCAGCAGCTCCACACTAAGTTGTGGACAGAGCACTCTTCAGGATCACAGAGAATATTACTCTCTGATCTTCAAGACCTTGTGCTTGGCTCAGTCTGCAGCAACACATGTTCTGAACATACTGAGCACGCTGACAACGCTTGGAAAATCACTAATAATTGTTGAAATCTTTGCAGGACTTTTTCCTGTGCCATCTCAGCGAGTTGCTGCAATCTGCTCCTTCTAAATTCCTTACAGGATCGTTCTTGTGCTCCTGGCAGGCTCCCAGTTGGACCCTGATTCTGGCAAAGCGCTGGGTCTTGAGTGTGACACACACACAGCTTGTAAGGAAGCGTTTCCTGATGAAGTTCCTTCTCTCCCATGTCTGAGGGCAGCAGCTGACCCTGGGTTAACTGCACTGATTTCAAGGGAATGGAGCTGCAGGGATGAATTTGGAGCAGAGTCAGAGCCGAGTGCCATCGACTCACAGGGCAATTCAGAACAAACTCACCCCACGGTCCTTGTACCTTCTGCACTGAGCAGAGGCCAAGTATGAGAATTCTTGGACTTGTTAGTGGAACCAAGATGAACAGGAAATTAACTGGATTCAAATCATGATAGTAAAATAGAAAGGAAAAAAGTCTACCTATCAGAAGCTTTATCACAGCCTCATCATCCTCATTTCACACCCCAGTGAAAACAAATCCATGGCTGGCTTTGTTTTCAAAAGTTTTAAAAACCCAAAGGTAAACTCAAAATAATTCCCCAGGCAGGCCCTTCCTTTAAAAATGACACACCAACACAGAGTAATAACGTAAGAACTGATTCAATAATTGTCCACATTTGGATAAAATATGGTCCTGTGTTTCATCATTACAGATTTCTGAGCCTGGTGACAAGAGAGAGATAAAGAGCCTCCAGACTCCCCACGACCATAACCAGAAATGAAATTCTCGAGAAAACAAATACAATAAGATGTTTAGTGCAATGAAAACACAGGTCTGGCAGAACAAACCTCTCCATGTGTTTTAAGGATCAACATGAATACATACAGATGGGGGGGGGGGGTTATGTGCACATACACAAATTGTTTGCATGCCCTGTGTTGTTTAACACACACATTCATTAATTCCTACACAGCTGTATGAATTCCCAACGGTTTTTTTCCCCATGGTAAGTAAAGGGTTAAGGATGGGATTGGTTTGGAAAGAGTAAGTTTGTAATGGAACACCAAAGGTAGTGGCTACTCAGACTCGGTTTGTTTTCACCTCGTTCACAATGGTTTTGAGAAGCCAACAGAAGCTCCTGTAATCTTTTCTCTTGCTAAGTCTGTTTGTTAATCAGTAGTGGATCTAATCAAAGACCTAATAAGTGCATAATGGTACATTTGCTTCCCAGGAGAAGCCACTGTTTCTCATCACACCAGAAAATACCCCCTCACAAGGTGCAAGCAGGATCCACAGACTCACTGCAACAGTCTAATAATTTAATTGCAAGCCCTTAGGCAGGGATAACTTAAATTACAATTAGAGAGCTCTAGCACTGCTGCCAACATCTGTGTGATGAACACTGCTCTGATTAAAGGTTTTTAAAAGAGAACTCACCACTCCACACTCCAGAACAAGTCACTACACTAACTTTGAAGTCCTCTCTGTGACTATTTTAATACTTGTGATGCACTCTGCCTAGTCCTTCCTGTGGGGATTCAAAGGAGCCGGGCTCAGTGTGGTGTCTGCCCTTTGAAAGGCCCTCAGGGCCGTGCTTACATTAGAAATACCTTTTATGCAGGTGCAATGCACACAACACAAAGGCACTGACAGCACCAGCAGAAAAGCACCAGGCACAAACACCGCCTGGCCACCACCTCCAAAAACACAATGAGCTCGGGAAGAAGGCAGAGGTCCCAGAGCAGCAGAAACCCCAGGCCTGTCCTCCTTGTCTGCACCCAATCCCAGTGGGATTCTCCAGTGTGCAGCACCAAGGACAGAGATGGACCTGCTGGAGCACCCTGAGCCTTCCAGGGGACCTCTCTCTGCTTTTACATCGCTGCAGTTTTCTGCACAACCCAGTGATTTTCCCACTGCCCAGAGGATTACAGCATGGAATATTGTCATCCCAGAAATACTGGCACACATGGAGCACAGAAGGAACATCGAGGCCAACCTAAGTTTGAGGACTGATGAACATCATGACTGCACCATCCCCTCCCCAGTGCCACACCAGTGGTCAAGGCCTGTTGTTTTAGAGCGAGAAGACCCCAAAGACTCAATTTCCAACATATCATGCAGGTCCCAAACTGCAAAAGCAACGAAGGTCCAAATGCCAAGAGGGCCACGAGTTTATTCCAGTCCTGCCCACAAAGACGTGGTGTCCCAACACGTGGCCTCCCCTCCCAAAAGCAGTGGTCTGTCAGTGGATGGTGGCATCAGCAGCTCCTCATTCCTCATGGCCTGCCTGCAGAGCAGAGCCACTCTGTTTGATTCCAGCTGGGGAAGCAGTCCCAGGCAAACATGAGTTTCCCACACGAGAAGCAAAAGAACCACGATTCATAACTTGGATTTGGTGAAACACAGTGCAGAACTCAGCAGTGCACAGGGGTGACAGCTACACAGAGCCCCAAGTATGGGAATAAAAACAGTTTCCCTTTTCTGATGGGAAATTCCACTGTTTGAGACAACAAAACAGAAAGAGCAGCAGCCCTTAAGATACAGCCCGCACAAAATCAACTTTTTTTTTTTTTAAGGAAGAGGAATCTTGGCATATGGTAACAAAAACTATATAATTCTCTTGATCTTTAATCTCTATGCCAATGTCTGTTTTACAGATTATGGCCTCAGCTACTGACAAATCTGCTTAGTGAGTTTTTGGCTGACAAATCTGGCAACACAAATGCTGTCTGAAATACATTCAAAAGGCTAAACATTTTCATAATAGCTACTTTACACAGCTTAGTAGGTTTCCCTTTAGGACACCAATTTGATTTTTTTAAAGTGACAGTGTTAATTTTTATGATTACACACAGAACTGAGATTTTTATTTAATACAGTGGGTCTTCTAAAGCTTTTCAAGGGGATCAACCACTTTGCCAACAGACGGGTGTTACAGCAGGGGTGATTATAGTAATTTTTCACGTAATTGGGAGTCACCATTTGGTTGCTATCTTTCACATGCTTGTTGCCTCATCATATAATCCTTCATAATGGGGGTTTGTTGTGCATCCCAAGGATGTGCCAAGCAGCCAGGAAATAATAAACAGAGGAAGCCCCTGGCTCGTGGGTAGCACGAGCGTTTTCACATCTGCCCGGCTTCCTTCAACTGCAATAAATTTCAGCTGATAACAGTGACCCAACACCAAGGCATTCGGTTGCTGTTGTTTTTAGGACAAAAATCTTGAACATCACACTTCATTATCTCAGCTGTAGAGGCACAATCTGCAAGGACGCAACTCGCTGACAAACGGCATCGCCCGATGTGAAAGGCCGTCATTCACCGGGAATTAGCGGAGACATCAAGTTCTTGCCCCGAGATGTCTGGGCTGTGCGTGAACAGCAAGAGTTGTCCTTTACAATTATGGGCTGCTTGCATTAAATAATAAATAATTTCCCTGGGAGTCCTGTAGCCACGCCACCTCTGGTTGTGGTTTCATCAGGTCTCCTCCAGCCAAGCGGGAGTGAAGGGGTCAGTTGGCTACGACAGGAGTTCTCACCACACTCAAAACACAAGAGCACCTGCTTAGCACCAAACCCAGGAGCTGCACCCTCAGAGTTACTGGGATCACTCACTGGCTCACAGTCAAGGAAGTACAAATGCACTCCACCAATTCCAAGCCCTTGGGAGGCTGTTGGAAGAAGAGAATTGCCTTTGGGCCATTTTTGGGACATGACTCCATCGTGGAGTCTGTTGTACTCCCTGAAATAGGACCCCACTGATTTATGGTACAAAACAACGGCACATGCACCAGAAATGGTCCTGACATCGTGCTGAGCCTTTTCTCTGTGCCAAACAGAGATACCAGCACTACAAAACTGTTGTCAGGGGTTCAACAGAACTGTGACTCAATAGGAAGTGAAGAGCCTGGACAAGAGATCCCTGTATCACACCCCAGGTAAGCTGGGCAGGGCTGTCCCTGTCCTGTGGGTCACCACACATCCTACAGACACACTGAGCAGCAAACCAGGGGTGGTCCTGGGCAAAGCCAAGCCAGGGAAGGAGGACTGCAGAGCAGACAGATCCAGCTGTGGTTGCCGCAGGGACATCACTGCTTTAAGAGCACACCAGGCACATGAAAGACTCAAATATGAGTGTTTGGAATATTTAGCTCCCATCAGCTTCAGTTTGGCGCTCTCAGTGACCTCACTGGAGTTCAAGTCTATTTAGCAGATCCCAAGATCATCCCAAAGGGTTCTGTAAACTTGGGGCTTTATTAGTGATGAAAGAGGTGGGATTCATCTTTTAGTTCTCAGTTTCCTAAATTAAAAACAAAACAAAACACACCAAGTGTCATTAAAATAAACCCACCTCAAGGTGTTACTAACCAGAACACTGTCTACTACATTCAATTCTTCCTCTGACTGTGAGATTGATGCTTTTCTGTGCTGCCTGTTCAGCTTCCATAGACAAAGAGATGGACATCACACTGGCTGATACACAGAAGCCTTTGGAGCTGCCTTTCCTGCAGGCAGCAGAGCAGCCCATCACACACTGCATTTCACCTTGCCTGGAGCCAGGCCCTGGAATTTCTCTTCCTCCATCATTAGGATGAGAGTGCCATTTTCACAGCTATGCTTCAGTGCAATCTCCTCATATTACATGCATCTCTCGTTGACTAAAAAAAAATGCACACAGATTCCTGTTCCAGTTCTTGAAAGCTTTCTGAAATACGCACAAACAAAGAGTGCTTAGAGCTGTAGAACAAAGTCCTTGGCTGAGGAATAAAGAGCACAGGTGACAGCCCTACTGGCATTTCTGGCTTTCCCACCCAGCTCCAGAGCATGGCAACGTTTTGGCAACTCTAAGGAGCCTATTTCTTCTGCACTTGTAAATTAAATACACAGCAAAATGCAGTCCAAGGTTGGCCTCTTTCATCCCTCATACAGACACAGTAATACAGCATCAACATGTGTGTGGTTTTAATTACACCAAACAGAAAGCCAAGTAAGAACCCAAAATACAAGAGGCACTACTTACTCCAATAAGACAGACACAAAACTGGCTCATGCTCAAGCAGCAAATTCTCTTTTATATTCATTTAAGAGTGGTAATAACATCTCTGAAGGCACTGATGAGGTGATGCAATGCAGGTAAAGAGATAAAGACAGCAGTAAATTCAGGCTTTGAAGGCAAATAAATTAGGGAGTTTGTCATGTCAAAGGAACAGATCCTGGGAAAAAAAATCAGCACAGAACAAAAAGCAGAGTCAGAAGAGAAATCAAGAGACTGCCATGTAAGGGTGAGAGCCAACAGTCCAGTCCTGCCCACTACTCGGGTGGATCCCAAGGAGATGTGCAGGAAGGATCCACTTTCAACTCCAGAATGACCCTACTAAAATTAAGTTTCTCTGAACCTGATAAGCTCAAACACTAATACCCTAAAGGTGACAACACTCACCTTGAAACCAAACTGAGTTTTATTTCCACTAGTCAACAATTCCAATATTCAGTACACCAGAAAGCTCTTGTATTGATTTTTGACCAGTTTTATAACAGAAATTGCAGATCCCAGCAGCAAATAGCACTTGCTGTGTACCAGAGTGAGCTTGGGAAGGTGGTCTGGGCCAGCAGGACAAGCACATCATCCTGACATTCCCGCTAACTGATGGGTTGTTATTAACTGTTGAACTGCTTAATTAGGTTTCCTAGTTAACAGGCTGTTATGACTAGAGGGGACAATGCCTGTGTGAGGTTGAGCTCTTGTTTCAACCCATTTGCAAATTCAGAAGCAGCATCACTCAATTCACGCTCAGGGAGGGTCCCAGGGAGTGGAAGCAGAGCAGCTTTCCCCTCTGCAGAAGGGAACTCTCACTTTAGGCATGAAGTGGGGGGATTCCACAAACCAACTACACCCTCAAAGGACAAGAGAACACCTGGGTTTGGCACATGGGGCTCTGACTCTGACTCTCTCCCTGCCCTACAGCACCACCCACGGCTGCAAACTGCCCGCAATTTCAGAAGGTACCATCAACTGCCTCTTGAACTCATCACTGCTTGTTGTCCCCTTTCTTCTTACTTCTGTGTTCATCATTTCTCCTCGTTTTTACCCAGCCACATAACTGAGAGACCAAACCCACACTCTCGATTTTATAATTAGACAAATAGTGCACAACTCCTCACTGTGGCAGAACTGCCAAGGAAATCCTGCTGGGTGAAGATAACATCAGAGGCTGCTGGGGGAAAATCAGGTCAAGTTCCATTCTGCATAACCTTCCCAATCCTCTTTACTTTAGCACAAAGATAACAGTGAGCTAAAGAATATTTCAAGGCATCTGATTCTTCCCCTCCAACTATTCAGATCTGTTACACGAACCTGTGCCACATTTTAATGCGAGCACAGGTCAGCACAATCACCATCTGCACTGTACAGCTGAAATGGTGCTCCCTGCCCCTGAAACACCCCCTCCTAAAACCCTGCCAGGGCATGTCCTGTCCTTTGTGAGAAAATGGACTTTTATGTAAAGTGAACACTGCTAAGGAGCAAATCCCTCTTGTTCCCAGAGTAGCCAGTAAAAGAATAGTTCAGTTTCTTTCCACTTCGAGCCTTGACCTTTCCTCAGGTGGAAATTATGTACAATATGAGGCAGACATACCTGCCGAAAGACAGAATGACTCTCCAAACTACTGCACAGAAAACAGGAGGTAACGATTTTCATTAACTCCAGCTCTTTGCCAGAGCTGATCCCACAATCCCACAGTTTGAAATCTCAATGCAAATTCCCAGCTGCTGCCATCATTCCATCGACTTCAGTATCAATTGATCTCAATTGTACCTCACATCCACGGATTTCTGTCCTTAATTCCTGTTGTGTGAAGGATTGAGTATTGAAAATGCTGTAATCCATTTAACACTGACAAATTCCTCAATTTTTGCTCCAGTCACCAAGTAATACCAAAGCTCTCTTAGGTAGTACAGTAGTGTGGTTACTCAGTGACACAAATTCCTGGCCGTGTACAGAACAAAACCCCTGCGTGTTTCAGCTCTTGGGAATGGCAAGGAATGGATTTCAGACAAATAAGGTTCACCAGTTTGTTGGAGACACAAGGCTGGTTTCCCTACCCCCTTAACTTGTTGCTGTCAGAGGCACAGATTTCTCAATAAAAACTAAACTCGGACATTAAATCGTTAAGAAGCGTCTTGGCAGATTCAAAGCCTGTTTTGGCAACCCACAAAATTCCTACAAAGGCATCGGGATCCATGAGGGCCCCAGCCTGGGAAATGGTGTCCAACACCAAGATGACACAAGCCTTGCACCTCACTGCCCCAAAAACCTTTAACAACTTGGTCCTTATCTGTCTTACCTATCCCAGTCCTCCCAAATATCTTAGGCAATGCTTTCATACCGAGTGATTCAAATCTGAGCAAAATCCAGCACATGAATCTAAGGAACTAATTTCACATATTGCAAGTTCCCTGCTGCAGGTTTTTCTGAAAGTTCCAGAAAAAAAAAAAGGTAGTTTCTAATTATATGTTATTTATGAAGATGGAATACAAGTGGAGTGCGTCAGTTGTCAGCCAGTACATGCAACTCTGCTTCCAAATGGAGGCAGTTTTCAAGCCCTCCCTCCTCGAAGGCAGGAGTTGAGCTGAGTTTTCAGGCACCACCATTAGTGACCACACACAAATTGAAGCCTTTTTCCACATGTGCAGGCCAGACAGTCATTTTTCTGTGCTGTAAATTATTGTTCTGGGTTCTTGACAGACATGAGTTTTGTTTTTCTTGAGAAAACTATTTTGCACTGCGTTTGCTTTAGATGAAGACTTCAGAAAGGATTCTAAGGGGGCCTCTAAGGTAATTATTATTAATTAGTAACTATTTCCACAATACAGTGGATTTACACTGAAAGCCCTGATGGCACACATTGATCTGCTGCAGCCCAGAGACCACCAAATTATCTGGATGAGGGGATCAAGTGCACCCTCAGTCGGTTCACACATGACACCAAGGACAGAGAACAGTTGGGGGGTTATTATATTAATAGTATGATATTGGGTTGTACTACATACACCTTGGCACTCCTAGGAGCCTGGGAATCTGCAATTAAATCTCTCATGAGCACAGAAGAGAAAACAAAATTGCAGTCAACTGCTATGTGCTAAGGAAAAAAGCACTTGATTTGGACTCTGCAGCAATTGGTGCCACCTCCGGCAACATCTGCCTTGTCCCTTCCACTGCACTCCAGCTTATTTCTATGAACACAAACATCATCACTGCCTTCTCAGGCTCCACTGCCTGTGCTTTGTTCAGAGCCAGTCTTGGTAGAAATCATCTCTCTTCTGCTGCTAAAGAGGCTGCATCTGCCAGACACAGACAGTGCTGACAGCTACACACGGGTCAAGAGCGTGGTTCACTTCCTATAAAGCAAGGAAGAGTCTTGATGTTGATGTTAACAGGGACTGGATCCAGATCCAGAAGTTCTAATTTTCCTGCTGGAAGCCTTCCAAGAGCTCCCAAACGTCTGAGCTCAGGCTGGAAGAATGAAGATAGCCTCGATAACCAATAAAGATGCAAGCACACATGCAAATCCCTAGGACAGGATAGGGTAGGCATAAGAAAAGGGGGAAATAAAAAGCCTTTTTGCCCTGCATGTCCTCAGTCAGCCTCCTACCTGGCTGTCAGGACGTGGCAGAGCACTTTGCACTCAAATGCACAATTAGTGAGGTAAAACTCGAATTCCTGTTCTATTCCGGTGCTGCCCCCGCTGTGCTCTTATTGCACAGGTGGGAATGAGGATGCAAAGGGAAGGGCACTGGTGGCTGGGAGCACTGTTCAGCACTTGTGCTGCTGTGCTCCCTGCTGCAGGAATGGGCTGTCACCAGCTCTGCCCTGGCTCCATATCCTGCACAGACTCAAGAGCAGCTGCCAAAGCCACAGCACTTTGTTCCCACCCTCTTGCCAAGTGCACCTGCTGCCCAGAGCCCTCGCTCTGCTCCTGCCAGAGCTGCTGGTTGCTTTTATTCTCCTCTTTCCTCTTGTGCCTGAGGTGTATAACACATTCCTTCAGCGGCACTGGAAGGAATCTTTAATCCTTTTAATGGCTAGGGATGGAACACTGCTGGTCAGTGCCTTACAGGGTTTGTGCCGCATTTTGGGATTTTTTGCCTGGCTCTGGTTTCCCCAGAGCAGCCCCTGGTCCTGCAGACACTCGAGGGATGGAGTGGTTCACCTGGACCTCGTTGCAGCATCATAATCTCATCTGTGATGAGTGTCTACACACTGCTGTTGTGTTACATCCCCACTGCTGCACCTCTGCAGATCTGCTGATCATCTGCCTCTCGCCACTTCCATCACAAGCCTTCCAAATCTGGATTTTCTCACAAAAGCAAACACTTAAAGAACACAGCCCCTCCAGCCATCTCCAACTGCTGCCAAGTCCAAACCCCTCCATCCTCACCAGGTAGCCAAGGGAAAACGACACAATACAATGTAACCCCCACACTTCAGCGACGCTGATGGCCAGCACCACAAAAACAAGCTGAGCTGGTGACCCAAGGGCCTCGTTTGTCCTTTGCTGTGAGTGCTCTCGGCTTGTGCTGCCAGGGATCCATCACATTCCCAGCATCACTTGAACTCAGGGGTGTCTGTCTACGAGTGCACAACACAAAGCCCAGCAAACCCCCTTGAAAGTACAAGTGGTGGCGCTCCCTGAGAGCTGCAGGGAGCAGCTGCTCACTCTGAGGAGCACGAGCCTTTCATGACAGCCCCTGGCTTTTGCTTTTCTTAAAATAAAAATAAGAATAATAATTGAAAAAAAAATCAATGGCACAACTGCACCATCGCTGGTGCTAAAAGGATCAGGCCCCTCTGGTGATTTCAGATGTTGCTCATTTACTCCGAAATTAATCCTCCCTCCCCTCATATTCAGAGCCACTTAACGCCAACCAACAATTATGCCATCTGATCACTAAAAATAAAATAACTTTTCTTCTTTGTCTCCGAATGTATTCCTTCAGGACCCATTTTTTTCTGCTGCTCAGTGAGCCAGAGAGACGGATATTATGAGTTCTGGGTGTTTAACAAACAACATGACATGCCACACTCTTGAAGAATACAAGTGCAGGTCTTCAGCTTCCACAACAATGGATCTCATTTTGGGAGTAAAAATAAAAGGTAAGATTTTAATTTGTTTAATCTTTTGGTTATGTAAGAAATGTAGTCATAGTCACCATAATAGCACTGAAATGCAAGCCATGCTCTGTCCAGAGAATGGATACTGTTATGTTTTATGAGCAGCGTTGAAAAGATAAACAGTATTAAAAAAATAAATAAAACAGTCACAAAAGAGCAGAATAAACGTCACGATACTCCTGGTACATATGTAACAATTAGGAGCTGGCTCTCACAACCTTTATTCCCAACAATATCAATAGGATTACTGAGTAATCCTCAGAGGGTTTCAGGATCAGACAATAGTGTTGTGCTCAGTTTTCACAGAACAACATATCTCAACACATCTTTAGCCAGAAAGTAAATTGGTCGCGTCGCAATTCTCCAGGAAGGTAAAACAGAAAAGGGCTCTCGTCCCTCTCTGCACAGAAAGGCACCTTAATACTTAATGTGATTAATTGAGGGGAGATTAATGACTGAGTCAACAATAATTCCCGGCCGGAGTGTTTGCATAGGAGTGTGTGGCTGTGCTTGCAGGAGTACACTTGTGTGCAAAAATCAAACACAAAACCTGATCACATGTTCACAGCTGGAAACTGTGTTGGGCTTTATTCAGTAAGGTATAAGGCACTATCATTTAGCTCTCCCACAGCAGGAGGAAAAATGGTGCCACAGAAGAGAACTATCACATCAGACACACTCCAGGGGTCTCTTTTACCTACATTGTTCCTCTCCCAAATGCAGCTCTTTAAATTTTAAATAGAAAAAGAAGACACGGAAACATTGTGAGCTACAAAAATGTCACGGGGGAAAAAAAACGCGGAAAACATTTCTCATTAAGCAAGGTAAATACCCCAAAGTTCACCTGGGCCTTTGATGGTGCACTGGGTGCCTTGAAGACTTAAAGAAACACCCACATCAAAGTGTTGTCTTAAGATGGTGGGGCTTTAGTTCAAACATAGCCAAGTTGTACAATAGCTGATGAGGTGAATGTCTACACTATTTTTACACTGAATAAAACATGGCAAAAAACCAGGCTGGACAGCACAGCTGAAATTTGTCTCAATTTTTTAAATTCAGGGAGGACAATGTGTATGTTCATATTTTCACAGCAAGCTACACCCAAAACATCAGCTCAGCCTTACACTTCGTCCTCGTGTTTTAAACACTCCCAAAATGTTCAGAACACACCAAACCCCAGCAGATACACATGAATCTCACCAGTGTAAATAAACACAGAATAGATTATTTTTAAATTCTCAGTGTATTTTCTGAGGTAGAAAACACACACTGAGGATTCAGATTGATGTGGCTGAGGAAGAGTTTTCCTCCAGAAGATACTCAGTGTATTTCCCTCTCATCTCGCCTATTTGTGTGTATCCATTTCCCAATAGGGGCTTATTTTAATTCCAGACCACAACCATCCTTCCCTTTCTGGCACACCTGAGCTCCTGGGGAGTGTGGGAGCACCCCCTGCATCCCAGTGCTGGGGACAGGGACCCCACAGTGCCCCCCTCTCCTGCCCCAAGGGAAGGAGCTGCACAGAGCCAACAGCAGAGGTGCTCTGGAGAGCAAGAGGGACATCACCCAGTGGAAGAATAAATGCTTTCCACAAACCACCCAGGGAAAGCTGGTAGCACCCACAAAACTTGGGATACATTTTAATTGACACGTTTCCAGTGAGAACCATTGGAGCTTTCCAGCACTGGCTCTGGGAAGTGACGACGGATCGTGGAAATCCCACCTATGGGATAGCTCAGTATTAATACCTTCCCTAGGAGATGCCTTGGATCTGAATGATGGTGCCCTGAGCAACAATTGCTTGGGTTTTTATTTATCACATTGAGTGGAAATTGAAACACAGCTGAAATAAAACAAAGTTTGTTCATTCTGCCTAATACAGTTGTTAAATATCAATGCAAGCCACTTGAAATGATCGACTGGGTAATTAAAAATAGAGATGAAAAAGTGTAAAATTGCTGTTTATCTAAGAGGGCTAAAAAAAGTTCACAGGAGAAATATTGTCGGAGTGCAAACACGAACTGCCAGACCTACCTTCGCTGGTATCAAATTCTGAATAAAAATACATCCATTAAACAAAGGTTTAAAGATAAATTATTTAAAAATACATCAATAAAACATTAAGCAACGCTGCTCACTAAAGAAATACAAGGCCAGGCAATCATACCTTCCTTAGC
Organism: Myiozetetes cayanensis; assembly: GCF_022539395.1. Lineage (NCBI taxonomy): Eukaryota > Metazoa > Chordata > Aves > Passeriformes > Tyrannidae > Myiozetetes > Myiozetetes cayanensis. The sequence goes on along the minus strand of NW_026087411.1, from coordinate 2,150,863 downwards.
CATGATGAAATCATAGAAGGGGAGAAAAAAAAATACATAAACCTGTTCCTGTAGCTCAGTGATGTATTATTTGATAGGAAACACTTTGCTGCGAGTGTCCATTAAGTGATGCTTACACTGTAACTCACAGCCTATGACATCCGTATGAATCTCAAATGAATTCGCTCCTATCACTGCTGGTTAAATGAACACCGTGTGGATTGGGGCTCTTTTTTGAACAGATGCAATCTGTTCACGTATGATGAGCTGTGTCTGAGTTGAAGGGCTCGCAGTGAGCTGGGTACCAGGAGGACACAGAAAGCAGCACGAGAGGTTTATCCATGAGAGGAGAGAGGGAACCCAGTGCATGTTCTGAGAAATGGGAGGGAAAAGCAACTGCAGAACATGGCAAAACCCAGATCTGAGCAGTGACATCAAGAGCAACAGGAATGCACACACAAAGAATATGAACTGTTGTTGTGTATTGACAGAAGAGAAACAATGCACCAGAGCGTGAGAGAAAGATGCTGTTGGGAAAAAAATTTGGAACAGAAGGGAAGTGAACAGCCTTATGGTGTGTAAAGATTAGGTAGTGATTGAGGACATGGTAGAAAAACAACCTGAGAGGGAGACTAATTGTGGTCAAAGACAAAATAATACAAAGACCTGGGAAAATGGCAGAAACGGATAAAAACTCATTTCTGAGAGAATAGCACAGGGCTGGTCTACCATCCCAGGCCAGGGATTCCCTGAGAACAGCCCACAGCAGGATGAGGGGAATATAAATCAAACAGGAAGAACCATCTGCTTTTTCATAAACAGCTAATCAAACAGTTACAGAAGAGCCAAAGAGTCAGGGCTCAGTCCCACAAAAAGCCCCTCCTATAGAATCAGCCAACCTGCCAGGGCAGCTAATCCTGGATCCAGCCAGGATCCAACCCTAGGAAGTATCCTCAGAACTGCTGCTGCCACTTGTAGCTCCCGCTGCTCCTTCTTCACTTCACAGTGTCTCTAAAACAGATTGTCTTGGGCTTTGAAGAGTTTACTCAACAGGGAGATGAGCAAAGAAGAAGTAAAAGATGTTCAAGTTCCGCTGCTGCTGGGGCTCAGGAGTAGGACTGATTTACTTAAGCTGTCTGCCAGAACCAACACTGCACTTCTAATGAATGTATCACCTGGGGGATTTATTCCCCAGAAATGCTGGCTGACATGGAAGCAGAGCAGGGAGCCCAGAGAGGCTGAGCCACTCTCTTACTCCATCAGTGCAAACACACACAGGACTGAGCTACAGCCTGGGACTGGCACTTGTCAGCAGATCAGTTTTGGGTCCTGTTGTGCCCTGTCTGGGCTGTGAGTGATTCCAGTTCCACACAAATCTGCAATAATCAAAATGAACATATTTACAGCAAAGGGGGAATGAAACACAACATCCACACAAGAGTGGTATTTCTTTCTTATTTTCAGGGAAAAAAGGGCACAGATATAGTAGCTATGCTTCTATAAAAGCACATTTTTTGCCAGCATTTTAAAAAATTGCTTTCTGCCTTTCTTTTTCGATGTTTTCCAACCTTCCTGTTAAAGTAGCCCCTTCCTCACAGACACACACCCCAATCCTCCCTCAGGACAAATTTCCTTGCCAGAACAATAAGGAGAGGTTTGGAAACGGCCATAAAATAAAGCCTGTTCTTCAATAAATACTGTTTGATACGGAGGCCAACAAGTGAAGAGCTGGAGCAGTTGGCCTGGCCAGCCCTGGTTCAGTCAGAACTCAGCTCTGAAGAGCTTTGTTCCCTGGCTTTGGAGGTGGCAGTGATGGGTCATCCTGGGGTGGGTGTGGGGCCAGCAGGACGTGGCCAAAGCGTGGGGCGTGGGGCCAGAGCTTCAAACCCACCGTCCTGATCCCCACCACAACCCTGGAATGAGACACCCAGCTTGGGCTGCCTGCCTTTTTGTACAGTTTAGTTAAAACTGTCTCACACCACATTTTAAAAATACATGACAGCGTTGAAAAACTGAAATCCAGAAGGGGGAGGGGGAAAAAAAAAAAAGATCATAATTGTGCAATAGTTAATGTTACATTCAACAGTAATTACTTAACACACACAAAGCTCAATTGCATAACCTACAATTCTCCCACTTTGTGTAGGCTCCTTTGCTTCTACTTTAAATAAAAGAAATTCTTTTCATTTTGTCAAGAAAACTTTTCTCTACCTCACTACTGCATGACAAGGGAACAGATGGCAATTTAAGGGGAGAATTTATGAGAGCCACAATCTTAATGTTGCATAAAGAAAAGAAAAAGACTCGCATCAAAACCACTGACAAATGTACTTGCTAATATTAATGCACTCCCCATTCATCCAATATGCTTCCTAATTGCTTTTCTGTACATAATAATGTGGCACCTGCTGCTCAACATTGCAAGCGCATCAGGATTTCTCCAAAGTCAAACAGCTCTGCAACTGGCCCTCTCCCAGTGATAAATGTAGAGCACTGTATCACACACAGTTCCTGTCAGTGGCATAATTAAAATTTTATACTTACAGAAAAAGATAGTAAACAATCAGTTCTTAAATGGATTCACAAGAGGAACTCTTGTTACAGCCAACTTTATAATTAGTATGCATCATGTAATGCTAATATATCCATGACAGGAAAATAGGAAAAATGTAGGAACTCAGTTGTTCTCTTTAATGCAATGTTAAACTACACACCAAAAAATGAAAGCAATCAGCCTATTGTTATTTCAGTCTTCTATTTCTGCTCTTCATTTTCCATTGAAAATAGCTCGCCACATTTTGCACTGGAATGATGGTCGCTCCCCAGTGCCACATCTCTGGAATTTTCAAACAGCCACTAGGATGGCTTTCAGCTTTATGATGTTTATTCATTTGAATTTTACATTAGACAAAAAATGTAATTTATTTTTAACAGAGTCGGGGCCAAAACGCGCCGTCTTTATTAGCTGACAAAACTCCCGCTGACAGAGACATCCCAAACATTTCCCGGGATTTTTGTGCCGATGCGGCCGTGCATCATCCCAAATGTGACAGGCTGTGAGCAAAATAAAGAAAAAACAAACAAAAAAACCAACAAAACAAATCCTCCCTATCAGATGTCCTAAATGAAGTCCCGAGCCTGGCAGTGGGAACACAGAGATGCCCCACGCTTTGTGTTTCCCAGGGACACACCCTCTGTGTGCCCGACACGGCACACACGGACAGCTGCGTGACGCGTGGGGACCGTGGGCACCTCGGATTATCATCGGGATATTTATGGCCCCACCGCAGCCTGCATCTCCACGCACCTGACAGAGAGTGCTGCTTACAAATGTGCTGTTCACGCTCCCACGTGCTCATTCAAACACACACACTTCTGATTAATTTTCTAATTGTTCTTAAATTATTTGATAGAATAATTTTGGCAATGTGACTGTGTGACAGTCTGCTCTGCCCCAAAAATCCCATCACTGTATGTGTGCAAGTCCATAATTATTCAGTGCCCCAGAGTTTATGCATCCCAATACATATATTTTTAACTGAAGCAGTGGTTTGCATTTTTAAATGCAAGCTGGGTACTATATTTAAGAAACTTTTTTTTTTAATTCATGGTTTCTGTTACTTCAATTTGTAATAATATTTGAATTCTCTTCTGAGAAACAGGGTAGGAAAATAATCCTATAGCCTATTCAAAGAAACATTTTCAAATACTGTTATTTACGATGTTACCAGCACAAACACAAAAAGAAACGCTTCCATCCTTTTTCAACAGGAAAAACTTGCAAAAATAATTTTGAGGAGAAATGTTTTCTAGAACAAAATACGACACAAATATTTACTTTTTACCAATCTCAGTGAAATACAACACGTGTTGGCAGGGAGACAATTCCAGATGCCCCCGATTGCCACAGACACCCCGGTAGCCTGCTCGGAAAGGAATAGTTCAGACCTAAAGCTTCTTTTATCTTCACTTGGTGTGATGGTGGGCCTGCCAAAAATTAAAATACCCTTCCAAATTGCTGCTCGTGGGTCCCAGAGAGGTAAAGGCTGCTGAGCTGAGAGGCAGGGCAGGGATGTGAGCCACACTCGCACTGCCACAGCGTTCCTTTCAAAACAAGAACGGGGGCAGATTATCTCCATTTATAGCACCAACATTTCTATTGAGAGCGCTGCTCTTTCAAAGGAATATTGCAGAACATCTCTTTAAAATGTTCAGGAATCTGAAAACATGAATAGCAATGAACCCATTTCTATCTAAACATCCTCAGTGTCGGCCTAACCGGAGCTATCAAAGGCTTCATTCTTCCCAGCCAGTGAGAAACCCTCAAGTCAGGCTCCTATCACTCAGCTACAGAAATGGCCCCATTTCAGGGGTCACAGTTGCAACGTCAAAACAAGAAAAGGCAAATATTTATTTTTATTCTTTTTTAATGTAAATTCCCACGAACAAGATGGTCACAGGGTGTAAAGAAAACCTGGAGGTGACCTCCAGGATTTTTTTTTTTTCTGAAGATGAACAGAACAACTGCTGGATTACAAATGTTTGGGGAAATATATCATTTGAGCCTTGACTGATGTAAAATTAAAAACAAAGGAAAAAAAATGAACCAGCACCCAAACAAAAGCCACACAACGTTTGCACAACAGGTTGGAGTGGGACAGATTCAGGCACCAACTGAACTCCATTCAGAATAATTTTGATCGGTAAATATGAAGAGATGGTTCCTTGTCACCACTCCACTAATCCTGCTCCTACTGCTGCTAAAACTCAAACTCCCACTGTTTGCAGTGATGCAGAACCTGGACTTCTCAAAAATCCCCTAACATCTTCCCAATATTTTCTATATTTATTGACAGGAGAAAAATGCCTGTTACTCTGCATCGCTGACAAAGGCTTTTCCTGGTGCACTGGAAGAGGCAGGGAATGGCATCCCTGTGTAAATAACAGGCAGTGGCACTGAAGGATTGGCTATTCCCCCACACATCCCTTGCTTTACCAGATCCCTCTCGGCAGGAAACATTTCCCTTCACCGCAGATTTCCTGGATCTCCAGCAGAATCCCTCCTCAGTTCCCCCACACAGCATCTGAAGGAGTCAGACAGCACTTGCAATTCTATTAAGCACCATTTTAGATTAACCCAACTTCCATAACCTACCTAATATAACACATAAATATTAATACATTATAGTTATTTCATCTAATTAGCTTTTCATTGTTTTAACCCAAGTGCAATCTCCCATCGTGTTCCCCAGCTCTCTCACGCTGGATGTACTCGCACAACGTGATAAATGGAAACACGGGCTCAGCTAATTAAAACACAGTTCAAAATCTGTCTGAGCAGAAGCCAAAGCAAACCCCTCTGTCTCTGGCAAGGACCATTTTTTAATTCTGCTGATCCCACTTCATGCCACCGAAAACTTTTTCCTCTGGAAAAAGCTGCAGCTCTCAGGGAATGTGGAGCCTGCCTGCCCAGAGGACAGGCTGATGTGAGCTTGAGCAAAACGTCACATCCACCTACATTTTCTTATTTAAATCTGTTTACTAACAAGAAATCCTAATTTCCCTTCAAAAATAGGAAAAATTTTTAGCTCTCCTATTTACACAGAAAAACTGAAAGTATGTCCTAACTATGTATTTCAGAAGGTGAAAAAAAAAAAAAAAGGCAAAACCCTAACTCCAACAAATGCATTCATTTAAACAAAAAAAATAAAAAAATAATCAGGTGATTTGCAGCCCTACCTCATGATTTTTTAATGCTTGGGTTTCCAACAATGCAAATGCTATCATGAATAATAAAATTTTAAAGCAACAACAGTGATGCCTGTGAAGAACAGGAAACCCAGATTTTTTGGCAGAAGGGCCGGGGGTGTGGAACGTTCTGTCACAAATTATTAGAAAAGTCACAAATCTCGCCACTTTCAGGGTAATACAAGACCCATCAGTTCACAGTGAGTTCAGATACCTCCAGGATATGGGTAACAACAGACAAGGAGAAATTTAAAATTTAAAAAAAAAAAAAGAGTGTGGGGAGAAGAGAAAATTAAATAGTTCAAGTGAGTGACTACATAGTCATTTTAGAGAATTATAAATAATCCCTTGCAACTTCTCACAAAAACGTGAGAAATTTGTTTTCTGTTTTTCAAATGTTTCCTTACAAATATCTTCCCACCTTAGAGAGTATTTGAAGTGCTTCAGTTTATCTCATGCATAGACATACACTGAAGTCACTATGAAATGTTAGGCATACACCTAAAGCACTGCTAAAAATAGATATTCCTCCCAAATGACAGTGTTGGGCATTCCTGAATCCCCTCCTACCATGGGAATTAAAGGGAAGAGAGCTTTACTTCCAACAGCTTTCAGGAGCAGGTAGAGCAGAGAGAAGACTTCCCAGCTAAGCTTTCTGTCAGATCTGTTATCACCCATCCCAGGGAAAATGAAGGGTGGGATAAACTCCCCGAGTCCATTAAAAATATGTCATTAGCCAACCATATTTCAGCATGCCAAGGGGGAAAAAAAAAAAAAAAAAGAGGCAAGCAAAACCCCAACTTTAACAGATTTTTTTTTTACCCACATTAGTCACAAAGCCTTGAAAAATTCTAGAAGAACTACAACATTCAAACTGGTTCAAAACATGTTGTAAAATTATTATAATACATAAGGAGTGCAGTTATTTAGGTAGAACCTTTCCTGTCAGTGTTCCTTGTCACAACAAGCAGGTCCTCCTTAGGTAGCATACTGATAAAATAACCATATGGTATTTCTCAATGTAATACAGACAAAGATTCAGAAAAAAGTGGTTTTCATATTATTGTTATTAAATCCCTGTTAAATGTGTTATGTGCTCTGTGTCATTTTCTACCAGCTCTGCCATTAACTCCATAGCAGCTGCTGCTCACTGCACTAAACTGTAATATAACCAGCTCAGATACTGCTCACAATTCCAGAGTTCAGCTGAATACATCCTCCAACTACAAAAATAGGACTGATTTCTACCTAGCAAGAAGTTCAAGGTAAAACCTGCTTTAATTCAAAGTCATCAAGGTTTTCAAAATATATATAAATATATATATGTACAAGAGCAACAAAAAAAAAAATCACAACTGAAACAACTCCAGATTTGCTGTTTGCCACGTGCACCACCACAACAAATCAGTAACATGTGGTTGTGCCTTTCTGACTTCTGTCATATGGCCCCTACAGTGTTAAAAGTTGAAAACCCTAAAAGTAAAGGCTGTGTGTGGTTATTGGTTTGTGCAAAGTGTTTTACCATTGTTTTATCATCTATCATTACTGCTGGATGCAACTCAGGCAAGTCTTTCATGTCGATTAATCCTCCTCACACTTGGCTCCTTCAGCCCCTTCTACAAAGGAGACAAAGGCTACAAGTCCAGTGTGTACAAAACAGCCAGGGCAGGGAATTTGGAGTGCCCCTGGACACCACAGATCCAAGCCAGGACACAGCCTGGAGACAGGAGGAGCTGCCCCAGGATATTCAGGGAGCTCAGCAGGGCTCCCATCAATCCTGCCAGCAAAACTGGGAGTAGAGACCCAGGGAGAGGCAGTTCCCAGTTCCACAGGTGGGAACCCTTCCACAGCAATACCTGCGAATGGCACAGCACACCTTTGTCCTGAAGCACAGTTCCTAGGAGAGACATCATTTATCATTTACCAGTCTCCCTCTCCATCTTCCAGTCCACCTCTTGGGGTTCATAATTCCCAAGAGGGTTTGTAGGCAGATAAGCACCTCAGTTCAGGATTCTCCTTGAGGCCCTGAGAGCTGCACTGAGGCTGCTCCCTTCGGTAATGCCACACGTGTGACAGGGTGAGAGCCACCTGCCCACAGCATGCACAGGGACAGGAGGAGTTGCTCCACACTTCATCCTGCTTGGACACTTCACCACCTCAAAATTCACCTCAGACATCCACTTCAAAGGAGACTACACGGGAAGTAGCACTGTGTCCTTCCAGGATCTGGTCCCACAGGGATGGAAGCTTTTATCCCTGGGACAAGAGTTTACAAGAACAGGGAAAGTTGTAGTGCATTTAGGGTGGGAAATAAATGTTTCATGACTCTAAAATGATACAGCTGTGCATAAGGATATATGCACACACATACACTGGAGTGTTAGTCTGTAAAATAAATAGCTGTATTTCCTTCTGGACTGAACCCAAAATATCCATTGTTCCCAGTCATAACACTTGGAGCACTGGGAGCATCCTTTTAAAGTGGCTGCTGATTTCACCTACCTCAAATGGTAGAGGCACCATCAAAGGAGGTGTCCCAAACCTTACATCACTGAACACATTTGCCCTTCCTGCCACTGCAACATCCCTGATCACAGGGTGTACTTAAAAACTCCTCAAACTCCTCTCAAACGTGGCATTTGAGATCATGTCTCTTGTCCATCATTATGATCGCAGTAAGACTTTCTGTGAATCACTCCAGCAGCTTCCCTGGCATCACCACCAGAAATTAAAGCATTTTGCACTTTGTCTGATGGAACTTCACGACTCTGCCTGTCTCCCATCCATCTACTACCATTTCAGTGCATCCCTGGCAGCAACAGAGCTCTGAGAGCTACAGCAACCCCAGACTGCAAGGCCACAACCTCCTCTCTCCAAGTCCTCCCTTACATCCCTCTCTGCCCCAATGCTTATAAATAATCACACAATTCCTTGCAGCAGATGGGTGAAATCTGGCCTTTACTATACAGACACACATAAAATATTTCTTTAAAATGCAATGTGCACAAAAATATAAGGGAAGGAGGGTTTGTAAGGAGAAAGAATAAGTTTTATTGAACTAGTTGATAGAGTTTGAAAGAGTGGATACTTGGTGGATACTTTGGTACTTGGCTACATCAATTCATTTGGTAAATAAGAAGAGTTAACCCTTCCATCTCTCCCATCCAGAGAGAACTACAGCAACAGTCCTTCTGGAAAGATGCTTTACTGACACCCTCCTCTGAAGGCTCTGAGCTGCAAGTTATGATCCTGCCACAGAAAGAACCCACAGCAGGAAACAGTTCCTCAAACACATAAGGCAACCAAGCTCCAATTCAGTTTAAAAATCTTGATATTGCTGCAGTCATGGGGGAAAAATATGACAAGGGCCTTTATAATAGAGTCTAAGCCTTGGATAAGTGGAGGGATACAAACATATGAGCACATATTAAAAATATACACCTGCATATTACCCACGTACACGGATAGGTGCTCAGCTCATTACCTAAAGTGACAGGTGGGAATACTGCAGTAATGATGATGATGAAGGAAGGTATATTATGCTGTGGGGAGAGGGCTTTATGCATGTTTTATTTGCCTGAGTTACAGCGACTTGTGACTGGTGGTGACATTTGGCCATACTGCAGCCTCCAATAAACATAAACCAGAGTCTGCACTGCCCCTTTAAAGGCATGTTTTCCATTCATTCCCCGGGACTGAAATGTGTCCTAATGCTTCTGAAGGGTTTTAATAAGTATGAGCGTGTATAAAACGCCGCTGATGACTCAACTGCTAAATCACTTGTAGCAGCTGCAGCGCTGCCATCTCTTCTGAAATAAATTCTGGGGAGGTGATTGCCTAACAAGAGTGCATTTCTGCCCTGCCACTGGCCAGTGCTTTGCAGATGAAGCGGGGCAGGCTGTGTGCTCACGGTGCAGCCCACACACAGTGCGAGTGCACACCCTGCGCTGCCAAGCCCCACGGGTGGCACCGCTCCTCTGCCACGGGCAGGGCTGGGGGAAGGACACTCAGACTTTGTGATTCCTCTGCTGCGTTTCCTCGTTCCATCAGTCACCCCTTCCTTTTCTTAGGGCTGAGCAAGGCTTTAAGGAAAAGCAGGGGTTTAGTCTCTGCATTTCACCCAGTGCATTATCATTGTAACATTAATCTTTGGGGAATGGGTTTCATTTTATCTGCTTGCATTTCATGGCCGTGTAAAAGTGTAAAAAATGCACTTTGATTTTCCAAGGGAACATTAGCACCTAACATTAGTAAGGGTAGAAGTAAAGCTCTTGCTCTAAATAAATTTAACAGGCATGCTGACATCAGAGGGAGGGCTGTAATAGTTTTGCATTAACTGATGATTTTTTCCTGAAAAGATGCTCTGTGCCAGTAGGATAAAGGGTTGCTTCAGGAAAGGACACTTTGCATTTAAAGAAAGTACAATGTATTTTTACTAGTAGAAGTAGCAACAAGTAATTTCCTTCAAAACAATATGCCATAGTTTATACACATTCTAATGGCCATGTTTTGGAGATATAAGAAAGTAACTGGGCATTGACAGGGTTCTGAATATAACACAGAAGCCCCTAAAACACAACAGAAGCCTTCCTAGAAGTTAAAAAATAAAAATACTCAAATATTAATTAAGGAACAGTAGAAATAAAAAATCCTCCACTAAATATGTTGCCGTGGGGTCCCTTTGACTGTGTTGAGGTCAAATGCTAAGGACTGTGAACAACATAACCCAATCTTTTTAAGATCACAAACACAGCTTCAAACACTCCGTTAAACTTCCCCACCACGGTCAAAAAAAAACTTTCATCAACTTTATGTGTTAAAAATGAGACTTTTTGTGGCAGGCCTCTCCAGATGAGTATAAATTCAATCCAATTTAAGGCCCAGTAACGATGTGGGCAGTCTCAGACTATTACTTTCAATGGGATGGAGTCCCTAAGGATGACATAGACTTAGTCCCATTGAAAGTAATGGGGTAAGCAATCACATGCCATTACTTTCAAGGAGACTCAGTCTATACTATCCATAATAACATGGTAATATAAATCTGGACTGACTCATCAGCATGAAGAATGAAAATGTAAAAGAATGGCAAAGCTGCAAACGTGCACCCTGAGACAAAAACCAGCCCCTCGGTTTCTCTGCATCCATAACTCATCAGTGCTGCGAGTTTATTGCAGGAGAGGAGCAGGAACAGGTTAGAGAGGCTCAGGAGCACAAGGGGAAGTGTTAAACCAACAGGAGGCTCCAGCATTTCATGCGATTTTTAGCCATCACTACCTCTTCCTCTTTTTTTAGTTCTGGTCCTTTCAGTCCTCAATTTAATTTTTTTTTTTTTTGTTTCCTAAATCCAGCAATATGAAAAAATATTTGTTCATGGAGAATGTCTCTCTATGAAGCCATTTATTTTTCTTTTTTTTTCCCCCTCCTCAGTGTACAACACAGACAGCTACAAATAGCCTCTGCAATCTCCCCCTCTGCAAATCAAAGACATTAATAATATATTAAAAGGATAGATAATTCTGAGCAGGTGGACAGGGTGGTGATTGATCCATTACTGTGCAAATACCTTGGTAATGGCTTGTAAAAACTTAAGACCTGCAAAACAAAGAGATAACAAAGCTCCACCATCAGGACAGGCGCATTTATGGCTAGTAAATTTTACACAGATTAATAGAAAAGACCAGCTCAAATCCTCCTCTTGATCTAAGAATAATGCTCAGGTTAGCAAGGCTCAGCAGTAAAAGCCACAGGGAAGGAGGAAAGCAGATCCCCCACCCTGTGCCAGAGGATTTCTTTCCAGGGGAAGAACAGCCAAAAGCGTTCCTGTGATGGTCACACAACACCTCAGACCCCTCTGCTGACCTGCTCATTTCTTGACAAAATATAACTCCAGTAAGAGCTAATCTATCTAGTGTTTTCCATTTCCTGTAGAGTTAAATAATATGAATATAAATGTTTATGGAAAATATATTTATACATATATGCATTAGACCATTTCTTCCCTGATGGAGTGACAGAAAAGAATTCCTGTGGCTGCTGAGCAGTAATTGAGAACATTGAATCTTTGCATTCCATGAATTGTTTCCAGGACAAAAGCTGGATTCAATCACAGGCACCCTAAAAGTTTGGGTAAGAAGCCCAGCTACTGTTCCTCATGCCAGTTTTCCAGGGAATTACCTGGCTGGGAGGCAGTGAATCAGAGTTCAGTGCTTGTCAGGTTATAATTGTCAAGGAAAACTCTAATCCTGCTGAAACCAGGACGGATTTTGATATACGGTACAGGGGCACAAATGATGTTTTCCAATTGAACTCTTGCTCCAAATACAGAAAAAAATTAACACTATAAAAATAAAATTATGTAAAAACATAAGTACATGAAAATATATATTTAAGAATTAACTCAGTTGTTCTGTAATGATAATTCCTGTTCTGCAGGAGAAGGGGACAGGAGCTAAATTCAGTTCAAGTTCCAGGTTGAAAATGGGCTATGACCCTTAAAAATAATTTAAACATTTCCACAGACAAAGAAGAAATCTCACCATATAAAGTATTAGAATTAAACTACAACCAGTTGTTACTTTGAACTGTTTACTCAAATCTCTATCACTGCATATGTAAAACACAGCTCTTGGGAGACAAATATGTGGGGTTTTTTAATCCCTAAAATGTTTTCCTGTCTGTTTGTGCACCTGCATCTTTGTAAACAATTTTTAAGTGCTGGAAAAAAAAAAGCTTTGACATGCAGGATCACTCTTACAAAAACAATTTGTGCTGCATGTATTTGTCTACAGCAAAAGAACAGAAATATTTTAAACATTAAACCATTGCACTTTTATGTCTAATTTCATAAACAATAATTAGTAATGACAAAGGTAGCACAACACAAATGCTTAGCAAATGCTATAGCATATATATAGTATAGACAGCTGTACTAGTCATTTCTGCATTGCATCATGCCATAAAATTAGACTCAAACATTATAAAGCTTTAAAAATCTTTTCTTATCAAGTTATTTAAGTGATTGCACAAACAAAAAAACCCCCTCAAAGTTAATTTTCCTCAAGTGTTCCCCCTCCCTTTTTATTTCTTGAAAAGAAACTAAATCCCAAGCAAACAGGAGGTGCACGCAGACCCTGGGGATACAAACACCTTTCTCAATAATTCTGGTGATTTATTTTTGGTAATTCATGTTTCCAAAACGCGCTGCCACATTCACAGGGTGGTGATGTTTAATTAGAGTTTAATATTGCCTTGGGTTTTAGCCAGAGGTGGGGTTTGATGCTACCCCCAGATCCACCGCTCACTTCCTACAGTTCCAAGAGCCTGCTCTGAAGGGACACAGGTTGTAGCACCAACCTCTGCCTGGTGTCATTTCCAAACAGAAACCCAAGTTCTTTTCACTTTTGGGGTGGATTTGGAATACAGTAATAATAAAAATGGGGGTTTTTTTGTGGTTTGGATATTTTAAGTTCACCAAAAAAATGCAGTAAATAAATCATTCGTACATTAAGAATGATTATCAGCGGGTAAAGTGGAATTTGAATTACCTTAGATATATTACCCACAATGCTTTTCAAGGCAGCAGCTAATTAGCAGGAGAAAGGTCATGCAAAAAAAAAAATAATAATGTGATTAGAAGAGGTTGAAAGAAGAAAAAAAAAATAGCCACATATTTGGCCATAGCCCAAATTTCCTTTTTGCCACTGTAACTGAAAGCCATCGCTTCAATATTTAATGAAATGCTTATGTTGCAGCACCTGGTCACGTTGTGAGCAGTGCCTAAGCACTGCCTCCCCTGTGGGTCATTACTGCAGCCATCTGAACGGGGGCAAACTGCTCAGCCACTCCAATAATGCCACTCTTTAAGAATCTACAGCTACAAAACAGCAGGAGACAGAGTTACTTTGGCTCTGATCTTGGGAAAAATGGCTGGGGGCAAAACGCTGTTTCCTCCCATCAGAGAGCGGAGAGTCAGCAATAATTCTGGGAGTCAAAGCCCGGCCCCAGCCCCAGCCCGGCTGCCCCGCTCTGCTCTGCCTCCCTTCGCAGGAGCCTCCAGCTCCTGGTGAGAGATCCTTGTCAACAGGAAAACAGGAGTTCACACTCCCCTGCTAATGATCCAATGCATCAATAGCTCCAACAATCACAACAAGCAGATGTCCTAAGTTAATATAGACTTTCCTGGGATTTTACTTGTGAAACAGGGCTTTAAAAGGCATTAGTCTTTTGTCCTCACTAGAGATCTGCTAAATCCTGGCACCAATTCCTTGGGTGTGTGAACCCCAGCCTAATGGAATTTAATTACTTTAGTGGTATTAATCATCTGTACAGTAGAGCAAAGAGTATTTTATTACCACTTTTAAGGGTTATCGGCACATTTATTTCAAATGAACTGTCAAACTGCATTACGTGGAAAGCATGCCAGGCTGGAATCCTGCAGCACAGGTGGGAAGACATTTGCTGCTTAAAAAACTCTTGGACATGAGGAGGATGCCTCTGCCTCACACACTGGATGCAGTTTATTTAAAATTAAAAACGAGCCATCGATCTAGTGATTTCCTTTTGCTCGTATTGGTTTTGTCAGCTCCTGATTTCTGGGAGGTTCCCCTGGGCTGCAAAGGGTGCTCTTCTCCCAGGAGAACAGGAGCACCAGTTGGCACCAAATAACCTGTGACACTATTACAGGATTAGTTACAGAACAGCAATACCAGCCTTGTCCATTATCTGGCAACAAGCGCTGGCTCAGTAACACGAGGCTTTTCTAATTCACTTAAATACATAAAACCCTTCACATTCACACACGTGGAAAAGTATATTTTCACTCGGTGGAGCTTCCACACTGTCTTAGTGAAAAAAACACCAACCCCATATATTCCTAAAAGCTGCTCACCAGGTCATCAAAAGATGCATGTTGGTGTGAGTTTACAGCCCCAACAACCTCAAACAAGTCAGGTAAGACCCTGGTGCTCATTTCTGTCTGCTGGGCATGTTACAGCATATTTTGCATCCTGCAAAGTTCCAATTGTACCTAAAATCCAGCAAAAATTAATACCTGTTGAAAGACTGTTTCTTTTACCCCTTTGGAGCCAAGTTTCTTTTTGTCTGGCCTCCAGACTCTCCCCAGGTTTCAGCCCTGTCCTACACCTGGTTAAAGCACATTGTTTTACACCCACCACGTCTCAGACATTCTGCACTCAGCAGCAAATGAGAGCAATTTGTGACACAAGATACTACGACATGTGGGAAAGACACATAATTAGTGTCAGAATGAATGCATTTGCTTTTTAAAGCCTATTTGTCCTAGGATTTCAAATGAATCAAGCTGCTATGTCTCTCTCAACAGCTCCATACTGCTGTATAATGAATTAAAAGCTAGTGTTGCTAAAATGTGCAAGCTTCAGGAATAAAAACTGTATGCATCTCAAAACCAGGGATGAGAGGATCTTAAAAGGCTCTAAACTCTAATGTAGCCTATTTTAAAGCCTCCCAAAAAACTAACCCATTCTACTCAGAGAATTCTCAAGTGAAATCACCACTTTCCATGACAGATTACCAGGAATTTACAAAGCTTCTTTGAATCTTGTCTTTTTAAAAGGAAAACCTCTGACTTGCACCCTCTTGCCTCCCTCAGGTTTCAGTGCCCAGCACTCTGCACGAGCAGGGCACACGGTGGCACATCCCAGTGCCCCAGACACACAGTTCTCTCTTAAATCCTTCTTCTCTCTTGCCAGGTAAATATTCTCACCCATCTCTGTTTCCTTCCCCTGCTGTCCAGATATTGAGAACCATTACCTGTGAGGGAAGTAGGACAGTCAAGCACTATCACAACACTTGTGCCCTTCTCCTTCTATTAACTGAGGTTCGTTACTACAGAAAAGCTACTCTTGAACACAGGGTTCTCCCAAAATGAACCTTCTGAGTAAGCCCAACCACCCAGGCTTTGATGAGGGGAATAACCCATTAGTGACAGGGGAAGAGGGAGTAAGCAGAGCATCTTTGCAGCTGCCTTGGTGCTGCTGGTGCCAAACATACCCCAGGACAAGAGCAATGCCCAGCAGGTCACAGGCCCATCTGACAGCCCTGTGGGCAGTGCGTGGTTCTGAACTCTTGCCCACAGAAACCCCTGCAGAACCAGGCCCAAACACCCTCCTGATGTCCCTGTGCAGCCCAGTGCTCCCCAGCTGGGAAGGGGCCATGTATTTCCAGCCCCAGGCAGCTGCAGGGACAGCCAGGAGCCCTCAGGAGCTAACAGGAAACCCCCATTTTTAAATGCCACTTTATGATCAGGTAACACAACAAACACCCCCGTGCTGCTGCGAGATAAATGTCTGCAAAGCAGGCTGAGATACAAGGCACAGCCAGATGCCTCCAGTGACCCTGAAAGAATGTTATCTTAATGTAATGCACACCTTTGGCTGCCTCGCTGTGTTTAATGCATGAAGCAGCCTCAGACACAGGTTCGGGAGGAGTTGGGAGATATCCCACACAGCAGGTACAGCGCTGGACTAGCAAGTGCTTCATTTCAATATTTACAGAGAGATTGCTGGACTGGTAACCAGCCAGTTTTATCACTTGATCTGCAGCATCCTGCATATCACAGCTCAGGCCCCACAGACAAATCTCCTAAGGCATTCTGCTTATGGGAACAAGGGTACCATCAGACTTAAAGTAAGATAGGAAAAGGAAAGCATATTGTACTTTAAAGTGAAGATTCACTTTTAAAAATAAGGAAATTATTCATCAGTATAGAGACATGAAAACTTTACAGTAGGCCCAATTATCTTGTTATTAAAGCCACAAAGAGTTTAGTAAAAGGTGGGAGAATTGGGCCCGAGTCTTACACTGGAGATCAATTTTCTCCTGTAGCAGTTACTGGAAAGAAGAAAGCCCGTTTATTTCAGGAAAGAAGGGCATGTTTCTTGCCTTGGTCTCAGCATTTTCTCTTCACTCCAGTGAGTGCCTGGCCACCCCTTTTAGCATCCGTGGGGTTGGTCAAACTAAATGCAGGGAATTAGCGCTGTGAAGTTCAAAGTCCAGCTCTATTAGCTTGCCAAGGAGCTGTTAAAAGCAGCGTCTGATGCGCCAGGAGTGTCAGGACTCGCATATAAACTGAATCCTACAAAAACGAGCCCCCGTGGAAGTCAATGGGATTACTCACAGTGCAGGGAGTTAAACATGTGCATACATTTCGGGAAGCCTCGTGCAGAGTACAAACACCCCTTAATGCTCTGCCTTGCTCAACTTCCCCGGAGCATTTCCAAGCCGGCAGGGAGGTGTCCCTTGCCTAGAACCCGCGTCTGCTGTTGGACAGCTCAGCCCAACCCACCGATGCTTTTAAAAGGCTGCCTCAGCCCAGCGCTGCCCAATAGCTGCAACGAACTCCAACAGGCTCCATCCTGGAAGTGTCCAAGGCCAGGCTGGACAGGGCTTGGAGTGACCTGGGATAGTGGGAAGTGTCCCTGCCCACGGCAGGGGGTGGGACTGGATGGGCTTTAAGGTCCCTTCCAGCCAAACCATTCCGTTTTATGATCCCAAGTATGCAATGCTCCCAGGGAATTGCAAATGCTTTGCTAGCACTCAGTCCCATTTAGATTTTGCCACAAATAAACTCTTCTCAATCAAAATATCTAATGGACTAAAAAAAAAGTTTATAGTTAATGTAATCAGAACTAAGATTTTTAGAAAGGAAGTAATTTTGCAAGAAAACAAGTAGCTGAAAATAAAACAACTTAAGATTTTTGAGGATGAGCTTTGACCTGATTTTCCAATTTCTAATTAACAGTAAAATAAGGAACGATAAATTAAGAATGCTTTGATGTTCTTCACAGAATTTTGAATTATTCTCAAGTTAAATCACATAATGATCTCTCACTGTCTTCAGGATACTATATTGGAAAGTAATTGTTTCTCACCTGCCAAATGGAAAAGAATATTTGCAGTCACACCACAGCCAATGTTCTGACTGAAAATGTTCAGACTCAATTTCAACAATCAGGTTGTTTATTAATTCTTTTTAGCAGATGTATTTGTTTTCTAATGCAAAAAGTTTCAGACAGATGTGTCTCTTCCAATTTGAAATATATCTCACACTCCCAGCTTAGCTCTGCACCAGCGCAGATATACAGCTTTGACAGAAAATATCATTGGAAAAATGGGTAAAGAAAAAAATCAAACCAGTGTGTCCACACAAACCAGCTGACCTGGGCAATGGGAACTGGGAAATGCTTCTCAAAGCTGGCACTTTGGCTGCAGGCCCTGTGGGCTCCTGTGTCTGAAATTTAAGGAAAATAAACACAGGCACTCCCTTTGGACTTCCTGCCCCTGGAGAGACTCCGGGGTACTGTGGCCATGTGAGCAACACCAAGATGTGACATCGCACACTGCCAAAGAAATGCAGACAGGACAAGAACTCCTGGGCACTCTGAACACCTTCCCTGGAGAGCCCAAGGAGCTTCCAGCTCCTCAGAAGAATCAAAAGCTCAGACAAACAACGATGGAAATAAATGCAGATAAATTGTTTTTGTGAGTAAAGGCAGTATGGAAAAAAACCAACCAAAAGAAAAAACCCACAACAGTATTAGAAATGTGGTTCCCTGAGATTAACTAGTCCCATTGATTCCACATCTACACCTGCCAAGAACAGCACAGACTGGAGCAGCCACCCTGGGCATTTCTGAGCATCATACAGCGGTGTGTCTTGAACCACCATTAAGTAGACAATCCACGCCAAAGGAAGGGGGGAAGGCGGGTCTTTGTTCCTCACTGAAAACACAACCTCTGCCAGCAGCAGGTGACTCCATCTCGCATTCCCAGTAAGGTCTCACCCAATTCCAAGCACAGATTGAAGTGTTTCTCTTAGTTTATCACGACAAGGAGGGGTCTGACAGAGCTCTCCAGCTCTGGGTTCCCACTTTGGGCTCCTATCCAGAGCAGCCCGAGTCAGGGCCAGGGGATCTTTGTCACCTCAGTTCACAGCACAGCTCCAAACCCTGGGAAGCTCACTCCAGATGCCACCCCCCCAGAGAATTTTCCCTCGTGCTTTTCTGCAGCCCCGTAGGCATCCACTGCACTTAGTCATACAATTAAGTGTGATTTTTTCCCTGAAACCAGGCTTGATTGGTGAAAATGCAAATAACTTTGAAAATTGCATTTCTGTGCAACAGATGTTATTCTTACTGTGTTCAAATACTTGGTTGAAATATAAAGCCTAATTTTCTCTCTCAAAAAAAAGGAAACATAACAGCTTCTAACAACAGCAAACTGTGATAATGAAAGTTCTGTGGAATGCGTCACCGGATCCCATTTTGGAACTGTGCAATGCACAGTGGTTTTGTCTCCTGATTACCAAAGAATGAGTGTCACCAATTGATTTTATTATTATATTAAGACTCCAGTCACATACAAATTCAAATCCATGACTGAAGACCTGCTGATGGAATATGACCACCCTTATTCTTGCTCTCTTAACGATCTTTAAGAGAGTTGCAGCTCTCCCCAGTAATGCAGAATATCTGCAAAGCCCAACTTCTCCATCAGACACCATTTCCTTTGGAACACTTAGAAAAGATTGCTCCCTCAGGAACACCCCCAGTTTTAATTTTTAAAATAGACAATCAAACCACGTATAAAAAGAATGTCAGATAATCACGAAACAGAATCCTCTGTTTCAAATATAAAAAAAAAATATTAAAAAGCCAGAGAATGCTGGGCATAAGGGGAAAAAAATTCTCTTTGTCATATCTCCTTTATATGTTTGTTTGTCATTTTGGGGCTGAGAAGAGCCTGGTCAAAGTTACTCGGTGCAGGTGAACACTCAGGACATCAGATGTGAAAGCTGATTTGAAAAGACAGAAGCTGACAGTCTGTGCAATCAGTTATTTAGGGATCTAATTGAAATTGCTGATACAAGCAGCCTGTCACACTGCATAAAGAACCTTCACTATTAACAAAAATCAATAAGAAATCAATAAGATGAAAGTTGAATATGTACTCCAGGACAGTAACAAAGCCTCAGGAACCCACAGGCAGCCACGAGGCTTTTGCCAGGTTTCAGCTTGGGATTTTGCATCACGTGTGGAATTCCTAAAATAACTGTGCCTGACAAAAAACCCTGTCTGTGTGTACATCTAGGAAGACAGGAGAAGTGTGCAGCTCCTTGCTTAGTTAGCTCTGTCTGCAGCTAATTAGCATTATTAGTCTCCCCAGAACATGTGTTGGCTCTTTTCTCAGATACAGGCAATAGCTGGCCTTTCATGTTATTCAGATGAGATAAATGCTGGACTTGGCTCTCACGTTCCCCTCGTGCTAAAGAGGAATTTCTGCTCTGCAAAGGCATCCCCGCACCTGCAGACTCTGCTCAGGTGTGGGACGCTACCAGGAAAGTCAACAGCAAAGGGAAATAAAAACCACAGGGCACCATAAAACACTGAAGTGTTTATCTGGGCAAATAAAATACTGAAGTTCCACTACTCGTGGAATTTCTTACATCCATGACATTACTGCTGTCACAACAGCTACAGCTCATATTCCTGTTTCCTTTCATCCTCACATTGTTTTATACTCCACAGACTTTGTTTCTTTGGGACACTGAGAAGCACTGCAAGAGGGAGGGAAATGCTGTATCACAAAGAGTCAAATCAAATTGGTGCAAACACTGACATGAACACATTGGTTTGGCTGGAAATTCAGATATTGGGATACTTCCTTGCCACTCACAGCTTAAAGAAGATGAAGCAACAGAAAACCTGCACTGACACTCTCTTAAAACTGGTATTTTGAAGGCTAAGATGATTTTAAGTTCCCCAAGACCATACAAGAATCTGTTACCCTGCACTGGCGGCACCTGAGAGGCTGGGTCCTTTTAAACTTGCAAAACCATGGATACAAACACCAAAACTATTGTTTGCTCAATCAAGAAAACCTCCCACCCTCTGCACCCGTCTAAGAGCACAAGGATATGAAGAACACAGTTGAGTGGTATTAAAAAGGAAGCACCATGTGAATCCCATGCTAGTGTTGCCTGTGCTGCGTCACACAACAGGAATGAGCTCATTACAATCCCAGTTTTGGACTTTATTTTTTCCAAATAAGCATCATTTCTCCTCAGTTCCTTCCCCAGCACACGACAAACCCGTGCTTGAAGGAGGGAAAGCTCAGTTTCATTCCTTTATTGATCTATCAGACAAGAACTTAATCAATCTTCTTTATAAGCTATTAAAGCAGAGCAGGAGAAATGAACTCACCTGATACATTCAGCATTGATTGCTTCTTTCTAGGAACTGAATGTCAGCCTTATCTGCCACCACAGCTGCGATTCCATTTCTCAGAACCAAGATTTTCCCCTCATTAGCTCCCCAGGAATGGTGCAATTAAAAATGTATTTTAGACAAAACAGAGAATATAGCCAAAATTAAGTGAACAACACTTTCATTTAAGTTTCATTAGTCAAGTGTGTTCCAGAGAACAGAGAAAAATCGAGTCAGGTTAAGGAACATCTTCTAATGAAGCAGAAGCTAGTCCATACTGTAACCACCCTATCACTAATTCCAGGGAAACTCTACATGCCAAGCAACTCTGGAATCCAACAACAGGAATTTCTACTTTACCAGACCTATCAAAACTAACAGCAAAACTAAAAAAAGAGGCAGCAAACACACTTCCAACCAAATTGACTGTATTCAAGGGACTTCCAATATTAAAATTATCATTTTAAGTCATCTTTGCAACAACTGAGAGAACCTGAGTTGCTGAATTGCACCAAAATAATTTCGTTAACAAGGTAAGCTTACATTACATACATTTATGTCCAGAGTAC
The DNA here is from genome assembly GCF_022539395.1 of Myiozetetes cayanensis. Classification (NCBI taxonomy): domain Eukaryota; kingdom Metazoa; phylum Chordata; class Aves; order Passeriformes; family Tyrannidae; genus Myiozetetes; species Myiozetetes cayanensis. The sequence continues at coordinate 2,129,322 of NW_026087411.1, read as the reverse complement.
CTGCTGGGAACTGTAGCTCAAGTTCTTCCCTTGAAGTCTTCCACAAAACAACCAAAACCCGACCAGCCTCGCCTTCTTCCCCAGTCCTCCTTTTAAAGGAGTTTAAGGGCTGTAGGAGGGCAGGTGAATCATGGGAACGGTAATTTCCAATTACAGAGCCTCATTCTGAATGGGGAAAAGGTGGTAAAGATCACAGCTGAACGACCTCTGTTATCACCCCATTACCAGCTCTGTAATCACCTGGTTTGGGGTGTAGCACCACGAAAGGGAGCAATCTCAGTGTGGATGAGATTGGAGAAAAACAAATAAAACATTTCTATTTCGTAAAACAAACTGCTGTTCTATTTCATAAAACAAATTTTGATGTAATTGGATTTATTTGTAGGAGTTCACTCCACCAAACATTGTGATTGTTGGCAGCTTTTATGTGATTTGAAAGGGAGGCTGTGATCAAAATCAGTATTTCCACTGGATGGAGAGCTTGGGGGTTTTCCTTGCTTTGCCAGGAGTTAATGCTTACATTAATCAGTAAACTTATGATAGCTGGAAACACTGTAAATTTACCAATGAATTCCTCACTCACTCTTCACTATTGCTGTATTATACTTGTTATGGCTTCTGTGTCTTTCCTTTGGTCTTTTTTTGGTCTTTTGGTCTTTTTTTCCTCCACCTCCATCATGGGAACAGCCCAATTTGCACCCTTTTCTTACTGCCCTAAACACAAGGAATTACTCTGGTGACCTCTGGGAACCTCCCAACATCCAGCAGAGAACGTGGCCTTTCCTCTGCTGAACTGCACAGGAGTGCCTTCCTTTACCACAAACAACCTTTAGGACTCAAGACACTGCCACGTGTCAACAAATCCTCCTGGAACCTCAGATGGAACAGAATGGAAAGCACTTTCTCTTGCCAAACAGTAAAATAAAAATGTTACTTTGGAGCTCTTTTTTTTTTTTTTCCTTTCAGTGGAAGGGAAAAAACAGCCTTTGCTATTAAGCCTGTCTATTTTCATGGGAAATCCTTCCATTTGCAATATCTGCATATCATGCTTAAATATCTCCCTCAGGAAGATATACCACTTAATAATGCTCCTGTTTATTTATTGCAAAAATCAAGAATAGCTGGAAGTCCATTATGAGAATCTTTTAGCAAATTTAATTAATTTGTAATTAATTTTATTGGTATTTATGAGAGAAATCTTTAATCAGCATAATTTAGACTGAAAATTACAATATTAACTAATATTAATTAAACAACAATGTAATAATTTCAATAGTTTTAATTATTTTTAGATTAAATTACCTACTAGTCAATTCTACACTGCTTTTGAAATTAATTAGCCAACTTAAGCATGCTCTGTACCAAGGGTAGAACATGATGTCTAAACAAGGCAAGAAATGCTCCTTCCAAGTGTCAGCTGGGTTGTCACAGTTTAAAAACCTGCTTCTTCACCCTAATTTTAAATAAAATGTGTTCTGTTTAAGCTTGGGGGTGAGATGCTTTTTAATCCTAATTTTAAATAAGCTGTGTGATGTTTAAAATTGAGGGCAAGCTTTCAGATTTTGGAGCTGCCTTTCCTTTTAGTCCCTTTCCAAGGGGTGACTGTATCATCTCTTATGAGCTGAGTTAGTGGAACCTTAGTATTTTTCCACATGCTTGGAGTGAAAAGGGGCAGAAGAGAGATATTCCCCTCCAAATTTGTCAGGAGCTCCTAAACACTGCAGCAGACAACAAGGGCCTGTCAGGTTATCACCAGTGCATGGCCCCCACACAGAAAAATGAGTTTTCTACTGAATTCCTGCACCTGGAGCAGCCCCTTCTCCTTCTCACCCCATTTCCTCTGACATGGGACAGACTCAAGGAACAACAGGTTGTTGCTGCAAATACAATTAACAGGGACAATGTTGCACATCCCACAGCCATGAACTGCCCTGGTTCAGCTGCTGATGGTATGGCTGTGAAGCTGCAGGTTCCCTTCCATAAGCCATAAGTTCCCTTCTCTAAGATAGTTTGCATGGGTTTCCACCTTTGGACTCGCCCTGGAATTTTCCAAAAAGTGAGAAAAAAGGTGCAGCCACAGTGCCTCTTCTGGCTCTCAACACTCTGAGTGTCACTGGGATAATATGGTGCCTCTCAAACACCAGCTATCACCAGGAACAACGGAGCAAACCTTGTTGCATTCAGCACTTGCTTTCCTAAGCAACAATCCTGTTGTATCCATGAGGAACAGCAGGGTATGGATCCATCTCCGGGCTGGCACAGAGTAGTTACAGGCTGGGTTTGAACCTTGGCCTCCCACGACATCAATCTGCTTTCATTGATCTCTGGGTCGCCTCGATGAGGACCAGAGTGAGTAAATATTTCAGTGTTACAACAACCTCCCCTCAGCTGTTTGTGCTGGGGGTGTGGAAATCCACTGACTGAAAGTTCTTTAAATGTTGCCACAGTTTTCAAAAGCAACCCCTCGCTCTGGGAAGCTGAGTTTTACCTGCTGAACTCCGAGCCCCTCGAAGGGATGAATTTCAAAGGGCAGCTTTGCACACTCTGAAACTCAGACCACGGGTTTTTTTCTGTTATCAGGCCAGACATTAAACAGGTTTGGTCACGGCAAAGCCGTCACAGACATAGAAAGCAGAATATAGAAACAAACAGTGCTCAAAAGGTAAAGAATATTCTCAAAGCAATACATTATCTGCCAGGGGAACTGTCATCATTATTTCCTTCAGACTTCCTCAACAAAACACCCCTGTGACCTTAAAGGAATTACACAGAATTACTCCAACGAATAAAGACCAAGTTTCCAAATATATTTTAGCAACTACAGTTCCTTGGGGGCTTTGGAAATTCTTACTGAGTGTTTGTTCAGCCCTCGAAATTCCTAAGGATCTTAGGAAAGCTCTTTCTCAGTGTTGTTCCTCTGAATGTCACAGAAGAGACTTACAAGATGATGGAATGTTTTCCAGGGAAAAAATCCAGTTAAAAAACTGACCTTTAAAGAGAAACTGTCCGTGGTGCAGAGGGTCAGGTCGGCACCCACAGAGTTAAACTGACTAAGTCTACAACAAAGGGAAAAATATTAGCATTGCTATCTGTGTAAATGACATTAGTAGCAAGACTGAATTATCTTCTGAATTATTTTATTCCAATTATATTTTGATATAATTCAAGGTCTAGTGATTTTTTTAATGTTTGCAGTCCCCCAGTTTAATACCAGAAAAGCAATCAGTCATTTGTTTCTCAGACACCAAGTGGCTGGAATAGTTTTTCCATCCATTTGAAAAATATACAATCTGTATTTGCCTTTAAGTATACATTAGATGACTGTTGTAAGTGATTTGTAATTGTTTTTAAATTGTTGAACTTATTTTAATATGTATTTGCAATTATATAGTTATTTAAATGTTCACGTTATAAGCAGGTTTTTTTGGATTAGCAAATTGTTCATTCATCTTTTGGATTTTAAAAAGGGTAAATAGCAAAGAGGCTAAAATGTGCTTTATTGGAGCACAGTTTATTATATTGCTTATTAAAAATCTCCTCTGCAATAACTGGTAATATAAAAAGTTGAAAAGAGACCTGGAAAAAGATGCAAAAAGATCAGTTTGGAAGTCCAACACTGTGAGTGTGTGGAAAGGCAACAGAGGGACCGGTTCAAGGCTTGGTTTCTCGGTGGTTCAATTTTCTGAGTTGCCCAAAGTTCTCCACATACAAAGGCACATCTGCTCACACAAAGGTCTGATGTTAAACCCACCTCATTCAGCACCAAAGCAGTGACGTGCACGTTGCTTAAATGAGCTCTGCTTTGGTTTAGCTTGATGAGAAAGGCTGTGTGCACAAAGAAATTATGCATTACTTAGTTGTTAGTTATCCTGAGGGTTTTTCATCACCGGCTTTCCAACAGATACTCTGCATTTACCAAGTCCAGGTACCTGAGAGCCCAGATGTCTTCTCATGTCTAACACAGCCTGGGATTTTCTGTGAAGGCTCCACATTTTCATCCTCACTGCTGTGATGAAGCCCAAGCTCACTGACTTGCAGAAGCCCCCCAGAGCCTTACTCATTATCCTTGGCATTTGCAAATGGAAGTGGTTTTGTGGGATCAAACACAGCTCGTTTCTGTCTAATGGCCATGTGTTCATCTACACAAAGTGGATTGGGTAGTTCCAGATTCCTAAACTATGTTTGCCATTGTTACTGATCACCAGCAGCACACCTGACAACACCTTTGGGGGCTTTCTCAGGAGAGCAGCGAGGGGCTGGATGGCCCAAAGGAGTGAGCCCTGTAGAATGTCTGTCCATTTACACACGACACACCCCACTCCAGCTTCACGTTCACGGTTGCACTGACACATGTCCAGAGCTCTGCCATGATTACTTTTGCAGTGCCTTGTGCCTTCCTTATCTCCAGGAACTATTTCTATCTATTCCTTAACACCCTGAGCTGGCCACATGTATATCCTTGGTCCCTCTCAGTGCCTTCAGGCATCACCTTTTGCAGTTTCCCAGTGAATATGTGGGGATAACGATGGACCCTCCTGGAAGCACCCGGGAATTGATCACCATCAGCTACATTATCAATTCAAGGGATCAATTATCCATCTCCTTTTGTTCCATTTTCCTTAGCTACTTAAGGAGCAGAGATAGAAGAGAAGCTGTCCCCTGGATTATAATCGATGTTCTACCAATGAGAGCTCAGGATGGGCTCCTACAGACCTGTGATATTTTAAAAATTACTCACATTTTGGACAGATCAAGGCATGGCCTCCAAGCCAGTTGACAGACTGTGTAAAACACAGCCAAAGAGAAGAGCTACACAACAAGCTGCAGTGTTCTTTACTCTCACTGTCTCAATTATTGACTAATTCTGATTAAAATCTATGGCTAATTGTCTTTTAACATTTAGTAAGCGTGCATTTATCTAAATCTTACAAGATCAGATGACACTGGATATGATCATCTGAAGCATAACTTTATTTTCAGCTGCTTTCTGAAGCTCCCATAAATTTGTAAAGGATTTTGGAACAGAGGGCCCTCTCAGGAATGTGGGCACTGGCCCTGGGGCAGAAAGAGCCCCTGCCCTTATGATCCTCTGGAGCCTTCCAGGCTGGAGAGCAGGCAGGAATCTCCTTGGAAGAGCTGGATGCTCCACCAAGCCCTTTCTTCTCAACACAGTGTGCATATGGAGCCAACTACTGGCTGAATACACAGGAATAATCCTGACCCAATCCAAAGGTTTAGTGCCTGGAAGTGGAACTGTGTGAATAGTCGTATTTTTATTTTCCTGTTCTGTGCCTATTTTGGTAAAACTGGTATTTTTCTGAAGTTACACAGTGCTAGGAGAACAAAAACCAGAAAACAGCAGTAGCAAAATTAATTTGGGGGTGAGAATTCTCCAAGCGGAGAACAAAACCTGAGAAAAAACTTTATTTTAAATCTGCCTTTAAAATGTGTGACGTGACAATTTCATTGAAACATTTACATTTAAAAATTCAACATACAGGTAGGACATACACATTTCTGATGGGATTGACAGCACACTAATAAAAAAAAAAAAAAAAAAGCTCTTTTCATTGTGCTGACTAAGATTTCCTTGCAGCCAACAGCCCAACAGTCCTGGCATGTGGATCAGACATTTGTTGATGGAGTGCTGTATGTTGTCCTGGTAGGCTTGTATACAAACAGGAAAAAAATCAGAAATATGTTGTTATCACAGCAAGTGAAATGCTTGGGCAAGAAATGAAGCATTTAGTCAAAAAGAAGGTTATTGTGGGCCTGCCATTTATCAGGTTAAAAGTCTAGGCAAGGCACGCTTGTGTTTACACACAAATACATTATTGATTTCTAGCAGTTCATTCATTTGCATAAAAAAATCTGTATCTAAACAGGATCGTCAGTTTTAAGCCATATGTACTAAGAGCTTGACAGACTAGATGGTATTTAAAAGTGTGTGTCTTACATAAGGCAAAAGGGAAAATATTGAAGCTGTGCATTGCAGGAAACAGCAGATTGTAACAATGCAGAGGAAAACGCAGCTGTTGGGCTTTACCTGCACTCAGGCACCGGAGCTGCACCCTTGAAATGCATCTCCTTCCAACAGCTTGGTGCATTTTGTACCACAGTCTCACTTCAGACATTTGTTTGAAGGCAAACAGCAACTCTGTTTTAGAAGCAAAGCCGTTCAAATCCCACCCAGTCCCAGATTTTTGCATCCAATTCCTACAAGTTTCCATAGCACGGAACAACATAACGCTGCTCTCCAGACAGACATGCCCAGAAAACTCCAAGAAAATGTTCTAAGGTAAACAAACGAGGTTAAAGAGAAGCAGCAACAGAGACACCCTCAAGATTTAATTATTCAAAACAATAGTTTCTCATCTGTTCCTGCTTCTGAGCTACATATGTGCACACTCCAGAGCGAGCAGAGGGGACTGCAAAACACAGTTGCTGCAGTTTGCTCTTGGCTTGCAGGAGACCTTTGAAATTCTCTCCTGGAGACAGCACACACAGCATGCCAGAGAGGTGCCAGCTTTGGATCTTCTGCACCCTATCTGAGGTCTCCTGACTAACTTACTTATCCTGGTCCCTTTCCCTCCTGGCTTTTAGTAACCTGCAGATTCCCAAGCTGAAGTTCTGAAACTTCATTTCAGTGAATGGAATGGCATTGTCCTCTCCCTCCTATTGCTCTATATGTAACTTTTCAAAGTGTTCCACAAATATTTTACAAGACAACAAAATGAAGGGTGCACAGTCAGCCTTTGGAGCACACTAACACGGATGGATCCTTGTGACAAGGTCTGGATCAGGGAGAGACAGATCTCTGGGCAAAATAAATAAATACTGCTGGGAACAGCACTGGGTAGGGACTCCTTTTAAATTGTAGTGAAGAAAGTTGCAGCAGAAAGGAGCTGAAATGAATGAAAAATGCAAAGTCAGCAGGAAATCCCAGGGTGTGCAGCCTTTAAAAAATTAAGCTACTTTTGCAGGCATATGAAAAGTCTGAGGAAAACAAATGTTCCCCAGAACTTGGAGCAGCCATCTTTTGGTTCCCCAACTATGCCAAGAGCAGCTCATTCCAAACAGCCGAAAAAGTGAAGTCCCCTCCCAAATCCCAGCAGATGTTTACCTGCAATGACAGGCAAAGCTGTTGTTCTGCTCTCTGACAGACAGGGGCTCAGAGGAACAGGCTGTGTTAGAGCTGGATGAAACCTCAGCCCCCTCACTCCCATCCCTGTGTCTGATTCCATGGGAATGTACAAATGGGAGTGGCACCTGCACATCAGTCCAAATGGGACCTGTCTTGCTTTACCCTCCCAGGAAGAGAAAGAAATTGTTACTACTCTGAGAGAAAGCAGCTGAGCCCGTTCCTATCCAGCCCTGCAAGCTTCCTCAAGCGCATCAGCAGCCCCTTTCTGGATGCTGCACGAGTATCGATCTGGAGATCAGCTGCCTTGGACAATATCGCTGCCTCTGCACCCTGCCCAGCCCCAAACACACAGCTGTGCAGCTGAGAATCAGAGTGAGGAAAAGGCACAGAACTTTATGCACACAGAGCTGCTGTAAAGCCTGGGCATGAAGGAAATGAATAAAGCTCTGAATTCATCCCCAACTCTCAGTTTAACCTCCTGTATGCCTGCCTGCCACAAAGAAATATTCAGGGGGTTCTGTGGCTGTTCTAAGCCACAAAACAGTCATTAATTTCAAACATCCCACCCTCTCCACTGACACTCAAGGCCCCTCTACAGACATGCCTGATAGTGTTTCAAATATTTAAACAGTGGGATTTTTAAACAAACCCATTGAATTCCACTGGAATTTGGGCACTCATTCATCTGCTTTCAGTATTTCAGCCATAGCTCCTTAATGTTTAAACACTTTCTGTAATTTATTAACTCCAGAAATACTTAGATATAAGAGGAAAAAAAAAAAAAAAGGAAAAAACCCACCCAACAAGTTTTAAATGATCCCCCCGGACAGGGTGGAAGAGCAAGCACACAAGTTGATGTGTAGGACTGGCCACATTATGGCCTTGGGAAGGATCTGCAGGTCTCAGCAGCTCGTGTTTCTGTTCCACACTGCACTACATTTACGCGTACCATTGCCCTCTACAGGATGGAATTCGGGATTTATGCAAGTGCTGCGATTATTTTGCTTTCTAGGAGCTCACAAAGCAGCACATATTTAATTCCAAAGGTGGGAGACTGTAATTTTATCACAGAAGGTTCTGGATCTCATATCTGATGACATATTCTGGGATATAACAGAGGCAACCGTGTATACAGTGTACTGTGAAGTGCTCAGCTGCACAGAAACATCTTCAGAATAATTCCTTAAAAAACCAAACATGATTGTAAATACAAATGCAGAAAGCCATTTTATCTCCCAATAATGTCTTTCTTTCTATAATCAGTACTTTGTAGACGTCACGTGCAATAAAACACTGTTGAATATCTAGATTATTTTGAAAATACATCCCATTTTCAAACTGTGAACAGCATTTAAAACATATAAATACGAGAAGAAACCTGCACATTCTGATTTGGCATTATGAGGGTACAGTTCTAGCATTTTATTTCACCATTATTTGCATTCACAAAGCTGCAGCAGCAATTCTGGTTACAGAAAAATAAGATAGTTAACTTTTACATGATGTTACTTACACAATATGCCTGCATTTTCACTTACAATCTGGCCCCTGGGCACACTTGGGACCCTGGAAAAGGTCCACGGCATAAATAAAACCCGAGGTGTGTTTATGAGTACAAACTGACCCCGAATGAGATCTCAGCAGAGCCAGGGAGCAATTTGGGGACCAATTAAAAAAAAGGCAGAATTCTCACAGAACTCCCCTCTGAAATTTCAGGCTTCACCAAGTATTTCCCTCCGAACTTGAAAGAGCACAGAAATGAGTTGCAGCAGAAACACTGCGATCATCTCAACTTCTCCCACCGTCGGAACCACCACGGTTCCATTTCAGGCAATTTTCAGATTTTAGATTCAATCAAGCGATTTTTAGAAAGACAGACCAAGAGGCCACTGCTTCTAATTACTTGTTAACAAGGTTCCCTTCATTTAGAGATTAAACTTTCTGTGTAAAGCTCATCCTTACAAAAATCGAGCAGATACAGGTAGGGATGAGACATGCCTACCAGGGCTTTCACTTGTCTGATGTGGATCTTCTTTAATTATTATCCACTTTGCTTTTTGTTAATTACAGAAAAGAAAAATATTCCTTATGGAAAGCAAAGTTCTTTAAAAAAACAACATCTCAGAAAAGCATTGAACAAGACATTAATAACAAAGTGAAAGGATAAGCAGAATGGGAGTCTGAAAAATTCTATATTTGTATTATACAGGCATTGTTTTCATTCTTGGCACCTTATTTTTCATGTACATAAAGAGAACACAAGCTACAGCAGGGTGAGACAAAGATCAATGCTGAATGTATTACTTGGCATTGGTCAGACTCAGTTTAATAAGAAAAGAATTGATCCATTAAGCTAAACCTAATTCTTGGCCGAAAATGGTTGAAATCTCTTCTTTATAGTGCTGGCTTCATAAAGAGCCATAATATTCAGAAGAAACAACTCAGAGCTGAGTTTAATAAGATTAAATGTATTGCAAATATACTTAACCAGAATCTATCCAGTTGTTAATGATTACTATTAATATCAAACAATTTTTGTATAGAATTTTTTATTAGAGTAGTTGTAAAATATAGCCATGTGAAATGCAATATAAAAAGGGGGCTAGGTAATTTGTAAGAGCTACAATTGCAGAACCAGAACCTTCACCTATAAGATATAGTAATTTATTTTATCAATCCAGCTCCTCATACAAGTGCAATTCAATTTGTAAAGTATTTAAGTGCCAGTCATTAACACTGTATAGCGAAGTGCAGAAGGACAGCATCTACTATATGTGATTGTGTTATTATATGTGAAGAGACTGCAAAATAAATTACTTTTTCTGTCAGCAAGGCTGGGGACTTATTGTTAAAACACAACTTCAGATGTCTATGAACTCCACACAGCCCTGTTTGGCAGCTCTGCCAGCTCAAAGCAGCTCTTGGTGCTGTAAGGATGCCAAAGGGACATCTCTGGCACAGTCCTTTGCCTCTGTCACCCCTCCTCGGAACACCAGAGGTGTCCTGAAAACTCCAGTGCCCATCCCAATTGCCTGGAAGGTCCCATCCTGCAGCACAGCATTGCCAGGACAAAACAGGGAATATCCCCACCTGGGGAGCAACAGCAGCAGGCTGGGAGTACCTGCACCTCCTGAGCTGTGCCCTCTCCGTGGGCAAACCCAGGACTAACACAGGTTCAAAATCTGCCCACCAAACAGCCTTTTTATGTGTTTAATTTTTTTTCTAAGCACACTTTAAAATGTGTTTTACAAACGGGATTGTATCTTTAAACAATACATAAAAGAGCGAGAGCAGGAATTCTGTTTCACCCAGGATTTGAGTAGGGAGGACAGAACTGGAATCAATTCAGAGGTGGTTACAACCTAGTTACAGTTTTAATTAAGATGACAATGTGGCAAAAATACAGCCACACAAAAATCAAACCTGTGAATTCAGCAAAAAGAATTACTGGAACAGTGGGTGAGAGTGAATGGAAAACAGCACTGGGGGAAAAGGACAGGGAAGGAAATGGAAGGTACAGAAAGTCAATTATTACATGCCCGAAGGTTGGATGTGCTGTCTGGCATCAGAACATCGGGTGTTAAAATGTATATTGAGAATGGGGAGGAAAATGCAAGAAAATTAATTCGTGAAGAGGGCATATTTAAGGCACAAAAATGTAGTTAGGCAAGACAACTAGAAAGGTTATAGCATGAAGTTAAAAGACTCACACGCTGATAAGGAAAGCAAAGGGGGAAAATGAAAGGAAAAGTTCACGTAAGGTGAGGAAATTGTAAATAAAGATTTCTTTTCTTTTCAAGCATGTCAAGAGCATAAGGTCACTGAGGGGAACAGCAGCACACCTACGAAATGGCAAATGGCAGTTTACTAACAGGAAGGAGAGACTGCTCAGAAATGAACTCTCTGTTTTATTGTACATAAACCAAGGTTGGGACTGATGACAGGATCAGACATAAATTTCCTGGGGGAGGAAGAGTAAACACCAAAGAAAATCAGTAACACGCCAGAACAGCTCATCAAGAAATTAGAAAGTCTGAAGGTTGACATAACTCCAGAAATAGGCAGAATTAATTCTGAGCTCAGAAAGATATATCAGAGGAGAGAGAGGAAGCATTAGCAGATATATTTAAAAGCTGTTGGGAAAATGAGCTGGGCTGAGGAGAGGTCAGTGCCAACCACTGTCCAGAAAAACACAAAGCCCTGACTGCACAGCCGTGTGTCACTCTGAAACAGCAGCATTTCAGCAAACAGCAACGAGTCAGAGTTTGTGGAGCTGCAAGAGGAGCTGCTGGCACAGCTCACCAAAATCATATCGGACCTAAATTTGCCCTCAGAACTTTTAAAAGAAGAATTACAAGTTATGGACCCCAACTGAAGGTACAAGCATATATTCCAGACTCTTTAGAAAAGCTCCTGATACATTAATACAGAGAAGACTAATCTAAAGGTCAGGGAGGGAGGGAACTATCAAGAATATGACAGGATATATTGCAAAGAGAAAAACTTGTCAAAGAACAAAAATAGGGTAAAATTCAGAAAGCCTGAAGTACACTCAGAGAGACTGAAAACCTGCCAGAGTAGAAGAGGAGATTAATTGAGTGCAGACAAATTTATGTTAATAAAACTAACAGCAAATAACAAGGAAAGAAAGGCAGTAAGTCCAGGTCTCTCACACTGATGTACTTCAATAATTTCAAATTTTTCACTGTCTAAAAAAAAAAAAATTACAAAAGCTTTATAACACACATTTCCAAGAACTGCATCTCTCATATGCCTGTTAATTTACTCAGCTTTGGCAGATGCTTGTAAAATCCCTCTCCAGGCTTTTAAAATCTTGACCATCCCAGACAGCAGAGGATCATCTGCAACTTGAGCTCAAAGTTCATCTGATTTTAGAACACAGCAAATCCAGCACAACCGATGGCCCCATTGATACAAGCCTTAACTTTCTCACTTTGGCCACAATTCTTGGATGTACTTGAACATTCCAGCAGATTAGAGAAGGAATTGGATTTTTGTTTTAAATAATACATGTTGATTTATACAAATCACAAACTGCTTGCAACAGAATACTCTTTAAAATCAGGCACATCTTTTAACTTCCAGTTTTCCAGCAGAGTGGCTGGTTTTAAAAGGAACTTAAATGATTATCAGTATATTAGTTACATCCAGTGGAATGGTGAAGTCATTGCTACAGAAATGGGAGGCTGACAGTTAAAATGGAAACATATCCTGAGCCAAAGAAAAGGGAAAATGATTTCTTAATTTTCCCAGCTGTAGGAGTGAGTCCCTTTTACAGAGCAGGTTGGCAGGTAACACCTTCAGAACAAAACAGGGCAGTAAAAACCACATGTTTAATCTAGAAATAGTTACTGCCCAGCTAGAAAATAATGTCTCCAACTAAAAATCAGATTACCTAACTCCAAGCCTTGACATATAAATATATACCAATGAGCTGATGTGTTTTCCCCTTCATCTTCATTTTGGTGTTTCTACTGTCTACTTTATACATTCCTTCCTAATCAGCCACAGCTGCCCTCAGCCTCAAGGCAGGATGTCATTCACTGCTATTACAAGTATTACTTTGAAGTAGGAGAAGGGAGATGGAGTTCATACCTGTTTGGTTGTTAATGCTTCAAGAGGTTTGCCATGAATTCCTTTAGACAAGCAAAAATTACAAATGCAAAATTTAAAAATAATAATAATAATAATAATAATTAAAAAAAACTAAAAAAAAAATGAAGTGTGTGTTGTTCAAAAGTACTCAGTTGGCCTAATTCTGTGAATAGGAGAACTCCCTCTGACTTCAACATATCAAAGTTAGGCCAGCACTGACACAGGGAAAATCCCTCTGTCCAGAATGAACTCCGAGCAATGAAGGTTTCTTTTTTATGACTTGTGAGAGGGGCACATTGGCAGCTCTGGTTTTATACCCATCTCAGTATGAACCAGTGCAGCACCAGCCTCTGGATGAAATTAAGGGATCTCCTACCTGTCCTTTGGAAGTGAGGAGACTTTTTCCATGTCTGTCCAGCCAGATGGAATGAAATACTAACGTTTATATGAAACCAGTGATGATGAACACCTTTTAGGATGAACACCTTTCAAGCAGACTGGTCCCACAAGACATGGGATGGCCAGCTGACAGTCAAAGCTTTGAATCACTACTGAGATGGAATGAAATCAAACTACATCACCAGTTTCTGGAAGAAGTTTTTGCATCCAGTGCCCAATTCTCAGAGTGAAACAGTGACCGAAAAGCTTAGGGGAAAAAAACAAACCATAGTAAAAAAAACCCACAGAGACCTCTGATTATCATGTCTGTGATTTCTGTCACGCTTATGGTGGTTCACTCACTGCAGTTTTTAGGGACTGATTTAGTCCTGGTAGGTGAAAAACAAACAGGAGTACCCAAATCCCAGTATTTACCACACAACCTGATCCGAGGAAGTCCCTTTGTGTTTCTAAACAAAACTATTAAAGAGTGCCAGATAAAGATAGTGGCAAGTATCATTGTGGCGAAACGCATGTACAGTTTACCTGAGGAGCAGGTGGGGGACAGGGGAATTAGTTAGTTAAAAGGACCAAATGAGGGAAAAAGGAAAAAAAGAGAAATTATGGTACAGCTAATAATATGCCTGTTACACAGTGAATGCTCCTGCATTTCCTCTATTTGAAATCTGTTACATGTTATTGTCTATTTTGCTTTTTAATTTTCAGCATGGGCTCCTTCGCTGGGGCTCGTGTTGAACTCGGGAGTTCCTCGTTTCAAATTGTAGCGGAAACCTCATTTTGAACAATTTAGTCAGGCAATGAAGGAAAGCTGGAAGTAGTCAGGCAGCAGAGGTTTCTGCTATACCTTAGCATGCTGTCCTGATTATAGTGCTATTAGAGTTTGCTGTTCATAGAAATCAAGGAATTTATGAATCATTAAAAGGTGCAGGTGATAGAGGAGTTATTATAATAGCATTCAGAAATATTACAGCAACTATCACAAAAGCTGCAGTGTTAATACCATTGACTGAATATAAATGTATTTGTGGAATTATGTGATAGCTGAGGACGTGGATATGCCAAATTTTCAGCCCCAAACCAGTCACTGATCACGTGCATGTTTTCGATATTGCCTACAGTTGTACAAAGCTGCTTTGGGCGTGTGGAAAATGTGCCAGAGCTCATTAAAAGTACACTGTGATTGTGCAAAGACAGTGAATTGTGAAAACACAGGCTTGGGAATATTAATTGGTCTTATACCACGTTACTCATTTTCTTATCTTTCACTCAGAATTGCTCAGTGTATTAAAAAAATATCAGGTACCAGATGCACCAGCCCTTAATGACATCAGTGGCCTGTTACTCACATAAGTTCTGCATCTCTGAGAATGAGAATTCTTGCTTTATTTTTCATTTAAACAATGGATCTGTGGAACCACAGCTGAAGCATTTCTTTCAGTGACTGTAAACATCAGGCATTCAAAAACAGGATTTAAAAATTTGGGGGAAAATCATGACTTCAGTTATCTAAGGACCTAATTTCTCAAAGTGTGACTTTCTGAATTTCAGACATTTCCTAAGAACCTGAACAACCAGTAATTAATATGCACTGCCACCACCACCAAAGGCACCTGTATTTGTCATTGATAGGATTATTTTAGATGCATAACCATAAAAATTATCAAGACCACACCCAGACATATTTAGGTATTATGTTTTCATGGAGTTATTCACTGGGTTTTAAAAACACACACCCTTTGAACAAGAGCAGTAGAAACAGAACAAGATTCAAGGGGAAAAAATGACGTTTGTTACACGTAAATAGAATTTACTATGGCCAAAAATTTGCTGACTTTTTTTTTCTGGTCTTTCCTACACGTGTCATTTTAATTGAGTGTTTAAATGTCTGTGGGACTCACCGGGGCAGACCCGCAGCTATTCTGTTGCTCTGGGAAGTTCTTAGCCCTGGTCATTTTGCCTCCCAGGACCGTCACATTAGCCCTCACCTCAGCCCTCTGCTCGGCATTTTTCCAGCATCCTTTAAAACAAAGACTGGAGCGGAACCCGCTAACTAGAGCCCAATTCCCCTTTCTCCTCTTTGAACTAGGGAGGCCTGGCAGGTCAGGAAGGGGCGGCGGGGCAGCTTTGCAGGCCATTAACAGCCCGAACACCTCCCGCACGGCTCCACTTGTTAGAGCCGCGCTCCAACTTGCCCTGCTTTGATGGCCGCGGAAATTCCTCTCGGTCAGCGCTCGGAATGCATTGAAAGCAGAAGGAAAAGACACTATCTTTACCAGTCTGCCCCGTTTTTTCTCGCCTAATACACAGGGGAAAATAGGTGCAATCCCTCAGTTTTGTGTAGTTACTTCACCTTCCTCCCAGGGCCCCTCGGGGAAGTCCCTTTCGTTTCTCCAAGTCCCACTTTATCCACCTGCAAAACAGCCCGACTGTGCTGCAGATTGTGTCTCCCTCTTCCAGAGGCCCAGCCACTTCCATATTATATTCACAGGTTCTTAAATTTAATAAATTATAAGGACCAAGGAAAAAAAAGCATTTAAAGGCTGATCATTTATTTCCTGCAGCGTTCCCCAGGAATATCACATCGGCCTGTATGGAAAACACATACTGCTGGGATAAAGACCTGGGAGAACAGCCAGAAAACTGTGGAAAAGGTAGGAAAGGAAGTGTTCTCTACCTGTGAAGAGCCATCCAGTTGCTGGCAAATCCCAAGTAATAGTAAGCTGTAATTTGACTCTTCACCCTAATATAGCTGGGAGAGAGGAACTTGTCTGTTTTCATAATCTTTTGTCTCAGAAATGTTTATCAGTCCAAGAGGCAATAGATGACATCCCATAATGCCACCTCTTACTGTAGTTAACACTGCTGGGAAGGAATCTGTCTCTGTCCTCAAGTTCCATTTTAATAAAAAAGGCAATAAAAGAAAACTAAGAAGTGCATATAAAGCGAATAACTATTTCTGACAAATCTATATTTGTCACCATAGCTGCCAAGTGATGTCATCACTTGCTCTTCTATCACAACTGAGGACCACCACAAAGCAGTAATATAACAGTTTGTGTTTTATATAGAACATCACATTTTAATCTGAAAGCTCTGCAGAACAAGGGCAGGACGGTGAGTGAGGGTCCACAGCTATAACCTGTCCTGCAGCAACCTACAAAAACCAGTCAGGAATCCAGGGCAAAAAACTGTTAAAGTTGGAGATCTGAGTCTGCCTGGGCAGCCTGTTCCAGCATTGACCAGCCCCCCAGGATAAACTCTTCCCAAACCCTGAGCAGAACCTCCCCTGCTGCAGCTCTGCCCGTTGCCTCTTCCCCTTTCACTGAGCACTTCTGAATAAAGTCTGGCTCTGTCTCCTCAAAAGGACACATCCTCTCCCATCACACACTTGAAGACAGAAATAAAGTCTCACTTTAACCTCAAATCTAATTTTTCAAGAACATTCCAAAATACCATATGAGACAAATTACTCTGAACTAAATTTATGTATCTCTGAAGGAGAAAGTGTTGTGTCAATCCAACTGGGATTTTAACTTTTCCTAGAGACACTTCTGATAGAATTACTCATTGATAATTGATGAATTTAAATTACTTCTGACAATTAACAAAATTACAAGTGCAAAGTCCTGCTTATTGGCAAATATAATGTGCTGGAATCTGCCTGCCTTCTTCATGTAATATTCCCTGTGCTGGCTCCCCAGTGGGATTTTTCACAATAAAATGAGCTGATTTGTGCCCAAAAAGCATATTATAATAAAGCTTTGCCTTTATAAAGCTTATATTGTTGAGTTGTGTAAATTTATACTGTGCACTTCTGGAGGTATCCAGCCTGAGGTCAGAATTATTAGAGAACTGCCACACACTGCATGAACACAAAACCTTTCCCTTGAAGTAACAGGTCACATAACGTGGGTGGATGGATACCAGGATGGATGCAAATCAAAAAGGGTGGGAGAGGGAAGACTCTCAACATCCACCTGGTGAAAAGCCACAGATGGACAAAACCTTCCCAGAGTCTGAGTAAGTGCCAGGCAGAGGGTGCAGATGTGAGAGATGTCAAGTGTGTGTGAACTCAAGTGTAAAGCTGGAAGTGTTACAAACCCAGTGCATGGTGATGTGTGTGTGTTTTAATGGAAAACAGAGCAGAGCAATGACACGGCATCTGACCCTGACAGTTTCACAGGGAGAGCACTTCCATGAAGAGGATTGGGTATTCCCGCTGAGTGCCACAGGGCTGTCCGACAGGACAGACAGCTCTCCTGATTTGTACTTCTCAAACGCAAGGATCTGTCGAGGAGAATGCAAAACTGGAGATGTTTTTAAATTTAAACCACTTAAATATGGTTCCTCCATAACCTGAAACTACCACTCTCCTGTTTGGTTCTCTAATCCCACACATCCTGTGTTTTCGTTTCAGGGTTTCAAAGACTGACCAGTCAGGTAACGTGATTTCTCTGTTTCATACAGGTAAAAAGGACCATGGAAGATACAAGAATTAGGCTCCTGCTGTTTAATAATTTCTTCCAACAGCTTTGTAATTTTAACAAAGGATTGATTCTGCCTTTCCCTTTGGCCTTTGAAGCTGCAGGTCACTTAACCAAAGAGCCAAATGTGTGCAGTGGTGCCAGTAACAGCATCTGGAGAGATACACAGCAAAAAATAACAAAAGTGTATCTTGTTGAGGCTTGTCTTTCCTCAAGTGTGAGTCATTCTCTGCATATTCGACCTGACAAAAAGCCTCCTTTATTTCTGACTAGATATTTCCTCACTGAATTTCACGTTGTTGGTTGCCAAGCAAAGACAAAACCTTTGGCCCCTTTACCTGATGCTTTCAGTCAAAATATGTGACCAGCAACTGCACACCTGGACCTCGAGCCCCTGTTAAAACATTACCTGCATATTTCATCCCCTTTATGGCAAGTCTGAAATTCTCTAAACTCCCATGTTTTAATGAAACTCCCAGTGGGGATCAAAGGTTCCTCTCATACTCCGCTTCCTCGCTAAATGCATAAGGTCCGGCTGAGCTAAATGTCACATTCTGACTTGCTTGATTTAGCCCTGCTATTTAGTAGTAATTATGGACAGAAGTCTCATTTAGGTGTATTGATCCAGTCTTTAACATGAGGAATAAATTCAGAGGCTGAGCAATGGAAAACACTGGATGAATTCTCAATTCCTGGATGTCTCCAAAGAACAAAGGAGCAGCAGCGCATTCACCACAGCACCGTTTCTCTCATGCATGTCTGGAGTTAAACACACTAAAAAAGCTCTTCCTCAGGGAGGAGCCACATCATGAACCACAAAAAGAAAAAAAAAAAACCCTGTGGCCCATCAATAAGCCACGTGTGCAGGAGGTGCCAATCCTGCCTTCCTGGAAGTCGGTATCCCAATCCAGGAAAGCATTTAATCACATGTTTCGGTCCATCAGGATTCATGAGAGTCCTTAAGTATGTGCTTATTTTTAAAAGATGCTTAAGTGCCATTGATTTCAAGTACATGTTTAAGTGCTGTCCTCAATATAAATGATTTCTGAAACCAGGGTTGATGGGAGTTTTATCACTGATTTTAATAAGGGCAGAACAGGAACGAAGGAATTTTAAGAATCCCAAATGCTTATCCAAATTGAATGTCTGCATGGCAATAAGGGGAGTATAATCATATAATGCTGCATATTTATATTTCTGCTACCTAAGTAAAGACATTCTGAAATTAATGAAAAATCCTAAGCTCCTCATGCTAACAAAAGACATTTATCACTGAAGGGATAAGAACTTCCCTATCTCTGTATCACTCCACATTTTTACCTTTGTGCATATTTTCTTATTTTAGAGGTTTGTGGAGGTTTTTTTAAGACTAACAATACAATTTTCTGGTTAAATATACTTATTTTTTAAGTTATAAAAAAAAAATCCATAATATAATTCTATGAGAGTTACCATAATAGACAGTAACAGCTGCTATGGTCTATTGTGTAAATAAGTAATTACAGAATTTACAGACTATCATGTAAATATGTAATTATGGACTTTTTAAAATGTGCATTATTTCCTCGATAGTCTATCGCTTAAATATGTAATTATGGACTTTAAAACATGTATTATTTACTCAGACTGCAACAGCTCCTTGGGACAGAGCTGTTCTGGCCTATTGGGTAAACATGTAATTACAGAAATTTTAAAAATATGTATTATTTATTTGTAGTGCTGCTGTCAATACCTCATGGCAGCCATTTTTACATGGGTACCACATAGTCAATATTCTGTCAGGTTGGTCTGGGCTGGTCCAATGGGAGAAATACTCCCCAGGATGTGCTCCCAGGTAACACCTTCTTGGTTTAACCCAAGAGGAATCCAGTCACTGTTTTGGGGGAATCCCAGTGCTGGAAGAGGGCCTGACCCCTTGCAAACATCGTTCTTGATCTCAGTCAAACACTGAGGGAGGAACATCCCCAGAATCAACTCCCTCGTGCCACTTGCTTCCCAATTTCTGGGCATTTTAAGCAGGAGATAGGTTGGAGCAAACAGTTCTGCAGTTTATGAAATGTGGCATTTTTCAATGTACAGAGCTATGAATTCCAGAAATGCTTCCAATGACAAGAGAATATTCTTCAAAGTGGTGGGAAAAAAATTACTGAGGGGGTTTCACTCATCCAAGATGGAACTTCAAAGCCATTTTTATCCTGAAAAAAGGGTAATTACCATTACCATTAAATATTTATGTTTCTAAACTACCCATAGGCCCCAATCAGAGACAAATTCTAGGTGCTCTGCAAACATTTATGAATATCCCAACCTCAAAGACTTCACAATTTAAGAAATATTATCAAATATATTATACTTTCTAGAATGCTTTTTAGAAGCAAAATGAATGTGGTCTTAGGCCAAAATGTATGCACTGAGTTTATGATCTGCTGTGTCTGCATCTATTTGTCAATAATTCTAACATTTAGGCACTATTTTCCTAATAGACCTCAGCAAAAGCAGAACCAGAATAACTTATTCTTGTAAATATATAGGACAGTTATGCAGCACGGGACTGTGTTACACTACAAACAGTTCTATCCTTGCATTGGAAATAGGAGTGCAATTGTCATTTACCTAAAATGATCTCCTCAGCTAGAAAAGGGGAGAGAAGAAAGAAAAAACTCATAAAGGAAAAAAGATTTTAAAGATCAGGTACATTGCCATATTAAGATATATTTATTTTTCATTTTTACTAATGCTGTTTCTCCATAGTCTACGAGCCTCATGTAGTAATAAAGCCCTAAGAATTGAAGCCAAATAGAAAGCAGCACATTGGGATGATGTTTAAACAAGAATGCTGACAAATCCCCAACAATTTCCATCCTGGTGAGAGATGCAGGGCATTGGCTGGAGTGAGACCGAGTCCAGCTGTCAGCTCAACCCTGCAGGATGGGCCTGGAGTAACCAGAGAGTTAGAACCTGACCTCTGAGGAACAAGCAAAGAACTGGATTGCTTAGTCCTGACAGGGGATAACTGGCAGGGACACAGGGACGTTCCTGGGATACAGGAAAAGACAGAGAGGAGTGAACAGACTCCTCTTTATGTCCAATTTAGACAGAACAAGTGGTAATGAAACTCAATATGTCAAGGGAGATTTAGGTCACTGGGGTGCCCAGACAGACTGAAAAATCTTTGTGGCAGAAGGTTTCTAAGAGTGGAGTGAACAAACTTTCCCCAGTAATGGCACAGCTGCCCTGCCCTTGAGAAAGGAAGATGGACTCTTGACATCCTTTATTGTCAGGTTTTTACAGGGCTTTACACTCCAGAACAAACCACAAGTCAGTAGACTGTAAACCACAAGTGTAGAGTCAGTTTTATACCTGAAAAGCCAATGAAACCCACTGAAATTTTAAACAACAAAGACCTGAAAAATATGCTGAATAATATGTACCTTTGATGCAGTCTGAAATAAGGATCCTATTTCATCATCAGTCCTCCTGAACAAGCATATCCTGCCCCCTCCCCGGGGGTCTGGCTGCCCATGCTCGAGGACAGCTCTGATAAGGGGTCAGATGGCACCAGGTTGTTCAAAAATGGGAGAAAGAAAGGGGTGGGAAGGCACTTTCTCATCTCCATATATGTATCAGGAACATAGATGTCATTTTCAACTTTAAAAAGGTCACGGTTTATTTCTGAAAGGCAGAAAAAAACTGTTTCATCCCAATCTATCGTTCATTTAGCAAGAGAAAAAAGCTGGCAAGGAAAAAAGAGAGAGGACTGACAGCCTAAACAAGCGATCAATACAGGCCCTGCCGCAATGAGAACCAACACTCCACACCTAGAATGCAGCAGCTTTGAAATCTGCAGCCAGGAAGAGGATCTTCAGCTCTCTGGGATGAGTTCCACCATCATGGATTTTATGTGATAATAGCCCTGCCTTTCTAAAGCTGTTGGAAATCTCTCCTCTCTAGGTCATGGAACTTCACCCCCCGTGTAAAGCAGGTACGTTTCAGGAACTTTTTGGCAGATCTGCATTGCTGCTCTCTGCAGGCTTGGAACCAGCGATGGGATTTCCTTCCAGAACGCGGGAATCTGCTCCACTCCTTGCTCTTTTGAGCTGTTTATTCTGGAGCTCAGCCTGCATTTGCAAGGTCATGCCGGACACCACTCGTCACACTGTGCTGCTTATGCGTGAAACGCTCGTTTTGTGCAAAGCTCACACATAGATATTCGTGTCACAGCACCTTCATGTCCAGGGACAGTGGGAGTGGGGCAAAGCCAGGGGGGTGCCACGTTACTGGGGCAAAATAAGGCCAAGTGGAGAGTTGTCACTTGAAGACTGGAAATCCTACAGGAAGGTTTCTGGAACGAGGAGGTGGTAAAATAAGACCTTGCCTTCAGTGTCTGCAATTAGTTACGTGTGAAGTAGACACAGCAAAATTGGAAGCAGTGTCCATTTTGGAACAGCAATTATTGTTGTGAAGCCATTTCCAAGGTGGGATTATGGGCACTAAACCGCCGGGACTGACTGTGCTGCCCATGCGTTAAATCCTCATTTTGTGCAGACTCAATGAAAAAGATAGTTCCTTGTAATGTGTCCTGTTTTGTCACTTGCTCCTACACAGCAGTATAGGGATGCTTTTTCCCTGCTTAATACATGCAGTGATAATTTTTCCACATGCTCTTTCTGTAAATGTTCCACCACAAAACATTCTGTTAAACCGGAATTAAGGTTGTAAATATGCATTAATAAGTTGGAGCAAATTCGGCACTAATTGCCTGCCCATGCCACCTCAGTGCCATGGATGGAGGAAAAGCTGCTGAAGCACACTGAGAGCTGCATTCTCATCCCAGAAATGTTACTCTATCTCCACATACAGGGGTATGAGAGAATCAAATGCTGTGCTGAAGTTTCTAAGGGACACGTTCTTGAGTATCAGGAACACGGGATTGAACTCCCACTTGACAAACACAAAGGACAGGATTGCAAAAGCCCTTGTCGGTGGCCTAAATCTGCTCTCACTGGAGTAAACAGCATTTTCCCCACCGTTACTGACAGCAGAACTATGCCAGTAATCAGCCCTTTTGGAAATCCTGTCCTGTGTGATCTGAATGAAACAAATCCTCCCCTTTGTGATTCGAATTAAACAAAACACTTGGGGTTTCTTTTTGTTCCCTCAGCCTCATCAGCCTTTCACCTACAGTTACATCATGGCATGAACCCCACATCACAGCGTTCCCAAATTTACTGTATGTTCCAGCCACATATGATACATCCTACTGGTGAAATCTCTGCTAATTCCTTCAGAAATAAAGGCAGTATTATTTTCCCTCTTAGCCTTAACAGATCTGTCCATTCCTCTGGCTGAAATTAATTCTTTTATTCCTATTTTCATAAGATCATATTTTATTGTTAACATATTAGGAGAGAGAACAGTATCAGACAGTAAGCAAATTAGATAATAATTAACAGAAAATTAAATAACAATAATTAATAACAATACCTTCCAACTAGTCTCTGAATGATAATAAAAAAATTCACAATGGTGTTGTGAAGCTTGGTTTATTCCTGCCTGTAATTTACTTTGAGGTCTTAGCATAAAAGGTGCTTAGAATTGAAAAATATCATTATTAGCATAAAAATGAGGTATGTCCTATTTATTTTGTGTATTAATTTAGCAGAATATATTATTACACAACTTTATACTGTAAGCACAAGGTCACACAGGATATGACTTGTCACACTGTGTTGCCTATGCATGAAATCCTCATTTTGTGCAGAGCTCCGAAATATATATTCATGTCAGAATATCTTACTGTCCAGCCCCAGCCCCAGAGTTCCATTCTATTACAGACTGGGGAAACAGATTCAGCATCATTTGAGAGGTCTCTTCTTCTCTCAATACCCGAATGAACTCTCATTAATCACAAACCCACCAACACTCACCGAGAGAGCACGGCCCCGGTAACGCTCTCTGCAGCCCGAGACATGATGAGAGCCATCCTGCAGCATTGTTTTAGCAGTGCTGGGGGACTAAACATGGCACTGATTTTACAGCTACCAGAAAACAGAGCCTGATTTGACTAAATACAGCAAATGAAAGAAATTGGTTTAGGGATGGAATTTCTCCGGCACTGCCACTGTTGCAATAACTGCACAGATCTCGACACAGCCCCGGAGACAGAGTGCCCTTCTCCAAACTTCCAGTCAGCCTGGAAACACATTAGAAGTTTGAGCTCTGCTTGCACTGAACACACTGCTGTTTGCAGTTTGATAAGCAGGAGTTCCTGTCAAACTCCGTTAACCACCCACCCATCAACTCCTCATTGTTTTTACCAGCTTTAAATGTTTTTCTCCTCTAAATACATCCATATTGGAGAACAAGAAACAACAAAACTCTGATTACTAAGTCTCAGAGATTTTTTTTTTTTACTAGGCATAAAATGGAGATTTTTGTATGAGCAGTTTCAAGTGGGGCACCTTGCTCAACAAAATCCTTAAATCTAAGGAAATGTCGGTTTGCATTAAGAAAAGAAATATTACCTTGGTCTTCAATAGCACAGCAGAAAGCAACAGCAGTTTAGAGATCAGAGCAGATCACCAGTGTAGCCTCCAGACCAGAACAGCGGGTTTGACATGATACTCAAGCAAATAGCCAGGACTGAACAGCAATTAACACTTAACAGGCTACTTAAATTAAGAGCTTTCCTTGAAAAAACAGCCTCAGACCTTCAGAGACTCTAGTAAGTAAAGTGGTAAAAGATCGAAGTGCGTGTGGAATTTTCTCACCAGGCCTTTTATCCACAGAATGTACAAAGGCAGAAATGCCCGGCCGAACTGCAGATGGAGGGGAATGGAGCTGCAGAGAGGAGGGAATAACCAGAGGAAAGGAAAGGAAACAAGAGATTTTGAGTAATGACCTCCTGAGCAATGGAAACAGAACTTCCTTTGCTGATGTCTCCAGAGCCACAGTTTTGTATGGTGCCACACTTGGTGCTAAGCTGTGCTTTGTACCCTTGTCACGCAGCTTGCACCACAACACCTGGGAATGCAAGGCAGACGTGGAGGGTTTGCAGCCAGCCACAGAATTTGTTCGGGCCACTGCCCCTCCCTGAGTGCCCTGTGCCCCCCAGCTGGCAAAGGGACCCACACACCCAGAACTGACCCCCCAGGCCCTGGACAAGCACACCCAGCCACGGCACCCACAGGCACCTCGACGTTTCTGTGTCCCTCACTGTTTCAGTGCACCACCACCACGTGGATATGAACACAGGTTTGTCACCATCACACAGCACACAGCTGTCAAACCCACTGCCAGGGACAAACATGAAAGGGGAGATGTCTCAAAGTCCCAGTCCCACACCCTTTTTTGCTTACAGCGCCTCATAACTCTACGATATTTTTCTTTCATTCATGAATTTGACCTCTGCGAACTCTTTAAGTCAAGCAGTTCAAAGAGTTAATAAAGAAAGATGTATCTTTGCTCCCTCTCTCAATCTCACATAGCTCACTGCACTCGGAATTTGGGACATGTGGGAGCACAGCCGCAGAAATATTCCTGGGTTCAGCACTGTGACAGGAGAAGCGTGGAACCAGCCAGCAGCCTCCCCCAGCCCCTACGTCCCACTACCTCAGGAGTCGTTTCGCTGGTCCTTCTGCTGCCAGAACAAAACAGCCTGCAAAGCCCTGGAAGCAACACGCGCACGGTGCCACCTCCCAGGCACTGGGATACAGGGATGAGCGGGGTCCAGTAGGACACACAGCCCCTGTGTTGGGGTCACAGAGCCAGGGGGAGGTCGCTGCCCCTTAGCCAGATCTGGAAGGGCAGAGGTGCCAAATTAGTTTTACAGCTTTCCAGCACCGAGATGTGTCTGGGGCCAGGGGACTTTTTGATGGACGCAAGGGAGCAACACTTGCAGTCTGCTTGAAAGGGTCATTTCCACATTTCACAGCAGCGGCCTATGGAGGGGGGGCAGTGTCAGATCAGCATCTGGGGGCTGTTGTTGGCAGGGGGAGGGACCCAGCCTTCTTTCTGCCTGTTTCTGCGGAGGTTTGGGGTGGGGTAAGGGGGGAACGCACATGACACGGTTTGGAGCAACACCAAGAGCAGCTAAACCCCTTACTTGATTGAGGGAGACTGGGGGCAAGAGGATTTGGAGAGAAAAAGATTTAGGAGCGTGGATGGTTTAGTGCAAGGAAGATCAGAGTTTGTGCTGTTTGGAGGTGAAGCTGTTTGCAAACAAGGGCGTTTGGGAGGGAGGGAAACTAAACAAAAGCATTGGGGGCAAGGATGTTTGGGAGCAAGGGCAAGGACCACTGAAGGTTGAGGGCGTTGGAGGCTGAAGGCGCTAGGGGGGCAAAAGGGATAAGAGCGTTTGCAGAGCGAAAGCATTTGAGGGAGAGGGCATTTGGGCCAAGGGTATTCGGCAGGTGTTTTGGGGAGAGGGGTTCTGCGCTCTGCCAGCTCCCGACCGCCTCCGCCGGTGCCCACGCTCGCTGTGCGCTGCGGCTCTCGGACAGCGGGCGCGGGAGCCGCATCGAGCCGCCCCCCCACCCTTCTCCCCCAGCTCTGCCGGTGGCGGGGCCTCCGTCTCTCCGGGAGCGGAGCCCCCTGGCCGTGCGGGCAGCTCCCCGCGCCCGGCGGGGCACGGCGGCGGCGGCGGGCGGGGGCGCGGGGGCGGCCGCGGGGCGGAGCCGCCAGTCAGCGCCGGGCGCCGTGACCCCGGGGCGGGGACGGGCACGGGGACAGCGACAGCGGCGGGGACGGGGAGAGGCGGCGAGCGCAGCCCGTGTCCCCCCCCCGCGACACCGACACACAGACACGCACACAGACACGCTCCGGGCGGGGGCAGCCGCTCGCCCCCGCCCCGGCGCCCGCCCGGTCCGGCCGCCGCTCGCCCCGCACTTACCCGGGCCGCGGAGAGGTGTCGGCGGGCGGGCTCCGGCGAGCACCGACTGCGGGGGGCCGGGGGGGCCGCTGGGGTTTGGGGGGGGCTCCGTAATCCAGCAGGCTTTGGGCTGCCAAATGTAAACACTCCGCCATGATTTCTTTGTTTAGATAATTGAACCTGCCTCCCTCTCCCTCGCCGACTCCCGCTCGCTCTTATTTATTTATTTATTTCCCCCCCTCCCGTCATCATCATCATCATCATTATGGCTTTTGTGGGGGGTTTTTTTTTTTTTTTTTTTTTTTTTTTTTTTTTTTAAAGGGTGGTTATTTAGTAGCCGCATTTATCCACTGCTGGTTTTACAAATATTTATGTGTATATATATATTTATCTGTAAATATATATCCCTATGCAGAGGAGGCGATG
This sequence comes from Myiozetetes cayanensis, assembly GCF_022539395.1. Taxonomy (NCBI): domain Eukaryota; kingdom Metazoa; phylum Chordata; class Aves; order Passeriformes; family Tyrannidae; genus Myiozetetes; species Myiozetetes cayanensis. The sequence continues at coordinate 2,102,384 of NW_026087411.1, read as the reverse complement.
GGAGGATTTAAGGATGGGGAGTTATTCCCGCAGGTTTCGGGGGTTTGCGGTTGTTCTCCCTTCCTTTGCTGCCGGGGCCGGCGTGATCGGGGGCAGCGGCCGCTTCCCGCAGAGCCCGGCGCTCCCCGGGAAAAGGCAGCGTTTCCAAACGGGAAGGGAAGGGAGCAGCGTGAAACGGGGGAGACCCGTGGAAACTTCCAGACTTAAGTTTTATCCCTGCATTTCCTGAAAATTCAAGCTCGACATGAGCGCAAGCTTGTTGCTATTTCCTATTATAATTATTATTATTATTATGCGGGAATTCCCTGTCAGGAAATAGTTTTGTTGTAGGAAATGCACAGGAAGTGTTAACATGACTCAAACACGTTCCACCTGCATTCCTGCTTTGGCAGTAAGTTTCTCCATTTGGAAATACAAATGTATTTCCTGTCAGTGCTACTTGAAAAAGACCGCAGTGCACTTCATCACTGTCCATAAATCCCTTTTCACAGACCCGATCCTAGCAGATCCCAGCTTCCCAGGAATCTGATGGAAGTGCCCAGGGAGGAAGCAGGAGGCTGAGTTGCAGTGCCAAACATGTCAACCACCCAGCAAGGACCTGGCACCCCACAGTTCCCATGGGACATGTGAGGAGTTTTAGGCATCACTTTGCTCAAGAATTGTGTCAAAGAGTAGAAATTGTGTCTGACTTGTATTTTGTTGCTTTTTGTGCTAAGTAAGAGCACTACCTCCTGATTTCTCCTTGCTTAACCCTCACTCCTTTCTACGAGGTCTTCAAATGCCACAGAACATTTGCAGAGGTAGCTTTGCAGCTGATGTGTAGAATGAGCAATACTGCAAAGACAACATTAAAAAATCATTATATAGAAAAACAAGGTGATTTACGGAGCAGTAAAGATAAAATGCTCAGTGGCAACATGCCAGTCATCAAACAGATTCCCAATGCACTGAGACTGTTGGTACAGCCATGATCACCGTTCCCAGAGCCAACCACCTCAGCTTTGAGAATACACCGACACCTTGGGCACTGTTGCACCTTAACTGTTGTGCCTGCCATGGGCAGAGGTCCTGGTTCTGCAAAGGGGTCACCACTTTGGACCCCCAAACCTTCCCTGAGCATCACTAATCCCTTGTAAAACCAATATTAGTTCTCTCAGGCCACCTCTTACGGTTTGGCATGACTCCTGAATTCCAAAACAAACACCATCACTTAGTTTTTCACAGTGACCCCAACTCTGCTGTCCTACTTTTTTCTAGTTCTTTTAAAGAGAAGTTTGAGAATATTTCCCAGTTTCTGCTTTCTCTTCTTCCCTCTTTAAGGTTATGCTATTTGCTTATGATGCTATTTTTATTTCCCTGCCAGGATTTCATTGCAATCTCCCCTTTGTGGAATTTTTACTTGTGGCCATTTAAATTCATTTCAGGCTAGAACTTGGCATAAAAGTTCGCAGCTTCTCAGCCAGATTTGAATTACTATATTTAATCTGTACGCAGCTCTTAGGCTTTTTTTTTTTTTTTTTTAAATGAGAGTGAAGATAGAAATAATTTTGTTGTGGTTCCAAATGGTGGCATCACGCTGTACTGCTTTCAGATCTTGTCTTCATTCCACTAGCTTTTCAAAAGGACATGCCAGAGCATTTGAGACGTGACTTTAGAAACATGTTGCTTTGCAATCCTTTAAAAATGGGCCATTTCAGCGTCCAACTTCATGAAAATGAAGCCTTGTGGATGCACAAGGGTATTTTTATTGCACTCTTAGATATGGCTCGCTGAACAGCAAAGCCAGTTTTCATGTGGGCAAAAAGAGGGCAAAAGTCTTTGTTAGGCTTTGAAAGACAGTTTTGCACAATTGTGTTTTTGTTATCAATTTTTGTGACTATTCAGGCTGTGCTCTGTTGGCCTCTGCAGCCATGAGGAGGAGGTAATGACTCACAGATTTTTATTAAACTAGATTACATTGGATAGCTTAAATTTCCTTCCTCTATTCACCAATTTAAAAAACAAATGCAGTACTTAATGTAAGATGAATTCCATTGTATAAACCCAGCTGAGTACTGGCTTGAGAAATGTTTCCACCAAGTCAAACTTTAGTTTGCTTCAGGGTTTTTTAGTATTTAACTTTTATACTACAGTGCCCAGCATGGTAGACCATGGCAGGGCTACTGGTAATATCAGGACTGAGCAGGATCGAGAGATGTTAAAACAGGTTGGCAGATCTTCAGGAGGGGACTAATTAGTGGCCCAAGTGGGGATGGAAGTTGAGGGATGGGTTGTGACATAAAGGATCATAGGAGAGAGTGTGCAAAGAGCTGCAGTAAAATGATCCTACCCGAGTATCTTGGTGTTCTCTGGTATTAGAATGTAGTATCTCATGCAGGAAATGGGCACTTTAAAAGGCTGGTTTTCAAAGTTTGAAAGGATGTTGCAGTCTTTTAAAGCTACCAAAAGAAGCTCAAATAAAGGGAATATGCCTGTTTTCCTCCATTCTTCCCACCTGAGGGTTAAGTATTTTTGCTAAAGTAACCAGTTCCTTTGCAAAGCTGTTTTGTCTATTAGTTTACCTTCCCTGAGATTGCATCTGAAATGTGTGTAGAAAAGCAGTGATGTGTAGACTGGGAGTATTTTAATCAATGCAATATGACAATGGATCCCCCGGTCAGAAAATGGTTGCAATGTGAGAGCTGTGTAATAAGCTGCACTGTTGTACAAGGGAGCAGAACAAAAATCTTTAAAACAGCAATAAAAATCCCTTCCCTAAAAAGATAACATCCTGATCCTAAAATAAGGTAGAGATTAAATGTGTTAGTCTGAGAGCTTGTATCTACTGGACCAAAAAGAAAAGATCCAGGTGCTGACTTTCTTTTTTTTTGCAAGCAGATATTTCCGTTGTAAACATGGGTAAAAGCAATTACGGAAGAAAATATGAAAAATAAAGTTTTCTTTGAGTGCTTTGCGCCGAGTTAACAAATTGCTATTGCACAATGGTAACAGTGCATTAATTATGTCACTATTTTTCCTTCGTGATAGATTATTGTTAGTAATTCATCACTGTAACATATTAATAGTGGTATTAGTTTTTAAACAGAACAATCATATTAGTAGCATACTTGTCATATTAGTGAAAATTAACAAAATGATGAAAAATTGCTGCCAAGGCTTTGGGGCTCTAACACTGCAAGGAAATCACTTTTTTCCCAATCCAGCAGTTTTTCAATGAGCATATATTTTCTTGCAAAGATAAAGAGACTGTTTTACAGAGTTCTCTGTCCAAGCCTCAGGAGCCATTTCAAAATATTTATGCCAAATGTGTGTATTCTTGGATGATTCTAATACTGGATGTTCTGCCTTTCAAAAGCCTCAGTGCTGTCATTGACAACCCCTGGCACAAGGTTTGAGGCCATCAACTCCCTTTTTGTTGGGGACTGGGAGTCTGCAGTGTCCAGTGAACTTCTGGAACACAAGATCTCTAAGAGTAACCACCTGAATTAGGTAATGGAGTTACAGAGTGGATTTCCTGCTCCCTGCCTTGTGAACATCTGGTGCCTCAGAATCAAAAAAAGATAAAACTTTGCCCAAACCCCAAGAATCCAGTTTGGAACTGGAGTCACTGGTTTTACCCACTGCTTTGTGAAACAAAGAGGAAAATTTCCAACCTCTCCTCTGTTTGGAAGCCAGCAAAAACACAACATTTCCCCCATTTATGCATCTACTTTGCATTGGCTGTTTTCTCATTTCCAAAGCAGTTTCTTTGGCTAATTCAATGGAAGACATGAATAGCTTTCATTTGCTTAACAACAGCGTGTCACACAGGAAAAATAAGTATTTATGGCCAAGCAATAGGCCACAATGAAATCAAGGGTCAGACTGGACGGACCTTGTATTCAATAATTAGTTGAGCCCAGTCAGTCAAATGCAAATGAAATGATAAATATATTGAGTTTTTAGAATGATCAAAAATGCCTTTACATTCAAGGCTTGTCTCTGTGCAACATTTCTTCCTTTAACCATGTGATTCCCTAATGAAAGTATTTTGGCGGTTTAGGAGCACAATCAGAAGCAGAATTCCCAATATCTGTCTAACAATCCTCAGTCTGTTTGTTGCTAAACTATCTGTGGACAAAATCCCTACTGCCTTAAGCTGGAGCCATCCTGGGGGAGTCAGACCCTCAGACCCCTGAACAAGACTGCAACCAACCACAGACGTGACCCCCACACACAACAGGGTTAATAGCAGTGACCTCATTGCAAAGATTAATTAATGCTTATAAAAAGCTTTTATTCTCAACACTGCTCTTGGATAAGCCAGGCCACAGCATCTCTGTGAGCAAAAGTGTGTGCAGCTGTGACACCTAGGCTGTGCTTGGCTGACCTCCCCCTGCTATGTGAGCAACAGCAGAGAAGTGGAGGGGGCATTTTACTGTCCTTTTTCTGAATTTTAATTTACTAAGTAGCTCTAAGCTCTTCAGGTGTTATGCAAGAGGCAGCTGCAAGCAGCTGCAGCACTTCAAAATGAAAACCTCCCCGGTGATGTTTATGAAGTTGTGCACGTTTCGTGGCACTGATTTTAATACAAAACATCAGATTGACACCCGATCTCCACGTAACGTGCATTTGACTGACATGGGCATTTTTTATACACTGATGTGACATATGCCAAGCATAACAACAGCTCTGACTGACAACACAGCAAAAGAGGACTTGTGTTATCCGTGTTCCATTCAGAATGTTTCCATCCTTCCCTGTTTAGTGGTAATAATTGTGCTACTCGTACAAGAAGATATTTTTGGAGTAATACAGCACTGCAAATTGGCCCGAGTGGCACTGAAGTCCACGGCAGAAAGAGCAAGAGGTCTTTTTAGTCTCTAAGCATTTAGAAAAGATAACATAACTAGGGCTCCAGTGAATTGGAGTTGTCAAAATTCACACCTAAGAGAAGGGGGGTGTTGGGCCCGTTGCCAGGAAACAGCATCTGGTATCACATTTCTAAGAGGATCCATGCATATGAATGCAAGTGGGAGCTGCAGCATGATAAATCTATCACAGAGATTGCACCTCCCCGCTCTGCGCTGTGGCACCCGCCCATACCGACTTCCTTGCCCTGATTCCTCAGCAATCCTTTGCTCAACAGCCAGAGACACGCAGGCAGTCATCTGCAGGAGCAGCTACAGGTTCATCTCCAGGGTGGCCAGGGCCTCAGAATGTGGCCTGGAGCAGAGAGAAGCTTGGCTTGCTCAGTGTCCAACTTGCTCCTGCCTCCCTTCTGAGGCCACACTTGGACATGGGCTGAGGGATAGCACGTGGAAGAGGCCATTCCCGGCAGGTTGTGTGGACAGGACTGCTCTGAGCTTGCCTCCCACCACCCTTCAGTCCTCCAGCACTGTCCCACCTCCAATATTTTCTGTGCCCTGATGCCGTTCTCTGTGATACGGCAACAAACTCCCCCAGTGTTCCAGTTCTGTGAGCAAGGACACACACAAGGATAACTCTGGTGTGTGGACATGGGGACATCACACAAGCTCAGAGGGGAGCCAGCATCAAGTGCTGAGCACCGTGGGCATGGCCAGCTGATCCTCCCTGCCCTGAGGGGCAAAAGTTGTGTCTGCCCCTTGCTTTATCCAGGCGGGATAGATACAGCCCTAGAAGGTGGAAGGAAACAAAAGGGAGGAATACTGGAAGTATCACCCACCATCCAGGGCACTGAAGTAGCTCGGTAGCAGAGTAGAAATATTCACTCTAATTTTATCAAGACTGTGGAGTTTCTTTGTAGAACAGAAATCTCCAAAATACATAAAGGTTATTAGGGCAAAATCTTTACTGGAAACTGCAGTCCCTGATGCTGTGAGAGACAACCAAGGACTGTGGGAACATCTGGTGTCTTGATAAAGTTCCCAGGACAGTTTTATGATGTGATACCGTAATTGTAATAGTTAATAATGAATGGACAGCATATCACTGAGTTTTCGTAAGTTTACAGACACTCAGGTATTTTGTAGTTCAGCAAATTGGTCGGTCCAGGGTAAAAGAGGAAAAGCTGGCTGAGGGAGATATACAATCAGTTGTATTACTAATTTTAATAACAGTATCCTTGTATGTTTGTAAACTCCTAAACTGTGCTTTGCAATAAAGCATCCAGGTACTCCTGGGCTGCAGGTTGTACAGGCACATTTTCTGAACAGAGAATTCACCATATATTGTGATTATTTACATCACACCTGAAGTTTGTCACGTTACTACAGTTTCATGGTCTTATTTACACTACTATTAACAGGAAGAGATAAGGATTTTTGAGTGGAGAATCACTGCTTTATGTTAGAATCTGTCCCTAGTTAGCAGGCCAGGACTGCATTAAAGCTGGAATGCCTGGCTTTCCAAGTGTCATCACTACTATTAGATAACTTCCAGGATATTAATTACTAGAAGTGACAGAACTTTGCTGTAAAGAATAAATAATACACAGTGAGAGCATCAATTGGGATGTGTTTTTGAGGGCCTATTCTATTCTATGAAGTCAGTTGAGATCTTTTTCACTATTGCTGGACATAAAAGTTTCAGCTGGATCATACAGAAGACATTTAAACTACAGAAGCAAAGTAATTTCTTTACTTGGTGCTTCTGTTCGGTTGTTTTAGGATTCAGTCCTGTAAGGGCTGATTTATTTGCATCTCATTTTCTGTGCCATTCACGGCACTGTTGTCACATGCCAAGTCATTGTGACTGTTAAATACTTTCTGTTGATGCTGAATATTTACCCACAAGAAACTTCTGCAGATACAGATATCAAAGATCTCGTATCAGCTGAAGGAATTTGTCAAGTTTTCAATGCTAAGTATGTATTCCAAAATAACAGGTGTATTGCAATTAAAAATATCCAGTGTCCAGTTTCCATAATGCATTTAATGAAATATTTGGAAGTAATTAGTAACTGATACTTTTAAAATATATTGCTTTATTGGTAATTGCCAGCAATGATCCCTATCACCTACTATGGAGAAGTGGCTCAGTTTTCAGTGCATATGAAAACTGCAAATTAGAACAGAAGTTTTGTGTTGTTATGGTGAGTAAACACATTTTGTTGTAGGCCTGTTAAATGAAAACAATAATGGAGTGGAGTTTACATATCTTATTCCACTTAGATTTTTTTTTAATTGTGCCTACAATAATATTATTTAGCAAAAACCTCTTAATTAATTAGAATAATTGAAATTAATTATGGACATTTATTTTCTTCAAACCAGCCTTACAAGTCTGTTGCTTTAAATTTTCTGAGTTCTGGATGGACAAGCCATATTTCCAGATTTTCCAGATATTTTCCCCCAGATTTTCTCTCCATTTTGTGTTATTTGGGCACAGAAGAGTTTCCAGTTTCAGAGGGAAAGGGATGAGGGGAAGCAGGACTATCCCAAAGTGGGCAAGGCTGTGTGCTCGGTCCCACAGGCTCCCTCAGCTCTCGTATCAGCACTACTAAAAGTACATAGGCCTGCTAAGATTTTAGATTGCTGTGGTGCTCATGAAAATTGTCAATTAGCTGATGTGTGAAAATGCAGCAAAACAGAAAAACCTGCTGGTCAGTGGGTTGCAAGAGGCCATAAATAAATGCAAGGTTTGCCACTGCAGTTACCTTGATTTCTCTGGGAAAACATGCAAAAAAATTAGTTCTCCAAAGACACTTCTTTCACTTGTCAACACAAGCTGCCTTTTGGATAATATTTTGGGAACTCCAATTGTCAGTACAAGTTTGGAATTGAGAACCTAAGTCTCTGGTTTAGTTGTAGAAACTTCTTTTTGTTTTAAGTTTGTCCAGTGATTAACTTAAGTTCTGGTCACTCTCACAACTTGAGTGTGACCTTATTGATAAAGATTAATTAATTAATATAAAGACAATTTTTGAGTCTCTGTTGTACAAGAGAAATACAAGAGCTAGAATCTCCTCCAGGTTGTGGCTGCCTTGACCAGAGGCAGGAAGGTATTAACTGGTTTGTATTAAATACAAACTGGTAAGGGACAGCCTACAACTTTGGCTTTTGCAGTCTGAAATACAAAATATTATTTAAAGTCTCCCACACAGCTCTCAGCAAACTTCTGTCCCTTTGCAGTGCTCAGAAGATCCCATGACATGGTTGTCCCTGCACACAAAATTGCACATGGTGTGGCAATTCACTGTGGTTGTGTCCAAATGGGAGGCAATCGGAGTTCATTCAATGTGTAACTTCAGGTAGGGGTTAGTTTTCCTGTTTGGAAATCCCGGTTACTCTAACCTGTATGTTATAGTCAGATACTTAATCAAAAGTACTTTTATATCCAGCCACAGACTGCACAGAGCACACCACAAACACTGTCCTGTGGCTGGTACTGTCAAAGTAATCCAGTCATTTGGAAAGGAGCACGTGGGAGGGTGGTAAACTTTGCAGATTACACGGAGTTATTTCAGTTAGTCAGCACTACAGAGATGTTCAATGAGACCTAATAAGCCTGCACGGTGGCAGCCAAATTCAGCATTGACAAATATGAAAATACATATTGGAGGGAACAGATTGAATTGCTCATGCACATTGCTGGGTTCTAAATTAACTGTAACAACTTGGGAAAAGGACCTGAGGGTCACTGCGGGCAGCTCAATTAAACATCTGATCAATGAGCAGTGGAGGTTAAAAAAGCAAACAAAATGCGAGAATGTGGAAAGAACGGGATGGAAAACAATGACAGTATTGTAATTGTGCAATTATACACATTGTTGGCACCCTTTCCCCCAATACAATATTCATTTCTGGTCATGCCATCTTAAAATGCATGGTGGAAATAGAAGAAGCCCAAAGTTAGGCAACAGAAGGGAAGAGGGACAAAGAGAAACCTCCATACTAAGAGAGATTTAAAAGATGAGACGTGTTCAGTTGGAAGAGGAAATTAATAAGTGGGGACATGATAGAGAGATATAAAATAATTAATGGTATGGAGAAGGTCAATTGGGTGCTCCTATTTACTCTTCCCCATAATGTAAGAACAAAGTGACATCCATTAAACTGAAAAGAAACAAATTTAAAACTGATAAGAAGAAATACTTTTTTACACAATGCATAATTAGCCTGTTGAACTCCCTGCAACAAGCTATCATTATGCCCAAGAGCTTAGTAGGATTCAAAAAGGATTATACACTTATTTGGATAATGAGAGCGCCCAGGGATACCTTAGATAGGATAAAAATGGTTGGGGGTGGAGATGTATGAACCCTCATGCTTCAGGGCATAAACCAATCATTAGCTGTCTGGGATTAGGGAGAAACTTTCCCTACGAGCAAATTATTCAATAATTGTCCATTATGGGGTTTCTTGCGAATTCCAGGGAAGCATCTGGTCCTGGGCACTCACTGTAGGGCCGGGGCACTGGGCCGCTGACGTGATCCAGGGTGGCATTTACGCTTCCCAGACTGCCCCGTGCGTTTGCCGCGAGCTGGGAGAGCCCCTGTGCACCAAGAGGGGGTTGTGTGTGTTCTGTGCCCTCCTGCTGCCCAGCAGTGACTCAGCAGTCATTTGTGTGTTTATCTGGGGGGTGTCAGGACAGGATCAGGCTCCCCGGCTCCAGGAGGACGGGTTTCCATTTGAAATGCTCTGATGCCAACATGTGAGAGCGTTTTATCCTTCAAAGTTCTCTGAAGCCTTTTGTGAGATTCCCTGATAGTCAAAAGAGCAGGTGATTCTACTGAAGTGTTATTATCTCGATTTTGTTTGTTATTTTCTTCCTTTTGATAGTTCGCTTGACAGATTTTTCTCCTTTTTGCACTTTCTCCACAAGTGGGAAATACATCCTGAAACAATGTCTTAAGGAAACAGTATTCCAGTCTTTTATTGTACTAGTCCTGTAACAGTCTAGGTGAGATTATCCAAGGAAAGAACCTCAATTTACCTGTCCTGGAAAATCAGTCAGATACTCCAAGTTACTTTCTAGGGGTGCTTTGCCCATAGCAAAGTAAAACCTGCCAAACTTTCCTGCTGTGTAATATATTAAAAATGAGATGCCATTGAGATACTTTTGCATCTCTTTTCATTTTATGGTTTGTTCTCTGCCATTTACCCTGTTTTTAATTCATTCACTGCATCTTATGATCAAGTTTTAGTATTACTATCTAATTTTACTATTTTACTATTACCATCTAGGCTTTTTTACTATCACTTTTCCCCCCTACTCTTACTATCTACTATTTTACTATTACTATATAGTTTTACTATTACTGTTATTTACTATCAAGTTTTACTGTACCATTTTACTACATGAAATTCTGCAACAAAGGGAGTGTCAGATGAAAGGAGGATTTCTGCATTAAACCAGCCAGAAGAGCTTTGGTGCACAAACCACAGAACTGGCACCATCCTGCTGGAATATCCCTTTCCTGCATTTGGGATTCCCAGTGAACCTCTGGAATTGCTGATGAGATCCAGTAGAGTCAAGTGATCACCAAATGCAACCTCACAACTTCACTGTCAGTTTTTTATGGTTGTGTGACCTGACAACACTGAAAACAAAAGGGTAAAGATGCTTCCAAGACAAACTGTTAGGGGAGAAAGGAGTCAACAGTGCAGGAAATAAAACAAGGTAGATTAGTTTGAGGGAGTAAATTCTTCAACTCAACAGAAAAATGACTTTAAAACATGTAATTGTTTCATTATGCTGCCTAAAAATCACCCTTCAACCACACAATTATAATATTGTGTTCCACACAAGAACTATGTAAATGTATTTAAAATCCAGTTTATGGAAAACAGACATGAGGAGTCCTTGTAATGGTGAAATAACTTTTATGTTTTAAACCCAACAGAATGTCTGAAAGTTCTGTAAGTTTGCTTAGAGTTTTGAAAATTTGGAATAAGGTTTTCATGCAGAAAAAAAAATGTTTTCCCCATATGTAACTTATTAGTCTGCACTATTTGTGTGTGTATTTTAATGACACATTTTCCTTAAATAAGCAACCAATCTGACTTTGAAACTTTAGGAGCCCTTAGGAGATATATCCAGTGTTTATCAATCTACAAGTAGCAGATGCAATTTTGGATGGAATATAGTGGAGAAAATGAATGATGAGGTTAAGTGCAAGGATCAGCACTTCCAGAAAGCCTCATGAATAATGACAACTAGGTTGGAAGTGTAGTTTGAGAAAACTACATCCAGGGAGAGCAGCTGGATTGAGTTAATATTTACAGATGAATATAGAAACTTTGTAAGCCTTGAGGTTGAATTCATGCACATTTAGCAGTGACCAAGAGGAGTTACTATCCAACAACTCTGTCCCAAACCCTGTTCTGGGGCACAAACAATGCTGGTGATGAAACTGCTTTTACAGCAAGGAGGTGGTGAGTGACTGTCACTTCAGTGGAGTTTGAGAGCACTGTTTCTAAAACTTCACCCTTCAGAAGAGTCCTCCCAGAAATTCAGGCCCTCCTTTAATGCCCACTTGCAGCAGTGCAATGCTGTTGGCATTGGCAAAGATTTCCCTTGGAGAAGCTCCACCCCCTGAAGACCCTCATGCAGGTCATGCATGACAGCTGAGAATCAGGGCCCTTGAATGGTGGTGGGGTTTAGATTCTTTCAAAACAGCTTTTGTATCAAATGAAAATACACAATTAAATGTATTAGAATAGATAGAGGGAGAGAATCACATATAAGGGACCTGAAAATGCGCTGCACAAGACTCTATTAAAAAAGTAGTCACATAAAGACTCATTGCTACAGCATATTTTCTTCATTATTTCTGCCTCATTGTATGTGAGACTATATTAGTATAATGAAGTGAGAAATAGTAGGATATTGGATATTATATTTCCTGCCTAGCAGCTTTAGAGAATTTAGCTCAAGGCAAGAGAAAATGCAGCCTTTCTGCCCTGAAGAATAAACAAAAACCTGTTAGAGAAATAAAAGTGTCAGTAAGAAATCAGGTGGTCTCTCTCCACGTGCATCAGTGCATTTCTTACTGTGGTTTATAGAGACCTGCTTAGGGTTTAGTTTGGGTTAATTTGGTTTGGTTTAGACACCCTCTTGCTTCTTACACAGTTATGTGGAACTTTCCCCTTTATAAGGAGTGGGAACATTTGGGATGTGGAGTAATCAAGCTGCCATTTATCAAGCTTGAATGTCAGAGAAGATCCCAAAGCCACAGATACCAACATTTGCATTTAACTGTAGAAAACACAGGTATCCAACCTCTTAAACTTACACCCCTTTCATGGTAACAGAACTAGATGTCACTAACAGAGGTTTCTGGATTTCCTGATGATTAAAGTATTCCAGTGTTACAGGAACACCATAAAAGGATTTTATGATTGTTAAAGGCTTATTCAAGCATTTGGGGAACTACACAGAGTCGCTGGTGTGTGATTGAGTAAACAGGCAGAGCTATTTACAGGAAGTTAAGGGAACTCTTTGGAAGGATAGAGCAGACAGTGTAACAGAATATACATATGTACACTGAAATTACATGTATATGGCGTGAGAGAAAGCATCCCAGACACCAGAGTAGCCATCCACCTGTGTCATAACCAAGAGGAGCCAAATCACCAAGCTGCTGATAATTGCACAACTCTAGAAAACGACATAATAAGAAAAATAAAAGTTACAAAATAGCAGAGGATCAGTGCTGTTGGATGAGTATTAGTGGACAGGAGTCCTGCTTCTAGCAAAGACATCTTACTTTCTTTTTACATAAGCTGCTTTTAATGTATAGCACTGGTGAACACTTTGTTCAGCAGAATTTCACTCAATAGGGTCATGTCAGAGAGTTACTGTATTTCAGCAGCTGCTGTTCAGAGATTCTGTAATTTATGAAGCTTATTAATTTACCAGGTGTTTGTTTATAATGTCACTTTACCAGGCCTTAACAGTAAAACAAAAATATCCTCTCAAAACTGTGGGTCTTCCAGAACTTTCCACATTATTCAGCAAAATCTGTAAAATTAGACAAAATTCTCTAGACAAAAATGTTGCTCCTGGTCTTGTGCAAAAAGAAAAGATCTGAGACTGAGGGCAGCGTGTCCTGAAGGAGGCAGGCAGAGAATAATTCCAGCAAGCACCTGCTGCACTTGGAGACAGGGCTGCTGCTCTCCTTGGGAAGGGGGGACTGCCATTAGCTCAGTGAGCACAGTGCTTTCCATTAGAAGGCTCCTGCTTCCCCCATTCCCCCCTGAAGGCAAAGCAGCTCCTGCTGTTGCAGCAGACAGGGCTGTACCTCCCAGGAAGGATGGAACACCTCAGCTGTGGCCTAGTAAAGAAGGATGGTGAGCAGAACACAAATGCTCCTGGGTTTAACCTTCCTTCAGCAAGGATTCTGATATTCTAAAAAGTCACTGCACTGACTTTCTGCTGCATCTTGAGCTTGGGCAAGTGAAGGCAGTGCACCTATAAAGGCACAAGTGTCCCTGTCACTTGGAAGCTCACAGTTGTAAATGATAAATATCACCCTCCCCAGGAGGAAGGGAATAGGAAATGGTTGCAGCTTAGACAAAACTTCATTCTGGTTTTGTCTCTGGACCGTGATGTCCTCCCAAGCTGCTCTGTGAGCCTGGACCCCTTCAAAATTACCTGCTGATCTCTGGAGGTTCATTTTCCTTCCTTTCCAGCCCTCTTTGCCCTTCAAATAGAGATCCAGTGGTTGCTGGGTCTCCCTGCACATCTAACTGCATTAATTCACATTGAAAGAGTTACATCTCTTACAAACTGTCATTTCTTGTCACCCTGTTCCAGTTTCCTCTATAGGAGCTACTTCACTGACTGGATCTGGATCTGTCACTGGCAGTTCCTTGGTGACACAACATAAGTTGTACCAAAATCACTTTGTTTTACCTTAAAGCCCAAACTAACTCACTTTTAATGAAGTTCTCGGTACAGATACCAGCCTGTTCTATTTTTTAAGAGTGACCAAGGACAATACTACTTCAGCAGTTGCCTCCAACCTTCATGCTTTGCATATATCTCAGAAAGGAAACTTATCCTGGGGTCAGATGCTCAGTTTTGCTGGATAAAGACATTCAGCCTTGAGCTAAGGCTTTCTTTTCTATCAGGAGCTCTGCTGTGAACTGAGTTTCCTTTCTGCTAACTTTTCAGACTGTTTTATAGGAGATTTCTATGCTTTCCTCCTAACATAATCATTCCATCTTTGTTTCAGGGAGAAGGGGGGTAATGTATTCTCATGTTTGCCACAGAGCAAGCACAGATTCATCTAAGATATGACAACCAGCACACTCTCTTATCTACAGAGAGGGTCATCTCTTGTGCTTAAGAATATGGTGCAAATGATTGTACCAGTATATTGCTAATGCTTAAATCTACATTTCTATGTAAAATTAATTTTCTCTTTTGTCTGTAGTTGCAACTTGGAACACTTTCCTTATATGCACTATAAAATGTTAATAGCAAAATTTAGTGTGACTTTATGACTGTGGTGTCATTTTTCTCAGCTTGATCAGCTCTTTCAAATGGCATCATTATGATGGAAGTTGTTTACAGTAATAAAGCAAGAATAGTTCCAATAAAATAGTAGGTGCCTTTACAGTTAAAGAGTAGCTGGCATTTAAGAACACAGCAGCTTCTCATTCTGGGGGTGCAGAATCACACAAGTCCACAATAGAATGGAGTTAATGCATGTAATTACAAGATTGCCCCCTCAGGACTTGAGGGTGTTGAAAGAGGCAACAGGAAATACATTATGGGTCAGAAAGAGGGAAAAGTAGCAAAATGGTATATATTGACAATAGAAGGAGAAACAACTAGGTATTGAGGCTTTAAAGTCTCCAAAATGGTGAATTATTCTACTGCAATGTTATTCTTCACCAGTAATTTGTCACCAGTTATTGACTTATCAGAATAAAGTGGTGACACTTTAAGATTCATTTATAATGCTTTTACTAATGTTACATGATTAATAGAAATTGCTTTCAAACTAAGTTCTTGTAGGTGTGCTTTAATGTGTGGGAACACATATGGATGATGTTTTAAAAGATGTTTAGTAAATGATATTCTAACTACCAGCTATCAACACCAATGCTCTGGGACATAGCAAATAATTTATAAACCATGGTTCTCTATAAAAATCTTTAAAGACAACTTTGTAGCAATAAGAAAATAATCAGTGATGGTGATTTACACCTACTTTAGCCATGTAAAGCATAATGCCGAATAAGATCTTTGACTCAAGGGTTCAGTGTCCAGTCTGTAAAACGAGATTACAGTGGAACTTTGTGACCTGCAGGGAGAACAGCTCAGCTGGGAGACAAAGCTGCAAGAAACCTCACAGGGCCTTTGAAAGCTGCATCAGGCCAAAAATAGTAACCGGTGTTTGCTTGGTTAACAGTGCTAACTGGCAAAGTCTGGGTCAAGGTTAAACAAGTGAAAGCTCCTGTGGAATGCTCATACCCTCGGCAATAATTTATTAGCAAAGCTTTTACCCGAGACAGCAACAAGTAAATCCCAGCCTGGTCGTTGCTGTCCTACAGTGAAATCTGGTAACAGCACTGCTTCCATTTGAAGGCTGTACTTCAAGATTGCAGTTCCCTGACACAGAACTGAGGGTGTGATTGATTTACATGACAGTGTTTTAACTGAGAACACCGTAAAATAATTCAACCCCAGTTTGACATCCTGGAAGACAACCTTATATTAGGAAACGTCAGGACTGTAGAGCACAGAAAGAGGAGCCCGTGATATATTTTTGCAATGACTACCAGAAGTGGTGGGGATACACACCTATAAAACTCCCCAACAATGTGCTGCAGCACATTGTATCCTTGGAAAGGCCAATCAAGTAGCACATTATGTGGTACTTGTGAAATGTTGCAAGTCTTGGAATGAGGAGCAGAAATTTGAAACAGGCACATAAATCTGAGTCACGCTGTTCGGGCTGAAGAATTTTCTTTTATCTGGATTACCCTGCTGCTCTTATTTGATGTTGAAAGGTGTTTATAACTGTTAAACTGGGAATGAAAAATAAAAGCCAAGATAATGTGGTGCCACATTCACCCAGGAAGAAGGATCATTGAGGAAATCAAAGTTATCTTTGACTCATGGGAGAAGGGAAGGAGATCTGCCTGGACAGGGGATCCCGTGTTTTCATGGGGAGAACAGCCTTGCTAAAATGATTGCCTCATGTTTTCTGTTGGTAAACTACCCCCTTATTGCATCATTGATTTTTGAAAATGTACAGGGCTGAATCCTCCTCTTTTAATCTTACAGATGTTTCGTGACTTTCCCTGCCTTTTAGAGCAGTTTTAATCACTAGGGATTCGTGTCTACAGGGTGCATAACACTGTGGTTATGACACACTATGCCAGACAAACAGCATTTTTTTGGCTTCATCCTTCCTGTGCAAAGAGAGAGCAAATTCAGTTCTGAGCCTTTAGATGCTCATTATCAGATAGATTTGTACAAGTGATTGTCTGTACATGTGGTTGGCAGTTCCACTGAAATGGAAAGCAGTGCAGGAAGTTAAATCTGTCCATAAATCCATGCAAGATTTGGGTCATAATAACTCCCATGTAAGGGGTTTTTTCAAACAAAACCCCTTCATTTCATTAGAAGAATTTTCTCCACAGCCATTTCACCCAGTCTTTGAGAACGTTTACATGTATTTCCCTTAATCCAGCATTATTTGGAATGGTATTGGGGTTTTATCCTTCCCCCTCTCCTGGCGTGCACGAGGGTGGAGCAAAGGGGCATAATCTGATTAATCCTTTTTCAGACTGGAGGGCTTAGCAATTTTATTCCAGGACCAAATTATTATGAACAGCTCAACCTGGAAAATACTCTTTGATAGGGAGAAAAGTATTTCAAAGTTTGCCTGCACTGCCTGGTGAGGCCAGAGCTGGACTCTTTGAATCAGCCCTTTGAAGCTTGCAGTTCCCTGGGTTCATTGTCATCCAGAGCTGCAGTCCCAGATGACTGGAGCTGCTCCAGGCTTTGCAAATTTATTACAAGCACAGGTGAGTTGCTGTCATCAAATTGGAGTGTCCATTAAAACTTCAAAGGGGAAGCTTGATCTGAGTTTTCCTTGACATAATGTGTAATACTTATTACGGAGAGATTTATTAAGCTTCTCTCATTTTATAGGTTGAATCTAGTAGAGGGTCATGGAACATATTAAGGGTTTGACCAACAGTAAAGAGCTGAAATTTTCATATTTTGCTATTCATGACCTTGGGACTTCCTAAAATGGCAGTCACCTGTGATTCAGTGCAATTGTGCCTAAGCACATCCGTGCTTCCCCCTCCACTGGTGTTTCAAGAGACAAAAACCCCATGAAAAGATGGATGTTGAGTGGGGTTAGGAGGCATCTGAAAAGCCAGGCACTGTGCTAGGCCACAAATGAGGGACCCTGCCATCTGAAATAGTCTTACACTCAGCTGGCAATGCTGTAAATTGAGGGGAAAAAATGACATGCTTTGGTAAATGAAGTGAGAGTGCTCTGTCCTATCCTGAGCTAAGCCACTGGAGTTACTCTGGGTGTACAGTAATGTAACTATGAGCAGAGTGGGAGCATGAACTTGTGTCTTATTCCATTTTTAGGTGCAGTTCTCACTGGTTTGTTTTCACATTATTTGCCACACTGGGAGGGCCAATGGTATGAATGTGACAGGCAACATTCCTGCTGCTATCTGACAGCCCACTGAGACCCTTGTCCCAGTGAGGAGGTCAGTCTCCAAAAGCTTCCTGTGAAATCCATGCTGGAAAAAAAGCTTGTGCAGAGAGAGCACCTGAGCTGGGGTTCTGCTCTGAACTGTTCTGGGGAGGGTCCTTCCCTCTCTTCACATACAGGGGTATTGCCTTTCCCCCAATACACAGATATATCAGGAGCCCAAATTTACATGGAGGTGAAAGACCTCCCTGGAAAATCTATTTCGTGCGTGGATTTTTGTGCACAGACGACATGATGAGGTGGAGGAAGCTTTTTATTTGAGGGGGTTAATTTGGACTGCTGTACAAGTGTATTTAAATCTTTTTTGCAAAGAACAACCTTTTGCCTACTGTCCTAAAGAATTTATTTGTTTTCATGAGTTTGTCCCAGCCTTCAAGTTATTGTAACAGTTTTGTGTATTTAATATACAGTGTGTGTTAATATCCCGGACAGTTTTATAACACATTATAACTTACACCATTCCCTCCAGCTTTTTATGGACATCTACGCTCCTGCATTAAACTACTGTAGCTTGTGGAATTTACAGGAGAAATCAAGAATGAAGCCTGATGAAAAGCCTTTTAAATTGTGTTGCAGGCATCCACTGCATCCACCTTGCAAAAGGACTCAAAGGAAGAGAAGTCTCAGGTGGTAATTTCTAGCCAGAGTACAGGATTACCACCCTGCCAGCCAAACCATAAAGGGAAAATGATTGGAGTACAGTAGGAAGGCTAACTTCATCTTTTTATTTGAAGTCAACTTTAATTATTTATGTTTCCTGAGGAAAATAAAACCAGAATGGTAACTATGCATTCTTAGTTTAATAGAGGACTCATTTCAGATTCTGCAGCATTAAAATACAACCAGTATATCCTGTCTAAAATAATAAAAGCAGGAGAGGCCCAATAGATAGATAGAAACACAGAGAGACAGATAAATACATCTCTCCCTACCTCTGCCAAAAAAGGAGCTAAATAATGAGGAATTTTGTAATTAAAAAGTGATCTGATTATTTACTGTACTTGGAAGATAGATTAATTCTTAACTTAAGAATCGCTATAAGTTTTTAATGCAAGCTGTATGCAAGTGATAGAAGTTCTTGTTGTGTTATCAGCCAAAAAGACAAGACACAAAAAAGCTGGGCTGTCCTTTGTACGTTAGAAATGCTCTGAATTTCAACTGCAAAATATAATAGATGACACAAGTTATACTTCCTGTTATCAGTAAATACTACCACAACCTCGCCATGAGGCAACCCAGGTTGTCATATCTAGTTACTATTTTCTTAGGAAATAAATGACTTCTGGTTATCACGGGCCGATGTGACACGACAGTGCAAAATCATGCTGCAGTCTGTGGTGAGCAGGATGATAACATATGTCACCACTCCACTAAACCTGTGAAAATCCCTTGGAATTTCTATTTATTAAACCTCCTGTTTGCCACTCTGTGCAGCGCAGGGCTTCTACCCTGGTTGCAGTGCAGCGCTGCTGACTGTTAATTGCTTCTGTGGGTTCCATTTCAATGGCAATCACCCTTAACCAGAGCAGTGCAGACTCTCCTTAAAGAAACGCTTTGAGCATTTTTCCCAAGGAGAAGGGTGTGCTGAATTACCTCAAGGACAGCTCTATAGCCAGCTGTGTCACCTGCTTGCAGCCTCCTAATTCCACTAAATGTAGCTCCCAATTACAGCACAGCTGACCCACGCTGAAAGCGCATTTAGGCTCTATTTACCTAACAGTTCTTATCCTCTTTATCACTCCAGCTCTCCTTTTTAGTCTTCTTTTTCTTACTACAGATGTTCTTAATGGGGAATTATCCTGAAGAAATACTGTGAGGAACATTATGATTAAACAGCCTCTATGGAATAGGTGGAAGCAACTCCTGCAGAACTGTCTTTGCAAAGCAAAGCAAAAATCAAACTGAAGAATTCAACTCCAGACTTTAAAACCTCTGAGTTCATACAAATGTCCAATCCCTTTTTTTATTTTTACTTTTGCCAAACTAATGCTCACAGCAACAAGCTCCACAGTGTTTGGGGAGTGTGTGTCCTGCTTAAAATTTCCCTGGGTGTTCTCCTCATACATGACAAATCCCAACCATCCCTATCCAGGTGTCATCTCATGGCTTTGGATCACATCTACCAGGAGGCCTTTCTGGGCAGCTGGGGATACCAATTGGTCCAGTGTTTTCTCCTCACCTCCTGCATTCTTTTGCGTGGAGCCACTTCTACTTCTGCAAACCTTGTGTTTGCAGTTGGTGACCAGGATGGCCCTTGCTGTTTGAAATGCAGAGGACAATCAGTTTAATGACATCAAAGAGGTTTTCATATTATTCCTCCTTCCTGTACCAAAATTTTCTGCTGTAGCTGCATGCCAAGTGGAGGCCATTATTGCACTCCTGACAGTGCTCTCTGGGTCCTTTTCCTTTGATACAATTAATTTAGAACTCACCAAGGTGTAAAAATAGATTTTTAAAAACCCCAACCTTGTAAATTACATTAATTTGTATATATCAACACGGAACTTAATCTGCCAGCAGACTGATCATTCACCTAACTTGTTTATTTTCTTCTGAAGTTTCTTATTACCCTCTCCAGATTTGATTAACCTGAATAATTTTGTGTCACCTGCAAATTTTATCACCTCAATGCTCATCCCTTTTTCCAGTTCATTAAAAAAATACATTAAACTGTGCCAGTCCTGCTGCAGAAAAGGACATACTTGATGTCAAATTCCACTGTGGTGAAAACTGAGAATTCATTCCTGCCTCATTTTTATAGCTCCTGGTTGGACTGATCCATGACCAAAGCTAAGTGAAAGCTTTTCTGTCTGATAGCTGTGGGAAGTTTGATGGGCATGGAGTTTCTGGTTTTGTCTCCAGCTTTGTGACTGCTTAATTTCTTTACATTTTGGGAGGGTTTGAAAGGCTACACTTAAATGCTTAAGCAGTTTATACCTATTTTTATGACATATCCAATGAGTTCTAATAGATAAAATGTTATGGGAATGTCCTGATGTATATGGAAAATGAGAAAGACAATTTTTATTTAGCAGATCAGGTTCATTTAAAAGTAGTGCTCCTGTTATCCCAGTTTTGGGAGTATTGTTCTGAGAGCTTTGGGCATTTCAGAATGCATCTTTATTTAGAAGATTCTTCTGAAGGGGTTAATTTAATTCCTTCAGAACATTTGTCATTTATGTTTGAGAGGACACTCAGCACACCTGGAGCCTCTTTTATCCCTTCCAGAAACCAGCAACTTGGGGATTTAGTAGATGGAAGCTAAACTTGTTTCACTGATGCTTCCCTAAAATTGGAAAGTAATGCTCTAAGTTATATTAATATTTAACTCCACATCTCGGTGCCCTGTAATTCCTTTAAAAGGAAACTGTGTTACTATTTTCCCAAGAACATGGGTTACATTGTATCATACACAGGGCTAATATTTCTGCTGGGAATTCTGGAACCTCCCATCATGTCACATCTGCGTGGAACCCACGTCACAGGATTATTTTCCATGTGTTAGAATTTCAGTCCTCTTTGAACTCTGAGAGCTCAATAAGAGGAGTGCAAGTATTTTTACACAAAGGAGTCCTTTCATGAGAAGGAGTCTCAACCTCTCTGCTGGATTATGTGCCTTATACAAGATCACTGACAGCAAAATTCCCAGTCAAGTGTTGCCCATACCATTTTTGGGGTTCTAAATTCCTTGGAAATGTATTTTGCTTTATGAAAAAGGTTTCAAGATACATGCACTGAAATTCTTTTTGGTGACTGATGACTTAAGGACACCTGTTCTTATGAGGACAGGCTGGAGAAGAGAAGGCTGGGCGGGGGAATCTCAATGTGCATAAACATCTGATCAGAGGGAAGGAAGAATAAAGAGCCAGACTTTTCCCAGCAGTGCCCACTGACAGGACAAAAGATCCTGGACACAAAAAGTGTAACGTGTAGTCTGAGCACAAGGAGACCTTTTCCCTGTGAGGATGGACAAACACCAGAACTGGCTGCCCAGAGAGGTTGTGGAGTTCCTTTGTGGGGACTGGGAACTGTCCTGGACAACCAGCTCCTGCCAGCTCTGCTTGAGCCAGGGCTTGGACTACAGGATCTAAGAGGTCCCTTCCAACCTAAACAACCCTGTGTAAGTGCAGGCAGAACATTTAATGATTGCTATTTAAAATGATTTAATGGTAGCTATGGCTACCATTAAACAGTCTAAACACAGGAACTAATTAATAATTCAAACAGAATTCAAAACCAGCCAAGCCAAACACTAGAAGGGAGTAGGTGAGTCTTTGGTGAAGCTCTGAATTTCCAAACCACTTAACTCTGTTTGAAGATGGTCCTTCAAAACCTCTGAGATGCTTCTACCCATTTACAAAGTTTATACCTAGTACCTCTTCTATGTGCATAGATTTAGTCCAATCTTACAGGAATGTGAACTGTCAGAATTTCAAAACATTTCTCCCTCAAGAAGTGAGAGAAGTGATAAATCCACCATTTACTGGTTCCATCAGCAACAATTCAGTTCCTTGTCTCAGTGTAGTTACATCCCCGAGACGTGATTTTGTGGGTGAGAACGGGAGAGACTCTTTAATAAGAGCTAATGCCTCATTATTTTTCCCAGTAAAATCATGGAATAGTCCTAATTAAATCATTAAACCCTCATGCTCTTTTGTGCAGACTACCCTTTTCAGAGCACAAATGATGAAAATGTTTCAACAATGGGACTTGAAATATTTTTGAAGGAATCTTTGTCCCATTGTTGCACAGTAGACACGTTTTATGAACTATTAGTGCTTAGGGGGTGAGGAGGAGACTTCTCACTTCTTCCAAAGCAACAGAAGTGCCATCTGGCAGCAGAACACAACAGAGAGGAAATGTTTATGAGTTACAGGAGCACATGCTACCAGCACCAACCTAAATGAGAGGTATCAGATATTTCTGGTGAGGAAAATCTCTGTGTCAGGTGAAATGGGCTACATTCTGTTCCTTTTGTTCCAAAGATGAGATGGATTTGAAAAACCTACCTGGCTCCTTGATGCAAGGACTCGCCACATGAGATAATCTCCAGCACATTCCTATTGGCAAGCAGATCTTTCACCCTTTTTTCTCCATGCATTACAGAAAATATTAAATCAGTTTGGTGTCCATAAAAACTTTTGATCCTAGGAACAGCCTAGGGTACTATCATTATCTTCAGGAGAACCATTTGTAGATCTTCAGTAGGTAGCACTAATTTAATTTCTTTGCTAGAGAAAAAGTGGCTGATTTTCTAGATCAATATTTGATTGAATATGTTTGAAATGTCAGCAGATAAAGGCCCCTTTTTCTGGCCCAAAGAGTTTTTGAACCACAGAGGTATACTGTTCTAGCTCCCCTGGGATCTGACTGCAAGGAGGTCTCAAAGATCTGTTAGAAACCTTCCTGCTGTTCCTTGTGTTCTTCCAGCAAGACTTTCTAAAGGTTGAGATGAGAAGAAAGAAGATCAAGAACCAAAATGTCTTTATATCCATTTTTTAATCTTTCCCGGTGCTTCTCTTAACTAAAAATAATCGTTTATAACACCAGTTTACAAAAAAACTCCTCTAATAGGATCATGTGAAAGGAAGAAAAAATGTGAGGGCCAGGCCTTCAGATTTGCTTTAAGAAGATGCTCCAACAACTTTTGCAAGCCATTGACATTTGAAGGGCTTTTTCTCTTTCATGGCACTAATTAAAGCAGAATATCAATGTCTCATCACCTTGAAAGTGATCCATTACAGAGATGTGCTCAAGGCTGGAAAACCAGGGCAATGGACACATGGTTTAGAACTTCAGAAGAAAAGTTGCCCAGTTATGTTAAATAACTACAGAAAAGCATGAAAGTGAAAAGACGTTCTTAAACAATAAGAGATGCTGTTGAAAGAGTGGCACGATGTGAGCCCCTGCACCAGTCCCTTCCATAGGAATTCATGGCAAATCTATGCACACAGAGGCCTCTCCCTCCCTCAGCCCCACACAGAGCAGTGCTCCTGTTCGTGCTCTGCACATGGAGAGGCTTCTTTAAATCCTCGGCACCTGGGGGAACATTTCTCAGAACGAGACAATGAAATATTGGGGATGGAAACTTCTTGTACAACTGAGATAAGAAATGCACCCGAAGAGTAAACCATATTGCCTGTCTTGACTACATGGATAGTTTGATGTTACATGATTAACAGCCCATGTACCTCTGCATAATCAAATCCATTCGTCTTAACATTAAAATGTGATTTTTGCTTCGTAATACTTTACTTAGAGCTTTGCTTTTGTTTTTAGAATAAGTATGTTTAAGTTGCTAATGATGTGGATGGACTCTCTTAATATACAAATTAGAAAGAAAACTGTATCAAAGATAGGGAAAGCATGTGGTGCCCTATCAGTCCTGATGATAGAGCTTCTTACTCATCTGCTGCAGACTCTAATATCAGTTTTTCTGCCAGCTTTATAAATATTATATTATTTGCAGGGATCTAAAGTCCCCTGGTTTAAAGATGCCTTTTCAATTACTCAGTATTTGAGCAACACCGAATACTACTTCAATTTATTTCACTGTGAAGTAAAACCCATCCCCATAAGTCAAAACTGTGTAAGATATACCAGTAGCTGTTGTGTATGTCATCTCAGTGACCCTGGCAAAGACTTTCAGTCTTTTAATTTCTTTTAGAAGCAGCAAAAATGCACCAACATTTCTGTTAATCTCATGGGAAATAAGGGGGGGAAAAAAAATCACTCCCAGGCTTGTATCTACCCTGTAATTTAGAGGGTGCTCTGGTAACTCCAGTGCCTCGTATGTAAATAAATTGTTGGTTGCTCATTACTTCATAAAAAAAAAATAAAAATTAGCAGCTTTGCCACCCACTATTTCTGCATCAGAGCTGAATGAATAGATAATATCAGAAACACCTCATGCAGTTGCTGTACCAGGTTCTGCTAACCGAAACCATAAGCCTCCAGCAGCGAAGTCAGATACCCAATAGTCTCTGCATGGATCAAAGTAAGCCAAACAAAATCTATGTTTTGTACCTGCTCCCAATACGTCTGGGAAGCACTGTTAATGAAAAATGAGGTTGATGTACCTATTGCACACTTTTGGATTATTGTTCGCTACCATCAATCTGAAACCTAATGAAACAGAGACCACCTACGGTGGAGGGATATTGTGTCCATCTGACAAACTGCATCCAATTTACGAACTGATGGGATGGCATAAGCTGCCACCGGTCATATGATTTCCAGCTCCTGATTGGTCATACATTAAGCATTAGTAACGGGGCAGTGCCATTTCCACTCTCATTCTCTGGCAAGAGTAAAAGTATCACACAGTCCCCCATAATTCTGGGATAACGATGGCACGCCAAGTGCCGGTTTCTCCCCGCTGCGGACGCAAAAATTGTAGGAGACTTGGCTTCTCCAGACCGTCTTTATGGAATTAACAAAGAAATACGCTCGCCATGACATGTATTGAACCTTTGCAGTGCCTTTCTGGGGAACTTTACGGGCGCATGTGTTATGTGTGTCACAACCAAACTCTGCAGGAAGAGATAAAATAGTGCACACATCACACAATGGGGAGAAGCAATGGGCAACCCAGGCTCCAACCTGCACAGCGCACGGAGGGTTTTCCAAAGAAAAATGCTGACTCTCGGAATGGAAGACGCTTTAGTTTCTGCACCTGTTCTGCTCGCTACCTTGTTAGGCAGCTTCTACTTCTACTGTATGTCATACTAATAGGGAGAAGCAAAACAGGGAGAAATTATGATGGATATTAGTTGATCCTCTTGTTATTGCTAGATGTGATTATTGCTTTTTCCTGCTTGGGCTCCCTCAGTGTACTCCTAACAGAGTGCAGCTTATTAAAAAGCTCTGCTGTTTAAGTTTTACTGGCATAATAACCAGCTCTCTCTTTATGGTTGTTCTGAAGGCGATTCACTGGCCACCTGTCAGTTTGTGATATAAATGTTCAGTTTTCCTAATGACTATTAGGATTTTTCATGGGTTTTTCTCCCGTCCTATCTCTCTGAACTTGTCCAGAGCTGTGCTCCTGCCCGTGATTTATGCTTAGCAGGTGTTTGTTTGCTATGGGTTTCTAAATGTTGGCTTCCTACTGCAAGAAAGGAATGGGAAGGTGGGAATGGCTTTATTATATTCTGTATATTGTTCCACGACTCCAAAATGGATTTCCAGCTGACACTCTCTGTGCTGCCTCGTATTAAGCCACAAAAGCCTGTCTGGATCAGCAATATACCAACTAATGCAAGGGAATTCACAGTTAAGGCTGAAGCTCTGTTATTAACTTGCTATATTGTGCCTGGGTATTGCTGCCCAGATTGTTTGGTACAGCCCAGGATTGCTGCAATAGTTAAACAGAAGCAGGTGAACCCACAATACAGAGGGAGATTCTGTGCCCGACTCTTTTAACCAGACCTTTTATCTTTCGCTGAATTTTGGAAACCCCAATTTCATCTTTTGCTATTTCAGTTTTTCAGCTTTAAAATGTTTGTCAAGGCTATGTGATCCAGTACCAAATATCCTTAGTGATCTCTTGTGCAAATATATAAAATGTTTAGCTAACTTGTTTTAATTTACATTATTGACGTAATAGTTTAGATCTACAATGCTAAAAATCGCTGCAATGAGTTCATTAGAGCAACACAATTTTAAAATTATATTACTTACCTGATAAAGTGTAAAAATTTTTGTCACAAACATTCTAGTGTTCGTTATAAGTGCTTTTTGCCCTTAATTCTCCCAGCCATTATTCACTCTAGAGAGGATAATTGCTGCCGTGAAGTTGTGGATTGTTCAGCATTACTACTTGTTTTCCATCCTGTACCTTTACAAACCGTGCGATCCTGTAAAAATCTTACCTTTCCTTACTCTGCAAAAGCTTCTGAGGCTGCTGCTGTCACCTGTGGGTTCATCCTCCGACGCCTCCCGAGTCAGCAGGAACAAATCTTAGAGCCCTCACTTGGGCTTTGGGCTATTCTGCATTTTAATGCACCTTTCCCAGCTGGGGTTGACACGTGCACAGCTCCCCCTTTTCCCCAGACAGCTCCTGCTTAGCCCAGGACTCATCATTTCCCTCTGTCCTGCAGGGGCTCCACTGCATTTTGGTCACCTTTTCCCCCCAAGTCGGGTCTTGTTTTTTACCAGTGCTGCTGACTGAGCATGATTTGGGGCCTCCTTTAATGATGACACTCTCCCGTTGTTGCTCCTGTTACCTCAGCAGTCACTGGCACGGGCTGTAGTTGACTCCCACGGTTTTATAAAGGTGTGACTTTTTCCCGGTGACTTGCAGTGCATACAACTTTATTTACCATAAAATTTACCTTCATATCACTGAGGTATACACCAGAGCCAAGACTGGCTGTCATTTACCAGCAGAAGGTTGTTATTTTTGTTGTTAAGTGTGCACCTGCTGTTTTGACAATAACTCTTCTGTTTCCTTGTCTCCTCTGCTTAGACTTCAGAGCATAATTTAGAAGGTCTTCTGGAGACTGCTGCTTATCAATATTTGTTAGCTCCATTTTGTAACTCTCGTTTGAAGAAGGTGTCATTTGATTTATTTCTTTATTTGGATATTTACTACTCTCTAATAAGAGCACCCAGTCAGTGCTCTGGGTTCCACTGACAACCTTTTAAATATGCACATAAATAAATAGAATTTCCAGTTGTCACAAGATCCATCAGAGTCCAACAGCAAAATGGATATAACAAAAATAATTTGTCCCTACAAAGTGACTGATAGTTCCAATGACCCCAAAGGAACAGGAGCTGTACATCATCCCCATGGAACCACAATGACATCAGCAACCCCTTCCACCTGTATTCTTATAGGATAGGGAGAAGGAACGGGCTGAAGGTGACAAATCATGATTTTATAACCTGAGGGAAGGCACCTTGCAAAGAGGGATGTTCCTAATATCTGTAGGACAACTTGAGAAAGAAATCTGGATGTAAGAGAGCCTGATTACACCACTTTAATCATTAGTCTTAATGTGGTGAATCCGTTTCTGTGGATTTCTCCCTGATTTTATTGGTTTAAAAAGAGCACAGCCAAGCTTATAATAGGCCCAGTTGGTGTTCTAAGGACAGATATAACAAACCACAGCCAGACAGAATCACACACACGTGTGGGTTTGTACAAGCTGAGCTCTGGGGTTGTACCACAGTGGAATCCTATTTTTCTCCCAAAGTCTGCAACAATGCAGAGCTGAGCAGAGAGACTGTACTGAGAGAGGGACTTTTTTATATAGTGTTTGATTCACCTTCCTTTTAAAATGCTGCTAAGTGTGAAATTAGTGTTGTCCCTCAAAGTGCATCAGAATAATTGTCAGTAATTGAACACAGTTTGGGGGCTAATTACATAAAAATTGATATTAAAAGAATACTACAGGATTGATTGAGTTTTGCAGTTCATATTTAGTTTTCAAATTACTAGAGTTGAAAGGCTGTGGTAAGAAACAATAAAAATCCATTCAAAGCTGCTAAAGCAAATTAAGGTTTACTACTCCTTTGAAAGACAAATGATCCAAGTGAGGTAATGTAGGGAGAACAGTAAAAATGTCCTTGAAATTTGCCATAGATTTAAAATATCAGGTGTTTTACAATGGTGTTGTTGAACACATTTAATTTTCCCAATGAATTTCTGTTTAAATGGTTGGGGCTTTTGCTTTGGGTTGTCTTTAAAAAGGCAAGAAATACTTTCTTTATGTGTATCAGCTCCTGTTTTGTTGAGGATCTGTGAGCCAGAACGTGCCAAGATGTGAGATGCCAGTTTGGGGTAGAATTTTTAAATACCAGTTGATCAAATTATGTATGAAGTGTCATAAATAAATGAGATTTTGACAAAAGCAGAGCTTTTTAAATATGAACTTACCTCTGTTCTTCATGCTGGGAGGAATTTTGCAACCCCAGAAGCAGCTGAGATGCTCCCAAATTTTCCTGGAAGAAGTCAGAAGCACTGAGGGTTTCAAGGTCTGTTGAGTATTTCATTGCAATCAGAAATTGCTGGACAGTTAGGGAAAAAAATCAAATAAATACTTGTCTACCCCAAAATTTATTGAAACAGAAACATTTCCTTTTCAAACTAGAGGCATAGAAAGACCACTAAGTGATATTTTGAACATACATGTGACAGGGAAGCGTGTTTAAGATGTGAACATCCTACTCATGGAACACTCGAAAGGCTGGACTGAAACAATTTATTTCAGGGTTTTTTTAACTGAAGCTTATAAATATTGTGAAGAACACAAGAACCTTTTTAGATTTGTTTATTTTTCTATAAAAATGTCTTTTGCTCTTTATAAAAATATCTAGAGAAGGTTTGTAAGAATGATTGCTGATATTTTTGTCTTAATGAAAAATAGTAACTCTAGGAAAAAATTATTACAATAACATTTTAAATAAATACAGTCTAGATAAGTATAAAATAAATATTCTTGCAAAATATTTTAAAAATCTAGTAAATTTTGTGGTCCATGTAATTGTTTGGAGGGTGAATATCTTGGTATAATTACTTATCTTTTTACAGGATTATTGCTTCAAGTAATTTGGATATTCCAAAAGCAATGAATATTTACATTAAGAACAGCAATATTTTCAAATGAAATAGCAAGTTTTGGGAAAATAACTGAAATGCATCTCAGTGAAAAAAACCACAATTTTTCTCAATAAATACAAAATTCTAGGCTAAGCAATTAAAAAAAAAAACACACAAAGAAAAATAATCCCATCAGGATCAAGAGATGTGAAAAAAGACTGCATAATACTTGCAAGCTCTAAATGAACATAAGTAAGGAATTCAGAAACAGTTTGGGATGTTAGAAATAAAGGCAGCATGCAATGGTTTTACAAGTGGTAAATATCTGCAGCAAAACTAACAGCCACCCACTGCTCAGATACTAAAGTACTAAGGTAACAGAATTCTCAAACTTCTTTTAGTTCAAAAAAGTTTCTTGCCTAATGCCCAGGAAATCAGGATTGTTTTAAAATAAAGAATATCCCCTATAAAAAGGATTCTTTTGATAAATCCCGCTGTCCTCGCTGAAACATTATTTTATATTAACACTTGTGTTTTGAAAAATTGGTGAGTTATTGGAAGTGTTCTGTTTCCCACTGCCATTTTAAAACATGCTTAACTGAGATTTGAATGTTACATTCCTGGCAGCAATTTTCACTGCTGTGAATGGTGCCTTCTCTTTAGCTGCTTTGGAAATACGAACCCAAGGTCAACCTGAGAACAGATTTTCCTTAAAAATAATCCTTCCTTACAAACAGCTCACACAGATCACTGAGTAGCAACAACATAACTGTAGAATTACGCGGTTTCACCAGGAAAATCTTTCAAGCTTTCAATAGTTTCGAGGCCGTGTAGTTTGAAGAAGGAAACTTCAAAGATCAGCCCCAAATCCTAGTCCCTCTATTTGACTGCACTCAGAGCAAAGCCCCTTCCTATTTTCTTCGTGGTCTTTCATGATTTAATTGGAAACATCTTTAAAAAATGCCTTGTTTTTACTGTAGTAGTATAACATCTGCATTTTCAGCAGTATGCTGTTTAATCACACTGGGTTATAAAGTGAAATTCTTAGTACTCAGTGTAATATCTTGTAGAACCCAAGCGTTTGGTCTTTTAGTGTTCCTGACTCATCATCTTCCATTCTTTCATCAACATTTTAATAGCCATTCTTAAAAGTGCAATTTGATGGATAATTCTCTAAACCTGTTTCAGTTTTGTTGTTTCTTTAAAAAGTTATGTCCCTGCACGTGTTTTCTTTCTGTGATCCCTGCACCTGAAAATAATTTCCAGCACAAACTCAAACCCAGGGCCAGAAAGAGCTCAGAAGGTGACAGAGCCGTGCTGGGTTTTGTTGTGTTCTGAGTCCCAGGCAACAAAACTTTGTCAGTGTCCAGAAATCCACTTTTTGAAACATGTTTATTTGTTATATACCTCTGATGTTATTATGTCTAATGTGCTGTATGTGGTGTCAGTTGGGCATAAACAAGTGCATCCTGGTTTAACCCTGTGCTCAGTCCCTTTGTGCTTTGCTGGATGTGGCCCTTGCTGTCGACAGTTTCTGTCTCTCTTCTCTTGTAGACTCTGAAAATCAACTACCAGCACAGGAACTGGGTAGAGAATTTATTCACATACTTCACTTCTTTCTAGTTAACGGGATTGAAATAAAAATCCCTGCAGTAAAATGAGATATCCCTGAATTTTGAATCAAATTTTCTCTGAAGATAGCACCTACCTGTACCTGATCTGGACAGCTCTGAAACAAATATTTTTTACATGTTTACTTAAATATTTTTCTTCACTATGGGGAAGGGTAAATAGTCATGGTAACTGGGCTCTTTAACACAAGCAAGTTACCTACAGGAATAATTATTTCCTTATTCTCAATTCACAAGCAGTTATCACAGAAACCAGGGGACTGACTGAGGAAGCCCAAAAGAGTATCCCTACTATTTTTTTCTTTCACCTGGTCTTTAAAATTTTTGTTTTATTTGCTTTCTTTTTCCCCTGGGAAACAGGGAAATTTGAACTGGACCTTCTGAAAAATACCAATAAGGAGGAGAAAAAAAAAAAAAAAGACAAAAGAGAACTAGCACTGAATTATTTGGGAGATCTAACAGCACTGAGCTGCATAAAGTTTAAAAAACCTGTAAAAATCCCCCAAAATCAGAACCCTCAACCAAATAAAAACTTTTGATGTTGAACCTAAACTTGCAAACATACTTGAAGTTGTGATTTGAAAAGTGACTGTGCAGCACTGACTTTTTCAATAGCTGTGTGCACTATGGAAACCATACTTGCCTACTTGGGGTTTTTTATCACATTCTGCAGAATGGCCAAAAAATGAGATGTTTTTAAAAATAACCCAACCCAAACTCTATATAGATTTCTAGTCCATATTTAATGATACATATATGTTCCTATAAGAATAAACGAATGAAGTGGGAAAGGAAAAAACAAAATCAAATTTTTTATCCTTATTTTCACGCGGTGTTGTTGAAATCTCGGTGTCTTGGTATGTCCACCTCTCACTTCCTTCAATAAAGTCTTTAAAGCACTTTGGTCCTTGAAGCACTGCTGGATTGAACATGTGCTTTGACCCACAAGTGACAATTGTGAAGCCTTGTTGCAAAGGTGGAAGGACTCTATATTGCAGCTTACATTACCAGTTAATTCTTTAAAAAGCAATAATCGGAGCCATTGTCTGAACTCCATTTCATGACATGTGAGCAAATCTGGAATAAAGCTACTGCAGGCAGGTTAAAGGCAATGAACTAGATCAGATTTATGTTGGCTCGCCTGAGATCATAAATTGGTCCTGTAATTGGACCTTTAGTTTTAAATAAAACATTTGCAATTGGCTGTTCTGCCCAGGGAACAGACAACTGTATCTTGCCAGAGTTCTGAACCTGGTAGAATTAGGTGGGAGAGAGTGGCTAGATGATGAACATGGAATTCCACGAAAGATAAAGAAGAAAAACTGGAAATAGGGAAGTGCTGAATTTGAAGTGGATTATCCTTAAACTTGCGTCTTCATTAACAGTGTTCACAGACCAAGAGGAGTGTGAATTTAAAGTAAAACATGTGGTGATGAGGGTGGGATGTCCATGCCACGTTTTTCTTCTTTTTGCTTTAAAAAAGCTGTAGTTGGGTTCAATTGAACTGAATGCCCATTTGCAGCTGGACTGCATTAGATGCATTTCAGCATTTTCCACTTCAGTTTAATCCAAAAGGAATTTGGTTCATGTGCTTCAATACCACATCATGATGTGAATCAAAGCACAGGACATCAGGACAATCAGAGATTCACTTCAAAAGCACAATGCTGATGGGAACTGAAATGGCTCTAAAATGAGGAGAAGTCTCAGGTACAGAGAGGTGTTTGTAGGCTTTGTTGAAGCTGTTTATACTCTCAGTGGAAACTCTTAGAAAAAGGCCTTGAGTGAATTTTCTCTGTGTTCCTTAGAAGAAGACAGGGCAAGAAGGCCTCTGAATGTACTGCTTTAAACAAAAATAAAATTAGCTTGTCAAGATCAGACTGTGTTTGCTGGTTTTTATCCAGCCAATGTGAGAATGGTATATAAGACATCTCCTAGGACTGAATTTCTCCTGAAAGATTTTTTTTTTAAAGAAACAAGGACTTACTGAGATAACATTAACTCCCCTGGTGCCCTTTAAGAGCAAACATCAATTGCAGTGCAGATAATTTTGGCCCAAACCAGCTAATCTGGTTAAGGGCTGAAATAGAGGCTTTTGCTCCCTTTTACAAAACATCTTCCATGTGCAGTGCAGATGAAAGCCCTGATGTGTGGAAAAGGCAATGTTATCTGTTTAAACTGCCTTCATCCAGTATTTCAGTCAGCCTGGCTGGCTTTGGTGGATGCAGGAAGATGGACTGTGTTCTGGAGAAGGGCTTTGGGCACAGGAGGAACAGTTGGGCCAGCAGTGTCCTCAGCACTTCCCCCAGTGCAGCTCCTCGTGGAAGGGGTGTCTGTGTGTCCGTGGTCTGACGTGAGGACACAAATCTGGGAGTTAACTGTGCCCTGCACAGGCAGCCTAGATGGAATTAGCTCTTTTGTTTAAGAATAAACTGAGTCTAACCACTGCTCGGGCATGTGGTTCCTTCAAGACAAAAAGGCAAATAACTCAGTTACATTTAGAAAAATGGCTTTAATGAAGAGGAAAATGGCATTTAATCTTTCGGTGCATCCTGCATTTTATGAGTAAATTTCATGGGAAACTGTGTAAATGGAACATAATTATTTTTAAAATAGAATCCTTTCTTATTAGCTCCATAACTGTCGTGTGTACATAAAGCACCCTGCTGAACAGACAAAAGACTGGAAAAGTTTCCTGGAGAGTTTCTGCTATTGAAAGAATAAAAATTGAAGCAGTGGGATGAACTTTTGGTTCACAGACTCAAATACTGAATGTTAAACCTGGCTGAGAGAAAATCACTTTATTCTGATAACCGGATTAGTTAGAACAAAAATAGAGAAAATTAAGAACTGAAGAGCAGAAAATTAAGGTGGAATGCAATTTAAAGAGTAAGTAGATGATGTAGGCTTTCATTTTCATCCCCCCTAGTGTCCAGCTAATTAAAATTACAATCAAAATGAAAGTCTAAACTTGTAAATATCTTTAGCTAATGATTTTGTCTTTTTAATCATCTTCACATTCAAAGACTTTATTTTATTCATTTAGAGCTTTACAATAAAATGAAATTGTTTTCCTCTAGTAAAATCCTTTTAATTTTCGTTATCTGTTTCTTTTTTACATCATACATTA
The DNA here is from genome assembly GCF_022539395.1 of Myiozetetes cayanensis. Classification (NCBI taxonomy): domain Eukaryota; kingdom Metazoa; phylum Chordata; class Aves; order Passeriformes; family Tyrannidae; genus Myiozetetes; species Myiozetetes cayanensis. The sequence continues at coordinate 2,068,413 of NW_026087411.1, read as the reverse complement.
TGTATTTTTCTCTTTTCTTTCTAATTTCTGCACAGTATTCTCTGCTCTTATAGTCTGTGCTCCTCTTAGGCATTTACTTAAAACAGTTATAGCCCTTTATTACATTTAACTTTATAATGTAAACTCTTTGCTTAGTGTAAAATCACTGGAGTTGCAACTTCTGGCTTTCTTAATTTAGACAAAGAGTAACTTTCTTCATAAGGTGCATATACAGTGAATTTTTAAGCTACTGATCCCATAATATTTATTGTTTTGTCTACATTTAAAATTTCTTTGTTTCTAAGACAAATAATGGATTTTCCCCAATGTATCAATGGCTATTTGTGAATAATGGTTGGTTTTTTTCTGTGAGTTTTGAGTCAAGTCTTTAAAATAGTTCAAGAGTTAAAAGTAGTTAAACATAATCTTGATGAACTGGGTAACAAGGACTTACCTTTCTGATCTTGATGTTCTAAAAATTAGTGTTTGCGCTTCCCAACAATCTGGGAGTAGGGAATCATTTTATCATTTAAAAATGCAAAGTCAGGTCCTTTTAGTTTCGCACGTTTATTTCACTGGGCAATTTATAATGACATATTTTGTTTTGCTTCAAAGTTTGTTTTTATTATGTAAGTTTTCTAAACTGTGGTGAAGAAACCTTGAAAATGGTGCTCGGTTTTTTACTTATATGGGAAGATTTACGCTGTCACTCTGGTATCTGAATTATCTCCAGGTAAAACCTGTTAGCAGCACAGAAGACTCAGAACTGTTATGAAGTGTCTGACAAGTGTTTTAGGGGTTACAACATTTCTAGCTGGAAGAAGGCCTTTTCATTTGTTGATCTTTGCTTTGATTTTCTTGGCAATTACCAGGAAGGCACGTTAGCATTACAGGCCTTTTTGCAAGATGATGATCAGTTTTATACTGCAGTATGAATACACATCTCTCCTGAAATAGTCCCACTTTACACTGGTAGAAGCAAGGCCAGATTTTGGCCCAGCATGTTTTGGAATCTCTAACAACATACATTCCCTGGTTCTGAAAGGCAACTTTCATCTGGCTGCTTGGAAGATCTCCAAGAGTTTGTGCTCTGCAAGGTTTGAAAGGGATTAACTGCAGACTCTTGTGCCTTTAGAATCAATATAACATATGGATTGGCCTCATCTTCTTGAGTTGCCACTGACTGCAAAGGGAGTATTTGTACAATTGGGGAAGATGTAATTGGGCTTAAAGGCTGTGGTTTTTATGTGCAGAGTTAATTTATGTGAATGCATTAATGCTCATACATCAGTCATTTTGCTGGGTCATCTGCCAAAAACAGTTCCAAGATTTTGCCTAGATGTACAAAGATGAACATGAGCCTTGAGAGCCCTCTAGCCCCAAAGCAGTTTAAAATAGCCAGCGCTTACTTCATCATTTCATGCTGTTAATAGATAATCGGTGTTCTTGGTTTGATCACATATGTTTTGTAATGTTAAACTTCATAAATACAGAAGAATAATTGCATTCAAAATCATCACAACAGAGGCATTTGCTGCTTCAGACAGGTTTGTGAGCAGCTACACTGCTTTGAGGTGTTATGATGGACGTGTCCAGAGTCTCCGAGTTTGTGAATTCTTAATGATGCCAAGTGGTTTTAAAACAGTCAGGCTGTGGCCTGACAGGGTGGTGATTCTCACCTGTGTGCTATTGCAGTGTCTGATGTCACATCTTGTGGTTTGGTGTGTGGATGTGCTCTCCTGATGCTTTCTTCAGGTCAGCTCTGGTGCTGGTGTCACAGCCTCAGCAAGCCAGGCCAGCCTAAAATGAACTCAGAAAAAAAAAAAATTAAAAAAGAATTAGTTTTTTGTCAGTGAATGAGCTGTCCCATTGTACAAGGGATTGATTGGGAATGAGAGCTGGGATGAGAGAGAAGAGGCTGCAGGGCCAGGAACAGGGTGAAGGGAAGAGCACAAGCTCCCTTGGCAGCAGCACTGAGCCGTTCAGGGACAGCAGTAGAACAGTCAAACCTTTCTCAGGGAACAACTGCTGCTTTAGTCACAGAAAACTCCATCTAGTCCCAGCGCCTGTTGGTGTGTCTGGGCTGGGTTTTAAAACTGTGGGAAACTGAAGCTCAGAGAGAGGGGGAAACTCCTTAATTAGCTGAGGACAAGGTTTAAGTGTTTGGGTTTGGTTTGGTTTGGTTGTTTTTTTGTTGTGTTTTGCTTTTTTGGTTTGTTTGTTTTGTTGTTTTTTGTGTGTTTTTTCTTTTTGTCTGGGGCCTCAGTGAAGTTCCAGTGGTTTTCTGTATGTACAACTTTGGTGTACCTTTTAGGCCTAAGCAAGCAAATTTACCTTTAGTAAAAAAAAAGCTACAACTGCATAATATGCAAGTAGTATTTTGATACATTTATTTATGAGTTTTTACATATGTTTTTACCTTTAACAATTACTGAGGGGTGGAGTCCTTACACTGTGGCCTATGGTGCCTTTTGTAGAGGCCTGTGAAGTTGTTCTCTGTTTTTTAGGTCTGCAGGAAAATATTGAGTATATTTTTCCTTACAAACAACTACTGGCTTTAACACCAGGTTTTGTGATCACTAGGTAAATTTGGAATCACCTCAGAAGAGAGGTGCTGCTTTCTGGAATAGAGATGTTTTGTGTTAAAAGATAACCTGAAGTAAGAAACTTTAGAAACACTTGATCAATGGCTTTTTGCTCTTAGAAACATTGACCTTCAGTGGCTCGAAATACTGTTGTAATTTTTCAATTTGCTATTATAAAATCCAGATTTCATAAACATATTATTATCTTTCCATTATGATTACTTATTTCCTCTAAGGTCTGCAGTGCTTTTCTGCAACATCTAAATGGAAATGGGATTAGGACGAGATTCTGTCACTCAGGGGATTTGTGGAAAAAGGTGGGGATATGCACAGAAAAGGTCATTTCTTAGGGGCAAGATGAATAAAACGACACTGAGTTATGAAAAAGGACAGCAATAACAGTATTAACCATTTTGCATGGATTTAAATTGATTGTTTTATGCTGGAGACACCAGCGCTGGAGAACAATGCACTGTTATTTTCTTGCCTTTCATAATATCCTTATATAAATAAATAATAAAAAACCCCACAACTCTTTAAAAAAATCCACATTGTTTCAATGTGGTTCCTTGTGGATTCTGCTTTCAGTGAATGTATTTGCTGTCTGGCTGTTTGTGGGATAACTTTACTAGCAAAATCTAGCCTAGAAATTGATGCTTTCAAGTGTTTGCTCTGCACATTGTTTGTTTTGCCACTCAAGTCATGATTTTATTGATGGCTTAACTGGCTGAATGTGATATTTGAATGGACAAATAATTAATAACACACTCCATTATGATTCTTCCGGCAAACAGTAATTGTAATTAAATTGGTAAATGTGGCCTGTGGCTGAAAGATCAGATCAGTGCTCCTTTCCCTTGAGAAGCAGATCTGTCCAACCTCTCTTGCTCTTGTTTTGTTGCTTTCCTGCTTTAAAAATGCTGAAGTCTGTGTGCCTGCTCAAAGTAACATGTTTCAAGTAATTGCATTTTTATACAAAGTTTAAAAGTGTGCAGTATGTACAGTGTAAGATAATGATTAATGTTTCCTGGGGCCCAGTACCAAAATATTTTATTGTTCTGAGACAGTATTTTTATTTAGATATATTACTTCAAAACTGCACTTGGCTAAAATGACTTGACTTTTTTAATGTCAGAGACTAAAATAAACATGGCCAAAAGAAGGAAAATCCCCCCCTGTTTTCAGTGTTGCATTTGATGCAATTAAGAAATAATCAGTGTACCCGGTAAAGTACAGAGATACTTCACAATTAAATAAGGTAATTTCTAGTGTAACGCCTACTGAGAGAAAACAGCTCAAGAGAAGAAATGTTTTGGTCAAAATTAAATTAATAGATAACGTGAAGGATGCAATTTGCTATGAAGCACTGGGTTAACTGCTCATGGTGAGCCATGCTTTGTAGTCGAAAGACTCATGAACAACCATAGGAGAGCTAACTATGGGCATAGGGGTTGAACACAGGGGTATTTAAAACCTTCCTGTGCATATATTTAGAAAATGTTTCTTGAATTGGTAACAGTGTTGCATTGTCCAAAGTTTCCTGGAGCAAAAAGGGGTGCCTGGAGCAACATTCTTGCAAAGAACTGACCTGATACAATGTGTCTATCTGAGTACACCGGTGATCTTCAACTTTTTATTCAACTTTTTATTGTTTTCTTTGCTAATTCACCTATCCCTTTGTAAAAGTGTGCTTTCTGTCTCAAACCTGTCTAGTTAGGCAGAAAGCTGTGTTTTCTTTCCCAAACACGTCTCCTTAGGCAAAAATTAACTCTTGCCGGGTCTTACATGATGCTCAGCCTCAGTGATATGTGAAGTCTTAATGCTTTCTGAAAAATACACAATAAATACCAAAGTTTAAGTTTTCTCCTCAAGCTTCCCCAAACACAGTGGCTGTCAGGTCTTGGTAGCAGCCCACCCAAAAAAAGAGAGCGAGGTTTTTATCCCAACGCCTGTGTGAGGGGCCAGAAGGCCTTTTTGACTTTCAGAGTTCTGTGGCGCAAAACAGCGCATGATTCCTTAAAAAGAAAGCATAAATCGAGCCAGAAGTAACCCTTTGCCTTGGGTGGCACCACAACCTGCTTGGCACAAGCAGCTGACTGCTACGAGCTTGGCTTAATAGCTATCATCACTCCTTACTTAATCCAGGGCGCGTGTCCCCTCGGGATGCGCTAAAGCGGGGAAGCCGCGCTGCTCAGCGCTCTGGAAAAGCCGCTCCTCGCTGAGGGAGAGAATCCCGGGCTGCTCCTCGGGGTTCTGCGGGAGCTTCTCCTCAGGAGCTCCGGGCGGGGGCGGGCGGTGCCGGCCTCTCCCTCACGGTTTCCCGCCCTCGGCACGCGCGCGCTCCCCTCAGCGGCACGCGCGAGCCCCCTCAGGGCGGGGCGCGCGCCCTCCCTCAGGCGCGCTCCCCCACACGGCGGCACGCGCTCCCCGCCTCAGGTGCGCCTCCCCTCAGGGGCCGTCCTTTTAGACCCGCTACTTTCAGGTGCGCTCCTCCCCTCAGGTGCGCTCCTTTTGGGTGCGGCACCCCCTCTCTCAGGTGCGCTCCTCTCCTCAGGTGCGCTCCTCCCCTCATGTTCCCGCTCCTCCCCTCAGGCTCCCGCTCCTCCCCTCACGGGCCCGCCCCGCCCTCCCGTGCCCTCAGGCGCGTGCGCCGCCCGCCGCCGGGGGCGGGGCCTCGCATTCGAACGGCGGCGGCGCCGGGCGGGAAGATGGCGGGCCCGCGGGCGCTGCTCCGGCAATTCCCGCTGCTGCTGCCCCAGAACCGCCGCGGGACCGCCTACGAGGGCTTCGTCACCGCCCAGGTACCGCGGCACGGGGGTGGGGAGCGGCGGGGAGGCGCTTCCCCCCTTGCCGCGTCTTATAGCGGGCAGCGCTTCTCGGCCGAGCGGCCGGGAATGTGGGTCTGGAGATGCCGTTTCCCTGCCGTGAGGGACCCTGCCGCCCTCCCTGGTATAACAGTATTTTTATGTAAATAGACTCCCGGTTTGCCCGGGGAATGGCTCGCTGGTGCCTCCCAGGATGGGTTTGTTGTGCTGCCAAAAGGTGTTTCTGGGGCAGGTTGAATGTGCCCGCGCTCGTGGCCTGCGGTACAAGTTGACTGTGGTAAATGACTGACTGGGGGTGTTTTGCTTTCATTGAACTTGTGAGGCTTCAGCCTCATCGGCGGCATCGTCCCTGAGGATGTGGTGGACGCAGTGCAGGGAGCAGAACAGCTCCTGGGACAGGGGTACAGGGGTGCTCTCAGCACGGCTCTGCCATCACAGACACTGTGCGGTGACCCTGGAGCACTGAAATATCACACAGACACAGCTCTGAACAGGCCTATTTCAATTTAGAAATAGTGTGGTTTTTCACTTGCTCTAAAAATAAGTAAAAGCGAAAAAAGATGTGGGCCGTGTCGCACTTGTGTTGTCGAAATTGTAGTTTTGTGGTCAAAATGCAAGGGGTTTTGGGTGATTCTTTTATTCAAGTTTCACTAGACTTGTGCAAGGGTGTGTTTATGTTTGCGCTACTTTAACAACTGCAGCTTTGAAGTGCTCTGTGGGTTACAATTCATCCTGGAATTAATGAGAAAGTTAAGATACGGGTGTTCTCAGAGGTGATTTTTGGTGAGTGCTGAGGCCATAATGTCTGAGGTTATATACTTAATTTAGGCTTACACTAAATGCCTTTGGAAGCAACTGGTGTTGCTGGTGAGTGGGCTCTGTTCAGCTCTGAAACTGGGACCTTGCTTTTTTCCTCATGAGTGTCACAGGAACACTGAGGATGAAAGGAACCTCTGGAGTTCCTCTGCCAGGATCACCTGGAGCTCAAGACCATTTGCAATCAGGCTATGAAGATCTCCAAGCACAGAGACTGTGCAACTTCTTGGATGGCCTGTTCTAGTTTTTGACTCTTCTCACTGTTACTGAGGTTTTTCCATTGCCTTTGGGTGAAATCTCCTGTATTTCAGCTTGTATCCGTCACCTCTCATCCTGTCAGTGTGTGCCACTCAGATCTGGCTATACCTTCTTTAGTCCTTCTCCATCAGGTATTTGTACTCACTGACAGGATCCTTCCCTGATCCTTCCTTTCTCCAGGCTAACCAGTCCCAGCTCCCTCAGGCTCTCCTGGTGTCAGAGTTGCTTTAAGCTCTAAATCACCTTTGTAGCTCCTCACTGGACTAACTCCAGTTGCTGGAATGTGCTGTGGATCAGTGCCCAAGTTTCTTGTTAGTGTAGTACTTTTATGACATGAGTCTGTTTTGTCTTTTAGTTGAGTTGAAGGCAGACTTTCATGTACTGCAGCATGACTTGGATTAAGTTATGTTTTTTGGGTTTGTCCAGATTTAGATAATGTTTATTTTTCTTCTGAAAGGTGTTATTTTTGCTTTATGAGGTGTGATGTACAGAAGCGCTTTTTCTGAATATTGTGAATTAAGCATCAAGAGTGTTTCAACTTCAGAATTAAAGTCTGCATTACTTGTAACTGTCATTCATACTGCTTTTTATCCCTAAATAAAGAAATTCTGAATAATGTTCCTGAAAATTAGATAGGGCAAAGTTTCTTTCTTAGTAATTGATCTGATGGGGAACACTTCCCAGAAGCCTCTAATACTTTTCTTTGCTGACCTCCCTATTAACTGTTTCTTTTCAAGGGTAGAGATTTCCACATCAGGGTATTGTTACCAGAGGATTTGCAACTGAAAAATGCAAGGTGAGAGAGTTTTACGAAAGCAATTTGTAAGTGTGGTATAACAAAGTTTATTTTGATAAAAGCAACGATGGACATGCACATGAATCGCTCTCTCCTCCAATATCACTGTTATTAATTAATTCTTACTGGTTTCCACTTAACTTTGTGACAAAACTGGACGGCATCAGTGTTAAAAAGTGCTGACAATAAACATTGCCTATATCAATATATTTTGCTGTTGATTAACTTTGAAACTTGTTGTAATTAATTGTTTGTATTTATATATGAAGCAACGTATTTGGACAAGAATGGTCACTTAGATTATTTATATGTCACAGTTTGGGAAACAAAAAATTCAGTGCAAAGTTGTAATTATTTTCTCTTTCCTGTGTGTGTTAATTGGCATTGCCCAAGTTTTGTCTGAAAGCTCTGCTCTCGTTCCTGTGTCTCGCAGCAGTGTGGGGAGGGGGTGGCAGGGGCTGATCCACCCACATGGATTAGCCTTTAGCTTTGGATTCCCCGCTCCTGCCAGGCCAGCCCGCTCCGAACTGAGAGCAGATGGGCTGTTCCGTGGCTTTATTGCACTCGAGGGTGGGTAATTAAAACTACATTAGAGGGAACTTTGACATTTCCAGGTTATCACTTTTAAATATTAGTGTATTTTATGAAGGCACAGTAGCTTGCAAGAATTATGTTGTTGTCTCCAGCAAAGAACAGGCTTCTGCAGGTAAATGCTTAATTTTTAATGGGCTTTAGGATAGTGACATTTGCAAGTTTTAAGTAACTTTGAACAAGAAACTCAAAGCAGTTTTGAAGTATTGTTTACTTCCTGTGTTGTTTTTTTTTTTTTAAGAAAACTGTTGTGCTGTTGTATGCAGCAGGTTTTCTGCTCTCTTTTAAAAACCCTGTACTGTGAATTTAAAATTTATATAAAATACTGTTTGTTCAGGATAGAGTGCAGCTGGAGTCTGAAGAAGATCCTTCATCGATATCAGCATATTTTAAAGCAGGTATAAAAGTTTAAAACAATTTCTTTCAAATATATTCTTACATGTATATTTGTAATAATTCTGAAGAGGTTATGCTCATTCACATATTCTAAAAGTGTTAAAGAACCCTTCTTTCGTTGTGTAGCCAAGATTTATTTTCAAGTGCCTGAGGATTTAGTAAATATTTATTTTTATTCAAGCTTTATTCTTTTTTTGAAGATTGAGCAAGAACAATTTTTAATAAAAGACTGCTGACATTTTACTGGAATTTTTCTTTAATCTCTCAGTTAGAAACAGAGTTTGTCTTTTTTATATATTTATTTTTTTTACAAGTTGTTCATAATGCCAAGAAGAGAGTTCACATTAATTATTGATAGACCTAGTTCACTCTGTTGTAGACAGTCAAGTAAAGTCTTTTCCAGTAAAGTTTTCTGTGCTCTGGGAGATCTGCTCTGTAATTGAAATATTTACACTTGTGATATACAGTTGGGTTTTGTTATCTTTGTTGGTTTGACAATGTTACAAAGTTGGACTGAACTACTACAAGTTGAAGAAAATTAATTGGTGCTGTGTTTCCTGCAGAGGGTCCACAGCTGCCCAGATCTTGTCAGTTTTATGGTGGAGCTGAAAACTGTTTTGGTGAGTGACAAAATACATATGTGGGAGATGGGATGTTCTGAGGGCTTTGGGTTTCACTCTCATTTCTTTACAGGTTACTGTTCTGTAGATTTATGGCTATGGATAGATTTATTAAGAAGAGATGATTTTGTATGTGTGCTGTTCATGTAATACTTGTATCAATATCATTTAAGATTTTAAGTGACTGTATTCTTGGGAAATCTTATAGAAAAATTGAAATCCCAGCAAGGAATCTCAGTATGGAGCCATCCTCTTTACAATGATTTTCTTGGAATTCCTGGTATTGTCCAGAAGGAAAAGCTTGTAGTCACACAAAGGGTTATACAGTCAGTGGGTTGCTGAAGGTGCTTTCACCTGCGATAACTTGACCAATAAAAGCAGAGAGCTGTTTTTATAGTTCAGAGGCTGCATTTGATCCTTTGAAAAGATTTTCAAGTCTGGGGTTGAAGAGTAGCAAAATCTTTGGTTAACAACATTTAACAGGCAACTCTCAACTAGTAGTAAAACATTCTAGGAACATTCTTGGTGAACAATTCTTCATCTAAGCAGCTTAATTTCAGGAGTGAAACACAAGAAGTGTTCAAAATGTTCTCCGGGTACTGCTGCTCTCCTATGCTTGGAATAGGACTGAGTAAGAATGTTTACCTTGGGAATATTTCACAATAGTTATTCCAGTCTATTTGCCTGGATACACAAGCACTCGGAGAATGAGAATGCAGTGAAAGTACAATTCATTCAAAATGATGATCCTCAGATAGTGTAGGAGAACTGGACAGAAATGCTTGTTGAACTTGTTTTATTGTAAATCATGTTTTTATTTAAATTCAGTTTATTTTAAATTAATAATTTTATTCTAAATTTCATCAATTTACTTCTCCTGTAAGCATAATTTTAACTTAAGAACACTTCTAAAGAACAAGTATCACAATGCAAATGTGAAACATGATTCGATTTTATTTTTCCCTGTAACATGGAATTACCTTTTGGATAAAAACTTTTTGAGACATTGCAACATACTAGATGAGTGTCTGCACCAAAACTTATTCTTTGGGATCCTATGAAGTTAAAACTGAGAAATGGATTTTGCTTTTTGATTGCTGTATAAAGTTTATATATATATATATATATATATATATAATGGAGGATTTAATAGATGTATCTTCTTTTGTGGCTGTGGAGCCCAGGAGGCAGCTGTGGGCTTAATAGAACCTCCTTTTGAAATGTTCTTTCAGTTGAGATGCTTGACTTCAAATTTATTAGCTGAAAAAGAGGCACATTTGATATTTGCATCTGAAGACTATGCTGTCAACATCTGTGTTTTTTTTTTTTAAATTGCAGATGTTTTCATTACCAGTATCTGAAGTAATTTCCCAAACAGCCTCTTTGTCTGCTTTAGCTGGAGGCTATAACAAAACAAATGCAGTGTACAGTTAATTTTACATAAGCTTAATATTTTTGATTGAATTGCAAAAATCACATGGCTAAATAGATGCAAAAATATTGAAATCTCTCTTAATGATGTTTTTAATGTTCTTTTAAACAGGAAATTGCTTTAAAGAACACACCAGACCTGCACGTCCCCCGGCCGCCAGAATACTACTCCTGTCTTGTCAGAGATCTGGAAGCGCTGGGCTGGAATAAGTATGTTCATTTGATGTCTTAACAAACATTGTCTCTAGCATATCCATTCCTCTTTGGTGAGCTGGACATATCAAATGGACTTGTTCTGTTAGTTCACCCTATTCACAAACTGATTTTCCTTTAAAAATTCTGTTGATTTGTTTTTAATTAAAAACAAATATAACAAGCCTGTATCGAGTGAAGGTGTGTTTTCTGTCTCAAATAACTGAGCTGAAAGGTGAGATGCTACTACTAAGAAATCAATTCTTCTTGACCTATAAACTATTGATATAGTAAATATATTTACTGTTAGTATTTGTAGTTCTCTTTTTTTTCCTTCTTTTCATTTCTTTGTAGGGCTTTTTTTTTGACTCTTCCCACAGGCTATGGTTGATCACCATGTACCTTTGTGCTTTCATAAAAACAGTTCATACATTTTTTAGAACTAGAATAGTTATTTTTAAAGAACAGTTCTATTTTGCTCTGCGTAGCAAAAGGATTTCCTTAGGCAAAAAAATGATTTATTTAATCCACAGAAAGGTAAATGTACCAAAAAAATATGTTAGTGGAGGGGAGAATTGGGAAAGCTATAAATCCAGAACTTCATAAGAATATTCACAGTAACATATACACTCAGATGAGCTCATAGAGCAAATTTAATTCACCTTCCTACAGAGGAAAACAAGGTTTTTCTCCTCAAACCTTCTCTAGGAATGTGAAGGAACACACATTGGGGTTGAGTATTCAAGGGCCATGTGGAGATTTTCCAGAAATCCCCAGAGAGCTTTGTTTTATGGACTTGCATCACATGTGCCACCATGGTTTCTTGTCTTTCTGAAACTGTGATTCAGTTTAGAGGTTAAGTTGGAGCAAAGTGGGAGCAATGATTTTTTTTTTCCCCCAATTAGAGGAAGAATGCTCCAATATGAAGTTTGACTACAGTTGAGTTACACTTCTGTCAAGACTTGTCTTTCTTTCAACACAAATACAGAAATCTGTAGGACTCTTTAATATTGCATTAATCAGGATTAACATGAAATAATATCTCTCCTTCCCTTCCTACTACTACTATTGCATTTTCCATCTGGATTTTTCAGTTCCCTCATATTGAGGAAGTTTCTTTTCACTTCGTCCCAGGGCTGTGCCCACCCTTTGGTGTGCATCTACTGTCTTTTGTACAAGCTTCTACAACTCCTTTCCAGTTTCCCTGGAGAGAATTGTGTGACTGGTCTATAATATGTAATGGTGTAAAAAAACAAATGTTACTTAGGCCAGCAAGAAATTCTCTCTTTGAACTCTGACTGGCCTTTCCATCAGTTCTGGGTGATAAGTTGAGCAATTATTTTGCACTGCTTTTTATCTTTACACAAGAATGACACGGTAAAAATGGCAAAATACCCACATGTCCAGTTTACTGTAAGAAGATGGAGAAGTTTGAACCTTTCTGCTCAGCAGAATCCATTTCTAGAGAACAATGTCTTTTAGAGTTGTATCCATCTTCATTGTGCTGGGAAGCACAAATCAGTGCCATCCTAAGCAAAGACTCAGTGATTATGGCAGAAGTTCTAAAACTTTTTTACATTTAGTATCTACTTGCTGCTTGCTAGGGTACATGAATACAGTGTAAAGCTGTCATGAAACGAAGGCAAATCATCATAAATAACTCATTTTGTACCTGTTTGGGCACTATTTCCTGCAGAAAATCAATTCCAGAATATGAACCAATACCCCCTGAATTTCCCACAATTACAGTATTGATAAAAAAAAAGAGAATTCCATGGAGGAGCAAAGCAAATCAAGAGCACAAAAGTCTCCTAGAGTAAGAAAGTGCAGAAATGGATCAAAGAGTTGACAGGAAGTTTAATGTGAACATAAGTAGAGGCTGACAGGAACATGCTGTGTGTGTCAAAGGTTCCAGTGATGGAAAACTGCAACACGGTGCTCACTGACCACAGCGTGAGCCTGACACTGCCTGTAAATAACCCCGAGATATATGGCTGCATTAAGCACCAGCCTGGTGCATTAACAGCAGTAAATCTGCAGCAGCACAAGTGGCTGGCGTGCAGGACTTCTCTGATTAATATTTGTAACACACTAATCAGGGCACTGCACTCCTTTCGCACTGCACTTCTCCCCAGGCTCCAAGAGTTTCCTTTCTCTTCCAGGGTTGCATATGTGGACACTGGGCTTACCATGGTCAAGTTAAAGGCTGAAGACTCTCGTGGTCGACAGCATCTCATCACTCTCAAGTTAAATGCAAAGGTAAATTCATGTGGGAGGAACACCTTCAGGCTTCCTTGAAATAAGTGGATTTTCTCAGTTCGTAACTGTTTTAGAGAGTTGGTTTGTTTGTTAATGTGTCTGTTCTGCAAAGTAATAGCTGAGAAATTTTTTTATAGAGAGTTTTCAGACTTTAACTATATTTAAAATTAATGTTGCATTGTGGTTATCTGCAAGATGCAACTGTGCATCCCGGGAAAAACACTTTATAATATTGCAGGCATTTTGCTGGATTACAGACAAAGCCATCTGGGGGACTTTCCTTCGTTATCACTCCATCCAGAGACTGTGCACAGCACATGAATTAGAGGATGTTGGGTTGTTCATTAACAAGTCCTGCTTTTAAAGCTATAGATGTACAGATTTATGAAAAACTGACTACAGAATTCAGCCAGAAAAATGATTTCTTTTTAGTCTAAATAATTGCCTAATTTTGACAGCACTTGCAAATCAAATCCACGGTGTATGCAGAGACAGAAAGATCCTAATTCTTCCTGGTACTGAGCACTGAACTCGAATTGCAGCGTTTCTTCATAGAATGTCTCATTTCAGGGCATAAATCTCCCATCAGAGACTGTGACTATCCAGGCTGTGTGGGGACAATTGGGTGGCAAGAGCTGTTGTGTGTCTTCAGAAAATCAGTCCAGGGGAAAACGTGGATCCAAAAGTGTCTGAACACTGTTGTTTGGGACTACCCTTGGTACATTCTCTGGAGTAATAATCTGGGAGGCATGAGGAGTGGTCATTGTAGGATTAGATTTCACTTTCACAAGCATCCCATATTTCTTTAAATACCATGAGTTTTTTACTCATACATAAGATGAGCTAATTTTACCTTAGAGGGGGGAGAGTAGCCTATGGAAAAAGAACAGTTTGGGAATTGAGGGTTGCTCAAGTAGATTTTTAAAAAGGGTAAAATTATCCTACATGCACAGAGTAATGAATGCATAATTCATTTGCTAGTCAGTCCATTATTAAATACATCGATGGAAAAAATCCATCAGGAAGTACAATTATGGTCTATTTAGTGTTCAACCCGAGTCACCAGGCTGTGTTGTTTACAGGGGAGCTGCTCTCCCATGCTGAGTGTGACACTGGAAATCAGGTGCAGCCTGTTGCCTCAAAGCTTTACGTGCTCTGGTGACAACAGGAGTAAAGTGTTTGAACTATTTGGAAGTAAAAAAGTGCAGAAAAATATACAGTGCAATGCTCCTTTTTACCAAGCCATGGTCAAACACTGTGACACTTCTGCTGGTTCTGTTTAACCTTAAATTATCCCTGTCCTGAGGGGAGAATGGAGATTCCCATTTTATGTCCTTGTACAAAACGGTGTTTTCTTTGCTGTTGTAAAATACCTGGATACTCCTCATAGCAGAAGAAAGCACCATCTGACAACTAAGGATGTATGTAATAAAAGGAGATTATCTGACTTGTCTGTTTAATCAAGTCATCATCCATCTCTGCTCTCTTTCCTTGTTTTTGTTTTGTTTTCAGGTGTTTGTTGTGATGAGGGATCGATTTGTTTGTCCTTTTTAAGCCATGTCTGGCATTTAAACTCGCCAGACAAAATTTGGATGTGAAATGTGGGTTTGGTGACCTGGGGGTTTGATTTCCCTTCATACACATATCTAATACATTTGAAAAGACTTGGCTGAAGTCTTTATTTTAAGGGATTTCTTTTGATAACCTGCTGTAATGAAAGTGCGGGTATTTTTGTTATTCTGTTCCTTTGATTAAGGGTAGTGTGGGAGCATTTCAGACCCCAAGGATTCAAACAGGCCACTGCAAGGATTTGCATGTCATGTAGTAATTAAGACACTTTGGTAATTATCTGAATGATTTGGCAAGGCTTCTGAAAATGCTTTTTCTAGATGAAGTTAGTTGCATGCTTAGAAATGCAGTATAAGTATTTTGTTTAATAATAGCTTAAATTATTCTAAAGAATAATAGGATGATTTCTGACATGCACATTTGGTCGTAACTAATAACCTAAGCTGTCAATGATATGCTCTGATTGGAGTTATCAAACCTTTCATAACTGCAGGATTTTTAATACAGCTTTTCTTTTCTTCTCAGTTATATTTTAATTTGGACTGAGGGGTTGTTTAATTTCGGGTGTATGTTCACTTATTAACTCTTTTTAATAGTTTTGTGCTTACTCAGATTACTTTCAGTTTCAAAAAATAAAATGTTGCCAGTCAGAGCAAATAGTCTGGTTTAAATGGAAATTGGTTGGTGATTTGTGAAAGGGTTGTTTGGGTTTTTAAAATTTCCCTGTCCCAGTACAGGTAATTGAGGAGAAATTTTAAAAAAATATTTGGTGTTTTTTGTCTTAAGGTTTATTGAATGACACATTGTGACCACTGAACACCGAAAACTGGGATTCTCCTGCCTTTACCAAAAGCTGATATATAAAAATACTTCCATGTAGACTTCTTCTTTAAATGATAATTAACATTCCTAATTATTTCTGAAAATGCTTTACATACTGTTTCCTCTCAGAGCCAAGTCCTCAAGATGCTTGAAGTGCTTGTACTTTGTTATCAAATTTGGCAGCTGCGTATCGGCCTGACTTTAAATCACTAAGGAAAAAAAAAACCAAACCAATAAAACTGTATTTCCTTTGCCTCCCTCAGTATCCCACGGAACCACCAGACTGCCTTGTGGATTTCCCTGTTCAGTTTGCCATTTCCTGGATGCCACAGGTACCTGCAGGGCTGGGCAGCTTTTCTTTACCTACACGTGCAGGGGGGAGGTGCTGATGAGGGGCTGGGCTTTCTGTTTTAACTCCAGCTTTTCTCCCTGCGTGCATTTTAGTTCTGTACGTGCCCAGGAAAATGTAACAACACTGAACTCTGCATTCCTGGCCGTACTATCTGGAATCTCTCCCTTGCCATGTAGATACGCTTTACACGTTGGATCTTTGCACTCACACGGCCTGGGTTTTTTTTAAGCAGTTCATGTGGCTGAAATTTCTTTAGGACTTACATTGGGGAAGGGAAAATGAAATGAAATGCATGAAAAATGACTGTCTTCTAGGAAAGAAGCACCCTCTGAAGTTGACAGGCATTAAAAAAAGGCAGTACCCCACTTGGTTATCCTATACAGTTTTCATAACATAATAAAACTTATAATCCAGTTATAATCAAAACAGGGAAGTATTTAGTGGAATTCTGATTTCTTATTTTGACTGATATTTTTACTATAAAGAACCACGAGCCATTGTCTTTTTTTAGTCTCACATTATTTAGTATGCCTTTTTTCCTGAATAGATCGTGTGTACTTTATTAAATGAATTTAAATGTGACCACTTAGATGTAACTTAATTTGAATTATCTCTAGAAAATAGTGGATGTTTAATTTCACTTGATTCGAGAAAATAGATTTTACATAAATGATTGCATCTGCTAATTCCAGCTCTGACAAGGATTTCTCCCCAGCAATGAAGCCTGGCTTGGTACTGAATTCCTGGCTGGAAGGTTGCAGCAGGAGGAGTTTAGGCTGGGCATATAATTTTGACTGCAAAGCTCAAGGCTCTGTGGGTCCCCCTCTAATACTGGGAGCTTGAGCAAATAACTGCAAGAATCAAGCACTGCAAATGCAAATGAATTTAGTTTATCATGTAAATTTAGGTTTTGATTCTCTGGGATGGTTTGGAACAGTTTAAGTAGATGTTGGTTTTCCCTTAAATTCTGCTGGAGTCCATAAACTATGGGCAGGATTTCAAGTGCTGTTTCTAACCTCAAACTTTATACATAGTTTTAACAGTATTTTATTAATTTTACAGCCTTGCAATTTATGTTGCCTCAAATTAACAACACTTCAAATATCCCTGACAGTCACTGCTTCTCCATGTTTACTGTTAGTAATTTTAAAGCTGCTGGCAGGACTTGTAATTTAATAAAATGTTCTTGAAGAACATGACACGGAGCAGCCTTTGACAAGTTAAAAACGGGGCTGGATATATTAATACTGGCACTACAACCAAGGAAAATCCAACGGTAAAAATCCAACATCCCGGTGCTTAAAATCCCTTTACAGTTAGAATTACCTGGGGGCTGTTTGAAAACATGAACAATAGATGTTGGTGTGTAACTGAGGAGCCTGTTTGGAAATCAGGAGACAGTAATTCCAGCTGCAGAGAGCTGCTCTAATCCTGCCCCAAATCCCAGCAGCCCGAGCTGTGTGCTGACAGAAGGGCTTTAGCTGTACAGGAGGTTTGGAACGCTGACCTTGTCTGCGTGGGTGACATGAACCCAACAAATGGCTCTGGTAATTGTGGAAATTGTGTTTATTTTCCAAATGTGTGGAAATCATTGCAGTGAGCAGCCTTCACACCGTGCTAAAATATGGGTTAAGCTTAGATAATGCTGAAACACTCCTGGCAGCAGAATTCAGCTGGTACTCGAGTGCCTGGAAATTTTGGTTCCTAAAAGGTAAAAAGAACACTCTATACCTGTTCCCTAATAAAATAACGTGATGGTTTGGCACCAGGAGGTCTTGCACTTTACTATTTATTGGTCTTCTTTAATGTATAAACTGACAAGGCTTAACTAAAACGGGGCAATTGCACCATTAGAATATAAACTCCTATGAGAGAAAATATAAATAGATTGCAGGTAATTGATTTTTCTTTCCACCCCCTGCATGTGCTGCTGCCTATTTCAGGCTCATGGACTTTAAACTTGAGGGGTTGTTGGGTGGTTGGGTTTTTTTCTTTTCTTCCCCCCCCCCCCTTCTGTATAATAATAGACATGGCTTTATGGCATCCATATTAAAAATGGGTAATTTTCCTTATGGTCCCTGTCTTCCTGCTGGGTTGATAATGTTTTGATGTATTTTTCTTTTGCGCTGATGAGAGGTCTGCTGCTGCTGCTCTGACATATTCATTTGGATGAATAATTATAACTTGCACAATGTCAAGCTGAAGATGGTGGGGTTTTGTGCGTCATGACAAGCCCAGTAGCCAGTGCAGGTGTCTCACAGCATGAGCAGCAACAGCCAGTGGATTCTGGCTCAGAGGAGACGTTTTAGAGTGGTAAGAAATCAGCACCAAGGGCAATGCTGCTGCTGCTGCTCCTGCTCAAAGTGCCAAATAAATGCAGAGTGCTTCTCAATGACAAGTGCAAGAACATCTACTTATTTCTGTTCTATCCTTTTTCTAAAGAACCCCATGAGTGTGCTGGCTCCAATTTTAGCCCTGGCTGTGAGGGTGGTGCTGCAGGCTCGGGGTGTCTGTCCTGCTGCCCTCGTGGCAGGGGGTGGTTCCTGTGCTGCCCACTGCCCACCTGGTTGGCTACATGAAGGTCAGGACAGTGGGAATTAATGACTAATGAGGTCGTGCAGCAGCAGGCAAGGGAACAGTGAGACAAGGTTCGGGAGGTGTAGTGTATGTGTGAGGTTATTGCTTGCTTATTTCGATGAAAACACAATAAAACGCTTCCTAATTGTGCTTTTTCTTGGCAAAGGAGCTTCACAGACACCAGCTGTAAATAGGAGATGGCTGACAAGACACTTTATAAAGATTTCAGTGTTGTGTCTCGCTCTGATTTGTGTTAAGGAGGGGGGAAATTGTTAAACTACTGTTCATGGGAAACAGTTTCCTAACAAATCCGAAGAATCACAAATTTTTTACGTGATACAGGTGATCCCTTTCCCAGCCAACAACTGTTGGCTCTGTCAAATTGTATTTTATTTATGAATTCCTGAAGGACAAGCAGGTGTCAGCACCTATAGTTCAGGCTACTTCACCTTTTCCATTAGAGGGCTTTTGCAGTTGTTTTAATTTTGGATAAGCAAATTGCACATTAGGAAGCATTTTAGCTAAAAAAATCACATTTTTATCTTTTTAAGAAAAATAGCTTGCAATCAACTGTGCTATATTTACCTTAATTAGAACTTTTTTACCAATATTTGGTTTAATATTTAATTCATCCAGGGTGTGGAGCAGGTGCTTGAAGTTTGGCAGCATAGCCATAGAGGCTCTAGCACATCTTACAAGCTCTTGAAAGGCTTCCTGGATTTTATGGCAGGAGCAGACTCAAGAGTTTCCTTTATTCATCCCAGCCTCTGTGGCTCTAGAAATAAGACCTAAGAGTAGAGTGACCTTTTTTTCCAATTCCTTCTCAATCCTTTAACTGGAGGCAGTGGTGTGTGGGCAGTAAGGGGGAACTCGGGGAAATGTCTGAATTGGACTAAGGGAAAAAAGGAAGGAATTTCTTGGCATGGGACTTCCTGGCAGAAGAGAAGTTGTGTTCCCCAGGGAGACAGGTGGGTCCAGAGCACCTGAGCCTCCCTGGACAAACTCAGTACTTGCAATGCTGAGGGACACAGGAGCCACAACACACAGGTCACTTGGGCTCACCGGTGGCTGAGGGACCAGCAAAGTCATTGTTTATGGAGGGACCAGTTGGGTTTTGTAAGAGCTTTTTGGGTCAGGGTGAGCAGCAGTGATAGTCTGATTTATCACTGCCTTCCTTTCCAAAGAATTTGGACGTATTTCACACAAATCCCAACACTTTTGTACAAAAGGGAGCACCAAACAAAGAGTTGGTGCTGCTTGACGTTATTAACACCCATCCTGGTGTAGCTGAGACCAAAGGAAAGCACCGTCAGGCTGTTCTAAAAGCGTTGGGCAACGACCAAAAATTAGTTGGGTAATCAAATAAAAAGGAATGTTGGGGTTTTCATGGCTTGCATGACAAGCAGGTGATGTATTTAAATAGCTATAGATGCATTTATGTCTATAGCAGGAGACAGCTGGCAACATCAATGAAGCATGCAAATAAGATCAAATGAACAGTGTATAAAAAAAAAAAAAGATTTAACTACCTTTTTAAGGAACATCATTGAAAAATTACAATTAGTATTAAAATTAATTGGATTTTAAAACTTATCTGTGGGTTATAATCCCTTGATGTTTCTTTTTTCTAGTGAAACCCTTTGAATTCCCGGAAGATAAAGATAAAAATGATTATTAGAGGATTTATCTGTATGTGATATAGAAAAATGTAAAAAATCAAAATGGAAAGCAACTGTTGCAAGTACCAGAAAATTATGCTATTAATTTAAGTGTCATCAGAGCACAAAAGATCACATTTCAGGACTGTGTGAAAATTATTAAAATACTGGAAATAATAGTACTTAAGATGAAGATACCATACTCTAAGATGTGGTTAAGTGACTGACACTATTATATCACTTCAGGTATTATAAAAGTAACAAAATGCTTTTAAAGATAATAAGCGTTACATTTGGAGATTGCCAGTGTTCACACTTTTCTGCTTAGGTGCTTTCCTACTTTAATATAATTTAATAACAGCAGGAAAAAAAATGTAGCATTTTATTTCTAAGCTGCGCCATTTCTTTCTAAAATATGTATCGCCAAATGTAAAAAGTTATTACAGAGAAAAAGCCTATTTCTTCATCTCGGGACGCTCAGGTAATTTGCTTCTCTTCGTCCAGGTGAGAAAGGAAGAACATAATCACTGCAGATTAAAGGAAACCATTCCCTGTCTATTTTGTTTTATTTATAGAAAAATACCTCGCTGAGAGCAGAACACTTAATTTATTAAGCTTTTTCTTTTGGACCCCAAGGCATCTGAAATCTGGCTCTCCCTGGGCACCTGCAAAGGGCTTCACTTGACCACCAAGTGTTTTCTCCCCTTGCAGAAGCCTTTCCTTGTAGAAATAGTTACTTCCTTTTGGATGATTCAAAAGGTTTCTTTTGCATTGTCCTGTATATTGTCCTGTCTAATGAAAGATTTTTCTGATTCCATGTAATCCACTCTCAAATATTGAAGTCACCCAAGTATAATCCTCTGATTATTATTAGATGGTTTCTCCTCCTCTTGCCTTATTTACATGGTTTGAAATCTGATGTTAAGCACCTGTTTTTTTTAAACTGCTTGATTTTGAGATAATTATGATGGTGGTAGGTGATATTTAAAAAAAAAAATAAATAAGCTCCTTTGGTTATGTGTGGGTATTTCTTTGTAGTTCTGGGTAATACTGTTGTGGTGCTCAGCTTGAGTAGAGACTAAATATCAGAATGTCAATGATAATACAATGATGATAATGAGGACAAATTATGATTTTACTTTAATTTTACAGCTGTTTTGTTAAAGTAACAATGTAAATTAATAGCTCATCCCAGCTTTTTAAAAAAGGAGTATAAACCCCTATCAAATCCAGGCATGGTGTACGTACAGCACATGTTAGAACTGACAGGATAAAGTGTTTGTGCTCAGGGTGCAGCTTTCCCTGTGTGGTTTCAGTTAAAACCCCAGTGGGCTTCCATGTTTTCTGCTACCAGGATACAGTGGGACACACACGTGGATTTTAATACTCTTTCACTGACCTATAGTTCGGTTTTTAAATATTCTGACCACCAGTGGAAACCATAGGAAATCTGTTTTCTTTTCTTAGAACTCCTTACTCGACATTTACAAGCAGTTCCTGGCAGCGCTGGAGTCGCTGAGAGGATTCTGGGACACCCTGGATGAGATCGATGGCAAGACGTGGGTGCTGGAGCCGGAGAATCCCCCCCGGAGCGCTACGGCCAGGAGGATTGCCATCGGTAGGAAAAGGATGGGAGGAGTACAGTGGATTTGAGAAGTGAAAACCCAAAGACACAGCTCTTTTTTGTGTATTAAAAAGATCACCTTTCCCCTTGGCTGTTGAAAACACAGCGCTGTTGGCTCAGCCCAGGTGTGCTGGGCAGGGCACTGACTCACTGCGTCACAGTGTCCTCAGGCTTCTCTGCTCGGCTATAAAAGATAAGGATGAATTCATAAGTTATATCTCTGCTACCTTTAAAGTTCTGCTACGATTTCCAATGGGTTTAGTCATCTAGCCTGAGTTTCATTATTCAGAAACAAGCCTGAGTGTTAAGACTAGTCTAAAAGAAATGCAAGCCTGGCAGGTTTTTTTAATCAGTTGCTATTTTGAATTACAGTCCATTGAAATGCAAATATTTCACATATACTGATATTTTGTACAATTCATTTGGATACTTCCCAGCTTTTTTATTATTTATCATAGTGAAACCCAGCCTGATTTAACCAATTTGAAACTGCTTTTAAAAATGTTTCCATTTTCTAATATTTGACTGCAAAGCTTCCCCACGGCCTTCCCTGCTTTCTTATTGCAGGCAACAACGTCTCTGTGAACGTGGAGGTAGATCCTCGCCATCCAAACATGCTTCCAGAGTGTTATTTCCTCGGAGCAGATCATGGTAAGGCAGCAGACTCCACTTGTTTCTTCTCCAGTCCAAGCCCTACCTGAAATGTGGGATGTTCAGTGGGTGATGTGATTGTTATGTCCCTGGTTTGCAGCAGTGGCCCCTCTGAGAGTGAAGCTCAACAACAACATGCACTTGTGGTGAGTGTCTTTAGTGAAACAGGTTTGGAACTGAAATGGGGTTTGCCATTCCTGGGGTGGAATTTTTAATCCCTCTCTCCCACCCACAGGGATCCAGAAATCAGTTTGTTACAAAACTTGAAAGACCTCCTGGAAATTGATTTTCCATCTCGTGCGGTGTTGGAAAAAAGCGTGAGTTGCTTTTCTTTAATGATCAGTTGTTATATCTGAGTAAGGGACATTTAAATGGTCACTTTGTAACAGCCAGGAAAAATAAGGGACTTAGAAGAGGGGTAACTGGATTAATTTATTGTCTCGAGGACTTCTGAACTTCAAGCAGCAGTTGTGAGAGCTTGTTAACCTTTGCTTAGAGGTGCACACTTCCCTGTGGCCTTCACAGCACAGGGACCATTAATAACAGGCTCCACTATTAAAAGGGAAAGAGGAAGTTCCAGAATAGCTAATGAGATGTGGACAATCCAAACATTCTGTTATGGATGTTGATGACTTTGGTTCTAATTAGGTGCAGCTGCCTACAGCGGACAAGAGGCCATCCAAATACTGGGGCATTTCAAACAGACCTGGGAATTAATTTTTGACAATGCTTTAACACTGGATTACGAGTTTGGCTTTCACTTGTGAAATTTCTAAATTGAGATCTGACTGAGGGCTTGTGTCTTATGGTGAAATGTAATGACAAAGCGTCGTGGTTAATACAAAAAATGGGCCCAAAGGTATGAGAAGCTTGTTGAACTAGATGTAAGATATAACCAGTGAAGTCTTGTGCATCTGGGAACCGGTGTCACTGTACACCATTATGGCACCAACACTTCCATGCTGAAGGCAAGGAGAGTGATTCTAGCTAACAGAACAGGCAAAAGCAAGGACAGAGGTGAGCCTGTTCGCTGTGTTAGCAGCCCACTGGTCCCTCCCAGCTGCTGTGTGAGCTGAGCCCTGTTGTGTTGCAGGACTTTGCCAAGGACTGTGGGATCTGCTATGCCTATCGCCTCGACGGTGCCACTCCCGACCACGTGTGTGACGAGCCCCGCTGCGGACAACCCTTCCACCAGGCCTGTCTCTATGAGGTAAAGCAAGCACTTAATGGCACAAACTGCTCAGGAACTGGCAGGTTCTAGAGAACAACCACTGCCCACTCCAATTCCAGATGAAGCAAAATCCCCTCAGGAACATTAGCACAGTCACTGTGCTTCGCTTGCCCTCTCACCCCCAGTTCCTACACCAGCTCTCCCCCCTCTGACTTTCAGTGCACTGTGCCAGATGTTCCTCAGCTGAACCCTGCTAATAAATAGATGGATATTAAGTCTGATGTGAAACCAATGTGCATTTTCACCCCCTTCCTTGTGTTGCAGTGGCTACAAGGCCTTCCTACCAGCAGGCAGAGTTTTAATGTCATCTTTGGCGAATGTCCCTACTGCAACAAGGTAAGGAAATCCAAGGAATAGGAGTGAACTAAAGGGTGTGGGAGAGCTCAGGAAAAGGCTAAGCCAGTAGCAAAGTTAACCTTTCATCAAAGTGAACCTTCCATTCTCTTTTTTAAAATAGTAGCCACAAATTCCATCTTCTCTTTACGCACTGGAGTAAATTCCTATGCATGTAATGCATCAGTGTTTAACTAAAGGTTTTCTCACGCAGTATAAAGACAGACCTATATCAGTCACAACACACTATGCCAGAGTAATTAAAGATCACACTCTGTTGTGCTTTATGATGTTTTTAATGTGGCTGTAACAAAGGTCCAGTTTAAAAAAAAACACACTGAAAAGAATCTCAACATTTGCAACAGAAAGCAGCACAAATAGTTCAGTGCATCCATAACTACTAGTGCAGATCTGGGAGGTTTAAGAGAACGTGCCTGCACAAGGTATGTACTGACAGCATTATTTAAAACCTTCTTTTTCAAGCCCCTGACGCTGAAATGTTCAACAAAGAAACTCTGAGGAAAAACTGTGTGGTGGGAACAGCACTGCACTTACACTGGAGCCACCAAAGCAGCAACATCACAGCAGATACAAGGACAGCACAATGAGCAGCAGGAGCACCAGGACAGCTGCAGTGTAGGGGTACGTTTGGTCAGTAAAGGCCAACCTAAACACAAGAGCCATGGAAGGGCGAGTGCTCTCAGGGCCAGCCTGGGATGGCACTGCATGAACTGCACTGAGCAGGTGATCGTATTTCTTTCTGGAGTCTGACAATATCCTGTAGGGGTCAAATGGTGGCACATCTCTTGCAGTGTCTTTCTGCAGAGGAAAAGAAGAGTAATAATAAAGTTGTTAATATTTTAAGTGAGATGTGAATCAGAGAAAACTCTGGGGTATTTAAGTTTTCCCAGAGAAAGCAACACAATTCTTACAGACTCTTACCTCTGGAATTGGTGATGTATGGATGTTGTAAAGTAAGTGTGTAACATAAGGTATGGGTAAAGATACATAGTCTATATTTACTATTCAGGTCCACAGCTGAAATATTTCTGTCTTTAATTTGTTTCCAAAAAAGTTTAATATATTCAGTCTTCCTTGGTTTGGGGCTAATAAAGGTTTACCCTGGGAACCTGAGACATGACTCTGAAGTTGGATTTGCTGTTTTGATTTGTGTAAGTTTTACATTTCACAGTGAAGCTGAACTTCTGAGCTATCAGAGAGCACAGACCTGCCAGCAGGGCTTGTCCTCCCTGGACAGGTGGCTGTTGGTTTTGGTCTCCAGCAGCAGTGCCATCCTTAGCCAAACTCCACCCTTGCATTTCTCACCAAGACTTGCCTGGCTTTTCCCCTGGCCCTTAGAACAAGGGACAGCCCTTCAGCTGTGGTTTCCTAGACAGCTTTCCTTTACCAAGCTCCTGATTTATGTGAGAGGAATTCTACAAAATGAAGCTAATAGAATCCTGCCTTATTGTCTTCTCATGCTTTTTTCCTCAATGAGGAAATTTGATTTTTCAGACTTTGCCTCCCCTGCTGGCTGCCAAAACACCTCCCCAAATGGTTCTGCTCACCACTGTCTTGCCTGGTGCTCTCAGGTACAGCTGTGCTTTTTCTGCTTCCCTCTCCCAGCTTGTACCGGAGTCTCCAGGCAGTGATGATCAGACTGCTTGAAGCAAAGAATTTCAGATTAATAATAAAGCTACCTTTCAAGTTGCATTTTTGTGCTCGTTAGAAACTGCCCTCATTTAACCAAGTTATTTTTTTATATGGAGGTAAAATAGGGTGGAATCCCTTCACTAAAATATGCTGAAGCTCCAGAGAAAAGGAGCATAGGGTGATCACTGAGATATAAATTATTCTGCATTATTTGTACTAGAACTTTGATTAATTTTTTCATCTTTTTTTTTTCCTGTAGAGTTGAAGAGTAAGACTGAAAACAGTCATTCAGCCCTTTTATGCACTAAATTACCAATATTATTTAAGGTGAGTTAGTTAACTACTGAAATCCTCAGATTTAACAGCTTCATTAATTGAGTGCTATGACCTTTAGAGTTTGTGGCAAACACTGAGGTTGCACACACGTAGTTTGGGCTTTGTGGGTTTTCTGAACCCTCATTTGAGGAAGAGCTGCTCTTTCTTTCTCAGGACACCATGACTGTTGTAAGGTAACCCCAGCCCCTCACCTTGAGTGGGTGCTCCTGGGTCGTGGTGGAACATTTCAGTGGCTTCTCCTCCGCCTGGCCCTGGCGGCGCGTGAGGCGGGCGTGGGGCCTGCTGAGGCAGCTGGAGCTGTCCTCCTGCTCCCTGCTCTCCTTGGCTTCCACAGCTTTGGGGCAGGGCCTGGGTGAGGGGGCCTGTGGAGGTACAGACAGGAACTCTGGCAGCTGAAAGGAACTCGGGAACATTCAGAGTTAGCCCAGGTTTGGGGCAGGGGAGATACTGCCCTCCTGGCTCTTATCCCCTGGGCTGCTGGCATACTGGAAGCCAGCAAGAATCTGCCAACTACTGGGCTTTGTGACACAGCACCTGGCCTTTTTCAAGCCCTTTTCCTCCTTGCCCACCCCAAAAGCTGGACATGGAGTTCAGGGAGCAGGCAAACTTCCAGGAGAGCTGTGTGCCCTAATCCTCACCTGCTGAGGCTCTGCTTGGTGAGGCCTCCTGTTCAATTTACTTGGCTTTTCTTCACCTGCGAGCTGTGTCACTGTTCCCCCAGCACAGGCCTTGTTCTGACAGGGGTTTTCTCCACCTTCCATCTTTTTAGCCTTGGGCAGAGCGGGTTTTGGTGGAGGCTTTGGTGGGCGAACCTGGGATGCACGGTGAGCATTTTATACAGTGAAAAAAGCCTGTATTTCACACAAAACTGTATGAGTAGAACATAGAATGAGAGTGATTCTTTCTCAAAAAGAATATTTTCCAGCATTTTAAATATCAAGAAATGTTTTCCTCAAACCATTACCAAGGTAGAGCTGTGCTGCATTTGGGAAGGATGCTAGAAAATAAACTTCGGGTAAACATTTCCACACCTTCCCCAAACAATTGTCTTCACCACACAGACACACCTTAAACAAGTATCACTTTCCAAACAGAACTTAAAGTGCTTAAAAAAATACATATTTTACACGTAAAAAGGACCCTATTTCCCACTACTGGAATTACAGGTTGGTATTGATGTAATTAATTTTTAATCTGCTATCTACAAGCTCAAGCAAGAAGGGAGCTGGTCTCACCACACTTCCTTTGGTCCCAACACCAGCACTGTCACCAGAGGGGCAGAGCTGAAAATATTTATCCAGAACCAAAACTGGTAAACAAATTTGAGAATTAATGCAATTGGTATTTTATCACCTGTGTTTGGTGTGCAGTCAGAACAAAGAACCAGCATGTAGCCACTGCTATCTTTCCATGTCATCTCAGGATTGGATTCAGATACTATATAGGCAGCTGTATCCTAAAATCTGTAGCAATCCTCTTCAAGGAGCTGGTGCTCCAGGATCCCCTGACTGGTACTTACAGGTGTTTACTGGTCTTCAGAAGGGAATCAAGCCCCATCGCCTCATGTCCTGTACCAAACTGGTCCAGGTGTAATCACACAGGTCACTGGAGCCAGAGCCTGCTCACAAGCAACAAGTGAAGCAACAGAGGTTGTTTGTAGTGGCTCCCACTGTTCTAAGGCTGCCTCTTTAATGGAAGAGGTGTTGGAATGGAAGGAGAGGTGCAAAGGGAATGCTGAGCTGAAGTCAGACCTGGGCTCACTGCAGACAGTGCCAGGAAGAGATGCAGGGGGAAGAGCCTGCCTGCCCTGCAGCACCAAGGGCACCAGGCCCTTGAAATGCAGCATTTTCTGAAAATGGCAACAAATGTGGAGAGTGTTCAGTTTTCTGCCCTCCCTACTTGTATTAAAGCCCTCCTTAAATCCTTTGAATAACCCTAAAACTGCCTTTCTGCAGCTGCTGTGCAGTGACTGTCAGAGGGAACTCGCTCGTGTCAGCAGCAGAACTGCAGGCACACACTCCAGGAAAACCCAGGTCATCCTGGTGTTCCTGCTGCTCCAAGAAGTGAGACACAGCATTACAGAATTCTCTGAGAAAGTGGTGACAGGTGCCAAGATTTAGTAATCCACAGACATTCTGCTCTTGTTCCTGGCCATCAGAACCAATTCCACTTAGTCGTGTGGCACTGCAGTGGTGAGAACTGACACTCCTCAGCCAGGGATTTTCCAGGGGGGTCGTGCACTTGCAAATAGCAAATTGCAGCAGCTCCTGCAGCCTGGAAGGTCGGGCTCATCTTTTATGCTGCAGCCTGTCAAGTCTTGGGCCAGGCAATAAGAAGGAAATAGGATTTACTGTTCAGTATCTGACTAAGAAATCAAAGACTCCTGTGAAACAGAGATCCAACAGGATCAGCTGGAGATCAGCTAACAGCTACCTGATGCTTCCATTCACTTCAGAAAACAGTGCAAACTTAAAAAAGGCTTCTTAAATGAGGGAGGACAAAGTGGTCACCCCATCAGAGCCTTCAAGTCCTGTCACCAAAGTAGCTTTTGGTTTTGTTAACAAAAAAAAAAAAAAAGGTGATAAACCCAGAAAAGTCAATAAAATTGCTAAAATAAGTATCTGTAATTACCAAGATCAAAACCCAGTGCCTTTTCATTAAACATGAACTTTTGTTCTGCCTTCCACAATACGTAAATAGTGCTGACAATTGGTTTGTGAGGCACTTGCTACAATAAAATGTAATTGTATTATGAGAGAAAGGTGACAATCAGGAGATCATGAAAAAATTACATATTCTCACTAGTGGTTAATTAGCCATGCAAAACCCCCTCAAACAGATATTCTCTTCTATTAGGAATGATTACTATGCAGGCCTACAGATGTCAATACCACAGTCATTCAAATACTTCTTTCCCTACTAATTGAAGGTTGTAAAGCTCTGGTGCCAAGGTTTTGCTTCCAAAGAGCTAATTTATGACTAGAAGGATATTTTATGTCTTCAGTTGCAGCAGCTACAAAACTCAGCAAATCAGAACCATCTGTGCACTGATACTTGAATCACCATTCATCTCGCAGCCTATCAGTCACATTAGTTTGCATCCCGCATTCCTGGCTCACGTGCACTTGTGCTGGTCCAAAGTTCACCAGGAATATTAAAAATGGCCGGTCCCCTGACCCTGCCTTATTGCACACCCGGAGCCCCACGCGGGGCCGCTGCATCCGGGACTTTCGACGGCACTGACATTTCCCAGCACTGCTTTCTAATCGCCTCACCCTCCTCTCTCACTGAGGCCTTTATTAACTTGCAGCTTCAGACTTTAGAGCACCAGAGGAAAATGGCACAGGACAGCTGCCACTTCCAAAATCCAGCGTCAGGGCAGCCCACGGCCCCACACACCAGCAACGTTTCTGCCCCCCAGTCGTTCCTCCTCCACACCGGGGCTGCAGGAGTGTGAAGGCAAATGACTAAGAACAGTTTGGAAGTGAGAAAATGAATTAAATGCTTTCACTAATAAAGGTAACTTTGCTTTTAATCTGGGGCGAAGGAAAAAACTGGCATTCAGGCTTGTCTTCAAGATGTTAGTGAACAAAGTCCTTGACTTCCCCATTATCCTGAAAGTAAATCATTCTGCACAGACCTCCTGCTTTGAAGTGAGAGCCCGTGGGTCAAAAGGACTCATGGCAGCTCTTCCTCCTTGAGGGTTGACATTCCACTTTTTAGCAAAGCCAGGGGAAACAGGAATTAACAAACCCGGTGTATTTAAGGCAGAAGAACTGCTGTGTCAGTCTCATTTTGGGATCTGAAGCCATTTCCTCCCCTGCAAAAGGAAAGGCAAGGAGCAGGAGATGCCAGAGATAATCCCAGGGCTGTGTCACTTACTTTGGAAGCCTTAGCAGGGCAGTGATTCCCCGAGCAGGCTGCCGAGGAAAATTCCAGAGGGCCATCGTAGCGCACCCCTCTGGGCTCCAGGCCATCCACCAGGATTTTCTTCAGCACCTGATACTTGGGCTTCTCATCATAAGCTAAGCCACAGACACAGGCCAGAAACTTGGCTACTTCACCTGCAGAGAGGATTTGAGTGTGAATTGCACCTAGAACTTCAGAGAGGGTTCATCCCAACACGACACAGTGGAGACACAATTGCAGCTGAACACACACTGCCAGCACAGAACTGACAGTGTCTCGTCTTTCTCAGAGGAGAAAAGGAAAGACAGACGTGGATAAACAAGTCAGCCCTTAAGTGCTCCACCTCTAACTCCTACAGTATCAAAAACTATCCAAGGGTAAAAATCAAAATATCGACAAATAACAAAATAACAAAGGCTTTTACACTGGATGGATCATAACGCTCCTTTAAATATTAATTACTGACAACTCTATTATTTATCTGCTTAGATGTTATACCGGGAATGCTTTGGAAAAAATGCAACTTTTTTTTAACTTCAAATACAGCTGTTGTTTTTGTGATTGCATCTTATAAAAGTAAAGCAGCAATATTTTATCATCCAGTGGTTCAAAAACCAGGGAAACCACTGAACGGGCAGAAATAATGCTGGTAGGAAAAACATATGGGGGGGGATCAAACTTTTCCTCCAGTCAAAGACCCAAGTGTATCCTAAAGCTGGAGTGCTCCACCAGATATTAGCATCTGGTCAAATCCCAGCAGCAAAGATTTATTAAATATGTATACACCCCATGAATATACTTTATCTGATACACAATGCATTCCAATAATTCTAATACAAAATGCTAGGGAAAAAAATCAAAAGTAGCTCCTGGCCTCTGTTTTCCCTGGGTTACTTCTGTATTTCAGTGAAGGAAGAAACAACGTGACACAAACTGTCCATTCATTTGCTTTTTCAAACTCTGAACACTGAGCAGTAAAACTCTGGTAAACAGTTCCTTCCTATTTCCACACTGACAGCTACTCCTGGTTCCAGGATAGCCATGGCTTCCCAACACCTCGGGTTACATATCGCCAAGATCCCTTATGTCACTCCCTGGGATAATCCCAGATGAGATTATTTATTTTTGAAGACTTTGTTAAATATGTGTTACTTCCAATTCTCTTCTGCCCCCCCGAGTGAGACATTTGGGTGTGTTTAGTGCCGGGCTGGGGAGCAGGTGGTGCAAGTGCGAGCACACTCACTGCAGCTTCGTCCAGAGGAACCCCACTTCGTCACCGACTCGGGGAGCTCGTCCAGGAGTCTGAAACAACACGAGAGCGAACAGCTTAAGGGGGGTTTGGAGCAGGTGATTCTTCATTTGGGATTTAGGAAGACAGCGAGTCTCAGTTCCAAAGGGAGCAGACCTCCGGGATAGCTAATGATTCCCAGCACTGCTCTTGAACCCTGATCTGCCCTCAGCTCTGTTTTTAACGCTTTGCACACTGCTGGTTTCACCAGGGTACCAAAGTTACCTAATTCCAGGCTGGCAGCTACAACTGCACTTTCTTTGCAAATGTTTTAAGAGTTCTAGCGGGAAAAAGAAAAGCCCTTTAAGCTGAAATGGCTTGTTCTGATTTCAGACTGATGATTCCTGTTTATATTTTGGAATTCAGGCAGCAGTTCTGCTCTGCCTTCTGGTCATCGAGCATCAGGTTCTTTCTGCCCTGTAGCAATGGCTCTCAAAATTCCACACAGGCAGGGCCAGAGGGGAGAGGGAGTCCCCCAAACTTCCCAGCGCACATCCTTGAACCTGTGTTTGCTAGGAATGCCAGCAACCCAAGGGTTAACAAAGGAAGAACTATCAAAGCAGCTCTATTGATTAAATCGATCTCCCATTGACGTGTGGGAGTGTTGCCCTTGCAGGGGGCTGTGCGGTGCTCGGAACTTCCAAAGGAGGGATATTGGACGTAGCAGAGGAGTCAACATTCCCAGCTGCAATCGGCACCATCCGCAGAGCACGGCCCAGAGCCGGAGCCACCGGAACGTGCCCATTGATTTCCACCATCAGCCATCCCCATTGTGCACCTCTGTTGTGACTTGCCCTACTTAAAAGTTTGCTGCCTCCTGCAATTGTGATGTTCCATTTCTGGGTAACTACAGGCTCCAGGTGCCGCTGCAATTAACTCTCTCAAGCCCCAACTGTGAAGGCAGAGGAAGAAAACACCACCACACTCTGCTGCTTCAGTGAGCTCTGAGTGAGTCACGCTGGGGAGAGAAGGAAAGATTTTCACCGAGTTCCTCACTGTTTTGGTATCTAATTGTTTGTAAAGGCACTAGGCTTATATAACATTAAAAACCTACAGAAAAACATCTGAAAAAAAGGATCATAGAGAAAGTTAAATAAATTGAATGCACGTGTGGAGAAACCTCCAAGAGGTGTTTGTCCTACAGAACCTACAAAGCACCCGTGCAGTTTAATGGGAACACACAACAACCTTCTGTACATGCACCAGGGCCTGGGCTCATTTACAAATGTTTTCTTTGAAAAAAAAAGAGTATTGGAAAAATACAGAGCAGACAAAATGCCTGTGTACTGTGCACTGGAATTCATCCTCTCTCTGCAGCAGCACAGACATAAACATGCAAAGGAGGGGAGACATGCACATAAAGTTCACATTTTAACTGCTTCCACCATCTCTCTTAATTAAGGAAAATTGTTGGAGCTTTCTCCTAAGGTGCTGTACAGCATGGAGAGCTGCCTTTTGCAGCCCTGTGGAGTGCTGAGGATGCTGCAGGGTTATGGGGTGGGGTGTGTACACGAGTGGGTTTTTACTTGGTTTTGGCAGCCTGGACAGCCACAGGGTCCTTCAGGTTCTGCTCCCAGGGCAGCTTCCCACAGAGCCATTGCAGCATGCAGTAGCCAAGGATTTCAAGGTCACCTCTTCTGGATGGGGCTAAAATGTGGGAAAGGAGGGGGGAAGAGAAAAGAAAATACAATTAAGAATAAGAACCTCGTCTTAAAAAATAGAAAGACTTTGATTGAACTGGTGCTGATGAAATATGAAAAAGCCAACTGGGCAAAGTGTTTTGTTTATTCAGCTGTACCAGCCCCAAACCGCCCCGGCACTTGGCCACAGGCCACAGACAGGCAGCGACTTGTTACTGCTGGAGTGAGGGTCAGCTTCCTCACCTCCTCCACCTCCATCCTTCCTCAGTCTGGCCTGTCACAGGGACTTGATCCCCATGGCCTCTGACATGATCCAGACAGCCCATAACCGAGTACCAACACTTTCTCAAAGAGCCAAGCAGTAAAACAAAGAAATAAATGTCTGCTGCTAAATTGCTAACACATGTTCCAGGAAGTCCATGGGGTCCACATTGGTCATGCAGGGACTCCGTGAGAGCAGACTAAACACTGATGGCCTTTCCTGTTCTCCCGCGGAGCCGTTTGAACTCGGATGCTGGGACAAAAGTGCCATCTAGTGAGCACTGACTCACCGAGCCCGCGGCTCCGGCCCCGGGAAGCCTCGGTTACTTGGAGCACAACCCAAAACGCACCGGCTGAGCAGCCTGGTGAGTCCTGGGTGAGCCTCCCACTGCTGCATCCAAAAGGAAGTTATCTGGGAACAACTTAATGCCACTCAGCTCACCCCCAGCAGAACGCAAATGCAGGAGATAAATTCGACCAAAATTAACCCCAACACGGTCTATACAGGAAAACAGGTAACTGAAGTTAATCCATGGACTGACTTTTCCAGGAGAAAGAGGTGGAAACAGTGCAATAGTCATAGAATTGCTACTGCTTTGCTGCTACTCAGAGGAAACCAAACTTGAACAAACTGAACAAGCAGGATCACTGCAGGATTGCTCTGTGCAGTTCGCATGTCAGAGCCAGGAACTGCTTGTTGTGATTAAAGACAGACACATGCACAAGTAAAATTTATGCTTTTCCAAAATGGGTTTGTGCTTTCCAGGAAGGAAAGAAGAGTTCAGGCTTGTTGGGTGCTTTCTATCCACTGTAAAGCCCAGTAGCTGAGCACTGTGCTGCTAATCTGGCTGTAAACAGATATCATATTTTATGGGCCTTCATTAAATAAATTCCAGAAAGTCACTCAGCAAACTTATCTTTTAATTTAAGGAGTCATCCGCTAAAAGCTGCGGTGCCAACACATCATAACTGCACCTTGTTACCCTCCACACGTCATCGTAAGAGCACCAGATTAGTTTTTATACCTTCCCTATCTTAACTGCTCTTAGGCCAGGATTATTGAAGGCCCTGGATCCCACACAACTCCGCTCTGTCCCTCAGGCACCGTTTATTTTCTGCCCTGGATTCAGCACCGTCCTAATGCAAGGCTTGGCTCCCATATTAAAATAAAAACACAATCTCCACCACTTGCTGCTCTGTAGTGATTTCTCCAGCCATAAATCTCCCCTTAACTGTGGAACGATTCCATTCATACACATGTGTTCACAACTCCTTTTTCCATTATGGCAATTCCAGATTATATCCACATAAGCCAGAGGTTTTGACGGCAGAGCCCCTCCTTTTCACACAGGGCTGTTCTGGCACCTGTTTGTGTAAGAGGGGCTACAGAAAGTGGCCCTTTGAGGAAAATTGTCAGAATTACCATGGATGGCTTTTTCCCACAGGGGATTAACTGCTGTGCATCTGTAAATAACCCCAGGCCAGTCAGATTCCGCAAGGCAAACCAAAATAACTCATTTTCTCACCAAACACACCCCAGAGACTAAAGCTGACGTCACAGTGAACAGTTTGGCGGTGACTAACGACCTTGTCCTCACCTGCAGCTCCTCCAGCCCTTCCTGACTAACCCCAGGACAAAGCCAGCCCAAAGCAGGAGCTGGGAGCGAGGAAGCCTCGGACAACACCTGCCCCAAGCCACAGGACAGAGAGGTACGTGCAGCTCAACCAAAGCCCCAGAAAGGCCAGGGAAATGTTTCACAGACACAAACTCCCCATCCTTCATCTGCCAGGTCACCACAAGAGCTGCTAAATAAAGACATTTCCATGTGTGTGTCAGAGAACCACATGGAAATGTCAGTGTTGGATTCTTTGCCTGTGCTTGTTTCTCTCTGCCCCATCATCAGCTCACCATAAACTAAATTCCTCAACTTTTAAAATCATTTACATTCTTGTTAAAAAGTATTTGACTAATCTTTAATGAATTAATATTGCCTATGAACAATGGAATTATTAGATTTTCACTGCAAATAGATAAATTTCAATGATATGTTTACTTGGAAAAATAAATCTGCTCACACAATTGAAGATTACAGGAATTCTTGATAAACATCAACAGAGAGAAATCAATCTGCCTTCATTTTAAATACGACAGCCAGGCAAAAATAAAACAATTCTGCTTGATAACTTGTCACTGTTATGGGAGTGTACACTCAAAACAGGGCTTATTTAAATCAAATTCTCTTCTTTGCAGACTAAAAACTTGCTGGTGGGTTTTTTTTCCTTCTGTTTTTAGTAGATGTTTGATTTCTGCTTTTCTACTCACAGGAATTTTTGAGTATTATTTTAGTCTCATGAGATACAATTTAATGGGAACATATCGGTGGTATTTTGTTTCACAATAATTTTAGAGTTTAATTTTTTAATTTAAGGAGTTAAGGTCTGATTCTGTCCTCGGTCCTGCCAAGATAAATCAGGACCAACTCCACCAAAATTAACGAACTCACAACCACATCACTGAAATCAGAGTTTTATGTGCACCACAAACACATTCAACATGCAGGCACAGGGTTCAAAAATACCTCAGAATAAAACTGAAGCAATTCATCCTGAGAAGAAAATACACTGGATTTACAACTACCTGAGCTCTAAATTATATCCAGATTATTATTTCAAAATAGATCATAAATGATATTGCAGCAGCCACAATATGCTTTGAAAACTAAACTGCTCCCAGGAACTCACCTGAAACCCACATAAAAATGGGAGTTTTCCTCCAGAGCCCCTATTTAGCTGCTTTTCTCAAGCCTTTTGTAAAGATCTGGGAGGCCAAGGAGTGGCAGATGAAATGCTCTGCTCGTTGTTAATTAGCACTGCTACGTTATAATTTCACTATTAGTGATTTTTCCAATCAGAAGCTTTTCATCAAAAGGATCATTTTGGCTGCTCGTGTTTCATCCTCGTGCAGGGGCACCTCCATTCTCAGTGGCAGCACACACCACAAACCCCACAGACACACCTCACACCATAACTGTGCCCCCAGGAAGGAGAGGAGGGTTCCCACGGCCACGGTGAAATGTAACTCAGATAAAAATGTATCATCCCCAAGTGACAGGACTCAAGGCTGAGGTGATTAAAAAACCAGGCGAATATAAGACTTGCCAAAAATCAGTGCCTCTATTAGGGGCAGCAGAAAGGAAACAAACAAAACGGGATAATTAAGAACTGCTTGCCCCAGGTCCTGGTCAGCCTGAGGAGCTCACTGTGACCAACTGCTGGTGGGCAGCTACAGGGGAAAGCTCAGAGAAACACAGTCACATTTACAACACATTTTGGTGCTTGGAAGCCATTCTGGAGTTCTCCAGTCTCAGGCAGGGCAGGTGCCAGCTGGGAACAATCCCTCCTGTCCTCGTGTGCAGCCCTGCACCCTCAGCTTGGCACGCTGGAGAAGCACTCCCTGACAATCACCACCACCAGGGAATGCTGGAAGGCAAACCCAGTGCAGACGTGGCATCACCACAGCTGGAGCACAGCAACTCCACAGGGCACACAGGGACTTCTCCTGCACCAGCCGTGGCCTCTCTCCTAAGCTGGGATCCCACAGCTCCACACTGGATGGCTCATGGAGCAGAGCTGGCAGGAGGGAATGAGCAGGACTGCTGGAATGGGATGGGCTGAAAGGAAGAGGGCTGGGGTCCTGATCCAGTGGGGACTATGGAAGATGCAAGGGAAGTTCACCACGAGGTGTGGGTGGGAGAGAAAACGGTGGTGGCAGGAGAGGAGGTACCTGGTCGGAAGCAAAAGGTTCCAAGCTTGCAGTGAGGAGAACGGGTGGCAGGAGAGGGGACGGGGAGATTTACTCTTCTCTCACATCTGTGTGGCAGAAAAAGAGAGTCACAAAGGTGAGGGCCTGACAAGCAGGTGTGGGGGAACACGTCTCTCCAGTCCTAGTGTGGAGAACAGCCAAAGTTGAACAGCCCCTTCCCAGCCACACTGCTCAGCCACGACAGAAAGTTGTAACACTCCTCTTATTTCTGCTGCTTCTGGACATTCCTGGCAGGACAGAACAAGCTTGGAGAGGTGGCTGTAGGAACCTATCCAATCTTCTCCTGGATAAAAAACTGACTCTTCTTTCCCTTACAGCCACCTCCTGCTCTTTCTTGTGCTGGGCACACATTTCTAATCCAACTCCCAGGAACTAAACCATCTCTTTATTTATGTCACACTGTAAAGTTCCACCCATTTTTCGCCAGACCGGTTATATTTTCCTTTTATTATTTAGGATTTACAGTTTGTCCTGCACACAGTCTTTGGGAAACACATATCAAACTGCAGCAAATCAATAATTCATTTGACCAACAACAAAAAAAAATCCTGCAGGCTCCCTGTGAATCCTAACTATGCATGGACAGGTGCCAAATAAACCTCTTGATCCAGAGCCATTTAGAGCTCTGTTCTCTGGAAGCAGGCTCAGAAGGAATGTGTTTCCATAGGTGTTTATATTCCTGCACATCCTTCCTCACCAAATGAACCCTGCATATATTCCAGTCAACCCTTGCATGGAACAGAACAGGAACAATGGCCAGGCAGGGCTGTGTTTTTAATATCAAACAGCAGCAGCTCTGTCAGAGCAGGGGTAGAACAGGAAGAACTGCAGAGCTTTCCCTGCCCTCACCCAGAGCCAGCACTGCCCGGGACAAACAGTGTCCAAGCCTCCTGATGGATCTCAAGGAGCACATGTTGGAATAACCCCATGTGAGGGGCACAGAGAAGCTTGGCAGAAATCCCCATGGCTGAGTGAAGCAGCTTTCCTGTTCCAGGTGTAGATACAAGTCCTGCCTGGATCTGGTGGAGCACCCGATGTTCTGGGTGGCAACCCTGCTCAGAGTCACTGTGAAACACTGGGGAGGAGGAGCAGAATCCCCTCTGAATCGATGGCAAACACAAATATCTGCTGGGGGGAATTCAGCACAGACAGTTCATACTCTTGTGTTCATCAATGGTAGCAAATTAAAGCTGGTCTTACACACTCAATGCCCGGGCCTGGAGTATTTAAAAGGCCTCAATATGTTAAGCGTGGTGCATCTCCAGAGAAATGAGGTATTGACTGCACGCCTCAGTGAGCAGGGAATCTGCAAAAATCCATCGCAGCCATTGATCCAAATATTACTTTTTAACACTAACTATGTAACAATTTTTTAAATGTACACTGGGTACCGTTATAATTCTCTTTAATTATCAATCAACAAGCCAAAGTGTAACACTGTTTATACAGCATGGTCTTTAAAAATGGATCCAGTGAATACACTCCAACTATGCTCAAACTGTCAATGCAGTTGGGCTATAGGAAATTGCCATCAAAATAAACAGGGTTGCAGTTTAAAACACCCACACACTGGCTGGGATGGGATCCTGCCACCAGACACTGGCTTTATGCAGCTCCAAGCATTGCCAAGAGGCACTTCTGAAAGCAACAAATTCATAATTTTATTAAAGTTTCAGCATGTACCTCAAATTTCTGTATATATTCAGTAGCTGCTTCATGAGCAAGTCAAAATGTGCTCATTTGTCTGGCTCAGTGCTGCTCAGGGGGGCTGAGATACTTATGTTGCTACACACATTTGGGAAATGCCCTCTGGAAAAGATCTCATTTATATAAAATAACATTTAAAAATTAGAACTACATTCCTAGAGCATCGAAATTAAAAACCACTCCACTGTGAAAAGCTGGGTACCACCAGAATGAGGGCTGGCCGTGCAGCTCTTCTTTGCCAACAGTGGTGAAACATTTTTCAGAAGAACACCTGAACGTCCTGAAACTTCTCCTCAACTCTAAACCTCACAACAAGGGATGAGGGGACCCAGTCACTGTGTTCTGCTCTCTGGACCTGTGCACTCTCCAGCAGAAGTGGCTGCAGATGCACCTTTTCCCTGGGATGTTGAGAGATCTACTGCAAATGGGAAAACTGGGAATTTGACCTCAACGGGTTCGGGCTGTTTGTCGTGGTTTAACCCCAGCCAGCAGGTAAAGCACCACACAGCCACTGGTGGGATGGGAAGGGAAACTGGGGAAAAAAAGGGAGAATTGAGGGGTTGAGATAAGTACAGTTTAATACTTGAAATAAAATTCAAAAAATAGTAATTAAAAGGCAGACAACAAAGAGAGAGGGGAATAAAATGCAGGAAAGACCAGTGGTGCACAATACAATTGCTCAGGCAGCCACCTGAGCAGCAATCAGCCCCTCCCAGCCAACCCCCCAGAATATCCACTGCCCACGTCATTCCACGTTATGGAATAGCCCTTTGGCCAGGTCAGCTCAGCCCCCTCCCAGCTCCTCACCTGCAGAGCATGGGAACACCACAGTCCTGGATTTAGGGAAAGCTCTGCCCAGCAACAACCAAAGCATCCTGTTATCAGTGTTATTCTCACCCTAAATCCAAACCACAGCACTGCACCAGCTACTGGGATGAAAATTAACTCTCTTTTGGTTTCTGGAGTTCTCCACTTGCAACCACGTCCATCCTGGCTTTAGCCACTTGAGGGGGTTTATCTAAGGCACAGATTGCCAAACTTACCTCACACTTCCACCTGCAACCACATCTGTAAGACTTCCCTGCGCTTTCAAACCAAAGGAATTACCTGTCCTGTAATCACCAGACACTACCAAACTGGATGTTATAACCATCCAACTGCCAAATCCCAAACACTCCAGCTTCCACCTGTTCCTAAACTGCCTCCACATCAAACACCAGTGCACAGCCACAGTGCTCACAATCGTGAGCACTGTGGCTGTGCACTGGTGTTTGATGTGGAGGCAAAGCAGAGTGAGAGCTCCAGAAAACACCCCGCGTGCTTGGCAGGGCCACAGGAGCCCAGAGCAGATCCCTCCTCAGCACAAAATACTTTTCAGCAGGTGAAAAGGTGCAATTGTCTCAGCAGGAAATACTTGACAGTCTTATTTCATTTTTCCTAATGACCAGAGTTAAACGATTGCGGGTTTTAACAGCTCCGGCAAATTATCAGGCCCCTCTACATTACATGGTCAATGGGCCTTTTAATAGAAAAAGCAATAATATACAGTTGTTTGTGCCAACTAAAACTCGTTAGAAAGTATCAGTTTAAGGGAACAGTTCAGCAGCTATTAACAAGCACAAATTTCTGCACTTCTCCCTCGTGCCAGGCTGGCAGCACCAAACCTGTCCTTTTTAGAAGATCTTCAGGGGGGAGAGGGGAAAGAAAAGTTAACAAAAACACACTTTCATAGCAAGAGTCCAAGTTTTTCAATAATGACCATTTTTTTCACTAGCATAACATTAGAATTGACTTTTTGTCTTGCTGACATAGCAACTAAGAAAGTTGTGTTGCATTGACCATATTGATTGTGAACAATGCAGCCATCAGTGGGACTTCACACCATATATTTTCAATATTGACCTCCCAGTCCCTTTTCCATGGCTCCATGGGTCTGCTATTGGATTTGGACTGCAGTGTAATAAACAGCTAAGGTTTAATTAATGGTAAATGAATACAAGACATAGGTTATGACTTTAACTAATTAGGGAATTGTTGAATTAAGTCTGCCTTGGAATGCAAGGCAGTACAATCAATATCCAATAAAAGGACTATGTATGTAATTTACCTGCAAATGTGTTTCCAATACCATCAAAGCGAGTTTAAATAAGTAAGATATATGAAAGGTTACTGGAAAAAGATTTCAAAAAGTTAACGCTTTATGGCTTCAGAAAAGGTTTTTCTCCTTGCAGAAGGAATGTCATCCTCCAAATACCCTCCCATAACACAGATGGTGACACTCAGGCACAGCTCTCCCTAAAGGACAGTGCACACTCCAGACGTTTTTCCTTCCCAGTGCAACATTAGCAAACAGTGCAGCAAACCCCTCCCAGTGCTCCCAACACAGACCAATTCACTTGAATGGTGAGCTCTTCTCAGGGTCCATCCTGCCACCCTCCTTACCTCCCAGCCCTGGAGAAACATTCCCAGGAACAAGAGGAGGTCACCACACGAGGGGCAGAGCAATCCCCAGGCTGTCCATCAGCTCCCACAGCCCGATTACTCATTCTGTAATCACTCATCTGAAATAAAAA
This sequence comes from Myiozetetes cayanensis, assembly GCF_022539395.1. NCBI lineage: Eukaryota > Metazoa > Chordata > Aves > Passeriformes > Tyrannidae > Myiozetetes > Myiozetetes cayanensis. The sequence goes on along the minus strand of NW_026087411.1, from coordinate 2,027,658 downwards.
AAGAGACCTACCTACTCCCTTGTGGGCATCTATGCTGGTAAACTCTATTGTCCCATTATGGCCCTTCCTAGGATTTTCCTGATACTGTTTGTGGTTCCCATTGGGACAATATCTGTAGGCAAGTCCATAATCTGCAAGATAAACCTGGAAGACATGAACAGACAAATGAATAATGCTTTTGTCCTTTGAAAGTATAACCTTTATAATTAAGTCTTAAGAAACTGATAGGTTAAGGACAGCCTTAGATCTAAATTTTATTAAACCAAATGGTGCCTCAGGATAAAATATGTACAACTGGGGGCTATAACAGCTGCCCTCCCCATTTAAATCCTTCCTCTGCTATTCTCGTCTCTTATTCCAGAGTGGAGCGGAATTCCAGTCGTTTTATTTTGTTCCTAAGCTCTCTGCTCTCCAGGTGGGCATGCAGACATCATAAACTGCAATATGCCTTTTATGCAGCCTCACGTTGCTTGTGGGCCTCCTTGCTGTCCTTTGTCAGGCAGGCACAGACACACAGCCCTGCTCAGCTTCTGCAGCAGCTGACACTGCCCAAACTCAGCTCTGCTCTTGTTCTGGCGACCTCAAAGCCAGAGGAAGAGGCAGCAGCTTCCCCAGCTGGACTGGGCACGGAGCTCCAGCCTGGCAGGGACCACAGCAAGTCCTTGGGACTTCCCTGGGGAAGTGTGAAGTGACTGAAACTGCACCTTGCCTTTTAGGGCATCTGAAGCTGGAAAAGAACAGCTCGAGAGAGCTGAGATTTACTTTGTGTTCTGCTGCTGCCCGTCACGACAAACTGAACGTGCCACGTGGCTCCTACACCTCCATTTCTCTATGGGCACAGGGCTCCCAGCGCTGCATCCACTCTGCCACTCACACAGTTTACATGAAGGGCACAGACCCACCCCAGGAAGTTTAGATTAAACTGTTCCACCCTCCCACAGGGCTGGACTTAATGCATGCACATGGTCAGTCACTGCAGCACAGCTCACAGGAAGTAACTTGCTGAAAGCAGCTGGAATTTAATCACAGTCTGCCCCCCCAGTATTCCATGGGTTATTTTCTCAATCATTTCCACATTCCCACCCACCCTTTGCCCTTTACATTGACCAGTTCTCACAATAGGCAATTGCTTTTTGAAATAATTATCCAAGGATAGGATTTTCCCTTTAAAAAATAATGCTACAGGCATTTATATTGCCAATGGCACTGATTTCTGGGGCAAAAGCTAAATCATCTGAAGGCACATAGAGATCACTTCTACTAAATCTTATTATATGATAAAGAAAAACCTTTTCTTAGTTGAACCTTAGCTTTGTTTCCTCTTTACCTAAAAACCAGCTTATGCTACAAAAGTCTACAATAAACTCTTCTGTCTCTTAGTTGTAATTTAATCACATCACTCCTGTTAGAGGCAAAACCACCAACCAACCAACCCTCAAGAAAACTCAAGGTGTTATATTTTGTAGCACGTTGTGTTGAACTGCCAATATGCTGTTTGTGCTCCAGGCAGCTCCCAGTGCTGGGATTGCTGCTCTCTTGGTTTTACAGCTTCTGCTGCAAAAGCATCTGAGCTTATCTGGGGCGTGAGAGCCGGGATGCAGCGCTCACTTCCTGCAGGGAGAGGCCTTTAGGATGATCCGGGATGTGTTTCACCTGACAGACCACACAAACCGGGAGACAACACGAAAGGCCGGAGGCACCTTCAGAAAATCTGGGACAAGGCATAAACCCCGTTGGGTTGACTGGTTTGATTTTCTGCTGCATCTGTTCTGCAGAGTGTTCCTGGAGCTCTGGTACCTGTGCTAATTGAGCCCACACTCAGTTAGGCACAGAACTAACTTCACACTGAGAGCAAATTTTGGGAGGCTTCTGCCTCCTCTGTGGGCTGGGAAGGACAGAGGAGCCTAGAAGGGATATTCTTCTCAGGCTAAGTGCTGTACTTTGGATTTCACTTGGCCAGAGATTTCTGACATGTACAGTAACATAAAACACCTTGAACAATTAAGGCTATGCCTTCTATTAAAATGAGGGGAAAAATACACCCAAAGCACCTCTGGCAGCTCTCTGGTTTGGGCTGATGTCACAGACACTCCCATGTGACAGCCCAGCCTGGTGCTCTTTCAAACTACCTCAACAACAGGCCAGCTAGGAAGGAGCCACAAATATTTGCCAGTCAGATTTGAAGTATGCAAAAAAAAAAAGAAACAAACATAGAATCACACAGGAAAATCACAGCAACTATGAACTCTTTCTTTTAAAGCGACTCCATCAAGTACTCCATTTTTAAGCAATGCATTTGCTTAAAATACCTTCAGGAGTAGTACCAACAAAGAGATTTTCAATTTATACTGAACCCTCCCAAAAGTGAGAAGTAGTTTTGCCACAAACATGTGACAAAAGCCTCCTGGCCACCCCCAAAAATCAATCCCCTTGAGCTTGTACCAAACCAGCACTGCCCCATTACAACCTTGCCATGGCCATTATCCCAATGACTGTGTTATTTTAAATTACCATTAATTTCATTTCATCAATTCTCATTATAACCCTTTCATCATTACAGAGATATATAGTTCTTTATAGCTGGTTGTCACTTTTTGATAATGTAACACTTTGTGCCCTTCCAAATTTGCTCAGAACACAGTAGAGGTAGGTAATGAATGTAGAGTTGCTGCAGGTTTTTTTTAGGGTATAGGGATGGGGAGAAGCAGATGAATAATGAGGAATATTGAGAAAAATCAAGCCAGTGTTAGTATGTGTTTTGATACCATAAATATTTTTCACCTGCATGCATTTTATAGGGACAACAAAACAAATAAGAACAAAAAGAGAACAAAGCAGAGCAGAGCAAGATAAACAAGCCACTGGAATAAGGAATGGGGATGGTGAAGGTGCAGCAGGGCCAGCAGCACTGCCCCGCTGGGTTTGGCTGTTACACTGGACACTCCTTCCCACTCACTCTCTTGTTTTCCAGTCCTGGAAATAGTTATTGCTGAAAGGATGACAGTGCAGTGATTTGCTCTGGACATTTTCTTTCCAGTGGTTCCATTACCAGGCTTGTGTCATGTCTGTAAATAATTAAGTAGATACCTACTAATCAGAGACAGATTGGTTGCTAATGGCCACAGTGCTGTCAAGCTTAGTTGGACACTACTCCAAAAGGGTAAAGGCAAGATGAAGCCCATTTTGGGATGGGAAGTGTGAAGTTCAGTGTTTGGGACAGAAATTGCATCTCTCACAAACCAGAAGCCAAGGAGGGAGGAAAGCAGGTGGACAAAGAGAGAGGGGAAAGGGTACAGGGTGTCTCTGCCTTCCATGGCCTTCCTAAAAACACCTGAAGGAGAACAGAATAGATTTTCATTTTTTTTCATTTCATCTGCTCTTCAGCAAGTCTGTCAGATTGGGCTAAAGAGCAGGAATCACAATGATTCTTCTCACAGTTGGAATGGTTTTTGTGCAAGTTTTCCCCATATGATCAGTGTGTGATCTCTGTATTTCCTGGGCTGGTCCACTGAAAGCTGGTCTTAAAAGTTATATTTTGAAATATTTTTTTTATTCTATCTATGATAATCAAGTCTGAGAGCTCTGTTCTGTAACTATCTTGTCTAAGAGACTCTTAAAATTAAAGTCAGAACCGAGGCGTGAATGCAACTAAAATTTACAGCTTAAAAATCCAAATAGGCAACTTCTGGAATAGACTTGAGTCTGCAACACTGTAGGATGTCTGCCCATATATTGCCTAGGGGAAAAATACTACATGGGGATTGTTTTGAAGAGGTGTTCTCCTGAACTTTATTTCATTTATATAAAACTCAGATTTTAAGCTCTTGTCTAGTGACCACTTGTCCCTTTTAATAGTATCACCATTTAAATGAGCTTGCCGCAGAAGGCAGGGGGTGGCAGTATGGATTTCACACGTTCTGTCAGAAAGGGGACTGTGGTATTTATTGGCTGTGCTGTAAATTCACCAGGTTAATTTACAGAAGAGAGAGAGAGCAGCAGCACGGAGTCTAAAATAGAAAAATTATCTTTTTTGGAACTGCAGGAAGCCGGTGACAAATTCACACGTTAGAATGCACATCAACAGCCACTAAATGACAGAAAAATGCAAAGTTGAGTATAAAGGTACGTGTGCTTTTCTGAACAGAGATTTATGTTTCTTCACCAGAATATGGAAATACATCTTGAATAGAGATATATATTATTTTTAAGAGATAAGCTATGGGTTTGTTTCAAAAACAAATCTCTAGAATTAAAGAACACTTACAATTTATTTTCTCTTAAAATCCTAGTCCCCAAAAGAGCAAGAACCCCCAGCATAAAATTCTGTCAACAAACTTCAGCACAGAAATTGTCAGGTAGACAGTTTTATTACACCAGCTCCCACTGGAGCCACAGGCTTGTGTTCCTGGGCTGGAGTTGGCCACTGGCTGAAGCTCTCACTCCCTGTTTATGAGATCAGGTTGATCACTTCATCATTTTTTCAAGAAAAAAGCAAGACCATTATCCACTGTGCTGGCAGAGAGAGAGGGTTGGACAAAACACTTCACAGGCATTTTCTTACATATACAGTGTATTGAAGTCTAATTCATAGCATAGAAATGCAAGCAAACATTAGAAACTGTCTCCTCTCAGCTCTTCTGAATTAGAAGCTGAACTTTCTAACATGTTTTTAGAGAATAATTTCAGTGGAAAATTAATTTTGCTGAAACAAAATTCTACACAAAACCTCCCAACTATAACACACAATTTGCACACAATTTGAGTTAGAAGCTACTCAAACTGGAATATCTATTGATTTATTTAACAAAACCTAAAAAATAAACCCCAAAACCTCTGTCCACTAACTCACAATACCTTATTTTTAACCTGTCAGTGAATTTACTACTCATTAAAACCAGTTACTAATATAGCACAATCTCCATACGGAGAACATGAGAAAGAAATCAGAAAATCACCCCCCTGGCCAATTCAAAGGCAGCTACAAGTCTTAAAATTTCATGATTATTGTAAATGGACACAAAGTGATTTCAGTGTGGAAAGCAGCAGCATATCTTGCTGTCATAAAAAAACACAATAGCCAAGACAAAAAAAAAGTCATTTGAGTTGTGTTAATGGGCAGCAGATCGTTTTGCCTCCAAAGAGCCTCCTCCTCTGGATTCAGCAGGCTGGTAAACACCATAAACTGAGATTATGGACTGGCTGCCACTGCATAAAAACAGGGCTGCCTTAAACAGCCCTGCTAGTTTGCAAATGGTGTGTTTTACAAAGCTGAAAACTTAAATTTGACTCAGCCATTTAACTTAAAACTTTTCAAAAGAGCAGAAATCCCTGAAAGGTTCAACTCCAATGGCAGTGAGGTGTTTGCAGGAGCAGCTTCTTTATCACTGCAGCAGACACAAAAACTGCAAGGAGAAGTATTGCTTACAGCTAATTATATTTAAGTGAAGAGAGAAATGTCCTTTTGCCCTAAATGTTTTTTTTTCCTAATAAAAAAGCATACTTAGGTTTTATTCACTGAAGAACACGTGGAGTGAAACACAAGTCATGGCGATATTACAAAGCTAGAACTTCCCAAGAAGGAAAATGCAATGGGTCACACCCTTAATCTCTACTGAATCACTTCAACTGGCATAGCCCAGAGCAGCAATTACATCCTACTACTTACCCACCTTAGCTCCCCCTCCACACCAGTGTCCCAGGCAGCAGAACACCAAAGGGACACAGCAGAGTTTGGTCCTGCTGCTTTCTCAGGCCTCAAGCTGCACAGAGCCACTGTCAGATTTGTCATGGGAGGATGTGACTGTTCATGTACAAACTCCTTCTAATGCAGGAATTGTTACTGCAGAATGTACAGAACTTAAAAGTTGTAACTGGTTATAAAACACTGAAGGGCAGGTGAGTAACCATGCTTACCTCGTGGGGGTTGGTGTAGCCTAAAAGCAGATTTGCTGCTTTAATGTCTCCATGGACATACTCGTTTTCATGGATGTATTCCAAAGTATCCAGCTAGGAAAGAGTGTAGAACAGAGGGAAAACATCATCATCTTTGCCACTTCGCCCTTAAGCCTATCAGGAAATATTCCTTACTTATGCAGCCAAATCAAGGGCTACACAGACTGAGCTGGCAAATTTGGTTGGAGCTGGAGCACAGGGACCGTCCAGTCTGTTACAGGGTCTGTTCCCACCAGGATCTGCCACCAGCAAACAGCTAAACAAGTCATGCTTTTCCATGAGGTGTCCCTGTGTAACTGCCTGTGAGTACCAGCCTCTAAGCCCACAAAGCAAGAATGAAATCAGTACTTTACAAACACCAGAGCAGATGCTGAGAACACCAAGCTCTTGAGAAGAACATAATCAGTCAGTTCGGAAGGTTTGGAATAAAACTCATCCTTCTTCAGCTCCTCACTGAGGTACAATAGCTCTAATTGTTATTACTAAAAAACACATTTGCACTTTGCAGCTCATACAAAGGCCAATCTATCCTGACTTTTGGAAGTTCTAAGAGTGTCACAAGTTTGTCAATTATGTGACTACGAAAGCCCTTCACTTTTTTTTTAGTATTGTTATTTAGTTTAAAAGGAAGCTTTGGATGTGTCCAGCCTAAACCCCTCCTTCAAAAGCAGGAGTAACATAAATTAGATGAGGCTGTACAAGAGACTGTCCAAGACGGATGAATGGGTGTTCCACAGCCTCTGGGAAGCACATCCCAGTGCTAAGACTCTTTCTGCAAAAACCTTTTCCTTTATACTCAGAGTTCCTGTTCCTGGAACTTGTGGCCATTGCCTCACCGTGCTCAGGAACAGCAACATGTCCCAGTGTGTCACAGCACAGCTCACATCACAGAGGAGCACACACAATCTGCTGGTACAACGTGCCCACCCACACACGCCTGGAAACTAAACTGGTGTTTGCAGACCAGCCTAACCCTGCTCTGTACAATCAGCAAACACACCGAGAATGTGGCATCCAGGCATGCAATGAGCTCTGACAAATATGGATGTCTAATACAATACCCCTCAGACACTGAGAAAATAAATCAATACATGCTGAGGCACAAGAGAACAGGCTCACACATCTCAGCCTTGTGGTCTGAAGTACATGGTCTGTGTTTTATGAAAAGACATTTGGGTTGAGCTCCCCAAATTCCAGTCTTGATTTTCTACTAAAGGGTCTTGATTTTCTACTAAATACTCATTTTAATTTAAAAATACGATAAATAATAAAATACATAGTGTTAACACATGCTGAATTCTAACCTCAAGAGCCACCTAAGGGAACTGTATTGGGAAGATAATTCTCCAGCTGAACTCAGCAATTCCCTCTCTCTGTACGTACCATTCGTGCCCCAAGTTGCAGAACAGTCTCCTTCTTAAATCTGCTCCCACAGTCTTGAAAGATTCTCTGCAGGTCTTCCCCCAGTCTCTCCATGACCATGAATCTATAACTACCAGGACAGACATGAAAGTGAGGAATCCTTTAGGACAAGACTGCAAGTTTGTGCCAGATTGAAAGAACTTAATCTCCAGTTTTGAAAATGGATCTTCAGTCAATGTGAGGCTTAATTACAATTTGTCTTATTACCTTTTTCCTTTGTACTCAGCCAAGCCTGATCCCCAAAACACTGGAATTCCTAAGCATCTTATTTTTTTGAGACTCATCCATTTTCTTACTGCAATAATAAGATAACATGGGGTTAAAGGTAGCTCGGGAACTGCAGGTTTGGTGTGTTTTGTTCTGGTCCAAGGCTGGGCTGGCTCTGGAGCCCATTCATTGTTGTGCACAAAATAAATTTGGCTCCTGTTCTCCCTTCAGATCAGAAAGAACAAGGATAGCACCCAAGTAACAAAACTACAGCCACCTAGAAATACTGCAGCACCAGCTAGGATTAGTTCAGTGGATATGAAATGAGTTGGCTGGGAAGCTCTAAAGCAACAGCTCTTATTAGAAGTAGTCAAACCCAAACTTGTCCTTAAATCCACCTGAATCAGAATTGATACTTTACTTACTGTGCTCTTGTTTTGCAGCCCTCTGGTAAAATTTCAGCTCAGAAAATAAGGGGCCATTTTCGAGATATTCCTGTGGAGAAATAAGTAAACTTGGTATCCTAAAAGGCATTAGAAAGACAACTATTTCTAAAGCAAAGCATGTAAGAAATTCCAAGAGGATGAAATCCCTTTTCCCCCCACATCCATACCATCTGAAATGCAATTTTAATAAGTAACTAAAAAGAAAAGTTGTTTGGCAACACATATTCACAAACAACACAGATTCTTTCAGGCATTAAGACACTATTTTCAGAAATATTGTAGATCAGGTGTGTTTAAGATCATAGTCTAATTTTCCTTACTAAACTGTTAAGAGCTGCAATCAAGGAAAAGAGAGAATCAAGTCCAGGAAATACTGTGTGTCATGGAAATGCCAAATATATCCCCAAGCAGAGAAAGTATATTAAAAACAAAAGCCAAAGCATGCAATACAGACCCAATGCTGCAAACAAGGATAGATAATTAAGAGAAAGAACTGCATGCAAGTTAATAATTTAGAAATGAGAGCTACAATTACCACTTTAATTACATGAACTGCATCATCTTGTACAGGAACACGAGTTTGAGGGGATGCTGCAAAGGAAGAAAGAGATGGAGATCAGGCTGTGTGCAACAAAATATCATTGCAAACAAAGACTGTGCTCACTCTAAGGCAACCAAAAAGATACACAGCATTTTGTCTGAATTCCTGCTTTTAAAGGTCAGAGCTTTGCCACGTTCAAAGAAAATAAAACTGAAACAACACACAGAGAGAAGTTTTAATCAACAAGTAGAGGATGACTTTAACCCACATTTTCAGGAGTCTCTCCATGGCTGTTAATTAAGGAGTGAGCAGGATGTCCTTCCTCCCTGCAGGTTTGCACCCCAGTGAGGGATTCCATTGGGACAGGCTATGCTGAAGTCATTGCAGTGCATTGGAAACCCTCGGCATTTGGCTGCTGTCAGTGCACTGTCGTGACAAACACAACACCTGGAAGTTGTGACCTCCTCTGGCCAGGCCTGTCTGCTCTGCTCTCTTCCACACTCCTGCCCCAAGCCTTGATTTCTGAGCTGGCATTATTGACACAGTGGCCTGAGCTGGGGACAGCACAGCCACCGGCTCCTCCAGGGGAGTGAGGGATTGTGCTCTCGGTGCAAGTGGGGCTTTCAAGACAATAATTGACCACATGTGCCAATTACAGCCCAGGAGACAGAACCTCTGTGCACAGACAATGCAATCCTATTTTCTTCTGACCCTGAGAGAACCATCAGTTCTCTCTGAGACTACTGAAGCCGCACGGAGCTACACTGGGATTAAAATTTAATGAGACTAAATCATCTTTTAGAATCATCACTGAAAAAAACTCAAAAGAATACAGTTCTGGGAAATAAGTGTTCCTTTCAAACTCCTTGTAATGATCAAATACCAGCAACAGTCCAGGTGTGAAACACTTCAGCTGTGAGCACACGCAAAAATAGACCACTTTTATCCACATAATAAAATCAGGTAAACTTGGATCTAATCAAACCACCCAACCTTACTTCTTTTGATGGTCAGGGCATAAAAATATTTTTACGATGAACAGACTCCTTCAGCTGCCATCTCCCTTCAATTCTGTTCAGCATCTGGGTTGAATTTGGCACTGCACACACTCCAAACACCCACATGGTCCCCACTGCCCTCTGCTTGGCACTTCCCCACCTGAATGCTCCTGTGCTGGTAGCACATGGAAATAAAATGAAAACATCCTAAAACAGTAGCTCTGGAAGGTGTGGACCATCCCTAGACTCAGACAAGTAGCAGGCACGTTCAGGACACAAATTACAACTACAGCCAGGAAGTTCTGTAAACTTGGTTCCTGCCATATTGTTGTACTGAACTAGGAATTAGGGAAGACATCAGTTTAAAGGAGCACATCCCATGTGTTTTCATTTCTACTTCAACAACATCACAGTCTCCAAAGAGAATGAGATGTGCTCCCTCACAGACACAAACCAAAGTAGAACCTCTGTATAAATGTATTTTAGCACCAAGTTACTTAATAGAGCTTTGATAGGTATAGAGAAGTATCAAATTTAAATGTATTTGAAAGAGCCTGATCTCACTTCCCTGTAGACTTCTTGACATTTTCTAGAGAGGCCTCATTGCTGGTAGTGTGGAGCAGGCAGCAGCAGCTGTCAGGGTAATGAAGAAGAGCAATTAACGGGAGGTAGCCCAGCAAAGGGGCCTGAGCCCCACACTGATGCTTTTTGGAGTCCCACTGGAACAACATCCCAAGGAAAAATCAAACCAAAACTAACTGGCAAGAGTTACAAAGAGAAAAGGGAGGACAGTCAGACAAAGCTCAGCAGGATCCCAGAACAGGTGCCCCACACGATGAGTTACACAACATTCAAACCTACAAGAGCAGAAATGGCATTTTACTGCACACACGTGAAACAAGGCACAACATTCCCCAGGAACAACACCAAACCTCACACAGACAGGGCTTAGCCAGTCCATCTCATGCACACAGACAAGCACAAGTTGTGTGCATACCTTTTGTCACATCACTAAAATGAACCAGTCAGATTTCAGGCTTCAGCCACAGCTCAGAAAAGAGACAGACTATTTTTCTGTCCATAAACAAACATAAATGGTTTTTAAAAAATTGTCTCATTACTATGTATAGTTACTTAACAGACTGGAAAGGCTCCCAAGGTTTAACAAACAGTCTGATTACATACCTCATAGCCCACCACCACATACTCTCCTGCGAGTTTAGCTCCTGGTTAATTACTGCACACCCGTAATTAGCCATGTGCTCGCCTCGTTCTGTGTGCTGGCACATGGCTATTTATAATATTACAATCAGTGAAATGCCAGACTGCAGGACGGTGAGCACGGGCTCTGCAGGAGGCTGTGCTGACAGGCAGGAGGGCTCTGATGGCACAGGAGTACTAGATGGTGAGATTATGTCTGCAAAAATCTTATACCAGCTGAACAAGTGGGAGAGTTCCCCGTTTTTATGTTGGTTTTATCAGCTAGAGATGTGGGGGCACAATCAAAACCACTGTCTGCATAACTGCTGACTGGGAACACCGGGGCAAGGTGAAGCTGTGGAGGGGGCTGTGCCTGTTTCCACCTCATGCCAAGAGGGGTCTCACAAAACATTTGCAGAGGGCACAGCTCTGCTTTCCCCTCCATCCCACAACCACAGCCAGTTACTCACATTTAAAATGCCCCCTGTAAATGAAGCAGTGCAGTAAGATCCACAGCCTTGGCCATCATTTCCAACTGCTGAGCCTGCACAACACAGCAGATAACTTACCCCAGTTATCCCAAGTCCAGGATTCCCTGGCCTCACCCAGGCACAGCAGTGTTGGTCTCCTCATCCATTTTAATCGTGGATTTCAGCCCTTTTGTTGCCACCACCTTAATTAAGGTGTCCTTCTAAATGTTAATACGACACAGTAACAAAAGGGTGTTTGGGATGAGCTGCAATTCCTCCAACCACAACTGCAGCCTGACAGAGCAGCGTGCCAGCTCCATGTGCCAGTTCAAACGTGCTTGTTGTAGTTTTAGCAGTTAATTTGTGGCAGCCACATTTGGAATATGGTGAAATATTTTCAATGGCTCTCACAGAACCAGTTTTGTTGACAAAGTTTACACAGTGGAAAAGAAAACAGCATTGGTTTGGCAGTTTGGAAGAACATCCCTGCTCCTGTCCACAGCTGGTGTCTTTGCCACTGCTGGATATTTTCAGGATATATTTGTTGGGGAAACATGAAGAAAACTATTTTCATTAGTTCTGGGGTTGCTAGTATTTTATTTTTGCTTTGTTCCATTCATTAGCTAATCCTGAAGAGCCATATATCAGTTTAGTTTTTGCAGAAATAGAAACAAATCTCAAAAATACCCCACTTTAGAGTTACAGGCGACCTATTAAAAAAGCTGGGAAAATTCAGACCCCATTTCAGTCAAGCCAAGAGCTGTTAAATTTAATGGGTAACAAACAGGGTGGAAGTGTTGTTAACAATAAAATAGATAAAATAGAGTGTTATCTAACAATAAAAAAGGATCCAAGTTGCAGCAATAGAATTACTAAGAACAAAACGCACATAAGTAAATAAAAAGTAGCATTTAACACATCACTATTTCCTGCATGAGGAGGGTACTAAGATAAAATATTTACAGGCAAACAAAGCACATTGTTTCCCCCTCTCTGGCATTGCAATATCCAATATTTCCCAAGAACTGAAACATTCAGTCCTTGAAGAGTGTTTAAACTCCACTTTTAAAGCAGCCTAAGGAAGATCTGCTTCTCTGTCACTTTATAGCTGCATCCTCCTTTCCTGGACAGGCTCTTTTCTGAGCAGTGTTTCTGAACAGCTTTTATTCTGGATTCTTCTCCCAGGAAGCTTTACAAATACAGAGTTTTATTATACAAACTACACAGACATAGCCCTCCATCCCCTGCTCGTGGAGCCATCTTCCACAAGACCCAACCAAACTGATTTTGGGAGAAAATCGTGTTCAATTGCTCAACTGTTCTGCAGATGACTCCAAATGCCTCCAAGTGCAGAGCATTCAGCACCGGTAGGAAATCTCAGAACGTTTCTGACTCACGTTTCTGTGAAACCTGAATCTTGACTCAGCAGAGCCAAAGTTTTGTATTGCACAGCAATGAAGCCACTGTTTGACTTTCAAAGTTAATCCCTCTAAGCTGGAAGAGGTGTGACACATCCCTTAACCCCAGGCAGAAAAGCTCTGCGTGCTCTGCTCTTACAGCCCTCTCACATGGGAGTCCAGGCCTCTAATATTTAAAACTTGAGGCACAAACTGTTTCCTGGCAAGGTTTTGCTCCAGCCCATCTGCTTGTCTGACATGGTGCCCACTCAGAAGATCCTCTGCCAGTTCCAGCAGGGTCCAGGTGCCAAAGGCAGCTAAAGGAGTGCCCTCCAGAAGGCAACAGGTTCCCTCCAAAGCTCCTCCTGCTCGGAAATACATCCCCACTGAACAAACAGATAAGTCAAAGCTGCTCTCTTGACTTTCTACTATTAAGTCAGCAAAGCAGGATCAAAGTCCCTCTCAGAACTCCCCAAAGCTGGACTAAGATAGAGCACAACAGCTCCCAAATCACGGGCCATTCACATAGGGAAAAAACCCAGCACACAATGTGGCACAACACTAAAGCAGAACAGGAATGGTCTCTGCACACTTTGTAACAAACAGGCTTTAGAATGTTGTATAAAAATGAGTTACACTTGCAGCGCTGAGACTCACTGTAGCTCACGGGCAGGACCCAAACAAAGGGAAGGGGGAAGATTCAAAGGGAAGCGGTCATGACCAGTTGAAGGAGGGAGTATTTTGTCTTGAACAGGTGGTGCAGGCTGGCCCTGTACCCTGTGCTCAGCCCTAAGTACCCCCTGAGTAAGCAAAATCAGGCTGAATTTATAATTGGTCTGCCTACAGTGTGAAAGATCAGGTAATCTGCTTGCAATATCTGTATTTGTACAGTTTAATATTAGTGACTAGACAAAAACACTCCTTCTTGAATTGCTGTTTGCCTGCTAATGAATTTATTTTCACACTAAGGTTCACAATGAGACCTTTGATGAAATGCATTTGAACATCTGAGGGTTAAGAAAAATCCATCCCTACCCTGAGTTACCTGCCAGTGCTTTTAATTACAGGGCTTTGCTATTAATACTCTTCTTTCCATTGAGCCAATGAAAATCGTGCTGAATTTATATCTTTTGGTACCATTTTTACTGCATTTTTAATTCATTTGCTTCACTCTAATAAATATTTTCAGTGAAGTTAATTTAAGGAACTGCTGAAGTACTTTGTTTCTCCAGAAACAATTGCTAAAGCCAACTTTCCCAGCAACCAAGGAATGAACAGCAGGACAAGGACAGAGTGTGCTTCTGTCAATGTTTCTCTTCCTCTACACTTGTACCCCCCGCTCAAAACTATACAAACTACCCCTGGAAATGAGTGCTTTTGAAACAGAAACAAATGTCTCTCAATCTCTCAGCCTGATTGCCAGAACATCGAGGGCAGAATGTACTATGATGAACACCATCTAACAAACCCCTGTGCATACAAATATTAAAAAAATACATTTTTTGCAGAACCACCAGTTTCCATGAGAAGGAAGCCTGCAAGGAGAGAGTGCTGTGTACAGCAGGTTCCACTGTGACAGAGGAATCTTAACAAAACGTTGTGTGACCTTTCTGCATTTAAATTTTCACTCCAAATTGTGCATTAATAGAGTGCTTGCAGCAGGACTGGAGGATGATTTATATAAAGACTGCTGTTAATTACTGACTGTGACAAATGAGAGAATGTAAGGCTCCTCAACTCTTGGTTCATTTTCCAGTGTGCTGCCACTGTTCTCCACAGGGCTACAAACCAGTTGTGAGACCACCACCATGTCATGTTCTTCCTCAGCTGCTCTTCCCTCTGCTCCCCCTTATCCAAGGGATAACAGTTCGGAGGTGCCTGAAACCAAATCAACATCAGTAACACACAACAGTAAAACTTCTAATGTACAATGGTGTAATTCCTGTTGATGATCCATGTTGTTCTTGCTATGACAAAAGCAATGCTTTTGAGATCTAGAACATCTCTCAGAGGATTTTTGCTGCTTCTGTCAGCAACTGGGAGGAATCAGTTTCGGAGATCTGCTGCTGCTGGATTTGCTCTGGCTGAGGTGAAAATGCAAAGGGAATCCAAGGGAAGGAACAAAGCAACAAAGAAATGAGCAAGTTGGCACAGACTGGAAAGAGAAAGAATAATCAGAAAACATTTGTGAGGCAGGACAGAAAGGACAGAACTTGCAGATAGTGGTAACTTCCAAGCACATGGAACTATTTGCATCCTGGGTCTCAGGGTCAGTAAAGGGCTCTGAACAGCTTTGATTTAGTGCACAGAACCTTCCTCCATGGAATGCACCCCTTGTAAATATATTTTGCAGAGATACTGTAAAATTCCCCAAGAACATTGTTATGGATTAATGGAGTATGGAATAGTCTTAATGGGAAATTAAGCTATAACAACGCACATCAAAATCTTTACACTGCCACTGTAAAAACACTTATTAAAAGATATAGCTGGCAAAGTTAACCTTTACTTTCATAAAAGGGCTGTGCTCTTCATTCCTGGCAGGCAATCGAACCTGCCTCCACTCTCCTGTCTGCCCAGTTCTCCACAGTCCTTTCTGGGTTATCTTACCCCTCCCTGAAAGTTAGTGCTTCTCTCACAATCTGCACCAAAAATCAGTCTGAACAGCACAAAGGTGTCTCTCACCAACCATCCCTATCTTAGTCTCAAAGGTTTGTCATCTACTCCACATCCCCTGGCTCTCAGAGAAAGCTGTTTTGTAGCATCAAGCCCCAAAAAGCTACTCAGTGGTATGATTCACATCATATAAACACGTATCAGAGATCAAGAGGTGGACAAAGAAAGACAACTTCAGTCAGTGTCAATACTTATGGACAAATGTTGTCCATTTCCTCTGTAGTTGTAGGATGAGCTACAGGGGGAACTGAGCCTTCAGTTCAGTGCTACAGGTAACATCCACTGTCCCTTCTGACAGAAGAGATTAAATGAACACAAATACCATTACAAAAGTGGTAGCTGCATTTCCTCAGCCATTCTGTCACTTCTGAGAAAACAAAGAACACCAGTGGTCCCAGATTGTATTCTTCTTCTGATCTAATCCACCTCAGTTCGGTGGGAGCCAAACTGCAACAAACACCACAGGATATGAAATCACCTCAGTGGTCGGTGGGATCAGGCAGAAAACTCATCAAATCTGCATGGAACTGACTGAATCCCATGTGCTAAAGCACCCACAAGGCCCAGTGGGATCTGACTGCAGCAGAGAATGACAGAGCTGTATCCTGAGTGATTCAGGAACACCGTGTCTTTTGGTTTATTACTCTTGCAGAACTACACCCACTATGGTCTTGCTTTCTGCACTGCACCCCCAGCTCCCTCAGACCCTTCTGTGGGAAACTTCTGCAAGTTTCCAGCTTCCTTTCCTTTATCCTTGAATGGGAATATCCAGAGACACTTCACTTATCTCATGCTAAGGTCTATTTTCTATGGTTACATCTCATATATGCTCTATGCACAGCATCTCTCAAATGTAACCAACTAATGTTTCAAAGAAGGTCATAAGATAACAGATACCAAAAGGAAAAAGAATGCAAATATTCTAACAGTGCCCTATCTTTTGACTCCTCTGTATCTGCACTTAGCTGAAACCCCCATCATTCCCACTGGTTCCATCTGCAGAGCAGTGAGGTGTGAACTGTAGGAATTCCAGAGGAAACCAAACCAGAAACTCCACTACAGGAACCTCTCAGATGTGCTCCAACTACTAACAGTGACATCAGGGTTCAAACCAATTCCTTCAGCCTCCAACCATGCCCTTGGTGAGGAAATGCAGTGCAGCAGGCCACACCAAATCCAGCCAAATATAAAACAAACCCTGGATTTCAGTAAAGGGGAGGTGTAGGGCCATACCCACTGATTATTGCCATTTCCTCATTCCCTGGTTACACCGAACTACTCACAAGCACATACACAGCCTTAGATTTCTCCAGGTTTCTCAGTGAATGAATTTACTCTGCAGAAAAGCAGAAGCAGTGGAATTTAGGTCATTACTGAAATTGCTCTGCTCTGTTTGTACAAGCATTTGGTGGAACAAAGTGCCAGACTACTCCTTTTTCCCCCCTAGAAAGTTTCTTCACTCCAACCTGAAGTGCAGGTGCAACCTCAGTCCAGATGCACAGGTCCAATGGTTCACTCTCCTGTAGTTTACAGCCACATGTAAATAGCTGGAAGAACAGCCCAACTGGGAACCCCTTTTGACAAGCAGCATCTGGGAAACAATCAAAACTGTATTTTCCACAGCAGAAACGCACAAAAAGGAGAAGCTTAAATAAAGAGGATATACCTGATTTATGCATAAAAGGAAGTTGGTTTGTGTACAGGAGTGAGTTGCTTATGAAGTTGTAAGCATTAATATTCCTAACGGAGTTAGTATTACTCTAACTTAAATAGATCATGTTTGGCTCCAGGGACAACATACTGAACTGCTTCTAGGTAATTCTTTACTCCTGTCTCAATACTAGCACGATTTCAAGTTCAATTTTGACAAGTTCAAGTCCTGAACAGTCACTGTGGACTAGTTTGTGTATGCAATGAAAAAAGAAAAACCAAACCACCAAACTCATAATACCGCCTTGAACACAGGATTTGCTCTTTCACAGAGCCCAGCAACAGTAACATGCATTATACACTCTCCAGTGACCCAGAATGCTTTACAAACTGCCTTTCAGAACTACTCACTCCTCATAAAGCACAATCTCACTGAAATGCAGCAGCTACTTCTGAAGAAAACTCAGACTCATATCTAGGCCGGAGCAAATAAAGAACGGCATTTCCACCTCTGGTGAAAAGATTTGAATTTAGAGGCAACACCCAGCTAACTTTTGTTCCTGTTACATATGTTGGATGCTTTCTTGGCCAGAAAACAATATTTCCAACAGCCAGAAACTGAAAGAGTGCTATAGAGCATGAGACTGGCATAAACCCAAAGCAGTGCCTAACAAAAGCAACTTTTCCTTTGAAAAGCATCACCTGGCAGTGCTCTTTGACAGCAGCACCGTGACTGCCCCACCCAAGATCCGTAGAAAAGCGCACCAGAATAACCAGAAACTGAGCTGGACAGCCCGTGGAAAACACTCCGCACCATCAGCAGGGATGGAACAGGAACTGCAGGGGATCACCCTCAAGAAACCACGCTTCAGCATGTAAACAACAGTAACTTCTCAAATCCTTTCTGCTTTACCCAGCTCAGAAGTTACAAGTCACCCTCTTAATTACCACCGCTTTTTTACCTAAATAGATCAAGCCAAAGCCTCCCTGGCCGATCTGACTGCCCAGCCTCCAGGTTTTTCCTTCGGTGTCTTTCAGGATCATGTCTTTAGGGAGAGGGACTGGCAGTTTGCTTCTGGCAGGACCCTTGGGCGGCATCGTACCTTGAGAGGGGGAGAAAATGAAAGAGAAAGTTTGTTGAGAAAAGTTGCGGGAAGATACACTTATCCCCCGGTGGGCTTGGCCCGCAGCGCGAGCAGGGGCGCGAGGCGCTGCCCCTCAGTCCCGCTGCCCCTCACGCACCTCCACAGAGCGCCCTGGGCTTCCCGCCGCCGCCGGCCGCTAACTTCCCGGCCGGGAACTTCCGCAGCAGCAGCAGGAGAAGGAGGAGGAGCGGACGTCTGGATGCCCTGTTCCTGCGGGGAAACCCTGGGCGGGGAGCGAGGCAAGGCCGGGGCAGGGCCGGGACAGCCCCAGCCGGGCCGGGCCTCCCGCCCTCGCCTCAGGGCCCTCAGGGGCGCGGCGCGGGGCGGGGCGCGCGCCATTTCCCGCCTCCCCTCAGCCTGGCCGTGAGGCGCCAACACCGCCCTCCCTTCAGGGCGACGGAGCAACGGGGAGATGGAGCCAGGAGAAAGAGCTGCGTGTTGGTAGTCAGAGCAATGGGGAGATGGAGAGGGGATTTGGGCCTGGCAGTTGAGAGACGGAACAACAGGGGGATGGGGGACGGAGTAGCGAGATGGCGCCCTCGAAGCTGCCTCAGCCCCCAGGCGCACTGGCTCCTCGCCTCAGGGAGATGATGGAAGTCGGAGGAGGGAGATGGCACCTGCCAAGCCGCCTCAGCCCCAAGGGTGAGGAAAAGTGAGATGGAGGAGCAGGGAGATGGGGGATGGAGCAGCAGAGAGAGGGAGTGGGGAGATGGGACATGCAAAACTGCCCCAGGCCTCTTCAGCTCTCCCACTGTTTTCATCTGTGCGTTGCAAGTTAAGAACTTTTTCTTTCCCTTTTTAAAAAAAAAAAAAAGTTATTTGGTGTGTAGTGAAATAGGTGATTAGACTGTTTCCTGACTGAGGTAAAAAAAATACCTTAGCTCACAGGGTCTTTGGGGTGCAGCAAAACCCTTCAGGAGGTGCAGTGAAGTCACAGATATCATGGTGCCACCCCTCAGGCCAGTTCGATTTTACCTCAGGATCTTCCTGGCAGAGGACAAGGATCGCTGTTCACACAGAGAAACACAGGTACCCCAAAACAGCACAGGGGAAGGGGCAATGGTGGGTCAGCCAGTGCTCCAGGAGACGTGTCTGACCCAGGGGTGGTTCAGCCCCACCACTTTGGAAGGCAGCAGTAAAGGACACAGGGAGGTGGGGTTTAGTTCCCCGAGATCCCAGGGAAACAAGCCGCCATTTTGAGCACAGGCCGCCATTTTGTGTCAGCTTTGCTTTATTAACGAGACCTGTTCCCCCAGGTAGGTCTCACTGGGGGCCACCACAACATGGTTACAAGTCCTTTTGAGGAGGAAAAAAAAGGGGAGGTTTAAAACTTAAACTTCTAAGTCCTTTTTTAAAAAAAAAAAAGTTTTAAAAAAAGTTCCAGAATAATCAAAATCCAGAGTTGTCTTCACCAACCACATAATTTGCAGGTGAACTTAAAAGTAGCGATACACATTATGACACTACGAAGTCTATATTGCTATCGGTAAATTAAGCCTTAATGGAAAAACCCTTTCTGCTTCATCAGACTTGCAGGCTTTGTGGTTTTATCATCAGTGAAAGGACCATGAAAAATCGCCAGCAGAAAGCTCGGCCCTAAAGAGTACAAATTCAAGATTGCCATTAAGCATTTCATAGGGTGGGTTTCCCCTTTTAGCAACAGCTGTCAAAACAGACTATAAGAGGGTGGTGTTGGGGTTGTTTTGTTTATTTAAAAGAAACAAACAACCACAGATGCCCAGTCCAGCATCAAAGAAACCATCACCACTTATGGAGAGAATTCACACTTATATTCAATTTGAGCAGTGCTTAGTATATCTGTTACCTGGGGTGAAACCACTATTCTGCTAGGGGTGAAGAACCTTTTCAGAAGTAAATTGTCTCTAAATACTTGCCTGAGAATCAGAGGATAAGGCTCTGTTTAAGGAAAAGGCTTTTTTTGCTCAGCTGTTGCAAAGAGGTGTCCACATGATTAAACTGAAACGAAAGTGTATTAGAGATCTTCCTGCTTCTGATTTTTTCCCTGCCCACAAAATTTCACCGGAATAAGAAAGTGAAACAAGTCAGATGTGGTTTATTTTGTCATCTGGACATTTAGCAGACATCTACATTGTTACATAGCTCAAGGCAGTTTGGGGTTTTTTTTGTGTGGGTTTTTTTGTTTGTTGGTTTGGTTTTTTTTGGGGGTGTGTGTGGTTGTTTGTTTTTTTTTTTTTAGATCCAGGAGAAAACACCATAAATTAAAAAACTCAAAATTTGTAGACATTGTGTGGAGAAAAAAAAATAAATTGAATATGAATGGATAGTAAGAGATGTGATCCTAAAGAAACAAAACTGATTAGATATTCCTATTTTTGCTTTATTTTTAAGTATTTTAGAACTGGAGTTGCCTTTTGTCCCCACAAAACCACTGAGAATACTTTAACATCAGGAAGTTGGGAGGATACATTGATTTAATAAAAGGTTGGGGCTCAATGCAAAACTTCCCAGCTTATAAATATGAGTTGTTTTGAGCTCATTTAGCTCTTTTTATTCATGAGCAAGATCACCAAAAAAGAAAACAAGTTCATGCAGTTCTGAGGAATAATGAAGCAATCAAAAAAAGGCTATTTCAAAAATAGCCATTAAAAGCTAATAGCCAAACTAAAAGTAAAAATAGGTGCACAGGGGTCTGTTTAATCGCTAATGGATACAGGAGCATAATGCAATCTATTACAGGCTTTGAAAGCTGCAGTCTTTATCTATATTAATATTGTCCAGAAAGTTCTTCCATTTTAGGCATCAAGACCACATGACATCCCTTTGACTCCTACAACACTCACCTGCAGGGGTAGTTAAGGTTTTTAAATGAAAGTTTTCTTGTTCTAGGAAAAGAAACTGCAAGTTGAGAGCCTCAACTTCATCCGAATGGAAGAGTATCTGAAGCCTGAGCCATCCGTGATGTCTTGCAGCTCCTTCACAGCTCATGCAGTTTAACCTTCTGTGGTGTAAAGGTATGGATCCTACAAGTCATGGAAATTTACTGTGGAGTTGTTGGGTTGTTTGGGTTTTATTTTTTGAAAGAGAATAGGTATGAAGTTAAAAGATTTTCAAGCTTTTATCATTCATTACAACAGTTTAAAATCTACAAAGGCAATTGTATAAGAATGTAATAGAGACTAATAATATCACTCATACCAAAATAAAAGCACCAAAACTAAGAAGAAAAGTTTCCTGCACATACCAGACCACTCCTGAAGAATGCATTTATTATTTAAATCCAGATCTTTATTAATAAGTAACAGTAACTAGTAGGCCCACCAAAAAAAAAAGTATGTGAATGTTACTAGCAAATTTTTTACAATTCCATTTCAGACACTGCAAAACACAAAATTGCCACATACGTATTTTTAAAAATCAACAGACCAAAGGCTTTACCTGAGAAAGGCTCTAACCAGATTAGAACTTGATAGCAGGCCCTTTGGCCCTATAAATAGCACATCCCTGTGTCTGTGGGTGGGACTAAGGAATCCTCTTTTCCTGTTGGGCTGAACTGGAGACAAGGCTTTTTCCTTCTACCCTTCTCATTAGCAACCCTCCAAAAGTGAGCCTCATTTAGGCAGGTTAAAGCCTCTGTGCCTTCATAGTTGCTACAAATTAGCAAATTAGGTGATGTAAGGGGGAAGAAGGGCCAAAATAATTATAGATACCAGGGTGGTTTTGTTTCGTTTTGTTCTTTCAGGAAAGCCTAAATATTACAGAAGCAATTTCCCTTCAAGGCAATACTACTGCCAGATTCAAGAATCCTTACAGGAGAAAGGTGTGTATTCTAATAAGAGTAAAATTGTACAAATCCTACCTCTATCAACCAGAAATGCTGTCAAATTGCTGTTGTTTGACAATTGGCACATGGCTGCAAACAGCTGAAGGCCACAGGTCCTGCCCTGGAGGATTTATCCTGTGTGCAGTTCAACGGTGTTTGTTTCTGTCTTTGTTCTAAAGCACTCTGCGTTCAACATTCGGTCCATCTTCCCTTTATTCTAATCTTCTTTTCTTCTCACTGCTCAAACCCAAGCTTGAATACAGACTGTTGCAGTCAATTATCTGAAATCTTGCAGTATCACATGCTCAAAGCCCCTCAAATTCACTGCAGTAGGTGATCACTTGTAGCTTCTCTCACTCTTGCATTGTGATGCTTTTGTGGTATTTAACGCTGACATTTTAGCCCTTCCACATTTAATTCCCCCCCCTTCTCCAGACCTCACTGTTGCTTAAAATATCACGGCTAAATTTACTCTAGAGATGTAACATCCCTGTATTAAGACCATTGAGAGCAAGGCATCAAGTTTCTCGGTTTCTGCTGGGAAACCTATTTGTGTTGGTGCATCTGCCGAGAGTCCCCTGCTCTGGCTGTGCCTGTTCCATTGTCACTGTGCTCGCTGCCACCTCCTCACAACTTTGGAAGTAATTACTTTTTGCAGTATCAGGGGATCTCCAACATCCAGGGGCCACGTTGCTCAACTCAGTCATTGTCTGGGTGCGCTGACACCCATTTCAGAGACTCCTGGCTCCATTTTGTGTGACTGGCCCCCTGATTGCGATCACCTAATTACAATAATTAGGCAGCTCACCTCAGGATATTATGAGAGCAACCCACCCAAACCTAAGTCCATATGGTTTGAAATAGCTAATGAGTCAGTTAATGTGCTATGTCCAGGAGTAATGGACACTCAATATGGATGGCATGGAGGCATCATTTACCAACTTCCTGACTGATTAAGGTTTTTCATGTAGACACTTCTTGTATTTTGCATCTCATGGTGAGTTCAGAGTATTAAAGGCTTTTACATTTTAAACAGAGCAGAGGAAAGCAGCTGAGAGTTTTAAAAGGCAGGTAAGAAAATACTCCTCTCTTTAAAGAAAATACAGAACATTGGAGATCTTGGGAATTTCTTCTGAAATATAATACTGGAAATTATTTGACTGGTGCTGGTAAAATACAGGAGATGACAATGGCAATAGGTGACATCTGCTTTAATGTGAAGTGGCATGAATGAATGACTCCCAGACTTCTAGAGGGGACGCTTTAGCCTCTGGAATTTATGTACCCAGTCTCCTTTAACACTCCCCCTGCTACCTATGCCATGGAACTGAGCAGCAGTTCTGAACTAACCAGATCGGGGATTCAATACAAGGGCAAACCTTTTGGCAACAGAGGCACCAAAAGCCCTGAAGCAGGTCACAAGGGCTGTCTGGTTTTTGAATGAGCTACAGGATCTGTCTGCTCAGCCAGGGCCAGGATTCCTGTCCCTGAGCCTGTTCCTGTTCTCATTTTCATGGCTGTTGGGATGAGATGTGACTCCCTGTTCCTGTCACTGTAGCTGAAAAGACAGGCAGACCCTGGATGTGTTCCTTACCTCTTGGGTGTCAGAGGTTTCCTTGCTGGTGCCTTTAGAAAGCACTTATTTCGGAGCACTGAAGGAAAAGCGTTTTCTTTCCCATGTTTACTTTCTTTCAGAAATGTGTGAAGAGGTGATTTAAGTTTACTGCTGTTGTGGGAATGCCTTGTATTTGCAGGGAGAGCAGGATGTCTAGTGGCTGGAGCAGAGAGGGGGATCAGGAATGATTTCCCTTATGGGACTAATTCCTGGAGTCCTAATCCTGGCTCTGCTACTGACTGACTTTATATGAATAATTTCATTTTTGTGTCATTTTATCCATTTGAAGCAGTCTGGGTGGCTTGGGTGGAGGCACTGAGATTCTCAGGAATGGGATAAAGAGATTACAGGAATATTAGTAGTAGCACACCAGTGTTCTTGGTCAACAAGAAGCAGTGAACTCTGTAGCAGTGTATGTGAACAGGTTTAGAGAAGCCAAGAGGAATTTGGAAAGCACTCGGGGAGAAGGTGCACATATTCACTTCAGTCTTTCCATTTCTGAGATTAACCACATGAAGTTGTTCAAGAAGGGAAACTCATCTGTCATAGCATTCATTATTCACATATCAATGCTACTTTTTATGTATAAACTTAATTATGATGAGGGGATATATTAAATATGACTCGTTTTACTGCAAGATTGATTTTTTTTTCCCCTGACCTCAGAATAAATATTGATCTTCATGATCTTTAAATGTAGTGCAAAGGTTGTTTTATTAATGGCATATTAATAGAAAGTAGCCCTGACCATGCAATATTAATATATTTGCATTGTTATTCTCAGATCCCATCCAGAAGGAAGGAGGCAGGGTGCCAATGCCTTCTTTCCCAGGAAAGATCAGGAAGCTGTTGATTTTAATGACTGTTAAGACTCCTTCCAATTTGTTGTTGTGTTTTGGTTTTTTTGGTTTTGGGGTGTGTTTGGGAGTTTTTTCATTTAAAACAGCCGTGAAGTGACAAATATAGTGTATGATATGCCTAATAAAATAGTGCTGTCTCATGTGTCCAGCATTCCCAGGAAAGCAAGGCACTGTCCTAACCTGATGGTGCTCCACCACCCACTGCCAGGGGGTCAATTCCATGAGCAGAATCACGGTGGAGAGAAGATATGGGAGAATTTGGTGGTTTGGCATTCAGTGTCTGGGGCTCTGATTTCTTCAATAATCAGGCTATTAATTTTCTTAGCAGCTGATGTTTAAAAGCAGTTATCGTAGTCAAGTGAGGGTTTCCTTAATTAATTTATTTTTCTCTTCTGTCTTGCATTTTAGTGACTCTTGAAAATCCAGGCTTGGAGCTGCTGTTCTGACGGTTGGCTGAACCAAGGCAAGTGTGTTGTTTTTAAATACTCCTCACAGAAGAATTGTATGTGATTTTTTTCTGAAGTCTGCTCTATAAAGAGCAGGGATAAGAGATCACACACTGAAATAACCTTTGAATAGTTTCTATAATTCCTGAGAAAACAGTACCCACTTAGCTAAAGGATTTATAAACCCTGTTGTATCAGCAGTCTTTCTGTTTCATACATATTTTGAGTGCTTTGTGCCAGCTGACACAAGTCGACAGGGAAGATGACAGCTTCCATTCCAGAGTGTGTAGAACCAAAGGAAATAAATATTTGTCCACTATGACCCATTGCCATACAGGAAATACTTACAATTAAGAAAGGACTGTGCTATAAGCCACTAAAAATCTGGGAGCCTGACTTCAAAACTTTGCAGCTTTAGAACTAATTTTGAAAGAAAGAATAATCACAGTCCATTATAATAACTGGAAAGGGGAATAAAAGGCACTACTGCTCTACATCATGCCAGAATAACTTGGTATCTATCTTTGCTAAGCAAACTGATTTGGTAGACAAGAGAATTGTGATAGAACCAATTCATTGGGACTTCAAGGGCTTTAATGCTGAATGACATGGGGAACTATTAATTAAGCTGGAGAATGTGTAAGTACAAAAATGAAATGATGGGCAATGAGTAATAAACTGAAAGGGGAAATACCCACCGACAGAGAGGTTACCAGTTTCCAAGGGATCTACCTCAGGACCTGTTTCATTCAGTATTGCTGATTTCATGAGCAACAAAACCAAAACAGATGTGTCCTTAACCAATTTGCTGCAAAATAAAGTTGTGAGGCACTGGAGTGTTGGTGTAAGAGAAACAAAACAGAATTTCATGGTACAAAACTTAAGGTTGTGCTTCTTGAAACTGCTGGTTTGGAGGAAGAAGAGAAGAATCACAGGATGACCATGAGCAGGTAACGGGCCTTTAGATGTCTGAAGAAAAGTCAGACCTGATTCTAAGGTTGTATCAAATCAAATATTTTTTGATGAAATTCAGAACACATACTTGGTAGCCTTTCACTGAGAATTCAACTTCACATCCTGTCCACTCTGTAAGTGTTAAATCATGAAGGTTGTCTCAAACAGGGCAGAGGGCAATGATCATATCCAGTTTTTCTGTGAAAAGCAGAGCTGGATTCTGGAGTGGAAGAGGAACTCTTCTGCTGGAGGGCAATTCCTGTAAGAAACAGGTTTGATAAGAAATGGGGAAGAAATTTCTTGCCAGAGGCAGAGTAAACAGAACTCTGTGGCTTTTCAGATGTCAGGTGTGTTGAGGGGTAGGAACACACAGAAACCTCTTTGCATAAACAGTAAGTGGTAGGGAATTAATTATCTTGATAGTTGACTGAAGAGCTGGGCAGAGAACAGAAACAGAGTATTTGTTTTGTACCTTCAGAAGTACCAAGAAAGGTAATAATGAGGCTGCAGGTATCATGATGTGTATTATAAGTAGGTATTATAATGTTTTAGGATATTCAGGGCTGGATTTTGCAATCAACCCATCTTTCTCTGCTTCATGATGTGAACACCTATTACTTGCATGTACTTTCATCCCTTGCATGGGGAAAAAAAGGCAAGAACTGATGAGTTTTGAGATAATTTTGTTTTTTCCCCATAGGATTTTCTAGGAAAAGAAGTGATTTCAACCAATTTAAGCACTGTTATTAGTTTGGTGCTTCCAAAGTGTAGAGATACAATAATGGCTATTCCAGTAAATTAAGACAATGGCATTTAACTAGTGTTCCAGTAACATCCTGGGCTCAGTTTGTCCCAGAAGTTTTCAAGGGAAAATTGGAACTGTTTACTTGCTGGCTTAATGTTTTGATGAAAATGTAACTTTTTTGCACGTTGCTGTGACTTTAAAAATTAGTAACTAACTTACATATTAGGGTTATCAACAGACACAGTTAATGTATGTTACTGCACAGGGTCCTATGAATTTGCTTGTATGTGTGTCTGCTCTTCGCTTGTCTGCTTCTGGGTGTGATATTTTATTGGAGCACATGATTTAAAGGAGCTGATTGCCTGCTGGGGTATTTATCCTATATAAATTCTGCATTAAATGACAAATTTTAGACCCATCAGAGGCAGAAGACCAAGTCCATCCATTGAAATCCTATTTGTATTATTACTTTCTGATGAATTCTGTACTACAGCAGGTGTCAAATCATATCTGTTGTTTTGCAGTGAAGGACGAATAGAAGATGTATTGCTACTGCAAATGAATCTAATATGAATCTAATGAGCAGTAATGAGCAACTGTTTTGTCATTATTGAGGCAACCACTGTGATGCTAATAAACTCTCATTTCTGCTCTTTAGAAAAAAGCACTGACCAGGATTTATAACATGGCCTTAATGTCCCAAAAGCCTGAGGCAAAAGAGAAGAGTGGAACCCCTAAACTGAGCATAATTTAGTAATTTTCTGTGTGGCAGGCTTCTTATTTTCTCTTATTAAACGAACCCTGCTTTAAGTCTTTCAAGCTTTCTTACATTTGAAAGGAAAAAGATGAAGAATGAGTGTCTATTAAGGGAACATAAAGTTAAGGAGATGGGCATTCTGCCTTAATTTTCTTTAACGTAAGTGCCCTAATTCCATACTTCTACACTTGGCAGTGCTTCTGTAATGATACAGGCAACTGTGTGCAACTGTTTTAAAAGCAGTCACTTTGAAAGTAACAGGCCGTTAAATCAGTATAGAACTATAATATATTTGGGGGGAAATATCACAACTCCTTTAATTGAAACTTCATTTTTTAATTTTTTTTTTAATTTATTTGCATCCTCTATGGATCATGAGAGTGCTGAATAAACAGAAATACCTTTGACACAATAGCATCAATAGCTGTAGCACATAACTGAAATGTAAACGAGTTCTGACTCCTGTGTGGCTCTGCCTTTCCCAAGTATCAATAATACATGGAATGGTACATAAAGCTGTGGAAAGGGGACAGCTGGGTACACGGTGCTCACAAGTGGAGCACAGGAAAACCAGGCAGCTCTGCTTCTCTAAAAGCTAAGTACTATCCTTCCATCAAAAAATAATGCTTCTGTGTATACAGTCTTCATGGACTCATCTCTCTGTGCAATAAAGCTGGATGCACTGGAGAGATCATTCCAGTATTTCATTTGGAGCTCTGAACTGTTCTGTGTAGGGTGCAGCTGTTTGCTTTACTACAGTACACTGCAGACTTGCTGTAACTGCTCAGTGGAGACTGTGTGGGCAATATTTAAGGTATTCTATAGGCACAGCAGTGGCCCTGGGAATTCCTGAGCGAGCTGGGGCAAATGACAGCAGCCATCTCTCAGAGTTGCAAACAGGGTGTCAAA
This sequence comes from Myiozetetes cayanensis, assembly GCF_022539395.1. Lineage (NCBI taxonomy): Eukaryota > Metazoa > Chordata > Aves > Passeriformes > Tyrannidae > Myiozetetes > Myiozetetes cayanensis. The sequence goes on along the minus strand of NW_026087411.1, from coordinate 1,999,466 downwards.
GGGGGTGTGGAAGCAGAAACTGTTCCTTCAGTGCTGGGGTATCCCAAGGACTTCGGGCACTCTGAGCAGGAGCTTAGTTAGCAAGAGTTCTCACTTCCTGACACAGCAGTTCCATCTGCTGCTGGAGGAGGGAGGGGAGCAGAAGTTGGGCTTCCCATCAGTTGCTCTGCCGGTGCTGTGCTGTTGTCAGGATGGGCCACTGCATTCAGCTTCTCCTCCCACATCAGTCATATATGGATCAGGTTTACTCACCCTCTGGGGACACCACAGGATTGGGTTTTAGTAATGCTTGATGTGCAGAGTTGAAAAAGGCAACTCAGCCCAGCAGCATCAGTGTTCTAGAGCTCACCTTTCTAGATGTATCCACTCTCACTCCAAGATTCTCGTGGCTTCTTTCACTCCTGGAGGAATTAGTTCTCATACTCCTCAACTGTTTTGTACCACAAACCAAGGCATGGTAAGGGGAGACAATCAGGGGCTTTGCTTTGGAAGTATAACCCTGGTCTGAACTCAAACCCTGGTGGAGAATGCATCCATAGTGTGGAAGAACAGGTGAAGCAAAAACAGACCCAAGTCCAAGTGTTAGTGTTAAACCAGCACCTTTAGTCAGGAGAGTCTGTGAGTTGCACATGATGATAAAGGACTGTGGTTCTAAAGTTTTTGTAAGAAATATCTGATTTCTTTGTGCATTATGGTGTAATGTACTGTATTAATCTCTTTACTGGGGATTTGATTCCTTAGATGATACGTAAATTTTTGTGACACAGCACATCTAATGAGGGCTTTTATACTGGGTGAGGAATTAATTGTACCATACGTAGAAGTTACAGTTTGAAGATGTAAATTAATATTGCATAAAAGTTCAAGACTATTTATATTTCACTTTGGTATCTAGAATTTCACAAAATCATAGAAATTCAGCTGAGCTCACTACAATTTTTCTGCCTGTATGAGATAAAACTGCCTTGTGTGAGTGTCCCTGCCACTGTCATTACGTCACTGCAGTGACCTGCTGTAACTGAGTGGTTCATCCACTGGGGCTTTATGGAAAGTAGATTGGCATGGGAAGGCATTTGAGGAAATCCCTTAAGGATGTAAATACCACTTGCAGGAATCCAGAGGCATGTGTCTTTAGGAAAAGAAAAAAGATTGCCTTCCAAGAATCCCAGCCTTCATATGCTACTACTTTTTACATAAATAATGAAACAGCTGTTTAGCATAACCACTGAAAGCACTGAAAACACCAAACCCCAGACAGTCTCCAGGGACAGCCTTCCCTTTGCTTATGGCTGTCTTCTCTGTTCTGCTGCCTCCTCAGAGTAAATGTCAACAGCAAATTAATCAAGAGGTCATTAAGCTCTAATAATCTATCCCAGTCCATCCCCTCGTTCACACAGAATGGAATCACAGAGTCATTTAGGTTGGAAAAGACCCCTAAGATTGTCAAGTCCAACTGTTAACCCAGCACTGCTGAGACCACACTAAACCAGGTCCCTGAGTTCCAAACCTACTCCTCTTTTAAATCCCTCCAGGATGAATCCACCACTTCCTTGGGCAGCCTCTTCCAGTGCTGGACAACCCTTTTGTGGAAATATTTTTTCCTAATATCCAGTCCAAACTGGATATCCTGTGGTAGAATTTAAGGACGATTCCTCTCGTCCTGTCACTTGTTAGCTGGGAAAAGGGACTCCCCCACCCACAGTTCTCTGCCTGCCTCTGTGGAGCAGGGAAAAAACACACCTTCCAGGCTCCCCTGTTACCCACTGCCTGTGTCCATGCACAGGAGGTCAGTAGGTCTCTGTTGAATGCTTTTTGGTAATGTGGCTCACTGCAGCACCTGAGGGAGTTAATGCTTGGGGACAGGAAGCTGGAAACCAGCTGACACCCTAGGAATTTTGGGGAGAGGTTTTGGTTGGCATGTGCTAAGTTTCTGTCAGAGGTGGGCGTGAAACATTGTGAGGAGAAAGAAGTAGCTTTAGCTGTGCAACTGTTGTGTGCAGTGTGGCTTTATAAAGTCATACAGATTTGTGCTGGCATTCTGTCAAACCATTGTAAGCTCTACAAGGGCCATGTGTAATCCAGCAAGGATGGCCACCTGGATCACATCCCCTTTGGATTGGGAAGTGCAGTCTCACACTTCTCCTCTGTTAAAGAGCTGACCCTGCTCTTGAGGAGTGAAGGGCACCTGAATCCAAATGAGAGAGACAATATGCATAAACAAAATGGAATTACATCCCCTATTCTAATGGGTGGCAGAAAATCTATAAGGAAGGTCTGTGTAAATTTGTCCCCAAGGCAAGTAAAGAAGCAATACTGCAGCCAGGGTAAATGTTACCCTCACAGCAGAGGAACACAAGCACTGTAGAAGGGCTCTATGTAAGGACATGTGCATAAGGAGCACCACAACCAAAAGGAGGCCATTCCAGATGGATTTCGAGTCCCAGGATTGAGGGAGAGGAAGCAAATCTATACCTCAGCTTTCCAAAGATGGGGTGACTTTAAAATGTCTGAAACCCTTTCGGTTTGCTTCTTGTATTGACCACAAAATATGAATTACAGAAGAGAAGGAAGATTTGCAGGGATCTTGTGAAATTAATTCTTGCTCACAGGCTATAAAAGTAAACTTTGTTTCAAAAGAAATTTCTATTGGCTCTTCCGTCCTACCAAGTTATGACAGGCCACAAATTCAGCCCCTTTAACTGACTTGGGTGTGGAAATTACAGGGTGAAGTTTTATAGCTTGTAGGTTATTAGAACAGATGATCACAGAGGCTGTCACAGCCTTCACAGCTCTGGAATTTCTGGACCTTTCAGCTGTATTGTTAGTCAGATATATTCATTATTTTTAGTTTCGTAGCAGTTGTGCTCAGTAGTTTTACATAATTTTGTAATCCAAAAAGAAACCAGTTCAGTATTAATGCCCTGCAGAAGGTACTTGTTCCCCACAACTAGACGAATTAGAATTGCTTAATTTTCACAACACTTTCTTTCTGTGTCTAAGTTCTCAAGTTCCCCTCAAGCTATCAATGATCTTGTCATTCTGTAGCTCTCATGTGCTTTGTTCCTTGACTCTTTAGTGGAGTTCCACTGTGGCTTTTAAATCTCTTTTTTTAATAGCTAAATGCACAAGGGAGTGAGGTTCATTTCTAGTTCTTGCAAGTCAGTTATTGTCCCCAGTTCTTCTGCACTGACACAGGCTTAGTTTTTGGCAAAAGGAAGAGTAAGGTAATTCCAAACACTCTCTGTATGGGATTCCTCAGTTTTGGGATGCTTTTCTGTTTGTCTAATGCAAGGCTTTAATTTCATCACTGTTCTTACTTACTGTTATTGCTGCCATAATAATAGCTTTTTAAAAAAAGAACATTTAAGGGAAGAAAGAGTTTTATGGATTAGACAAAGAGGTCATTTCTAAACAGAGAAAGCATAAAAGCCACCTTCTTATTGTAGTTGGGGACAAAACAGGCTAATGAGATATTGCAAGCAATAATCACGGGGAGAAAGACAGAAAGACACAGATGAGCCTCTGCAGAAGGTTCTGGTGACAGTCATCCAGCTCCTGATTCCTGCAGGGAAATCCAGGGAACACAAGGCAAAGGACATCCAGTGTAGTAAGTGGAAAAACAGCAACAGACATTTTCTATCCCAGCTTTAAAGAGATTGTAGAAAGAGAAGTAAAAGAGCATCAGGAAAGAACACAGTTCCTTGTTCTTTTGGGCAGGAATGCTGGAGACTTCTGTAACTTCAAGGAACTTTGTTTTCAATGCCTGGGATGATTTTTCATTTATTTTCCCGAGGGCTCCCCAAGATTTATTTTTAAGGTGCAATGGATAAACAAAACCTTATTTGCAGTTTCTCATTCCAAGTTTACAGTGCAAACATTGTAATAAATGCAGAATGCATGCAAAACATCTGTCAGAACCTGACATTATTTCCTCTTTATGGCTCAGAGTGGGCTTTCATTAATTGGTTGTAAAACGAAAATATCAAAAAGCTTGTTCAAAATGCACAGTAAACCCCACAAATGCTTAGAGGGCCGTGTTTATAAGTGTGATTTTCATGCTGACATTTGCATGAGTCAAGGAACACAAGCAGATGAAACAGAAATACAGACAGAGTACTGGAAAGTCCGAGAGTTCTGTGAATTATTCTGCTGTTCTTCAGAGTTTTATTGTTCTGTTAGAACAGGCAAGTTTGTTGCTTGGTTCTCTTTTGTTTGAAAACAGCTCCTGTGTTGTAAGGTGCTGTGAGCTGGTGTGTGAGGGACTGTCCCCAGTGACACATGGTGCTCATGCACAGGGTCATTTGAGGATTTGGCAGTTTGGGAAAAAAAAAACCAAAGCTTTGTAGTTTATGCATCAAACCACTCACAAGCCTCTTGTCTGCACCAAGCTTTAGACTCTGGATTATCATAAAAGGGAGGGGCAGAACCTGTTAAAGAACTTGCAGTGCTTTGAGAGGGAAGCAGTTGAGAGTGGAGAACAGCAGGTGCTTTTCCTGGTGTGCTCACCAGTGAAGTCCAGAGTCACTCCCAGGGTTTCGGTGGCATCTCAGGTCTCTGCTTCACTGAGCTTCCACAGACAATTACTCTGATGACTTCATTAATGAAAACTGAGCAGTGTGAGGTACCAAAGGGAGCCAAACAAACTCACCTGGATCACTATTTAGACTGTGGTGAGAGCTGCATGTTTTGCAGGTGCCTGACCAAGTTGTGTAACAGCCAGTCATAAGAATCTGAGTTTTCACAGGGTGTCTCAGTCTGTGTGGGGTTTTGTTTGGTGTAGTTGGGTTTTTGTTTGGTTGGTTTCTCTTGATTTAAAGCATTGATTTCCCAGAAAAGCTCAGGAACAGAGTGAAATACCAGATGATCTCTAGATTCCAAGGAATGTGTTTAGAACATATTTGAATGTTATATTTTTATATTTTAATCCATAGAATTGTACCTTGTGTGAGAGACGTAGTAAATTGTACCTTGTGTGAGAGACGTAGTATTCCAACTCACTACCAAAATAGCTTTTCACAGGTACACTTTGATTAAAAGCTTTAATTTTTTTAAATCAAGTGAAAATTCTGTCAGCTGTTCTTTGCCTTCTCCTCTGGTTTTCCCCCTTGTTAAAATTGTCATTTAGGGATTATAATTACTAATGATTTGTCATTTTTCTGTAATTCTGAACAAATCCACTGAGTAAATTGTAACATATAGAACAGCATATCTAGAGTAATTTTCATTTAGTTAAGGTTTGTATAATGTTCTATTAAATATAGTGTTATGAAATTGTAGTTTATTAAAGAAAAGGAAGGTTTCCTGCACAACTTATTCTGGCAGAAGGTTTTCAAAGATTCTTCCAAGCAGTTCTGTCAACAAGACCTTTGTCATTGTACAGAAACATCACAAAATATGGTCCGTATCTCTTCTTCCTAAAGTGTTTGGCTCTTCAGAAGGAACTTGGACACAGGTTTTTTGACAGGATTATCATCCCTGGATCAGGTGTATTTACAGTCTGATTCAGTTTTTCTTTGAGGCTCTGCAAGATTGCAGAATATTCATTCTGGGAAGCTGCTGTGGTGATGGACCTGTTGTGTGTAATGGCAGCTCCAAACTGAATCCCAAATTCTCTGTGTTTCAGCTGGCTTTAGGCTGCTTTCTGAGAGTTTGGCTTAGAGCCTCCTCTGTTGATTTTAAAGGTTATATATGTGGAGAGTTTTGTTTGGGGCTTGGTTGGTTTTTTTTTGTTTGAAAGAAAAGTTAATTTCTGAAAGCTGAACAAAAGCCCGGCCTAGACACGTGTGGCAGTTCCAGGTTGTGTAAAAAGAAGCTGCTTTGGAGTAAAGCTGACCTGACAGCAACCTTCAGAACAGCCTGATCTTCCCAAAGGAGCTTCCTAATTTGTACCTGTAATGAACACATCATCCATACACCCCATTCCTGCACTGGAACACGCCGTGTTTGTTCCATTACGTGATGAAATACAGATGTATTTCCAGACACACCAGGAAGCTATTTCTAAATCGTCTTTTGCCCCACTGCTGACTAAATAAAGTGATTCCAGGCTTTCAAGATTTAAACCAGGTTCCTCTCTAAACAGTTGTTGAGGGTTGCTTTATAGTCCCTGTGACCGCAGAGAGAGTCCTGCTATTTCCCAGGATCCTTGCCCAGCACATGCAGAAAATTACAGAGTTAATAGCTTACACTAACCATTTTCTCCCACAGCTTTCAGAAGCTTTATTCTGTGCTGCAGTGTGCACAGTCCTCATGCTGACAGAAAAGCTGAAGCCTGTCCCTTTCTAACCATATGGTCCTTGTGTTCTTCCTAGCAAGGCAAAACCCCTCTTCCATATGCTTGTTTCCCAGGGCCGGCCTTTAAAAAGCTCAGGGAATGGAGCCACAACACCTCTGAAGGGAAAACTGGGACTAACTTCCCCTGGGGGTAGTTACCTAGAGCAACAAATTCCTGTGTTAGCAGAGACTTGTGGCTTTGGGAGCTGTTGTGTCTGTGCACAAATGTGTTGGTGGCTTCTCCAGCCATCGTGTCAGGGGCCGACTGCTGATCATCCCATTGTCATTATTTGTCACACACACCCTGCCTGAGCCACCCGGCTGCAGTGAAGTGCCTGATGAGAACTTCTTCATGTGAAGAGATAAAACGGTTTTCAGTATTTTTAATATTTACTTAATGTTTGTGTGCCACACCAATGCTGACAGAACCATTTAGGGCCTGCTTTTCTGAGCAGTGTTGCCAGAGGAACTGGAACGGTCCCGTTTCCAATCCTGACTCTGTGCATTTGAATGGTGCTACATTTTGAAGTCCTTGACTCCATCCCCTTCAACTGCAACATTTCTTCTGCAAAAATCCCTTTGCTCTGTGTGACATCCCCAACCATGACCCTTCTCAGAGCTGTGGCTGGGCACTGGTGTATTTTGGCTAGACTGGAAAAGCAGATTAGTTCTCCTGGAGTGTCCAGGCCAGGTCTCCTAAGCTGCTGCAAAGGGAGTTTAAAAGTTCCTTTCAGGAGCAGCAAGATTGTATTCTCTCTGTCTCTGGCAGCAATAGGAGCAGGAGGGTGATTTTTCCTGACTTGAATCCATGTTTATTCTGTGCCATTTCTGTGTGTCTCCCCATTCTGGGATAGAGCAATGGCTGTGAGTTTTCATGGCTCTGGTGACTTTCCTGATGCCTTTTGGCTTTCCAAAACCATTTGGTCTTCTGTGGATGGTAGTGATGAAAGGTTAGAAGAGTTAAGACACTGAACTTAATATAGATAAAACTTAAAAGGAGTGAATTTATGACCTGGTAAGCTTTTATTTTGCATGATTTTTATGTGATACATCAGGGAAATACATGAATGAAATATTAAAAATCTAATTAGAACAAATCCAAAAGGTTATATAATGATTTTCACTGTTCTCTGAAGCAGTGACAGAAAAAGTCACACTTACAATAAGTGATACCCATATCGAGAGTTCTTAGACTAAACATTGTACAAGCACAAACTTAACTGACCCATTTTTGGTGCTGGCAAAGTTTCCTCTGGGAAAATTCCTTTTGGGATACTTTCTCTTCAAGCACCATTTTCGCTTGAAATTCTAAGTTAATTCAGCCTGACCACACTGACAGCTTGGGGATCTTTTAAACCACTGTTCAGAACTTTGTACTGATTAAAGCACATACACAGACATCCTGTTTCACATATATAAGAATGTACAAACTATTTTGGAGGGTTTTTTTTGGTGTGGTAGCATTACAAGCATGTAAAGGTGGAAAAGGAGGGGCCTCTGACTCTTCCAAACTGCCAATTCCAAAGCTCTCCGTAAAAACAAACTGATGCCCTTGCAGGGAGCACAAATGAAGTCTTCCTTTTATATATATAAGGACAGGCATGAGTTTGAGACTCTTTGAGCTGAAACAACATCAAAGCTCGAGTCCCCTTCCCCCTGCTGAGCTGCCACCACATGGCCTGAGCCGAGCCAGCCCCCCAGCAAATCGTTGCAGGGAAATAACTCGGCGTCTGGTCAGCAACTCCACCATATTTTCCTCACAACACCATCAGCAAGCAGATGCTTTGTGTAATCAGAAATTCCTGCTTACTAACAGAGAAATCACAAATATGACACATTGCCCAACATTTGGGTGTTGGGTTGTGGTTTTTTTTTTATTGTGGGATGGCTACAGGAATATTAAATATGCAGTATAAAACTGGTGAGGGAGTCTGTCTTCTGTAACTTCCCTGAAAACACGGAGTCTCCCCAGTCACAATTTCCAGACCCTTTCTCTTGTCTCATTAAGCCAATATCCCCTTAGAAATAAGGTAATAAATCCCTTTTTTTTTTGGAACCTGCTGACTTTTTATTAGCCCACTGCTGTGGCCTTGTTCTCCGTGTCTTTGTCCAAGTCACCTGTGAGGTCTGGCCAACTCACCCTCTGAGAGAAAAGGCAGGTTTCTTATTTTGGATGTCCTGGTTTTCACAGATTTAAAATTCTGTTCCTTTCATGTGAGTAGGAGATGCTTTTGGACACCCATCCTTTCTTTGCAGAGGAACAGTTTCCCCAGGACCTCAACCTGCTGCGGAGGAGCCTCTGAAACACATTTAAGAGGGTAGAAAAAGAGCTTTAGAGTTGTTCATCCCCTTCCTCCTTTGTCTCCTCAAGTTCTTTGCAGTCTTGTGACCTTCCTTCATTAGTTTCCCTGGCCTTCAAAGCAAGAATTCATATGTGTAACTTGCTTTTTGAGAAATGTTTTAATTGTATTTACCCCACACGATAAAATATGTCTTTGTGGTCAAAGGTTTTTGCATCGCTAACAATACCAACCCGGTTGGTTTTCAGAATTCCTTTGGAGGATCAAAGGAAAACAGCCACCAGGCATAGAGGAGGTTGATTTTATACATCCTCTTATACCCTCCAGCTCATTTTAAAGCTGGTCAGTAAGGTGGAAGCCACTCTTGATTTCAGAATCCTGATATGTTCTCTAATCTCTCAGGCCTGGGATTTAGACCCTGACCTCCTCAGGGTGCCAAGTGCTGAATGTTAAGAACATCTAAACGTTGTATAAAGCTGTGGTTTGACCCACTAAGGACATGCAAGAATAGAAAAAAAACAGTTTATCAGCATTTTATCACTCAGGAAAAGCTGGTTTTTTCAGGCATATCTTGAAAAGCCCAGGCAAACGTGACCCTAAGCCCCACATTTCAAGGCAATTTGAGCGAGTGCGTGGATTTTAGAGCACTTAAAGTGTCGACCTTTAAACAGAAATAGGTACTCAACCCTGGAGAGCCTGCACTCCCTGATAATTAACAGGAGGATTTAGTTTTTAAATTGTTTTGTGGGACTGTAAAAGCTCTTTGTTGATATTATTAAAATGGAATTTTGGAGGTGTGTCAGATTTAGATTTTGCTCTTACAGATTCTGATGAATAACACTGCTTGGAATATGTCAGAGCAGGGCTCTCCTTGAGGATCTGTACCTCCTGCATAAGCACAAAAGAATATTGTGATGTTAAGTTCAGATTTTGTGATTGTTCTCATGCACCCCACAGCTGGCCAGATGTTGCTGTGTTGTGGCACCAAGTGGTTCCAGTAGAGATGAGGGCCTTACAGTGGTAAATGTTGCAAGATAACCTCAACCCCAAACCAGTAAAAAACAGAAGGGCAGTATAGATAAAAAGATAATGTGACAGGAAAAACAGAAACAGAGGTAGAAAGAGAAAGTTCTTTTCATCCCTGAGCACCTCAGCACCTTTGCATGGACACACACGTGTACTCTGAAGTCAGAAATGTTCAGTTAAAATTAATGTTGGAGCAGTATCATAAATCTTTCTTTCACATATCTCAGTCCAGTTTCAGGCTTTCCTAAGAACTGGGACAACATGTTTAGCAATGCTTCTTTTATCCCTCTTGATGTCACCAGCCTTGGACAGCCAGCTGGATTCTGTGCTCTTTCCAAGCGGGCTCTGGGTGCAGTCCAAACTGGAAGGGAAGACTTCTAAAGCAGTAGGATGTTTTCTCAGATTCTGGAGACAGACTTACAGTTGGTGTAAGTGGCCATAAAACTTCTTTTCTGTCACCTACTTCCGTCTTTTTTTGTTGCCAATTCATCTGCAAAACCCTCTTCTTGAGAAGAGTGCAATGTGCTTGTACTGAGGATGGTTTTGCTCATGTGAAACTGCTCTTTCCATGGGGAAGTCCAAGCTCTTCATCCACAGGGTTTATTTTTTCTTGCCTGTCATTAATACAAATGTGAGATGGACCCACCTCAGCCCCTCCTGGCCCCGCAGTAGGTAGGGAACCCCAGGTTGGAATGTGTCAAGTGTCTGTCATCACCCTTTGCTTGCAGACCTTCAGACAGCCTCTTCCTCTCCCTCTGGCAGAGTGTCTCCTACAAGCTATCCTGAAAAATTAATATCTAGTTCCTGGGTGGTGGGACTGTGACATAGATGCATTCATTAATTCTGTCAGGTGCTTTTCGTGTGCCATTTTTCTGAGTGTGCTTATTCGAGAATCATAAAGATAGTCTGGCCTGCTTTTGCCTTTTTAGAATCCTCATTGCTTGTTGTTCAGCATTTTCATCATAAATTCCTATGCCTTGAGTGGTTATTGGAGATGAAAATGTGGCTTCAGAGCTGCACAGTTAATGTCACAAGTCTTCAAGTGTATGTGTGAGGGTATGTGATGATCCGTGTGCACACACATGGAAATCAGACTTCTAATTTGATTTTATCTGCTTAATGTTACTCAATTCACCATCAGAAACAGTAACAAAGCAGTGGAAAGGAAGTGGTGTCTGCCTTGCTTCCTCCAGGGAGAGTTCACTGTTCCCAAACAAAAGGGACAGGTTTTCATTCATTAAAGGAAGTAAATATAAACTGAGCAAGATACATTTACATGCCTTAGTTGAAACTACACACGTTAAAAACACAACTAATGGACTTATAGTTCATATTTAAAAGTAGTTAATAGTATAAATAATTTACCTGGATTCACAGGCAGATTTCTGTGTGAAAATTGCCAAGCCTCAGTGACTGGGATATTTTTTCTTTCTTGGTTGTTCTGTGCATGTCTTAGAAGATTTCCTTAGCTTGAAAAGAGCTGTGGAAGGAAAAACCCTTCAGCCTGTTGGCCTGACATTGGAGACACAAATTTGAATATCACATCAGACAAGTTCACTTCTTACTGGTCTGTCACCCCTGGCAAGTTCTTTGTCTTCTAAAATGTAGGTGTTTTGGGATGTGGAAAATTACCTTGTCTGTACTTTTCATGGCCATGTGGTATTAAAAGACAGTAAAAGTAGACAACTAACAAGGGAACATCTTTACAAGAGGGCAAAGAAGCATTTAGACCTGTGGGAGATGACTCTTTCCCCCTCTCTCTTTTTTCCCTGCACACACACACACACAGAGCCCAGGACGTGAGTGATCAATGCTCTGCCAGCCCGGCTCCTGCTGCACTCACCAGCCACTTGTAACAAAGCAGCTGCTTCCCTGGGCTCCTGGAGCAGCTCCTCAGGACAGGGCAACATCCCCCAACACGGGCTTTGTTTGCATCCCCACTGCAACAGGACAGGAGGGGAAATGGGAATTCAGAGCTGCCAGCCACACTATCTCTGCTATCAGCTCACCAATAAGGCCCAGTACAGACCCGCAGAGCCTCTGGATAAATTGTATTTTCCAAGGGTTAATTAAGCTGTCTCGAGCTTCTGCATGAAGGGGAACAAACTGGCACTTGCAGCGTTTTCTGAAACCTGCTGTCGACATTGCAGTCCCTGCTGCTTTTAGCTGTATCGATCCGCTGCCTGACCTGTGAAATCCTTGATGGCTGCTAACACTGGAAGCTTACTGGAGCTTTCCAAGGGAGCTTCAGGACAGCTTGTGTAGTCAAGTACAATTACCTGTCCCTCCAGGAGAGCCAATTAGTTCACAAAGAGCTGGAGCAGAACAAATGTTTTGTGTGTGATTTAGAATCTTTAAAAAAAAAAAAGGGCTTTGTTCTGTCTCATTCTTTTGTTTCTAATTTTATGATTATTGCTCCGCTCGTGACAGTCCGCGCCGCGTTTCCTTACGTGTCTCATCAAGGACTACTTGGGCATGGGAAAACAGATTTACAGTTATTATTTTTCCAACAGAAAAAAGCCTCATGTGCAATGCAAAAAGCCAGCCTTAGCCATTTTAAATACCATGGACCTAAAAGTAGAATGCTCACATACTGGATATTTTCAGAGCCCTAGATTAGTGTGTTTAAAACACACAGCATATGCAGATATTTGTGCTGTGGTTTTTATAGCACACACATACATATATGTATATATAGTTATACACTGATCTCACTTTAAATTCTGGGGCTTGATTTGCTGAGAGTGAAAAGGCAGCAACTGTTGTACCAAAAAAACCAGACCATAAAAAAAGTGGAAATTCAAGAGATCACCATCTATACTATAACACAGTTAATGCAGTATTTACAACATTTAAAAATAAAAATTAAAGATGGTGAACCAAAATTTCATCCCTGTTCCTCTGAACAGTGTTACTGTTTGGCTCAGGTTCTCTGGGGCTGAAAGAGCAGCACTGGCTTGGGAACAAACTTCTTCAATTAATCTGAACTAATAATTCAAATGAGTAAGGCCCCAGTAATTAAAGTGGTCAGTTACAGTGGACCAGTTCCAAAATCTGCAGTGTTCTACATCTAAATCAGAATACAGCAAAGGTGGTTGCCATAGGAAGATGTGGAATGTCATCAGCTGGTGCTGAGAGGTGTCCTGAGGTCAGTGATGATGAGTGTTGGAGGAATTGCACAGCTCAGCCTGTTGCTGAAAGTGAAACCCTTGGGGTTTTGATTTTTTTGGGAGCTTGGTTGGTTGTTTTTAATCTTCCTTTAGAAGGGTGGTAGAGAATGGCTGTCATTGGCTTCCACTTTAGAGCTCTGGGTTCAATGACATATCCATTACTTGTGGGTTCCGTGCAGTCCTGAGAACTCTGAGTCTGTCCATATGCATGAGAAAAAAAGCTGCCATGCTCCTGTACTGGTGAGGACTTTGTGAGAGCTGGAGTTTACAAGCCCTTCCCCAAAGCATGAGCTTATGCAGGAGATGGCTTTTGTTTACTCACTTCCAGGGTCTGTTTTTATTGTCACCCTGAATGTCACCAAATCACAGGCATCAATTTGGGAGAAAATGTAAGTTTGGCTCAAGTGTTTTTGTCAGCTCCTTTTCATCAGTGACAGAGCAAGTTCCCACAGTAACTCAGCCTCTGGTCTGATCAAATGGTTGGTGAGGGAAGGGACCACGTGAACAAATCTTGTCTGGCTTCCACTGAGTTCCCAACACACTGCCCCAAGTGTCAACAAGTGCCTGTTCCTCTCTGCATTCTGTGCTCTTGTAGTAACACTGCTGAGCTATAAAACGATCCCTTATTTATTTGGGAAGCATTGCAAGCGTGAGTGGCATCTCTGTAACCTGCAGCTTCACAATTAAGAAATAAAGCAATTTCTTCTACTGTCAGTGGCCTGTATCCCTGCTTGCTGAGCTGCATGCTGGGCAGCCAGAGGAGGAATTGTAGGGGCACAATGCCATGGATTTGCTTTGCCGGTGTAATTACTTGGCAGCATTGTCAATATTATCTACTTCACTTAGAAAAAAAGGGATATTACTGTGAAAATCTCAACAATTATATTAAAGGAAGCCCTACTCAGGAAGCATCATAAATTGTATTACAGCAAGCCTTCAGAACAATTCCTCTGCTTGGATTTCTCCCTCTCTTCCTTGCTGCTTTATCCTGAGTCCAGAAAAAGTCCATGATGTGGTGGGCAGAAGTAAGGAGTAAGTGTTAACCAGCACAAAAGCTGCAGCATTCCTTGCAGGGCAGTGATTTTCATCCTTTGGGTCAGGGTTAAGCCCAGCACTTTCAAACTGACTTAGAGTAGGAGAAGCCGCAGAGGAGATGGGCTTGGGAAGGGTCAGCAAAAGCAAAGTGATGAGGCGTAACTGTGTGTGGGAGGGAAATGTTTCCCCTCTTGGTGGTACCAAGGGAAATACTCTTGATGGCAACAGTCAGGGTCCAATTCCGGAGGCTCATTTGTGCCTCTTTAGGTTTCTGACCCACATCTCCCTTAGAGAAGGGCAGCTTGCTAAGGAGAGATAAGAAGCAACTCTTACCATCAAAATTTAGCAAATGTTCACTCATTAGGTTTTGCCCTTGATGCCTTCCTGCAGAGCAGGCTCAGGTCTCTGGTTCAGGAACACTTGGGCACTGGCTGCATGCAGGGAGGAAGAGGAGCTGGCAGTGGGCCAGGAGAAGCATCCAAAGCATGTGCAGAAATGGTTTCTGTGGCTTCCAGTGCAAAAGGCACCTTTTCTCCTGTAGTGGGCCAGTCACTCCAGAAGATCCCACATTCCTGAGCACTTCATCTTTTGGACTCTTTTTTTCCCATTCCTTTTTCCCCCAGGTTTGGTTTCTCCGTGCAGGTCATACGTTCTTTATCTATCATTTAAGCAGTTCAGTCTTTTTATTCTTTCACTGCAAGCAAGACACAGCAAAACACAACTGACCCCAAACTTCTGTTTTGTTGTAACTGTAGCAGCAACTTTCATTTGAATATTTCAGCTGGCTGAGGAAATGTGACTGAATAGCTCCCGTGGAGGAAAAGAATCTGTGCTCCACAGCTCAGTGAGCTACTGGGAGTGGTGCTTGGAGGATGGCCTGTCCACTGGCACAGGTTTGCATTGGATTTGTAAAGCCTGGCACTACAGATCCATGTGCAGCTAAGTTAGAAAGAAAAAGCCCAGTTAAGGTGTAATATAATCCAGGATGTTTCTTAATTAAACCTTTCTGTTCATTCCTCAGCATTAAAATTGTTAGAGATTTTCAAGTGCAGGGAATACGTTTATTTTAGTCATCCACAATAACCATGAGCTTCATGGCCAGAGAGGTGGTCAGAAAAAACCAAATTTAATGTGTTGTCTACAGTGTCCCTCCCCACTGCTGCAGCTCTCCAGTGCTCTCCATAAAAAAAAAACCTGGATTTGGGCAGATTATAACCCTTCTCCAAACATCTGTGAGACAGCACTGCCCACAGAATACTTTAATTGTCTGCAATGCCTGTCTATAAATGAACCTTCTCAAAACGAGTTTGAATCTTCCCTTTTCGATGTAAAAGCAACACTTTTATGTTCTAAAGAAAAAAAATCCCCCAGCATGGTGAGAAGTGCCGTGTTCCACTTTCTGAACCCTGAAGTGATGGCTCTGCTCAAGTGTTTGCAGGAGCCTCTTCATGCCTGGGAATGCATTTGGTACCGATTGACTGGGAGCTGCAGCGTCCTTCTCCCTCTCATGCCAGCACCGGGATAATATTCCACTGGAGCCCCTGCTTTGATTGATACATCTCAGCAGCAGGACACTTAGGCTTTTATGTCAGAAAATGAAAATGAAATATTTTCTGTCTCTGAGCACAACAGCCTGGCACGCAGTAGTTAAAACCCAATGAAGTTCCAATCAATCCTGTAGTTACTAAAATACCTAGAATGTTGCATTTTTGTTCTTCCAGGAAACTACCATAAAGTTAAAATGGTGACTAGTCAGTATTTGGTCTTTTAAGGCTCTAAAATTGCCCAGCCTGCCAAGCTGCTAAATATAGACAAGCAGTTGCATGAAAAGCAGCCTGGAATACAAAATATCCAACTCACCCTTCCTGCAAACCAAAAACTCTGTATTTTACAAATGTATCTGACCTACTGATAGTCAGATAAATTTTACCCCTTGCTCAGCTAGGGCATCAAGTTTTAAAAAACCTTTCCTAAAAATTCTAATAATCCAGCAAATATTTAACTTGAATAAATCCCTTCAGCATTGGGATAATCTTGGGTTTTTTTTAAAGGGGAAAAAAAAAAAGTAAAGGTTGTTTCAACTTTTTATATGAACTGCCCGTCTTGACAAGTTCTTAACTTCATTATATTGTGCCTCATTAGTACTTTAAAACCTGCTGAAGCTAAACTGCAGCTTACTTGCCTATTAGTTCAACCTTAGGCCCATCAGCAGAGCATTACCCAATGTCTTGGGAACAATTAAGGCAATGCCTTCCCTACCAAACAGTTCCTAAGTGGACAAAACATATTTAACAGTAGAGTTTGTGGCACATGGAATGGAAATGCAATGAAAGCTACTGGGAATATGCATTAATCCTAATGCTGAACAAGTTCCTAATAACTCACTTGAAACTCCTGGGGATATAGTATCAAGTATGTACTCTCTAAATGCTACTAATGAAACATTTACAGTCTGCAGTGATAAAAGGGAAATAGAGGAGTCTGTGGCCAGTTAAAGGGCTTCTTGAACAACACCCAGAATGCAAACGTAAGATGTATGTGATTATTGATCTTTTCAGCGAAAAGACTTTATGAATAATATTCATACCATGCCATTAGAAGCTAAAGTAGCCTGGGAATGAAGCATCAGCAGGAGAGCAATTGATGGATTTAGACAGGTCAGACAATGTCATTCTGAAAGCAGCTAATCAATATGGACAAATGTGTCAGAAAGGTGATTTGAAAAATGACTTTATAATAAGGGAAGGAAAAAAAGGCAGGTTCCTTAGGTCCCCAATTTTTCCTCCCTCAGAATTGCATATTATTGAAACAAGGTTGTTAACTGTTTCACATTTCCACAAGCAGCAAAAAGAAATTAACCCAAAAAACCCCCCAAGGACAAAGCTGCAGTTTCACCCCCTGACAAAGAGTCACTGGGCTGTCCCCTGGGGAGCTTTGCCCAGTGCAGCCCCCGTGGTGTCCCTGCTGCCCAGTTCCACAGCTGGGCCACACGTTAATCCACCTCATGCTGAATCCTCTTTGAAGCTGCAGCCTTAGCTCCAGGATCCAGGTAGCATTTTGTTGGCAGGGGTTGTTCCAGCACTCTTGAGGAGGCACAGCCTCCTGAGCTGGGTTCTGTTTTGGTCTGCTGGCTTTGCCTTGCTGGCCTGGGGAGCTTTGTTCTCGTTGCAGCGGTGCAGAGTGGTCAGGGAGATGCACTTGCTTTCCAGTTGGTCTTTTTCAGGAGCCAACTGCCAGCCTTTGGATGTTGTTAAGCTTTTGTCTTCCAAATGAAGAAGTGCCCATCCCACTGAAGTGTGGGTGTTATTTGCTCCTGCAGTTCCCCATGGCCTGAAAAGCACCTGCTTATCAGGGCTTGTTTGATTCCAGACTCACTTGGCCAGACTTCTGCACGGGCACCTCTTCTTTCCAAACCCCAAAGAACATCCAGTGACTGATGCTGAGGGCTCCAGGTTAATGCTGAGGAACTCTTTCTACTTCTGACAAAAACTTCCTACCTGACCTATTGGACAAGTCACCAAACCTGTCCTTTGCTGCCATTTCCAGCTCAGTAAAATAAGTGGAAATGTGCTTCACCACTTGGGAAGTTCATAGTTACAAACTCCCCTGAGACATTCCAATGGAAGGAGTAAAAGAAAAGGTTTTAGGTACTTGGAGGATTGTTATTATTTCTGCTTTTGTCAAAAACATGGCTACCTGGAATCTATTTAACTCTCAAAAAGTAGGAAAAGTAGATCATTGAAAAGCAAGGGATGGGAAGTTTGGCACCAATTCCTTGTTCCTTTTAGGCCCTGCTGTGCCAGAAAGCACTGTTAACTGCTGCAGCCCCTCTCAAATTCTCTATCATCTTTCCCTGTGGGACTCCCTTCCCTTTGATCCAGCAGTTAAATATGTCAGCTGAGGGATGATGTTTTCTTCCCCAAAATGGCCTTTCTTTTTGAGGCCCATCTGTGCCATGTCACCTGAGCTGGAGTTCTGCTTTCGGTATCCTGAAAGGATTGTACCACATCCAAGATGACTCTCCCATGTCCCTGGAAGAAGGAATACTGACTGGGGTATCATCAGTAACCCCTTGACAGAGTTTGTATTACGCTCTGCAAACATTCCCACGTCAGGACTGTGGATGAATGTGATGAGGGTGAATGTGGTCCCTTCCCTGCCTGCGGGAAGGAGGGCTCTGGGGGAAGGTTGTCCATTGCCACGCTCTGGGCCTTCCAGGAGGAGTGAAAGGAGCCATTGTAGCACAGGGCCATCTGGAAGCAATCGAGGCAGGGTGAAGGATGAGGAACAATGCAGGAATACAGGAATACATCCAGTGTTCCTTGGCTTCTGTAGGTGCTGGCTCAAGGGATGGCAAATGCATTGCAGTGTAAGAAAGAACAGGAGGCTGAGAAGTGCAGGTGGGACTATTCACTAACCAGGACATTTCCACAGCTCGCTGAGGAGGAGAAGGGGTTTGCAGGTTGTAGTGGGGCAAAGTAAATAGAACTCAGCCAAGCCCTAATGTATGGGAATGCTGGTGCTACTGCACCTATAGGAGTGGAGATTTACTCAAAGCTTTCCTTTTGCTGCTGGTTACAGGTTTATTAGACATGTACTTGTTTGCTCAGTGCTGAGTCTTGGTAAGGACTGAACAGATTTCCCTGTGGTGAGGTGCAGCTTAGGCATGGCCTTGATTTCACCCTGGAGAACAGACTTTTAGCTCTGGAGCTAAACCTGGGACAGTCACAGAGCTCATAACCAAAACCTGATCCCTTCCCCTCCTCTTCTTCTCTCCTTCCCTCCTGGTGACAGAGTTCCAGAGGTTTGGCATCAGGGGTTCCTGTTTCTCCCGTTACTGTTGGTGTTATTTAAATGACACAGAATCCCCAGAATGTGAGTTAGGAGAGCATCAGTTGTTAGTTCTGTGATCAGGTTCAGAGGAAAAGCCTTTAGGAATATCAGTTTTTCCTTCCCTCCACCGTCCTGCCTCTTTGTCTTGGGTGCTCACAGCAATTCCCACTGGTAGCAGTGGGTATTGAACAGGGGTTTCCTCTCCCCCTGATGCTGCTCCAGCAGCACGAGGTCAGTGCTGCTTTCCCTCTGGTTTTCCCACCTCAGGAGAATAAGAGTGTTGAACAGCAATCCCCAGTGTTTAGAGCCACCACGTCCCCACTCCTGAAGCTCCTCTTTGCTCTTGAGAACAAAACCATATTCCCCATCGTGCAGCGTGCCCGTGATATTAACCCTGGAACCCCCTGGCCCCCAGCCCCATCTGCCAAACCAGACCTGGAGCCTGTTTACAAATCCTAGCGATGCTCCCAGGAACGCCCTGCTGTAAAACAACAGTTTGCCTTGAATGCATTTTTGATTTTTCCGCACAGTTTTATCTTGAAAGCGATCCTGTAAAGCCTTATCGAGCAAAGCCCTGGCTCCACTGTCGCCGTTTGCTGAATTAAACAGCGCCAAACATTTAACATTCTAAATGAATTAGGCTGGGAGATGTGAAGAAAGCTGAGCTTTAAGATGAAATGTAGGACAAACTCAAAAGGATGTTTTGCCTGTTTCATTCAGCATTAGTATCTTGCCTATAGGCCTTCCTTTGAAATAATCTGGGAACATGGTTCCCATATAATTAGCTGAGCAGTGAGTTAGGTGTTTAAAAATATTTTTTCAGGTGCTTTTTTGTATTCATGATAGCTTCTCAACACCAAAAATCAATCTCAATCAAAGCTGCTACCGAGTTTATCATAAATTATCATGAAAAGGTTTTCTACTGAGTAGATGGTTAATTACTATCTAATTTGAATAATTTTGCATATTAATGAGAAATGAATGAAAATCATTTTTAGATTTTTAACTTCAGCTGAGAAACCCATGGAGATAATGGCCCCCTTTTAAGATGCATGTGATCCTCTTACTAAAGGAGACTGAGAATTTTTTTTCATTTACCAACTTGTTTTAAATTGATTAATGGATTAGTGTTTTTGTCATTAATAAACTATATCCAAATGAAAGACAAGTTCATTATTTGACTGTGTGGCCTTATATCTGCTGCCAGGAAAGAAAAAAAAGTGACTGACTGAAAACAGATTAAGGCTTTGCTTTGGGAGGATGTAGCCTGGCACAATCCTTTGTAAATGCCAGAACGCTGGAAATCGGGGAAGTTACACAGGGCTGTGTGGGGGAAGGGATGTGACACATGGAAAGCTATCCCAGATATAGAAAGGTATCCCATCACAACCCTCTTGCTTCTCCCCAGCCCCCACACCTGGCTGTGAGTGGGCTGACCCTGGAAAATGGGCATGCAGCCTTTGTGCTTCCAGAGGACCAGAGGAGCCCTGCTGGGAGCTCACTCCGAATTCCTCTGCCTCCAGGCTTCCTTGCACACCAGTTTACAGGGAAATTATCTGATTTACTGTTGCCTCACGGAGTCAAACCAGTTCAGTGTCTGCAGTGAGAGATGTGAGACCCCAAATACAGATTGGCACAGGGATGGGAGTGTGAGGCCATTGGAAGCTGGGACCTGTAAATGACATCTGGAAAACCTCCTGGGTTTTCTGTTGCCCTTTACTGTGGCCTTTGGGGAGGTGCCAGGCTCTTTGCAGAGTACCTGGAAGAACACAGCCCTGATTCCCAGCTGTGTGGTTCTCTGCCTGCTGCAGCCACACAAACAGTAAATAAGGATAAAACACGCCCCTGTATGAAACCACACACTGGTTCAGGGATGTTAATATTGCATCTATCAGGATTTGGGTTTCTGGGATTCTTCCCCTGCTGATTTTCAACCATGCAGTGTTTATAGTATGAGCAAAAGGAACTTGCAATGAAAGTGAAGGGTTGTGTGTTAAAAACGAGTATACAGTGTGCTCTTAGAATAAATAATTCATTGCCAGAAGATATCAGGGAAGTCTAAGGAGTGGCATTTATATAAATATAACAAGACTATCCAGATTTCTAATGGCAAATATTTAAAGACAGGAGGAAAAAATTTTGTAGGGAAATAAACCATCCTACTTCAAAGCATATGGCAGACATTACCTAAGTGAGCTGGGGAGGAGTGCACGTGCTCCTTGCAGGAGGTGTCTGACTGCTCCTGTGCCTGCAGCAGCTGGGCAGAGATAACCTTTGTCCAGAACAGATGAGGAGTGTTCAGCACACCAGACCCATGATCTGCCCAGTCATACATATTTTTATTAATTATTTTTCTTTACTTTGATAAATGGAAAGGAAAAATTACAGAATCACTGAGGTTGGAAAAGACCTCAAGATCATCAAGTCCAGCCTTTCCCTGATCACCACCTCATCAGCTAGAGCAGAGCACTGAGTGCCATGTCCAGTTGTTTCTTGGACACAGGAATTTTATGCATTTATTTTACATGCATTCTGTAGTAATTCTGTAATCCTGGGGCTCTTCAGGGCTGTGATCCTCACTCCTGATTGCATGGCAAGTGGTGGTTCAGTGGGAATCTGAACTTTTCTGGGAAGAGGCTTCTTCAAATACTGTGTTGTGATTGCTGAACTTGCACAAAATAAGAGGTTGGAATTCTCAAAGTGGAGCAGGGTATTTAGCCCACATTTTCCATTCCTGATAATGATTAACATACAGGTCAATCTGCCTAAAGGTTTGGAAGATATAGATTAATGTGAAATGCACCCCAAACTGAAGGGAGGTGATAGACTAGTTTGAAGTTCTGCCTAAATTCTACCTGCCTGTTTGAGTCAGTAATTCCATCCCCAGGAACACTGTCACCAAAACCATCCTCTATTTGCAGAGGCCCTGCAGGTGTGGTTTGCAAATCATACCGATGGCTGGGGTTGGTAGGTGATAAGAAATAATGAAACCACGAGGTCAGGAGATGCTTCAGCTCCTTCAAGCCCCCGTGCACAGAGCCCAGGGCCTGCCACTGCCACTGGAGGATCTCATGAACCTCCATTTTCAGGTTTTCTGGTTTCTCACACTGTACAGGAGACTCTACAGCTCGTACATTTTCTGGTGAGTAAAGTATTTACCATCATCAGAAGCATCAGCAGAAGGTCACACTGACTGCATGAGACTGTGTGAATGTTTTTGCAGCTTTCATTAGCAAAATTATTTTAATTAGAGAAGACCAAAGTAATTGAAGGAGAAGGTCATTTTATTTGTTTGGGATCAATGCCTTCCCCACCAGCCTGGTAGAATAGATTTTTTCAGTTGTGAGGACTAATTCTAACCTGGTGTAAATCAAGAATAACTCCACTGAGGCAAAATACAGCCCCTCCACTCTAACACTGGAGTACTAAAGCCTACCTTAGTGGTGAAGAGTGAAGCTGGGTGTCTTTTTACATTTGATCCTTCCCAGAAATGCTTTGTCTCTCCAGTAGTCTGTGGACTAATTAGACTTAGAGGATCATCTACAAAAGTGGAGTAAACTTTTAAATACAAAATGTTGAGAGATGTCTTTCCATTACATCCAAGATATTGTAGGAATGCAGCAGGAGACTGATCTTTCTCCAGGTGGAAGTTGCTCCCCCTGTGACCACGGGCTGACAGATCATCCTGGAAGTTGTAATAAGGGGGAAGGGTATTGCAGGTTCCTTCTCACTGCATCCAAAAGTAAATGTTTGCTCATCTACTTTTCAAATACCTACTTCTTTTTCCAAGAAGACCACACAGTAGGGAGAGTGAGAGGAGTAAAGGCAGCCAAAAATTAAGAGCTCTGCTGGCATTGCATTTTCTTTAATTTTGTGATGTTTTCACCTCTCCACTTTGTACATTGGTTCGTGCACAGATTTCCAGTGCACCTTTTCCTGAACTCCTCTCCTGAATGGCACAGCTCTGACTCCAGAAGCAGTCGGAGGAAAGGGGATATTCCTAGAAGGCAGTGAGAATTTTAAGATCCAAATGTTTCAAACACCATTTGAAATGATCAAGGGCAGGGACCACTCATGAAAATTACCCCGCTCCAAGAAGCCAGGCATTTAAAATAAAAACACCACAAATAATTGCTGGGCTTGTTCTGTAGCATAGGAATTCCTGGAGTAATGGCCAAAGTGTGGCACAGCTCCACTGCCACTTACACTGAGGGTAAATTGATAGTAGTTGCAGTGGAGTCAATAGCATTTCTTTAGACTTACAAAGGTTACCGAATGTCAAATTCTGCTTTCAGGCTGGGAACAAAATAATTCTAAAGATATACTGAGAGCACGATCCTAATTTGCTTCAGCAGCCCTTGGCCTCTTTGTCATATAGAAACCCAGAAAATGACAGAAACTTGAGGCTGGTGTCCCTTTTGGAGCCCGGGTGCTGTTCCAAGGGTTCCTGGGGAAGCAGACCGAGGCACTGGCCCGCTTTGGGAGGCCCGGTGGGTTCGCACGTCCTCGTCTGGAACGGGGAGCGTTCCTCGGTCTGCTGGAACTGGGTGAGCTGCATTTCCTTGACTACAACTGCCAACCTGAGGGCAGGCAAAGCCCTCCCCCTGCTCCCTGCTGTGCCCTGGAGTGCACAGGCTTGACATACTTTAAAATGATAAAAACTTGGGGAACTCCAAGCACGGCTCAGCCCAGGGCGAGCTGTAGAGGAGCCGTGGAGATGTTCCGCCTCATTGCAACAATTAGTGGATTATCCTTTTGCTGTTTGATTATCTTTGTTATAGCCTTGTGTGTGTTACTAAGTCTCATTCCCACTGATTTCAACGGGTGAGATGTGCTCTTTGTTTTAACGGTGACTCTGGAATCTGGAGTTAACTCTGCCAAATGAGGTTGTGGAGGGAGGTCCGAGTTAATTCCTGTTTAGTAGAAATAAACACAGGTGACTCTCCCTCAGGAAAGCAGGGGCTGCAAGGTCCTTTGGCTCGCTGAGCCACGGGGCTGATGCTTTCAAGCCAAGCCTAAATGGTGGGCACAGTTAGAGAAGCTTCAGAAGGGCGTTTTGAGTTTGCATGTGTGCAGATGAGGTGGCCTAAAACAAAGCATCTTGAGGAATGAGGGGATGTAACTCCCATATTAGAGCATTCCTGGGACAGTGGGGGCTGAAGCAAGGTAACCCACCCCAGGTTCTGCTTTTTGAGGAAATGCAGTGACCAATAACACGACTCTGCTGGCTGAATCGTGTGTTGACACTGATCCAGGTGGAGCAGCGGAGATGACAGGGAGTTTGGCAGGAGGGGTGCAGTCGGCATATGAAAGGCTATCTATAACATATGGGCATCAGGATATATTTGTGGATTAATACACAGCTACTCTCCTGAAAAATAGCTTTTAAAATTGTCCTTTCTGCTTAAAATGTCAATGAAGATTTAATTAT
This sequence comes from Myiozetetes cayanensis, assembly GCF_022539395.1. NCBI lineage: Eukaryota > Metazoa > Chordata > Aves > Passeriformes > Tyrannidae > Myiozetetes > Myiozetetes cayanensis. Next base: position 1,975,398 of record NW_026087411.1, on the reverse strand, counting down.
AAACCCAAACATACCTAATACATATGTAAGAGAGATCCTGGGAAAAAAATGTTAGAGGACACAGAAGGAAATCACAGCCAAAACTTGTCAGTGTAACCATTAACTACAGTGGATCGGTGCCAGTTTACACCACCCGAGAATCTGGCCATAGTCTCTGTGTAGAACACACTGTCCTACGTCTCCTGTGATATTTATTTTTAGTCATTAGGATACCTTTGGCAAAATCAGCTCCAGCTTTATTGCAGGAGCAAGTCCTGAATGAACTCTAATGCTTAATGTTCTTTTTTCGGATTTCTTTTATTTGTGTGTGTAGAATAATCCAGCTCTACACAGGACTTTGGAAACTCTGTGTTTCCATGGGTTATAGATTTTCTGGTATATTTATAGTCTAATTAGAGAACTAGTTTTGTAAACTTGTACTTCTTAGGTAAGGTATTCCAGAAATCAAAATAGTCAACATTAAACACCACAAGTACAGCTGCAGTTTTAAATATTTTATAATCCAATCAAATTGTTTGAGTAGTAATGCATTTAAATGTTGTTATGGAATCCCCTCTAGACTTTTTAAAATGGTTACTCTGTTCTTGGCTTTGCTATTTATGAAATTCATATGGGATGACATTTTTAATAATAGAGCATTTGACTTACAGAGTAGCAATTCCTGGAGTGTCTCAGTGTAATCTATAATTTTCTGACTGAACTTTCAGAGGGACACAAACACATATCACACTTTTATTAATGAACATATACATCTGTTGATGTTGCCATAATTGAAATGACCTTAAGTGAGAAGACCTACGTAAGTCATTTAGCATTTTTTATGATGCTTGGGTGAAGATGCCGTGCAGATGCAGCTTTCGGATGCTGAAGCAGGAGCACAGAAGCTGTGGTTTAATTTGGAAAGAGGCACAAAGCAAAGCACAGCCCACATACAATTAAGCAGCATCCGGTGCTCCCGAGTGGGACAGAGGAAAGCTATCAGGGAGTCTAAATTACCTCTCCTCCCTGGAGAGGGTGGCACTGTCAGGTCAGGGCTGTGCTAAATGCTGGGTAACACCAGGGTGTGTGATTGCAGCTGCTGTCGCTGTGCAGAGGTTGTGGATAAACTGAGAACATCATTTCTGAGCGGCAAAAGTTCCTTGACCTCCTCAAGCACAAGTGTGTGTCAGGAGGGCATTTCTAAAACAACAGACGAGGCTTAGGAGAGGGAAAAACAGCCCAACAACAAGGGAAGCCCTCACGGCTTTGCAGAGTTGGACTCTCTTCCACTGAAAGGCATGGGCAGAAGCTAAAAAACTGCACCAAACTGGGGCAGAAAATTGCAAAAATCTGGTGTGAGGCAGGAATCCTCTGAGCCCCCTCCAGCAGTGCCCCATTCACCCAGCATTCCCCTCCAGCAGTGCCTGATTCATTCACCCAGCAGCCCGGGCTGGTGGCAGGAGGGAAGGAGGGCTGCAGGCAGGGAGCCTTCAATCTCCCCCTTCTCTGCCTGTAAAACCTGGGGGTTCAGCTTCCCCTTCCTTAGAGGCTGGGAATTCTCCTTGCTGTACTCTGCCAGGTGTCTCCTGAGTGAGAGGAGAGATGTGAGATCCCATGTCTGGGGCTGCAGCGCTTCCAGCAAGGGAAGGGTGATCCGGGACATCCACAGAAGCCTCCAGGATGACCATCCTGACAGCCACAGAAATCTAGCCAGGGTTCCCTGGTTCGTTTTAGGAGCATTCTGCCCTTCCTGCGTATTTCTTCCCCTGCTTGAGCATGTGGAATGATTTGCTGATGGCTGTGGCCAAACTGGAGGCTCACCTGGGGAAAATCAGCGCATGTCGCTCCACGGGCTCCCAAAACCTGAGCTAAGATAGTGCTGCTGATGGTTCTGATGGTTTTAATTTGCTCAGCACTGAGGGAGGGTTTGATCTGGAGTTTAGACCAGAAAAATTTCCAAGAAAGAGCCTGCAGGTGAAGGGGTAGATCCTGCTCCCCTGCCAGGTGTAGGTCCTGCCACATGAAAGCTCTGCAGCTACTCCAGAGGAACTTCTCAACAACGAGCCTGGAATCGGGCCCTGTGGTGCCTGAGCTACCTCAGACTGGTATTAATTTGAAGGGAGAAAATGAATTCTTATTAAGGGGAAATAAGCAGTCTTTATTAATAATAATTAGAGAGGAAAGACATTAGTTTTGATATATTGGCTTAATTTCGTAAATGGATCAGTAAAACCCGGAATTGATAATTTTACAAACTGGTAAACATTTTCTGTAGTTTAATATTAATTGTGTTTAAATGTTTCCTTAAATTCCACCAGAAGCCATCCACTAATGTCCCAGGATTATTGTGTTCTTCCTAGTCAGAAGGATTGTATGTAATTTTACATGTAATGTTCTTTGAACATATGGTTCATAACATAAAACCCCCTTCATTTTAATTGACACAATAGGCTGGAATGGCTTTTTTTTCCCTTGCCAAAGTACTTGTTATGGTCTGTATCACCTATAATGTGCATTCTGGAAAGCTCCTAACTAGGTATTTGGATGCTGGAATGCAAAAGATTGCTATTTATGAGACCATGAGACCACCTAGTGGGTCAATGATTTGCATTTTAAAAGTTCATTAATATGTACTAAGATCATAATAATGCCAGTGTTTCATCAGATCAACCTTCATCACATTCTAGTAATAAATATCTTTTGAAAATGTCTTTTAACATGAAACTGAGGAGCAAACAAATGTGTATTTTTGTGACCCTCGAGTTGCTGTAATTGAAAGTTGAGAGGGCACTGGGCAAAGCATTTTTCTCCCAGCAGTGGATAAAATCATCTTTTCCTTCCGTTGTTTTTAAGAATCCACCAGAGGCTTGAAAGTGAAATCTGGTTTTTATCTATTCCCTTTTTTTTCCTTCACGGACACACATTGGTTGGCCATTGTAGGGCTGCTTATGAGTGCACGTCTGCCTGGCATTGATTTTCTTTTCTGATTTAGGAATAGCACTACTGTGTTCTTGTTTAGGAGAAAGTACAAACAGAAAGAATTAGGTGGGGGTTCACACACATTACAAAGAAATGTAAACTTTCTTCTGACACCTGTGTACCAGCCCTTGTGCTCTGTGCCCCATCCAAATTTGACATCAAACTGTTTTACATCTCTGTGCCTGCCTTCAGTTGAAGTAGCCTTTATTAAGCATAATCAGAAACACCTTTTCCTCTCAGCCCTGTGTTCGTTCTGATCCATATTCTTTTCTCTTTCACGGAGAAAATTCATAATAATAATAATAATTCACCTGACAGAAGTATTATGTTGTGATTTTTTGTGTGTCTGTTTCAGAACCACAGCGTGGAGGAATTTACTTTGGTCTCCCTTTCATTAAAGTTTAATCACAAAGGCATATACAGAGTTAGGTGAACGCCTGCACGACTTGTCTGAAATATAGGTTAATTAAGCAAGCTAAATATACTTTACAGAACAGAACAATAGAGCAAACCGTTCTGCGACTGAATTCAGAGGACTGGAGACAAAAGTGATCATCCCCGCGTTGGTGCCGAGTTCCCCGCAGCCGGCTGGAACTTTATCCAACAGCATAGACTAGTGGCAGCAGCAGGGATTGTCACAGCGCGCCTCTGCTGCTGCTGGGCTGGGACCCCTCTCAGGTCTGAGCTACTCCCACAGCCTGGGAACCTGGGACCCTGGAAACAGGTCCTTTAGGCCTTTATAAAATCCAAATGTTACTGAGAACTACCTTCATTAGCTGAAGCTACTGTAGGTAAATGGGAAAAAAAAAATCTTTGATGAAGTAACTACTGTGGGGGCAGTTACAGAAACTCCAAGACTGAAGCAGGTAGGGGCACCTCCTTCCCCTTTGTTTGCTCATGGAACAGTCAATCTGCTGCAGGTCACCATATCCTCTCACTCTTTGTGGTGTTTCCCTGGCTGTATTGGCACAGCTGGCCTTTTGTGGGCTCTGAGGTGTGAGGTGGGGAGCTGACAGCAAACATTTCATTCCTCAGTTCACTTTGATTTCATCTACATCCGTTTATTTTTATTTCTCAGTGGGTTCCCTTTATCAGTGCCTTCAAACCCACATGATGAGCAGACTGAAGAGAGAGGGCTTTGCCTGGTGTGAGTGGGACTGGCTCAGAAGGCTTGTGCTGTTTACCTGTATTTAATTCCATGGACTGGCTTCTAAATACCTGCCTAGGAACAAGTTTTGCAAGGCCTCTGAAAAAGCACATCTCCCACTGATTCTGAGAGGGGACTTGTTCAGTGAGTGAATGCATCCCTCAGCCACAGAAACTGTAACAACAGCTTTGTTATCCCTGGTGCAGTGGAGATCCCAGGCAGATTTCCCCTGGAAATCCAGCAAGAGCACACGTAGGAGCCAGTCTCCTGCAAAAGGCTGCATTATGGACACTGGCATTTTGGTTATCCCTTCCTGTCTGCCTTCTGTAGTCAGTCACACCTGCACAGAGTGGATGTGAGACGGGAAGGAGAAGTGACAGGCACTTTCCACACCTTTTCTGCTGTTACTGATGACTAAACAAGGTGCAAAGCAATGAAAAACCTCAGTGTCAGAAAAGACCAACCTGTCAGACCCAGAATAACATGAGGACAGATTTGGAGTAAATCTGCTGGACTTCTCTCATGCTCCTTGGCTAAACCAGGCAGTTTCACACAAAGACCTGATGCTGTTGCCTGATCCACCTCTGGGCTTCAGAAGAAATTGTCCTAGCCATTAGTAAAACAGGTCCTGTCCTGTGTCTGGCCTCAGAAAGTAGATAGTTGGTCCTGCCAAGGTGTTGGACTCAACCTTTCAAAGCTGTAAGGCCCAGACATCCAGTTCTGTTCTCTGTGTGACCAGGCTGTGCCCAAACAGGCAGCTGTATCTGCAGTCAGTCAGGGGGGAAAAGCTGGATTTGCAAAGAACAGGAGGTGGCACTGGCCTAAATACCTCTCTTGAGCAGTCCAAAAGATGCAGGGGACAGAAGAGGCCACCTGTGCTCCCTCCTCACTCTTTAAAATATCACAGGAAGTTTGAGAGAGATCTTTTCTCATCATTTGCTTTTTTCCCCACTCTGATGCTTTGGGGTGTGTTCTGTAAATGTTGCTTGCAGAACATAAGTTAGTTTTTAGGAATTTATTCAAAGTGAGTAAGAGCTATGTACTTACATGACCAAATACTTGCAGGGGGGCACAGTATTATTCTTTGCTCCAAAAAGATAACTCAGAAAAAAAATTACAAAGAGAGAAAGAGGATGAAGAAAATGGAGGGCAGAAGGACCACACAGGCAGGCACTTTGCCATTTGCTACTGCCAGAACTGGCCTGTGACTCTGGATTATACGAGGCACTTGAATGGAAGACAAAAAATTGTGTTTGACTATTTAAGGATGACATTAAAGTGAGATTTGCAGCAATCCTTTTGATTAAGCTAACATTTCCCCTCCTAGTGTCAGGAACCTTGTCAGACTTGGAGCTGCCTGTGCTCAGCACTGCTGGCTGTGCCATGGCACAGCTGCGTAACCTTGGACACGGCTGCTGTGAAAAGAGCTGCGGGAAAACCGGGCTTGGGGCTCCTCCACTCTGCTCAGGAGCTGAAAAGAGCTGCAGGAAAAGTGGGCTTGGGGCTTCCTCCACTCTACTCACGAGCTGCTTTAGGCTCAGGCACTTGCCTGGCTCTTTGCCCGAGCGTTGCTGCAGGTGAGCCTGTGCTTGGCTGGGCCTGGTCTGGCCCCCTGACCTGCTGATGCACCTCTGGATTCACCGGAGTGTTCCTCCATCAGCTGCTCTGGCAATCACTGGCTGATGCCAGTCTCTGTCACAGGACCTTTTTGGGGACTGTGGTGAGGGCACTGCCCTGCCCACTTCACTGTCACCCTCCTCCCTCATCTCCTTTGAGGAACAACCCACAGTTGCTTCTCCCTGGCGCTCAGATCCTTTGGTGCTCAGAATCCTTAGCTGTGGTGACAGCACCTGCTGCAGGGACAGAGCTATGGAATTACTAAATTCCTAAGAAATTCCTTCCTGAGGCTGAGCAGTGGCCCATTTACACCCTACTATGGAGTTACTAAGAGGTTCCTAAGAAATTCCTTCCTGAGGCCGAGCAGTGGCCCATCTACACCCTGCTCCTGCAGCGCTGAGAGCAGGAGGTACCAGCACTTCTGTTGCAGACAGACCTGCCTCCGTCAGGTCTAGGGGATGCAGACTCCTAGAAGGTGTCCTCAGGCAGACAGTTTGAGGATAAGAGTCTGCTCTTCTAAACTGAGCAATACTGTGATCAAGCCCAGAAATAAGGAAGCAGCCAGAGGGGGGTTAAAAAAAAAAAAAAAGAAGCATGTAAAATGTAGAAAGCAGGAGTAAGATAAGGACTGCGGGGTTCATGAAAGGGATAGAGGAGAAAAAACTGCCGTATTTTCTGCCCTTATATCTTTATTTCTGCTCTCTTATCACTCCTAGTTTTGCACGTTCTTTTTTCTTGCCCCTTCTATATCCTTCTCTTCTCGTGCTCCTTCCCTGGCATGATGTGATACACTGTAGCTTAAAATCTTGGCACTCTTTTGAACTGCCAAGTTTAAAATTCTTTGAGTGGCTTTGAGTGGTAATAGCTGAAATATTTCATTTTAGTGAGAGGTTAAAGCTGGGTCACCAGTTCCCAAGTAGAGTTGGAGAGAAAATTAAAAATGCTCAGATTTGCTTATTCCTTAGTCCTCCAACTTCAGCAAACATGTGGAGTCAGTCTCTGGTACTTCTCTCAGAAGAAAGAAGGCAGGGAGGGGACCTTTCAGGTGGTTTTTGTGCACGTTGGGGTTAGCCGGTGAATCGTGAACAGAGGAAGCACTGTAGGTTTGGGGTTTGTTCCCTCCTTTGGCTGTGTGTGCCTTCACAGGGTCTGCAAGGTGAGTGAAAGCATCTGGATAGGAATTCTTTCACAAGTCAGAAAAAATCACCATGATGAGGTCATTTTTTGTCAGGACCAAGGGTCCCTCCACAGTGGCTTATGGAATATGACTCTTCCTCCTCTTTTGGGGAATTTGGGAACAGGCTTCTCATTTTCGGGTAGCTTTCCATACCCTGATGGAAGAGAACAATCCTACTGCTCTCCTACTCACTCGATTGTGTCAGTCCAGCTTAGCAGAAGTTTAAGGGTGGGGTTTTTTCTTCCTTTACTTATTTACCCACACGTGTCTTTAAGCCAACTCATTTCCTCACTGTTCAGGTGTCAACCAGGGAGTCCCAAATCGAGATGTGGCCACGTCATTTTTGGGTGTAGGAAACGAGGCATGGATAGGGGGTTACAGGGAAAGAATGACAGCAAAGGGCACGTTTTCAAGCAAAGTTAAAGCTCTGGAACTGGACAGATTGACACCAATCAATAAAGCACAAGGAGCTGGTGCTTAAGCCTCTTCTAGAATGACCATTTACAAGGGAAGGTCATTGTGCTGTTGTGTGTCCCAGCCCTGCCTCATTGTACAGGCAAACACTGTGCACCTTCCCTGGCTCTCAAATTAACTATTAATGAAATGGCTATTGGATTACATTGGTATTTATTACTGCTGTGCTTCCCAGTTACTAGAACCTTGGAAATGATCCTTCCCATACTATCATCCAAGTCATTACTGTGAGTAATTAGAAAGCTGGGCTGTACCCTACTGGTAACCTCTTTCCACCTTGAAATAATCCCATTTACTTCCACTGTTTGTTTCTTGCCCTTCAGCCAATTTTCAGTCGATGGAGCCTGCCAGTTTTCCTCCTATTGTGTGAGTCTGCACCTTAGGCGCTGGTCTCCCATATGGAAATGTTTTCAGAAAATAGGAACTGCATTTCTTGTAGCCAGTCTCCCTTTAATCATCCTCTCTTACACTCCCATGCTTATACATTCGGCATTCCTCTCCTTTCCTCTGCTGGAAGGGTTTGCCAGACCGTTCCAGTGCTGGGTCCTTTTTTGGATGTCTCTCCATCTTTACCTTCCCATCATCATTCCAAATGACATCCCTGAGTAGAGATTCCAAGTCCTTTCTATAATTATCCCTGGGCTGGGAGCCCTGTAGGTAGATAACTGTGAGAATTCCATCGGTAGAGGATGAGGCCTCTGGTCTCCATCTTTGGGTAAATCTCGGAAGGGGCACTGGTGTTGCACCATCGGTGTTTTTGTGGGATAAATGGGGGGATTTTGATTGTACAGGAAATTTAATTAGATTTAATGCTAATTAAATTCATTTTTTTTTCCATATTAACATGTTCACAAATATTATTGCATCTCGTTAGATTTCATTCTTCTATCCTTACTGAACAATATTCAGTGGTAGTTTCAGATTACAATAAGTTCATTATGAAGATAAGGTGGAATTAGTGTAGGAAGCTCAGCTGGTTGAAGGGGTCTGTGCTTTAATTACTGCAGAGGGTGTGCATATTAATTACAACACAAGTGATATTTACTGTACCTCAGGAACATATGACAGGGTAAAGATACTGACAGCACCAGCTAATAAACTCAGTATGATAATGAGGAGAAAAGACCATAAAAATAGAAGGAAATAAAATTATTCATAAAGTATATTGATCCCAAAGTAAAGACATTAAGCTCTGATGAAGGGCAACAAAAGGGAAGCTCCTCACTTTATCAAACAAATAACCAAAGTAGAGAAATGTTAGCAGAGAGACAGATTGTCATTATCCCGGTCATGTGACCACGCTCCCGAGAGCACTTGTGAGCAGGAAAATAGAAGGGTTTCTTTCAGTAAAGCAGCAGAGAGCCAGGGCTTCACCTGCAGGAGAGCAGGGCACGGTGGTTCTCGGGAGCTGGGGACGGGCCACGCCGCGAGGGGATGTTTGAAGGAGAGTGGGAACGGATTGTTCCTTGCCCCGGGAGCCATCCCCAGCTCCACAAAGGAACCACATGGCTGATTGGTTTGGGCTGCAGGAATTGCTGCCGTGTTTCTCAGTAGTTGTTTTCTAGTAGTAGTGTTGAAGCAGTTGTGTGAAAGCCTTTTTGAGCCACCTCCCAGGAAGCCACCGTTGAACAGGGATTTGAGCACATACCAAACTTGAAATACAGGGCAAAGATCTGTGGCTGCAGGGATCAATCCTGCTTTCCCAAGGGATAGGTTCCAGCTCCCTGGGCTGTCCAGGCTGGGGGAGCTGTTAGAGCTCTGAATTTCCCTGTGGAAAAACACCACACTCACTTTATACCTGAGTCACTGCTTGGCAGCAGCACATGAGAAGTGCAGTGGGGGTGACCTGCTGGGATGACAGAGCAGCAGGGGACATTGTGCAGGCTGTTGTAGAGATTATTGCAGACACTCAGCCTCAGTTGCTTGGCCTCCTTGGGCCTGGTGCTGGTTGAACACTTCCCTGAGACTGGTATCAGGACAGTTCTGTTCTCTAGAGCAAACTCAGGCTGGGCAAGTGAGTTGGGGGGAAAAAAACAGTAATGTAAATAATTTCTTCCAGACCTTATCTTCCCAAAGTTTAATGTGTCTGTTTTATATGACCTTTGACCCAAGGCTCCAGACACCTAAGTGGAAAGGAAGAACCTGTACATGCTGGTAACTCTGTAGCCATCATTTTGCACTGACTGTTTCAAAAGGTTTTGTCTAAATAAAACCAACGGGAGCAGTTCAGTCCATGGTGGTGTCTGAATAAGACCACAGAGTGCAAGGAGGTTTGAGTACATCTAATCCTTTTTAGTGCAGATATTGTGCTCCATAATGTGCTTTCCTCTAAGGAATTGTTGTGGGTTGGGTGACAGAGGTGAAGCTGGCAGGCAAGGCAGCTTTGCCAGCCATTCATCTCTGAAGACCCACGCTGAAATCCCATTTACTGAGAGCTGCACAAGTTGCGGCTTTGTTGTCATCCCAGCCTTGGCAGACATTTGTTACCAATGACAAAGCTCCTGCATGATGGGCATTTATGTCAGTCTTGGCTTAGTAAAGACACCTGGGTTGAAGAGCCACTCCTGGGCAGGATCTCTGCCCTCCAGTGAAGCCTGAAGTGGTACCTGTTGCATTCAAACGGTCCTTTCACTTTTTGGTTTTTCTTTTTTCTCCTTTCCGTCTTACAATTAACATTCGACATTTCTTCCTCTCCATTCTTGACAGGTCAAGGAAATAATGTAATACTTGCATTTTCAGAGCACTGGTTAACATTAAACGCAAGAGAACAAATGGAAAAAACTCTATTGTCACCAGGATTACCACAGTGCCCCTAAGCTGAATGTTTACTTCCATCTTCTCTTCGAGTTTAGTTTAACTGACTACTGTTAAAGATCCTAATCTTTCCACTCTACCTGTATTAATTTAGCTTTCTGTGTGGTTGTCCCCCTGACTGGTGCACTGCAAAGGCAGAAATTACACCTTTTTTTTTTTTTTTAATATGTTCTTTTTTGAAGGCAGATACTAGTTTTATGCACTGGGCAAACTAAACTGCACTTTAAATATCCAAGCCACTTGAATCTATAAAACAGATTGAAAATGCTGCAGGAGCAGTTGGTATCTTGACATTTCAGGTGCTTTTATCCAAAGCCAGGGAGCTGAAGAATATACAAACCAGAAAAAATGATAACAAAAGTATACGGCCTCTTGCAAAGCTTCAGAAAGGTCTGGTTTGTATCTGATAAGGTTTGGGGTGGCTTGGGCTTTATTTTATTGAAGTGAATTTGCCTATGCCCGGTTGTAATTCAGTGAGTAAAAGACTAATGGCTTCCCAGTGGCTTTTGTGAAATGTGTTGGTGTTCTTGGTTCCATTCCCAATTTTTGTAGCAGTAAAACTCCTGCTGCTCTGGGCACTGGTGCTCCTGTGTTTGACAGAGGGATGGAAGTTTCATTTACTCTCTCCCCTTTAGAGCTGGTCCTTCCAGGATTAGGACTGAAGCAGATTTGAGGACATTGGGAAGCATATGTTCTTTCTGTGCATGCTTCACATATCCTTAAATTTCACAGTTTCTGGGCTCTGATTCAGTGTCTTTCAGTGATGCATTTATCAACAGATTTTTAAAAGAGGAAAAAAAAATACAGAAAAGTTAACCTCTATCCTAGTTCCTCTGCAGTTGCTACTTGTGAGGAACAACAAGGAACAAAAAGCAAGACAGTGATGTCTTGATGTTTTTGATGAGCTGAACACGAAGAATTGCTGATCTTAATGCTGATAATTAGGGCTGATTTGAAAAATATCATTAAAAATAGAATTTTAAACCTCTCCTTTTGTACCCCACTACTCATTTCTACTTTCTGCAGGACTGACATGATCAGTGTTCTATAACATTTTGATGAATTCCAGAGCTAATCTGACTGTGTATTGGTAAATATAATGAAATGGCCCACCGTGAAATTCAGGTTCTTGGGTGTGCTTTTAGTTTTTGAATTAGTACTTACTTAAGAGGCAATGAATTCAGCTCAGTTAAGGAGGCTTCTCTTTAGGATGGTGCTGGCTGTTATGCCAAAAGAAACAGGATATAACAGGGGGGTGGTTGAAGAGGATAAACCATAAGGAAGAAAATATTTTAATGCCATACATTTATAAATCAATGGCATGTCCTTACCTTGAAAATCGTGGTCACTTTTGGTCACCTTATCTCAAAGACATGACAGAAATAGAAATGGTCCAGAGAAGGGTGAAGAAAATGAGTAGCACCCTCTGAGAGTCTTGCCCATAAAGCTCCCTTAAAAAGGGCAGGATTATTATTTAGTTTGGAAAGAAGAGGAGCAGGCGGGAATGTGGTGGAGGCATATAAAATAAAATAATGAAGGGCATAGATCGGGCCAGTTTGCTGCCTCTCATTACATTTGGCTGTAACAAAAGCAAAAGGGAGAACTCAGAATAGAACAACAATGGGCCAAATAGGGAATCATTAGTGAGGGACAAAGGGCAGCTCGGGCGTTCAACTGGGGGACCCAGAGCTGCAGGAGGAAATGAACCAAATTATTTACAACCAGAAACGCAAATGGCAATGCTGGAATTGTAGCTTATAGTCCTTCCAAGCAGGATTTAAATAAGTGCTCGTGCACATAAGAGATTTCCCAGCTGGGGTGGTGGGATTTGTCCTTCCCTGTGGTTCTGTACTGCCCAGTTGAGGTACAGAGTGGGGCAGGTGGGGCCGTACACCTTCCCTTGCTGCAGGGAATATTGGTTGTTACCAGAGACAGGATGCTGGAAGGATGAGATTTATTCCATGAGAATACTGAAATTACTGCCTACTGGCAATTTATCAGCTAAAAATTCTCTGTACAAAGAAGCACCAGTTCTTTTTGGGGCTGGGTTTTCCCTCCAGTTTGTGCGCTTTGCTTGCTGTCTTTGCTCTGACTCTGTCAGAGTCTGGTAACTTGGTTGGGGCAGTTCCTGCCTCTGGAATTTCCCTTCCTTAGCTGCCTTTAGTCTCCTGGTGATTGTAGAGTAAGAATCAATGTACTACACGAGCTTTTAACAGCCTGATCATTATAAGGCAAGCGTGATCATTAAGTGATCCTCACTTTATTAATGCACTTTATTAAGTGTCTTCTCCTCTGTGTCTGGCAAATGCACTTGAGGTAAGTTAGGAATAATTACTATGCTGAATAAATAAAAATATTACAGGTAAGTAACAGCAAAATGTGAGTTATATCCAGGGCACTATGGAAAACAGACACACTCTATTTCTCCTAAACATCATGTTTAGTCATTTGGGTTCCTGTTCTCCACTTCCTTTTCATTTGTAAATAATGCAAGAATTTACCAGGCAGTCTCGGTGCAAAGAGAGACTTCTGGCTGAACTCAGTGCTTGCTTTTCTCTTAATTCCCTCTTAGATGAATTAAAATAGTAGAATGTTGTGAACATACTGAGACTCTTTCTTAGCCTCTTCTTTGGATAGTCAACAGTTACTTGTCAGCTTTCTGGCTTTCTTTTCAGAGAAAAGGCAGGATGTCTTTGTTGTTCGTAATCTCTGATTTGTAGAATACAATTGCCTTTAAGGATATTTGAGTGCACAGACTCGGCTTGTGCTGGAACCGAACGTTGAAGCACTTCCCTCCTGAGTGAATGTGAGCTGAAGAGTCTGAGTAAAGTATGGAAAAAATACTCCCCAATATTCCCCCTATGGAAATAGGAGAGCTGCCACTGAAATACGCAGCGACCTTGTCGTGTTTGCTTTACCTGAACAGCGAGAGGTCAAATCACATCAAGGCAGCTCCTCACAAATAGGAAATGCTACATTTTTATTTCTGAATGTTGGCGCTGAAGGAAATCCTTCCTCGTGCTGAGGCTTTGCTGCGTTCAGGCATCCCCCCTCCCCCCTGCTGGCCCTGCCCTGTGATTGTAGAGCAGGTCTGTGCTGTCCACACTTCACCCTACGTGACCTACACACCCCACCCCACGGGGAAATTGTCCCTTTCCCCGCGAGCCGCTTTGCGAGGATGCTCCATTGTTCGCAGGGCTGGTGTTTGGCTCTTGTCTAGACCAATGTTCCCTCATCACAATACCCCTGTCAACAGCGTGCTCTGGATGTGCGAGTGCACTGCATTACTATTGTCAAATGGCTCTGCTGTCATGTAGTGTTTCAATGTAAAAGATATAGGTGACGATGTGAGGCTGGAGATTTGTGCTGGAAATCCGGATTTTAAGTTGTCTGCGGCGCAGAAGTTGAAAAGCTGAGACAGCTTTACAATAAATGTAAGCAGTTTCAGCAAGCTTGTAGCTATCAAGATGTGGATGTATGTTTTCCCCTCTGAAATGTGCTGCCTTTCAAGAACACAAGTGTGGCATTTAGGTGACACGGTGCTGCTCATCCATGTGCCCTTTGAGGGGATGCCTCTGCCTCTGTCTCCTCCTGTCTGCTCTCACTGGGGCTCTGAGGGTCTGCTGTGACCCTGCCATGGGCTGCACCACCAGGAGGGAAGCTCTGAGGGATACAGGGAAAGACGACAACGAAGAAAACGTGGTGCACTCTTTCCCTTGCACCAGTTTTATTGCAGATCTGGTTTGGGTTGGTTTCCTGGGTGCTAGAAATGCTTTATTTTGGATGATTTCCCCCCGGTGTTACTTCCCTACTTGTTTTCTTTTTTTGGTTTTTTTTTTTTTTTTTTTTCCCTGTTTTGGCCCAATATTTGTAGATATTCCTGGCTTCCCTCAGACTGTGTTGTAGGTGAACTTCCTAAAATCCAGTGTTTGAGAATAATCCCGAGTTTCTGACTTAACCAGAAACAACAAACACATCAGGAATAAGGGAAAGGCTGCTTTCCTTGCTCCTGCTCTGTTACACAGCACAGCCCACAGCAGCCCTACGAGAGGACTGGTGTCAGAAGACACTGCTTTTTTCTGTTACCCTAAATTGGAGCACTGATTTAGCCACATCCAGAGAAGTAAACAATGTCTCTTGGTCCATGGCCTGTAGTTCCTGGCAGATTTAACTGGAATTCCAGCTTGATTAAAAACCAGGTGAAGTTCCTCATGTGGGCTCTACCAGTCTGGGTGCCTATATTCCCTCAGAAAATATTACCCTTCCTTGAAAAAATAATAAATAAAAAAAAAAACAACCTCCCCCCCAAACAAAAACCCATGGAACAAAAACCCCCCTGACACTTGCAATTAGTCATTACCTACTGTTGCTTGCAATTTGTTGGCAGATCAAGCTACAATCTGTTGCACTATGACAGATCAATTTCTGCAATTCATTACAGAACTGAGCCAAAACACAACAACTTTCTCTCTCCTTCCCCACTCCCCCTGGAAAGAAGACACCCCCTTCCCCTACCCTTAGTGCTGCCCTAAAATAGCATTTCAGTCCCTGAATCTTGTGCAAAATCCATTAATACATTTTTGTCCTGGTGTTGGAATCACTATATCCTGCCAAAGGTTTGGTCAGGGCTGGGGTGGGATGTTTTGTGCTGGATTCTTGGTTACAAGATTATCTTTCCTTTGCACAGGAGGATGGCAGGGACCTACCAGTTGTGTTGCAACGTGATTTTCACTTAGAAAATCTTTGCATTACCTCCAAGAATGCTTAATTAAATAGCACTAATGGTTATGACATGAAAACTAGGATAGAAGAGTTTCCTTTTCTTTTTTTTTTTTCCCTACTACATTTTGTAGCTTTTGTCAGCTGACTTGGTAAGCACACCTTCAGTGAAAAAATAGCACAGTGACATTTTCAAAACATGCAGTCCCTTGAGCCTGGAACCTAACACAGACAAGAAAGCTCAGCTTGATTCCAGCACTGCTTTGTGATGTGTACTCCTCTTCTTCAAGAGCTGGGCTGCAACAGCTGCTAAATACAGAGAAAGGGGGGGAAAGGTGGCTGTTAGACACAGTTTAGTTGTGCAGAAACATGTTTACATGGATTTTGTAAGCGAGCACTCTTGGCAGTCCGAGGCGTCCTGGGCTCGTTGCTCCTGCTGCCGTCACTAATTTTGCAGAGTGGTGAGCAGCACCAGGCTGTTTGCCCTCTCTGTGCCTCAATTCCCAAACTGCTCAAACCTCTGCAACACCATCAGATCAGTGAGCACTGATAGCCAACAGCTTCTTGCAGGAAGCCCTGAGCTTCCCAAAGAAGGGAGGGAAATCCAGCCAGTCTTAGTCTCAGTGTTAGAAAATTGCATCCTTCTTTGTGGAGCCAGACTGGGGGAGGTTTTCCCATTTTAGCACCTTTTTTGACAGGTGCTGGGAGCTGAGGATAGCAACAAATGCCCCTGGACACAGAAAAAGGAGTCTCCTCTCTCAACAGGTGTGAAATCCCCTCATCTTCCCTCAGTTTTTTGCCTCCATCCATGACACATGCTCTTTTGCCCAGCAAGTTATCCAGAAAACTTCAGAATACTTAAGAATACTTAAAAGCCCCATTTTTTTATTGCTAATATTTCTGTGGCTCTTTTTGAGAAAAAAAATTGGAAGCTGATGTTTGTAGCAAATAACATTAAGGTTCTAACTGTAATATCCAGCACAGAAATTGGGATTATGACAGACTGTCTTTAAGCACCTTTAATCCCTGCTGGGAAAGGGACTTTTTGTTATCTTTTTAAGAATAGTGTAAGACATTATAGTTGTGCTCTTGCCCTTTAAGAAAGCTGTAGTCAGCCAGTGCCTGTGCATATTGAAGAGTTGTGTGGAGTTCAGCATGTTGGTGTGTTTGTCATCCTTTCCTGGTGCTGTCCTGATAATGGAGCTAAACTTCTGAATTCCAAAACCAAAAGGGAAATTCTGAAATCTGAAATGCTCTCCATAGAAACTGTCTTGGATATGTGCAGAAATTCAGAGATACAGATGGGAACTGGGGCTTTATCAGATTATTTGGCTTTCATTAGAGCTGAATAAATAGTAACACATGAAACCTAATTCTATCCAATGTCTTTGTTCTGGTAAATTACTACCTACGTCCCTGGCTTTTCCAGTTCCTGTGTTCCTAGAGCAGCAAGTGCTTTTTCCCTACGGAGCATTTTGTTTAAGGATTTAACCCCTCTGTGCCCCGCTTTCCCTCCCCTCAGCAACAGAAAGACATTTCAAAAGAAGAACATTTGGACACAAGTGTTCTTCAAATCAGCTTTGGGTACAACCCTGGACAAATTGTCTTTTTGGGGTTTCGGTGCTTTTGGCATCCTTCACTTCCTGTAGGATGCTGGTGAGAGGATTTATTGGAGCAGAACAGTTGCAGGGTGACACAGCGTGTTCTCTTCCCTTCCACAGTGGGCCAGCTATTCATATTTGCCCACGAGTGGTTGATGTGCAGGTGAAGCACAGCCTGGCCGGGCACTCCCGGGGGAAGCCAATCCCAAAAGGATCGGACACGGACACACAACTGCACAAAACATCCCTAATGTTAAATACAGTATAAAGAATCTGGTTTTCCCCCTGTTATTATTCCTATTGTTTTATTTCCAGCCCTCTTGCTAGTGGCTGCCTTTGTGGCACTTCAGCTGTGATTAGATGGGCGGGCAGGCAGCTTCCTCTGGAGCTGGAGCCAGCTGGGGGAAAAGCCTGGCAAAGCCTCAACTCCTCGTCTCCCCACTGCCTTCACGGCAGAGTTGATTATCTCCAGAGCTCTGTGACATGCCCAGCCTGCCTGAGCCAGGGCTCAGAGCACCAGCACTGCTGGGGAGTCACAGCTCCCTTATTACTGCTCTGGTACCCTCCTTGTTTTGATGTAGTCATAACCTAAAAAACTGCCTCGTAGCCAAGAGGCTGGGGGGAAAGGGGGAGGAGAGGCAGAGAGAAAGGGTCATCCACTTCTAATGCTGGAAACCCTGTGATAATCTGTTCCATGCATTCAAATGAAAATATGACTTCTTGGCAGAGAATAGCATTATAATGTAAAATCCCATATGCTGTTATACAGTATGTTGCAATCTGTTTTACTGCTGCCTCTATTCTAACGAGTGAATACTGCCAATAAAGCAATTGAAGATAACACTAATTGCTTATTTCTGTGATCCATAATTTTTATGACTGCCTTATAGCTCTTTAGTCAAATAGATGTTTTTTGGCCTCTCAGATCTAGAACTCGTGTACTGTAGCGATTGAGGCTGAAAATCTGCACGCTGGCCTGGGAGGGTTTTCTAAGCTGATGAATGGTGTGTGTGCAAGGGGGAAATAATTGAAAAGTGTTAAAGAAAATAGAAGTGTTAAATCAGTCATAACAGGTCATAACACTGGATTCCATCGATATTTTTTAATATAAATTGGGCTCTTTCTCTATGCCTCTTGCTTC
The DNA here is from genome assembly GCF_022539395.1 of Myiozetetes cayanensis. Taxonomy (NCBI): domain Eukaryota; kingdom Metazoa; phylum Chordata; class Aves; order Passeriformes; family Tyrannidae; genus Myiozetetes; species Myiozetetes cayanensis. The sequence goes on along the minus strand of NW_026087411.1, from coordinate 1,957,750 downwards.
TTCAGAATTGTCTTTGGTGTGGAGTTACCAGGCACTGATTTTCAAAAATAAAACTCCGTTAAGCTGTTCCAGGCACCTTTGTGTCTCTAAGAGACAGAAATGACACCGCTCGTTGGTGAGGGCAGTCAAGTCCTGCTCTTGCAGCTTCAAATCTGGGCTAATCTTGTGAATGACCAGTTCTCTCACTTACAGGGCAGGTCCCACCATCTTCTAGTTCCTCCTGCATCATTTGAGTCATTCCAAGGCTGCA